>NC_136063.1:100178194-100889194 GCF_964261635.1 Lissotriton helveticus
TGGCTGATTTGGAATACACTCTGCCCATCCTCTCTCCCTGCTCTACTAAACTGCCTCCGCGGTTCCCGGTCTGTGAGACATTGTTGCCGGGGACGTGTGGAATTGATCAGCAGCTTCGCGGGTTCATGGAGAGCGAGCTACATTGTTCCCGCCTGTGCACTGTTACATTGTCTCTCTCCCCAACACGGAGAGCAACCTCGCCCACTGGGTTCCAGGGACCGCTGCTTCAGTATTTGCCTATCCTGTCTGACTGTGCCTATCTCTTGGGGACATCGTTATCTCCCACAATGTGTGGTGTTGAGGATTTTGACATGCTGCTCCATTTACGTGTTGACTCTGGCTGGGACTGGCGAATTTTACTCAGTCCTTGGACTCCTCTCTATTGCCGAGTGTGGCCATTTTGTTTCTTTGTTCTTGTGGGGGTGGGCTCTCCCCTTCTCTTCGCAGTTGCTGGCTTCCCAGGGGGGGCGGGCGCAGGAGGACATCTTAGATCGGGCCAGGGCTAGGTCTTTTTAGTGTGCTGGATGCATGGGCGGGCGGGGCCTGGGTTGGGCCTGTTCCTGGCTTGCTTCATCAGAATTGTTCCTCCCCTTCTGCATGGCGCTGACCATTTGTTTCACAATGCGTAGGGGTTGCAAGCGGCTTGGGGTCCGGGAGCTCTATTATTGTGTGGGCTCCTCCCCGCATCCTTCTTTTGGGAGTGGTAGATCAGCTTGTCCTTTTCTTCCTCCCTCTATTCCAGTGTGAAAATTCTCATTTCTTATCTTCCTTTTTCCTTTTTTCTACGTTTCCCTTGCTTTCTCTTCTCCTTTCTTCCGTCTTTCTTTTCTTGCTGCATTTCGGGTTTATGGGGCGACAGGCACGCTGCTAGGGGGGGGGTAGGCCATAGCCTCTGCATGTGTGTAGGGTGGGGGGTTATATTTCATTTTTGTTAGTTTCTATGGGACCTATTTTTGCTCTTTTATAATTTTTCCTTTTTCCTTGCTTTCCTTTCCCTCTCTCTCCCTTTCTTATTTCCCTCTCTTCTCGTTATTGTTCCCTTTCTTTCTTCTATATTTCGGGTAAATCTGGGCGACAGGCACGCTGTTAGTGGGGTAGACCGTAGCCATTACAGTGATGTAGGGTGGGGGGGGTGTTTGTTGTTTTAGTTTGTTTTATTCTATGGTCCCTTTTTGTCTTTTTCAGGGGGTGGGCTGTGTCCCTTGGTGTTTACTCCTTTGTCTCGTTAGCGTCTGCACTTTCTCCTTTTTCGGGGCGGGTGGGCTGTACGTATGGCGTCCACTTTATTTGTTTGTTGGTATTCTTTGTCTATTTTGTACCTGATGTGGGCGTGTGTGGTCTTTGGGCTCCGCCCTACTATATCATCGGCTTGCATGGGGGGCTGTTCCCTCCCGCCCCCCCCCGTTTTTCTTTCGGTATATGCTGCATGACGCGCTGGTAGATGTGGTTACTGCCTCCTTTATACAATGTAAAATGAAACCTCTTTATCCTGGCGCTGGCGATGTTATGTTTGTTGCATCCATCCTGTATTCATCCTGTCGTGTACATTGCTATGTTTATTGCCTCTCCTGACTTTGCGGCCGGCCCCTGTGGTTGTTGGCCAGCGCTTGTACTTATACCTGTTTTTCAATAAAGGTTTTTAAAAAAAAAAAAAAAGTCGGAGTGTCAAAGCTTTTACAGGGATCTCTAATTTCCATGCCCATTGTTAAGACTAAATCATTCATCATGGAATTGCAAAATTCACCCTCTGCTGTATGTACAAAATGTAGCCCATCTGCTCTATCGCAGTTTAAATCCCGTATACACTTCCTAAGGGGATCGCCACAGAGGTGCACATTGAAATCTCCCATGACCATTAAATTAAGGCTGTGTTTCCTCATGGAGACATTAATATATTCATCTAGTACAGTTAGATCATTAGATGCTAGGATGGTATTAGTAGCATTGTAAAAATTGACCAATCCAACACTATTACTTTTGGCAGACATAACAATACCCTGGGCACATGAACGTTGTACATTAGTGGTGAGGATACTCGAGGTAATCAAAACAGAGACAAAAATCACCAAACCTCCCTTTGGTCTTCCTCTATTAGATGGAGTTGCTGGCACAGAGAACGCTTTATAACCTTCTAAGAACATTTCACACTCCACATCCCAAGTCTCTTGGAGGCAAATAACCTTAAATTGTTTAATAAAAGTAACCCATTTTTCATCTGCCATTTTGATTGCTAGACCCGCAACATTCCAAGACACAATGTTCACACATTTATTGGGCTCCTGTGGGTTGGTAGAGTCAGTAATGCATATTAGATCAGCTACATTTAATCCATCCTTACCCACAGGTACTTTATGTCAGTCACACATGTCAAGACCGGACAAGAGTTCGTATCTGTTATGTGTGTTGACGTTATAGCCCGTCTGGCGTTGCCCACCAAGATCAAGTCTGTTCCCTGGGTTAGTTGGAAAGCCTTGCCCGCCAGAATTAACTACATTGTATGTAAATTGCATCCCATTACTCCCAATGTTCGGGGTCAGAGTATCAAACCGAGGTGTTGGCCTACTCAGTTGCGGGGACGCCGTGCAAAGGTGAGCATAAAAATAACCCAGTGGGCGAACACAGATACTACCCTCGTTGTAAGCCAGCGATGCAGCTCTCAGGAGTACAGTTGCCACATGTTGGGGGTGTCTAAAATTAGCCACAATACAATCCCCATTACCCACTTTATTAGAGGGCCCCACCCAGTTTACCCTTCTAACTAGCGTTATCTGATCTGAGTACCCAACGGGGAAACCGCAGTTCTTATTTAGCCATGAGACTGTCTTGTTTTTTAGCGAGTCATATGACTCGCCATGTGGAGATGCCGGATGGGTGCCAACTGCAGGGACATTTGTTAAGACCACCACAAAAGGCGCACAATCCGGGGGAAGATTTAGATAACGATTTCTTCTGTCAGGTCTAGGGTCTATTTTGTTACCTGTAGTTGGAAGTGAGCCAACACATGGCTGCAGGGATCCTGCTTTAGATTGGGGGGAACTGACAGGTAGTGGGCGCTGGGGTCTATTCCCTGAAGCACCCTGTGCTCCTGCCGAATTAACTGCTGCTGGCACTTTTTTCCCCTGTTCAGCTTGGGTGGACCTTATTTCTTTTAGTATAGTACTAGTATCTCCAGCGGCCTTTTGCTGCGAGGAGACAAGCCCCCCAAGCCTGTCAACTTCTTTTACAAGGGAATCAATTTTATCCACAAGTGGTTTAAGAGCTTCCTCTATCTTCGTTCCCAGGCTAGTCTCCATAATAGAGATTAAGGCAGTGAACTGCTCAATAGTAATATTATTACTGGCATTCTGCTTGGGGGGGCCTGAATCAGCTCCCGTAAACACAAAGGGATTGTTAGCTGCAGCCCAGATGTTATCGGTAGTGTGGCTAGGGATTGCTACCGCTGAGTTGCTAGTTGGTTGTCCCCCTTGACGTAATGCCGTCTTTCTACACTGCCTTACTGGCCTCTTCTTAGTGGGTACCCCCTCACTCACTTCACTATTTATATCGGGTTGCTCCCTCTCTCCTGTGTGTACCATTGCCTCAACATTTACAGAGATTGGTGTTAGTGTCAGCATACATGTTGATGGGCTAGCTGATAGCGGGTCGGGAGACCTCAGAGAGGGCATTTCCGAGTTGGACAAACTAGCCCTATTAGTATCCTCTGTATCTTGTTCAACAACCAGAGGATCATCCTGTGTACATACTGTGGTATCTCCTTTCCCTAGTGAGGCACGTCGATCGCAGTTTATCTGGGCGACCTTTTTTACCATGTAGTTCTCGATGGCAATCTGTCCCAGAGGCATAGTGCCTACTTTAGCCTTTGACATTGAGCTTGGAAAGGATAAGACACACTATAGAAAGAGATAAACAGAGCAAAAACAGAACCATACAAAATATAGGCACAATATTTAGAATGTCTCAGTTGCTACTAAGCATCGACATACAAAAGGGGCCTACCCAGTCCGAGCAGCGTTTCTGGCCCAGACCAGACTCCTCAGGCCTCTGAGGGCCACAGAGGGCCCGCCCTTGTCCCGGGCTTCTCCCGGCGCTGCCCGCGCGCGTCCCGCGATGCGTGAGGCGTTCCAAGTTCTTAAAGTGCCTCCGGGCGCGTGCAGAGCGTCAGGATTGGACGCCTCCCCCGGGGCTTCTGGGGAGTGTAGTTCGCCTGGTTGAACTACCTGGCGGCGGGTCCTGCCGTTTCCCTCACGGCGCTGGCGGTAGGGAGCTGGTGCCGTTGCCCTCGCGGCGCGGTGATTGCCTGGTGTCTCTGCTTGCCCCCAAGAGCGTTCGCCGCTCCAAGTTCTTAAAGCGCCTCCGGGCGCGTGCAGAGCGTCAGGATTGGACGCCTCCCCCGGGGCTTCTGGGGAGTGTAGTTCGCCTGGTTGAACTACCTGGCGGCGGGTCCTGCCGTTTCCCTCACGGCGCTGGCGGTAGGGAGCTGGTGCCGTTGCCCTCGCGGCGCGGTGATTGCCTGGTGTCTCTGCTTGCCCCCAAGAGCGTTCGCCGCTCCAAGTTCTTAAAGCGCCTCCAGGCGCGAGCAGAGCGTCAGGATTGGACGCCTCCCCCGGGGCTTCTGGGGAGAGTAGTTCGCCTGGTTGAACTACCTGGCGGCGGGTCCTGCCGTTTCCCTCACGGCGCTGGCGGTAGGGAGCTGGTGCCGTTGCCCTCGCGGCGCGGTGATTGCCTGGTGTCTCTGCTTGCCCCCAAGAGCGTTCGCCGCTCCAAGTTCTTAAAGCGCCTCCGGGCGCGTGCAGAGCGTCAGGATTGGACGCCTCCCCCGGGGCTTCTGGGGAGTGTAGTTCGCCTGGTTGAACTACCTGGCGGCGGGTCCTGCCGTTTCCCTCACGGCGCTGGCGGTAGGGAGCTGGTGCCGTTGCCCTCGCGGCGCGGTGATTGCCTGGTGTCTCTGCTTGCTATTCTAGTGATCACTATGTATCAGTCCAAACAACCCTTATTGATGATTGGTTGTAAGTCAACCTTATAGACCAGCTATCCTAGTAGCATGGATACGAGCAGTCTAAGGCTAAGACTCTAGAGGGCGTGTTAAGCCAGCTGTTTTACCATCACATTACCCCTTGAACACCCAGTGAAAGGACACCACACAAGCGTTATGAAAATAAACAATGTATTTATTAGAATCACAACAACCCTGTACTCTTTATGAGGACAGGGTGCTAAGCACACAACAAAACTCTTTTGAAAATACTTAAGTTAGCACGTTATACACAAATGCCCGAGGGGCACGAAAAACCATATATTCTAAAAGTGGAATGCGAATTACTAGCAGGTAAGTAACAGTACTAATAGGCTTTGGAATGGCTAGGACTTGACTAGGGAATCGTTAGATTACTTCTAGGAGACCTAGGGGACTCGGGTGCAGAGTGTGCACTCTCACGCGGGATGCGGGACAAAGTCTATGGAGGCTAGTAAAGGCAAAGTTAGTGTTCACGGGCGAACCCGACCTGGTAGGGAGAAAACGACAGTGGATCCTGACCCTTAGATAGTGAGGCTATGCTGGGACACCGAAGTGCTGAAGTTACCTAGCCCAGGGGCTGCAGCTGCATAGGTCTGAAAAGACGTCGGGGATCTCGTTGCCGGACCAGGAGCCTGGAAGAAGGAAGTTGCTGGCAGGCGACCAGTGAAGGAAAGTTCGATGGATCCAAGCCTGGATCAAGGAAGAAGGAAACCTGAAAGCAGAGGGGACCAAGTTCTTGAATCACTAGCCAGTGATTAAGTGGGCACCAGGATGGCACCGGGCGAAGTCACCGCAGTCAGGTGAGTGGGCGCTGCTGGGCTCTGCAGTCTCTCGGACCAGGAGGCGTTGTCGGCGACCAGGATGGAGGTGCGAGCTGTCCCACGAAGGTTCTTGCTGGCGACGTCGCTGGACCCAGGATTGGGCAACAAGTCTTGGCAAATGCAAGGCCCACGCGGTGGACCTAAAATGGCGTCTCAGCCGGACCAGGAGGGTCCAGGGTACTTCTCCGATGGAGGGAAGCAAGGAACAGTCTGGAGCAACCAGACCAGCAGCAGGGTTGTCGTCGGGCGTCGTTCGGAAGGCCACAAGCCAGCGGGCTAGTAGCCAAACAACGCGGTGAGCAGCTGAAAGCAGAAGGGCCCCACGCCGATCGTGGAGATGCTGGGGGGCTGCTCTTCGGTGCTGGAGCTGCTCAGGGTGGGGGCTTCTCGGACCCCAAAGCACTCACCAGGAAATTACTCGGTGGGCTTGCTGTGCAGAAGTCGTGCAGTCTGGAAGATGGCCGGTCCCTCGAGGTCTCGTCACACCCACGAATCTCAGCGTGACTGATGATGTAGGTAGAGGTCAGAGGTGCCAGGGAAGCCGGTTCTCGTCGAGCTGGGCAGTCTTGATCCGGAGGAGAGACTTGCAGCAGACCGCAGTGTTCTTAAGATGGTGCCTGCGGATGCAGGGTGACTACTCCTTAGTCACAAGGGAGAAATCTTAGGAAGAAGTCTTGAGTTCCTTTCGTGGAAAGTAGTTTCAGGATTCAAAGATGATCTGATTTGGAAGGGGGCCAGTCTCTACCTTTATCTTGGAAAAAGGGGGCTGGCACGCGACTAAGTCCTGCCCTAGGGGTGAGACCAGGAGGGGGGTGGTTACACCCACTTCCTTGGCGGGCTTTTCCCCAGCACAGGGTCTGGAGTGTCCCTGGAACTGGTTCCAGCCAGCCTATGCACAGTGAGCACCGGGGTGCCACGTGCAGTCACCTTCCTCTAAAGCCCTGCCTACCTACAATACACAAAACCCTGTCTGGGACGGTGCTGGCACCGCCCCTGGCAGGAAACCCTTTGTCCTTATCTCCTGCTCTGGGAGGACTCCCAGCAGCAGGAGGGCAGACTTGTGTCTCGGTGGCAGCATCCATTTTGTGGATGCTAAGGCTCTGTCTGACTTTTAACCGGGTTATAGGTTACATGCATGTCGTGTCCCTCTAGAAGGGTGGAATGCTAACCCCGTCGCCAGAATTGGCGAGGGGTTAGTATTCCAATTCGTATGACACCTTACTCGACATGTTTTGATAAAGCGATACCAGAGTTGGCATTTAACCGCGAGGATTATAATGCACTTAAGAGTATATGGTATGCGATATCATGGAAACGGCTAAGGGATAGATCCCGAAAGCCGCAGACAGGCTCAGCTCATGCCAGAGCACCATCTCACACGATTCCAAGCACTCTGCCTTCAGGATTGTTAAGGCCTGCCATAGGAGTGACTGATAGGAGATCTGTGTGTCCATTTTAGGGTTAGATATAGATATACTATATCTAAAGCAAAGGGTGAGTACACCACTTCGCCCCAGCTGTCGTGCAGCCAGTTGTGTCAGTTTTAGTCAGTCAATCCAGGGGTGGCATAATACATGCTTCAGCCCCTGGGAGACTGCTGGGTGCACCTCAGCCCTGGGTACAGGGACTTGGAGAGGGCCCAGTGCCAATTCAGTACCTGAGTACAATTTGGATAGAGAGAACAGCTAGGCTGTGGGTCTGATTAGCAGGCCCACAGCCAGGGAAAGTCGTAAACCAGTGCAGCAAAAAGCAAAAAATCTGGGTGATCATAGGATTGCAGACCCTACTCTCCTACAGTGAGCACTGCACATCAGGCCAACTTCTCAAAATGGGTGGGTCGGTAAGGAATCTAATACTAACTAATGTCTCTTACAGATATATCGTTACACAAGTAGTAACTTGTGCATCTGAAAGAGACACGTTAGTATTAGATTCCTTACCTTAGAATAGATACCCAAGCAATACCAACCCCGGTGGTGGGTCTGCGAACCAATACTCACACCAGAAAGTCCTGGAGGACGGAACGGCCAAAGAAGCCATCCCTCCGGACTTGGCTGTCCAGGCAGTAGTGTCTCGCAAACGTGTGCAGCGATGCCCACGTAGCTGCCTGACAGATGTCTTGTAAGGGCACACCCCTCCCCAGGGCAGTGGTAGTTGCCGTGGCTCGGGTAGAATGAGCCCGCAATCCAGCAGGGGGCTCCTTCCTAGCCAAGGAGTAGCATGCCTGGATACACAAGATGATCCACCGGGAGATGGTCCGCTTGTGCACCGCTTTCCCCTTCTTAGCGCCCACGTAACCAACAAAGAGTTGGTCATCCACCCGGAACTGGCGTGTGCGATCCAGATAAAACGAGAGCGCACGTTTTGGGTCCAGACGATGGAGCCGCTCTTCCTCTTTAGAGGGATGCGGTGGCGGAAAGAAGGTAGGCAAGGTGATAGACTGCCCAATGTGGAAGGCCGTGACGACCTTGGGCAGGAAAGATGGTTTGGTACGTAGCACCACTTTGTCCGGATTGACAGAAAGGAAAGGTGGAGTACAAGAAAGAGCCTGGAGCTCACTCACTCTCCTGGCAGAGGTGATGGCAACCAGGAAAGCAGTCTTCAGAGTCAGAAGGCGAAGAGGGCAATTGTGAAGTGGCTCAAAGGGAGCGCACATCAGAAAAGTCAGAACCAGGTTCAAGTCCCACTGAGGCATCACAAACGGAACAGGAGGAAAAGTGTGAGTGATGCCTTTAAGAAATCTGTTCACAATAGGGGACTTGAACAAAGAAGGCTGATCAGGTAGCCTGAGAAAGGCTGAAAGGGCAGAAAGGTAGCCCTTGATAGTGCCCAGAGCAGAGCCCTGCTGGGCAAGAGAAAGAAGGAAGAGAAGAACCTCTGAAAGAGGGGCAGCAAGAGGATCCACAGCCTTTGCTGTGCACCATGCCACAAATCTGTTCCACCTGCAGGCGTATACCGACTTTGTGGAGGGACGCCTGGCTGCCAGAATGACGTTACAGACACCAGGAGGCAAGTCAAATGGCCTCAACTGTCGCCGCTCAATCTCCAAGCATGGAGGTGGAGACCAGACAGGTTCGGGTGGAGGACCGTCCCCTGCTGCTGCGACAGAAGGTCCTCCTGAAGAGGCAGACGAACCAGGGGGATCGACTGACATACTGAGTAGCTCGGGATACCAGTACCTTCGAGCCCAGTCCGGAGCCACAAGGATGACTTGGGCCCGGTCGCGCCTGATCTTCTTCAGCACTCTGGGCAGAAGTGGTATAGGCGGAAAGGCGTACAATAGACCGCAACTCCACTCGCGACGAAAAGCGTCTCCGAGCGAGTGCCGCCTTGGAAATTCCAACGCGCAGAACTGATGACATTGAGCGTTCTCTTCGGTGGCGAATAGATCTAACCAAGGCTCTCCCCATTGCTGAAAGAGGCCTTGCGCCAACGTCCGAGTTCAGACGCCATTCGTGATCCATCATGCACCTGCGGCTGAGTTCGTCCACCCTGGCGTTCAGAGAACCTGCCAGGTGTTGAACCACCAGGGTCACGCCCTGATGTTCCAGCCATTGCCAAAGGCGCAGAGCCTCCTGGCAAAGGGTCCACGACCCCACCCCGCCCTGTTTGTTGCAGTACCACATGGCGGTGGTGTTGTCCGTGAACACCTGCACTACACTCCCCCGGACAGAGGGGAGGAATGCCTTCAGTGCTAGACGAATCGCCCAAAGCTCCAACATGTTGATGTGGAGTCGAGTCTCCGCCGGAGACCAGAGGCCTCTGATCTCCGCCTCTCCCATGTGGCCTCCCCAGCCCTGGAGGGACGCGTCCGTCACAACTACGTGCTCCGGTTGGGGAAGGGAGAGGGATCTGCCGCAGACCCAATCGCGGTCCGTGAGCCACCACTGCAACTGTCTCGCAGTGCCCTCCGAGATCAGGACATGGTCGGATAGGTTGCCTTGATGCTGGGCCCACTGAAACTTCAGGTCCCACTGCAGAGCCCGCATCCGCCATCTGGCGTGATGCACCAGCAGGATGCAGGAGGCCATCAGCCCCAGAAGCCGCAGCGTCAACCTGACCGAAACCCGGGATAACGGCTGAAAGATGGGAATCAGAGCCTGAATATCCCGGACCCGCTGCTCGGGTGGATAAACCCGAAACTGCGCCGAGTCTAGAACCGCTCCGATGAAGAGGAGCTTCTGAGAGGGGCACAGGTGTGACTTTGGCACATTGATCGAGAACCCCAGCTGATGCAGGAGGTCTGCCGTAGTCTGGAGGTGGCTGACGACTGTCTGGGGCGAGCCCGCCTTCAACAGCCAGTTGTCGAGGTAGAGGAAGACTGAAACCCCCAACCTGCGCAGATGAGCTGCGACCACCGCCATCACCTTTGTGAACACCCGTGGGGCGCTGGTAAGGCCGAAGGGGAGCACGGTAAACTGAAAGTGCTCATGGCCAACCGTGAACCGCAGGTAGCGCCGGTAGGACGGGGATGTGGAAATAAGCGTCCTGCAAATCCAACGCTACCATCCAGTCTCCTGGATCCAGGGCAGCTAAGACCTGAGCCAGCGTCAGCATCTTGAACTTCTCCTTCCGGAGGAAGCCGTTGACGTTCCGTAGGTCCAAGATAGGGCGCAGGCCCCCTTTGCCCTTCTTGGGTACCAGGAAGTAGTGGGAGTAGCAACCACACCCTACTTCTGGCCCAGGAACGCGCTCGATGCCAAGAGGGCCGTAACTTCCTCCTGCAGAAGTCGCAAGTGATCCCCCGATACACGGTGGTTCTGCGGTGGCATGGTTGGAGGAGTCGCCTCGAAGGGGAGGGAGTAGCCCCTTCGGACGATCTGCAGCACCCACCTGTCCGACGTGACAGTGCGCCAGTGGAGGTGGTGATGGCGAACCCTGCCCCCCACTGGCGTCACATGGGCCTGAAAGCACGGACTAGGAGGGTTTTGAGGCGGATGCTGCGGGGGAAGGTGTAGCCTGACCTCGCCGCTGCCCACGACCGCCTGGACGGCGGTTCCCACGGCCGCCACCGCGTTGGGTATTGCCCTGCGGCGCGTGGCTGGCGGCACGTGCGGGCGCACCCCTTCCGTGGCCACGAAAGGAGTGATAGGCAGCTGGTTGCTGGCGTTGGCCCGAGAGGCCTAAGGACTTGGCCGTAGCCCTGGAGTCCTTAAAACGCTCAAGTGCATGGTCTGCCTTGTCGCCAAAGAGGCGACGGCCATCGAACGGCATGTCCATGAGCGTGCTCTGGACATCTGCCGAGAAGTTGGCGGATCTCAGCCAGGCGTGGCGTCTGACCGCCACCGTCGTTGCCATCGCTCTACCCAGCGAGTCAGTGGTATCCAGCCCACACCGGATGGAATACTTGGCTGCATCCCGGCCCTCCACAAGGGCTTGGCCGAGTTTGGCCCGTACCTCCAACGGACACTCTGGCAGCACTTCCGCGACCTTATCCCACACAGAGTGGGTGTAACGTCCCAAGAGGCAGGCGGTGTTGGAAGACCGCAGGCCCAAACTAATGGATGAGAAGATCTTCTTCCCATACTGGTCATACCTCTTGGATTCCCGATCGGGCGGGGCCGACGGGAATGCGGTTTGGGAATTGGAGGCCTGGATGACCAGGCTCTCGGGGGTAGGGTGGGAGGACAGAAAACATGGGTCGCCCGGGGCGGGGCGGTGGCGTCTGGCCACGTTCCTATCTACGGGCGAACCCGTAGCGGGCTTGGACCAAGTGCCCAGAAGAACGTCAGTCAAGGCCTCATTAAAGGGCAGCAGAGGCTCGGCCGAGCTTGACTGCGGTTTAAGGACCTCAGTGAGGAGGTTAGTCCTCACGGCTGCGACGGGGAGCTCAAGGTTTAAGGCCTTGGCCGCCCTCATCAGCACCACACTATATGCTGCCCCCTCCTCCGAAGCCACGGTAGGAGGGGAGACAAACCCAGGGTCTGGAGAGGTGTCCAGGCCACTGGCCTCCCCAAGGTCTTCTGTCCAGTCCTCATGAGACCGACACTCCCTGGTCAGAGGGTCCTCAGACCCCTCCCAGTCCTCTCCTTCACCCATCTCCTGAAATTCAGGGTCCTCAACCAATGGGGCCTGTTCATAAAAGTGAAATTCACCCAACGGCGTCTGGAGCGGCGCCCAACGGGGCCGCCCCGACGGCCGAACAGGAACCGAAGTAGAACCGGGGTCGGCGCCGCCCGAGGACGGCGCCGGAGGCGACACCTGAGGGTCCGACGCCGGGGAGGCCGTCAGATCCACCGGCGACGAACCAGATCCCGAAGGAGGACCAGCGGCGTCCTGCGGCGCCGGGCCCGAAGGCGTCGGAACAACTGGACCCCTCGGCGCCGGGCCCGAAGGCGCCGGCGGCGTCGGGATAACAGGGGCCTGCGGCGCCGGGCCCGAAGGCACCGGCGGCGTCGAAGCACCCGACGGCGTCAGGGCCGGAGCCGCCGACCCGCTAGGGCTCCCAGACGGGTCCGCTGGACCCGGAGGCCCCACGGAGCCCGTCGGAGGAGAGAGTTTCCTCATGGCCATGAGGAAGCGCTCGACCTCCTCCGGCGTCGCGTTGAGCCCAGGGACCGTAGGGTATGGGGCTGGACGCGGCGCCCGCGACTCCGTCGGAGCCGCGTGGGCGGTGTCACCCGAACCCCCGGCCGCATCGTGCGAGCGTCGGGGGGAGTCCGAGGAGCGATGACGCCGCTTGGACTTCTTGTGCCTCCTACCTGACGACGACTTCGACCCGGAAGAGTGAGGCCTACGCTCGGAGCTGTGGTGGCTCCGGGCCCGCGACCTGTCCCTCGACCTCCCATGGGATCGGGACCTCTCACGGCGCGGGACCGACTGTCGGAGTTCGAGGCGCCTACGGGACCGCTCCCGCCTGGCTTTCGAAGAGAGGGCCCGACAGTCGGAGCAGGCCTTGTCGTCGTGGTCGACGCCCAAACACGACAAACACACACGGTGAGGATCCGTGACCGACATCAGCCGGTCGCAATCGTCGCAATGCTTGAAGCCGGGCATCCCTATCGGCACCGTTTCGGAGTCGAAAGACTTCGAAATAGTAATCAAAAAGGATTTAAAAGTTTAGTCAAAATTGACTAGGGTTACTGCTTTTTTCAGATCTGCGCTTGCTGGCGCCGAAAAAAGAAGAACTGACGTCAGCACGCGGAGGCGGCGTCTAAGTACTCCGACGACGTCATCACGGCGCCCACGACGCCGACGACGGACGCGGAGCCGCAGACGACGCCTACCGACGCGCAAGGGTACTGCTACGCAAAAATTTCCGGATCCAGTCTGACGCCTGGGGATATTCTAAGGTAAGGAATCTAATACTAACATGTCTCTTTCAGATGCTGAAGTTTGCTGGCGCTGGCCTAGGCCCAAGGGCTTGGCTGTAGCCCTGGAGTCCTTGAAACGCTCCAGCGCACTATCCGCCTTGCCGCCAAAGAGGCGACGGCCATCAACGGGCATGTCCATGAGCATGGCCTGGACATCCCGCGAACAGTTGGCAGACCTCAGCCAGGAGTGGCGGTGAACCGCCACCGTCGTTGAAATCGCCCTGCCCAGCGAGTCCGTTGTGTCGAGTCCACACCATATAGAGTAGCGTGCTGCATCCCGCCCTTCCGCAAGGGCTTGGGCGAGCTTTGCCCGGGCCTCCGGGCCCTGTGGCAGCACCTCCGCAACCGTATCCCACAGAGAGTGGGTGTAACGGCCCAAAAAACAGGCGGTTTTGACAGACCGCAGCCCCAAACTCAAGGAGGAGAACAGTTTCTTCCCAAACTGATCGTACTTTTTGGATTCCCGATCCAAAGGAGCGGTCAGGAATTCGGTCTGGGAGGTAGAGGCCTGGATCACCAGGCTCTAGGGGGTGGGGTGAATGGACAGGAAGCGAAGGTCGCCCGGAGTCGGGTGGTGGCGTCGGGCCACGTTCCGATCCACAGGGGGGCCTGTGGAGGACTTGGACCAGGTGCCCAGCAGAAAGTCGGTGAGGGCTTCGTTGAACGGCAGTAGAGGCTCCGAGGAGCTTGCCTGCGGTTTGAGCACCTCAGTGAGGAGGTTAGTCCTCAAGGCCACGACAGGGAGCTAAAGAGCCAAGGCCTTGGCCATCCTAGTCAACACCACGCTGTAAGCAGCCCCCTCCTCTGTAGCCACGGAGGGAGGAGAGACAAATCCAGTGTCAGGCGAAGTGTCCAGACCGCTGGCCTCCCCCCTAGCTCGTCTGCCCAGTCCTGGCTCAACTGAAACTGCAGTGCCAGAGGGTCCTCAGATTCCTCCCAGTCCTCCTCGTCATCCATCTCCTGATAGTCAGGGAAAAATGATGGAGCCAGGTCGTAGGTGAATTGCTCACCCATCGGCGCCGTAGACAGTGCCGGGAGGTGCTGGTCTGACACCGCGTCCGGTGACCCCCTCTCGGTCGGCGCCAGCGGAGGAATCGGAAGGTTGATTGGCGACGACCCGGATCCAGGCCCGGATCCTGCGGGGTCCTGCGGAGTCTGGACCGAAGTAGACGACATTGCCGGGGACGAACCAGACGACCGCGGCGGGGCCAGAGCTGCCAGCCCGCTAGGACTCCCAGACGGACCCGTGGGGCTCGAAGGCACCTCGACATGGTCCAACAGAGGCAAGTGAGTCCTCGTGGCCACGAGGAAGGCACGTATCTCCTCCGGCGTCGCGTGCAGCCCAGGGACCGGCGGGTATGGAGCTGGAGGCGGTGCTTGCGAACCCCCTGGCCGTGTCGCACGAGCTTCGGGGTGAGTCGGAAGAGCGATGACGCCTCTTCGACTTTTCCTCGAGTGCCTCGACTTACCGGAGCACTTGGAGCCCGACGAGTGGTGGTGACTCGTCTAGCGGCGATGACCGCGGCTCCACGACAGGTCCCTCGACTTCCTCCTTGACCGGGACCTCGAGCGGCGCAGAGCCAACTGCCGGAGCTCGAGTCGCTTACGGGATCGCTCCCATTTAGCGTTCGAGGTCAAGGCCTGGCAGTCGGGGCACGACTTGTCATCGTGGTCGGCCCCGAGACAATAAAGGCACCGACGGTGGGGGTCGGTCACCGACATCAAGCAGTGACAGGGCTCGCAAGGTTTAAACCCAGGCATCCATACCGGCACCGTGAGTCGAAGGTCGATTTGAGAAGTGATCAAAATAGATCAAAAAAGTTAGTAAAAAAATGACTAAGAGTACTGGTCTTGCCGGATCTGCGCTTGTTGGCACGGAAAAAAGAAGAACTGAGGTCAGCGCGCGAGGGCGGCGTCTAAGTACGCCGACGATGTCATCCAGGCAATCACTCAAAAGGTTGCACCCCCATAGATGTGGGGTGTGTCCCCCGGGCTCCAATGAGTCCTTCTATTGAGAAGGTTACTGTAAGGTCATCAATAATATACACGATATTTATTTGTTGAGACTTATAGTGTTTATTTCATCTTGTTATCTTCACGAAGATGTAAAGTTCATAATTTTTCACTGTGTTTCATGGGTAGACATTTAAACATTCCCAATGCATTTCGGCAATGAACATGCCTTCTTCCAGGGGATTTCTCTATGACAAAGCAAATGATACAGCATTCAATATGATTCCTAAAGATATTATTTGTTAGCAGACATAATTCAAACATAATACATGATGAAGGATTAAAAAATGATGAACTATATTGAGCTCATACCAGTACCTCTAAATCAATGTGTGGTGGTTTGTTAATGACAAGGTAGTTGTGAAACAGAAACCTTACTAACGTCGGCTTTACCCTGCAGTTAACTAGGCTCAGTGAAAAAAATATATATGCTCAGGTTTGCCGCTATCTTAGTGGGTGTGTTCCCAGAGGTGTTCCCAGTCGTGTAAAACTCACTTTTATCGGGTTTTTATTAATAAAATGCGGCGAAAACGTGCAAAAACTAACTATCTATTGATGTTAGTTAATCAAAGTAACGAGGCATAATAAGCACTCGAAGTGCGGGGTTACCGTTAAATGTTTGTTGCGTCCTGTATTACTCTCAAGGTACCAGAGCACTTTGCTATGCTCCAGATGTTTAAATAACACCAGGGTTAGTCCGCGCCTGTTGCTAGGCAACGTATGAGTGCTTATCGAGAAAGTAAATAAACTACGGTGATTAAGATATCGGGTTAGTTTCAAATTATGAAGAGTGTGAACGAACTATGTAATCAAAACACGTGTGTTCGAAATGAAGTACAGTGTATTCGGGGTGCCAAACAATAAAATACCCGTTGCGATATTTTTGATGTCAATAAAGTTCGTTGTTAAAAAAAGAAAATGTTTCACCATATGAGAGTATAGTATTATGGTTTCGATATAACACATTAAACAAAATAAATTAACATTTGGGCTGTAAAGCTGAGTTGAACAAAAAATAACCGAATAAGTATATGTAAAGCCACTTTTCGGTTTGAGGAACAAGAAGCATATTTATAAGTAACAGGTAAATTCCATACGGTCATTAAGGCCGTAGGGAGTCATGCTGGTCAGAGTAGAGATCCAGTAATTCTCTCTTTGCAATAGTCTCTTTTTATGATCTTGTCCTTCCACTCTGGGTATATTCTCCAGAACACAAAATCTTAACTGGCTGATATTGTGACCTATCTCAATGAAGTGTTGAGCCACCGTTGATTTGAGTTGTTTTGTTCTAATGTTTGACTTGTGTTCGTTTAGTCTTGTTTTGATCTTACGCTCAGTTTGTCCCACGTATATTTTTCCGCAAGGGCATTTTAACATGTACACCACATTGGCGGTGTCACATGTGGCTGTAGCTCTTATATTGATTTTGTTGAATTGAATTTGAATTTTAAAATATTTTTATAGCGCACGTTTACCTAGCGGTTTCATGGCCCTGCGGGGGCGATACAGCTTTAACAGGGGGGACCAATTTGGTTAGGGTGAGAAAGCTTGTGAGAATAGATGAGTTTTCAGTCTCCTACGGAACTCCATGTAAGATACAGAAGTTCGAATAGGGAGGGGCAAGGAGTTCCAAAAGGACGGGGCAAGGACTGAAAACTTACAGCCTCCTGTCCTACTTTTCTTGAAACGAGGTACAACTAAGAGGGAAAGGGAGGAGGAGCGCAATTGCCTGCCCGGAATGTAATTATGGATGTTGGCCTTGATAAAGGCAGGGGCAGTCCCGGCGCGGGCCTGAAAAGTCGGGCATCCAAGTTTGAACAGGGCTCTTTCTTTTATCGGGAGCCAATGCAGAGAGCAGAGAGACGGGGATGATGTGTTCAGATCTGGGTAGACTAAGAACCAAGCGAGCAGCTTGGTTCTGCACCAGCTGAAGCCGGCGGAGGGCGTAACTGGGGATACCATTATACAGTGCGTTGCCATAGTCAAGGCGAGAGAGAACCATCGCCATGACTATGAGCTTGAGGGCAGAGGTGGAGAAAAAACGTGATATCTTGCGGATAGTCCGCAACATGAAAAAACAAGAAGAGACCACCGTACTAACATGTGAATGAAGGGTAAGATGTTGATTAAGAGTGATCCCCAGAGTTTTAACAGAAGAAGAAGGAGAAGGAGAAGGACCAAGTGAGGGGGGCCAGAAAGCAGAGGACCAAGGATTGAGTTTACCTCCAGTCAGGACAAGTTCGGTCTTATCAGGGTTGAGTTTCAGATGGTTCGAGCTCATCCAATCCCTGATAAAGACCATCACTGACTGGAAGCTGTGAATGGAATGAGAGGAGTTAGACAGAGTGAAAATAAGTTGGAGGTCATCAGCGTAATTGAATACTGTGACCTCCATCTGCTGTAAAGCAAAAATAAGTGGAAAGATATATAAATTAAAGAGAAGAGGGGAAAGAGACGAGCCCTGAGGGACACCACATTGTACTTTTTGAGCCGCTGAGGAAAAGTCTGCCAGACGGACGGCTTGGGTGCGATCACTGAGAAATGAGGTCACCCAAGTGAGGGCAGAACCCCCGATGCCCGCCGCCTCGACCCGGGAAAGAAGGATGGTATGATCAACCGTGTCGAAGGCGGCGGATAAATCGAGGAGAATCAGCGCTTGTGAGAGATTGGAATCAAGCCCCTCTCTAAGTGTGTCCATGACGGACACTACCACCTTTTCGGTGGAATGAAGGGGATGAAAACCCGCTTGAGAGGGAGCGAGGTACCCACTAGACTCGATGAAAGAACTAAGGGTGAGTGTAATATGCCGCTCCAACACCTTTGCCAAATAGGGTAGGAGGGAAATGGGACGGTAATTGGCTGGCATAGTAGGGTCAGCGCTCGGCTTTTTTAGGATGGGAACAATCATTACTGCTTTATGGGAAGAAGGGACAGTACCTGTTTTAAGGGATGCATTGAGAAAAGTCAGGGGGGAACAGGGCAGGTCCGGAAAATGTCGCCCATGATGTAAGCCGGGCAGACATCTGCAGGAGAGCCAGATTTAATGCTGGGGAGGATAGAAAAAAAAGTCTCCTCAGATAACAAGGCTAATTGGTCAAGGTGATAAGAATTGTTAGGCGGGACAATGTCGCAAAATGAAGTGGAAGGAGAGGGAATATTTGACTTGATACCTTCAATTTTACTGATAAAAAAATTGTTCAGGGAATCACATACATTTTGAGAAGGAGCCGGTTTGGCAGTTGTTCTGTCCGAGGAAGCCAGATCGAATACTGTGGCAAAAATTTCCCTCGGTTTGTTCTCTGCCTGGAGAATCTTGCCAGAAAAATAAGAAGTTTTTGCCTTCAAAATTGCTCTCTTGTATTCCGCCTGAATAAAGTGATACCGGGTTTTAGAGGTCTCACTATAGGTACGTCTCCAGATGCACTCTGCTTGGCGAGCCGCCAATTTTTGCTCCTTGAGCTCCTGATTAAACCACTTGTTAGCGTGGTGAGTGCGCTTCACCTGGACACGCCTAAGGGGGGCCACCTGATCACATGACGTAGTTAGCCATTTGTTTATAGCCTCAGCTTGAGATGGAATAGAAAGTTTGTCAATAGCTGGGCTGAAAGTAGAAAGAGAGGTGCACAAAGATGAAATATTAACTTTTCCCCGATTACGCGCCCAGATGTTTTTAGGGCGGGGTGGCCTGTAGGCTGGCCTCAAGTCTAGGGAGAAGGAGATCAAGAGGTGGTCAGACCATAGACAGGGAGTAACAATTGGGGCAGAAATAGAGATGTTAAGAGACCAAATTTGGTCCAAGGTATGACCGTGAACATGTGTGGGAGAGTGGACGTGCGAGATAAAGTTTAAGCTAACAAGCAGCTCAGTAAATTCTTTGGATAGTGAGGTTTCCGCTGGGGCTGAGGGCCAAAAATTGAAGTCTCCAAGCAACAGGACCTATGAATGGTTTACAATGAGTGTGGCTAATAGATCCTGAAGAGCTGGGAGAAAGTGAGACATAGGTTGGGGTGGCCGGTACATCAGAACGCAAGTAATGGGGTTTTTAAAGGACACAGAGCAGGCAATCAGGAAATCCACCTCTGAGATCGAGGGGGAGGGAAGGAGTTGGAACTGAATGCCAGTACGGACAATCATGGCCACCCCTCCTCCTGCCTTACCAGGGGGCCGGTCCGCTCGCAGAGCATAGTATGAGGTGGGCAGGGCGGCCAGAAGGCTAGGCAAGGACTCGGGGCGAAGCCAGGTTTCCGTAAGGAACATTAGGTCCGGGTTATGGGTGTCCCAAAAAATAAACAGATCTGACTGGTGTTTAACGGCCGAGCGGGTGTTTAACAAAAAGGCCGAAATGGTAGGAGTGGAAATGTCCGGGGGAACCGGTGGGGGGGGGGGGGCAGTAGTATTTAGAGTAGCCCCGAGGGGTAGGGAAGTGGATAGTGACAACAAAGAGGGAGTGTTCAAGGGAAGAGAAGGTAAAGGTGAGGCTCTAGCAATGCCCATATCGCGAATATGGTCCTGAATTACAGGGTCAAGATGCAAAGGCGCTTCCGGCAACACATGTGCGTTTTATAGGGAGCAGCCTCGGGCCGCTAGACCGCTGCCTGCGGTGCGCGCGCCCTTCCGGCTGCTCCTAAGATGGCGCCTGCTCTTCAGCTGACCGGCACAGGAAGCCGCGCTGAGGGAGCTGCCCTCCATGCAATCGGCACTAAGAGCCGCGCGGGACCGGGGCAAAGGAGGCCAAGACCGTAGGTAATTATATGCAGATGCACCAGTACAGTTTTAAAAATGACACAAAACAGTAAAAGCTGACTGCTTTCAAAAGAAAATTAAACAGTGAAAAAGGGTTTAAAATAGCGAGCAGTAGTAATCACTGCAGATAAAATTAGCCAGCAATGCTGTTTCAAGTCGTAGAGCCCCCAATGAGCCCCAGGAGCTGACACCACCTGTGAAACTCACCAGGAACCCTGCGCTGTCTGCCGCTTTGTAGGGAGCAGCCTCGGGCCGCTAGACCGCTGCCTGCGGTGCGCGCGCCCTTCCGGCTGCTCCTAAGATGGCGCCTGCTCTTCAGCTGACCGGCACAGGAAGCTGCGCTGAGGGAGCTTCCCTCCACGCAATCGGCACTAAGAGCCGCGCGGGACCGGGGCAAAGGAGGCCAAGACCGTAGGTAATTATATGCAGATGCACCAGTACAGTTTTAAAAATGACACAAAACAGTAAAAGCTCACTGCTTTCAAAAGAAAATTAAACAGTGAGAAAGGGTTTAAAATAGCGAGCAGTAGTAATCACTGCAGATAAAATTAGCCAGCAATGCTGTTTCAAGTCGTAGAGCCCCCAATGAGCCCCAGGAGCTGCCACCACCTGTGAAACTCACCTATTGTTGCCCTTCATAGGGTGATTGATGGTTGTTCCCTTAATGATGATGTTGCAATGGTTGCAATTCCAGCAGGGAAGAGTCCCTTTGTAAGACATGACTTTATTGTGGGATTGTTTTATACGTTCTCCAAGATTTTTGGTTCTGGTATATGCAAAAGTGGGATCCACATCGAAAATGTGATTGAAGTCTTGTTCGATGCGGAGGCTCTCCCAATGTTTTTTGATTATACTCCTGTATTTTTTACTCGCTGTTGAATATTTAGAAACTACTGTGATGGATTCTTTAGTCATGGATTGTTTCATTGTCAATAGTTCCGTTCTTGTTTTTGTTGCACAACGTTGTTGGGCCTGTTCGAAGATATGATCAGGGTACCCTCGTGCTTTGAATCTTGACACCATATCCTGTGACTGTTGTTTTAGTGTTTCAGGATCCGACACTATTCTTTTGGCTCTTATGAGTTGGCTGTACGGTAGATGTTCTTTAAGGGGTTGAGGATGAAAGCTCGAATAGTGCAGTGTGTTGTTTCTGTTCGTGCTTTTCCTAAACAAATCTGTTCGAAAACCTGTCGGTGTCTTATGACTCTCACATCCAAGAATGCTATTGATACCTCCTGTATTTCGTAGGTGAATTGAATGCGTGGATCTATGTTGTTGAGGTGTACAAGTTCGGTTTCCAGGGTGTATTTGGAACCTTCCCAAAGGAGGAAAATATCATCGATGAATCTTAGGAACATCTTAACCTGATGGCACCAATGTCTCACAAGACTTTAGACACGTTCGAAACACTGGTAAAAAATGACATAACCAAGATGAACTGGCACCGTAAACCCAAACAGAAGAACCACCCTCAAAAAGAAATGGATATCCTTAAATCCATTGCCTCTAACCAAAATATAACATGTGCCAAAGCAGATAAAGGAGGGGCCATAGTCATTATGAATACCACTTATTACAACAGTCAAGCAGCCCTTCACCTCTGGGACCAAGAAACATACCTGAAACTCGATGCAAATCCCACTGTACAGTTCAAAGCAATCCTAGACACCATTCTTACAAAGTCATTGAAAAAGGGGATTATCACAGAGAAAACCAAAAAATATTTGTCTTGAGAATATCCAAAAAGTCCCAAATTCTTTTTGGTACCAAAAATACACACACATCTTAAGACCCCCCCTTGTAGACCGATAGTTTCCACTGTTGGAAGCATCCACGAACCTGTGGGGAAATCTTTGGACAAATATCTGCAACCCATCGTTATGTCTACACAGACATATATCGGGGACACAACAGACTTCTTAGTGAAACTACAAACATTAGATTTGGAAAATAATGACGATATACTACTTTGTACTGTAGACGTCACAGCAATGTATACCTCAATACCACACTCAAAAGGAATTGAAGCCATAGAATACTGTTTATTGAGAACAGATCATGAGGAGAATTTTAAAGTATTCCTAATGGAACTTTTGGAATTTACGCTATTTCATAGCTATTTTTCATGGAATGAGGAGTGGTATCAACAAAAAACAGGGACATCAATGGGAAATTCAGCAGCTCCTGCATATGCTAATATTTTTATGAGTAGATTTGAGGAAGACAACATACTCAGCAAACCCATTTGAAAAAATCAGGTTAAGATGTTCCTAAGATTCATCGATGAAATTTTCCTCCTTTGGGAATCTTCCAAATACACCCTGGAAACCAAACTTGTACACCTCAACAACATAGATCCACGCATTAAATTCACCTACGAAATACAGGAGGAATCAATAGCATTCTTGGATGTGAGAGTCATAAAAACACCAACATGTTTTCGAACAGATTTGTTTAGGAAAAGCACGGACAGAAACAACACACTGCACTATTCGAGCTTTCATCCTCAACCCCTTAAAGAACATCTACCGTACAGCCAACTCATAAGAGCCAAAAGGATAGTGTCGGATCCTGAAACACTAAAACAACAGTCACAGGATATGGTATCAAGATTCAAAGCACGAGGGTACCCTGATCATATCCTAGTACAGGCCCAACAACGTTGTGCAACAAAAACAAGAATGGAACTATTGACAATGAAACAATCCACGACTAAAGAATCCATCACAGTAGTTTCTAAATATTCAACAGCGAGTAAAAAATACAGGAGTATAATCAAAAAACATTGGGAGATCCTCCGCATCGAACAAGACTTCAATCACATTTTCGATGTGGATCCCACTTTTGCATATACCAGAACCAAAAATCTTGGAGAACGTATAAAACAATCCCACAATAAACTCATGTCTTACAAAGGGACTCTTCCCTGCTGGAATTGCAACCATTGCAACAGCATCATTAAGGGAACAACTATCAATCACCCTATGAAGGGCAACAAAATCAATATAAGAGCTACAGCCACATGTGACACCGCCAATGTGGTGTACATGTTAAAATGCCCTTGCGGAAAGATATACGTGGGACAAACTGAGCGTAAGATCAAAACAAGACTAAACGAACACAAGTCAAACATTAGAACAAAACAACTCAAATCAACGGTGGCTCAATACTTCATTGAGATAGGTCACAATATCAGCCAGTTAAGATTTTGTGTTCTGGAGAATATACCCAGAGTGGAAGGACAAGATCATAAAAAGAGACTATTGCAAAGAGAGAATTACTGGATCTCTACTCTGACCAGCATGACTCCCTACGGCCTTAATGACCGTATGGAATTTACCTGTTACTTATAAATATGCTTCTTGTTCCTCACACCGAAAAGTGGCTTTACATATACTTATTCGGTTATTTTTTGTTCAACTCAGCTTTACAGCCCAAATGTTAATTTATTTTGTTTAATGTGTTATATCGAAACCATAATACTATACTCTCGTATTGTGAAACATTTTCTTTTTTTAACAACGAACTTTATTGACATCAAAAATATCGCAACGGGTATTTTATTGTTTGGCACCCCGAATACACTGTACTTCATTTCGAACACACGTGTTTTGATTACATAGTTCGTTCACACTCTTCATAATTTGAAACTAACCCGATATCTTAATCACCGTAGTTTATTTACTTTCTTGATAAGCACTCATACGTTGCCTAGCAACAGGCACGGACTAACCCTGGTGTTATTTAAACATCCGGAGCATAGCAAAGTGCTCCGGTACCTTGAGAGTAATACAGGACGCAACAAACATTTAACGGTAAGCCCGCCCTTCGAGTGCTTATTATGCCTCGTTACTTTGATTAACTAACATCAATAGATAGTTCGTTTTTGCACGTTTTCGCCGCATTTTATTAATAAAGACCCGATAAAAGTGAGTTTTACACGACTGGGAACACCACTGGGAACACACCCACTAAGATAGCGGCAAACCCGAGCATATATATTTTTTTCACTGAGCCTAGTTAACTGCAGTTTAAAGCCGATGTTAGTAAGGTTTCTGTTTCACAACTACCTTGTCATTAACAAGCCACCACACATTGATTTAGAGGTACTGGTATGAGCTCAATATAGTTCATCATTTTTTAATCCTTCATCATGTATTATGTTTGAATTATGTCTGCTAACAAATAATATGTTTAGGAATCATATTGAATGCTGTATCATTTGCTTTGTTATAGAGAAATCCCCTGGAAGAAGGCATGTTCATTGCCGAAATGCATTGGGAATGTTTAAATGTCTACTCATGAAACAGTGAAAAATTATGAACTTTACATCTCTGTGAAGATAACAAGATGAAATAAACACTATAAGTCTCAACAAAAAAATATTGTGTATATTATTGATGACCTTACAGTAACCTTCTCAATAGAAGGAGTCATTGGAGCCCGGGGGACACACCCCACATCTATGGGGGTGCAACCTTTTGAGTTATTTTATACACTTTTCATCGGAGAGTGATACCTCGGAGCACCATACAACGGAAACAAACCACAAGTAAACACGTAGTGCGCCCTAACGAACCCTTTTCATCAGGGCAATCACGACGCCGACGACGGACGTGGAGCAGCAGACGACGCCTAGCGACGCGCAGGGGTACTGCTGATGAAAACTTTCCGGATTTAGTCTGGCACCTTGGGATATTCTAAGGTAAGGAATCTAACACTAACCTGTTTCTTTCAGATATGTCAATAACATTGACTAAAACACGGTGGTGACAGCAATGCCAGCGTGGCTGACACCAGACCCATGAAGCTCAGGAGGGAAGCCTGAGCAAGGGGAGTAAGGTACCACAAGCAGTCAGAGGACGGTACGAGCCCTCTTTCGTCCAGACTGGGATGAAAGGAAACCAAAGAACCAGAATGAGTACTGTATAACTTAAGAAATGCCATAAACTTTTCAAAAAAGAAGTTAAACTGAACACAGGATCCTATGGATCTGCAAGAGACAAAGTCACAGAGAAGGGACAAAACTGTATGACAGAAGCAGAGTATACACACTGAGCATGCACAACAGTAGATGCCAAAAGAACAAGTTACTTACCTTCGGTAACGCTTTTTCTGGTAGATACAATATCTGCCTGTGGATTCCTCACCTTGTGAATATCCCCTTGCGTCAGCAACATTCGGAAATTCTTTTCGTAGCCTCGCGCCGACGTGGATTCGGACGTCATAGAGACACGACATCGCTCACGACTCCGCTGATGTCACCGACGCCTATAATAGGCCCACGCCGGCGTGATGACATCAGTTCCGCCCTTTTTTCCGTGCCTTCGAGGCACACGGACGGACCAATGACAGTAGTAATGTACATAGTATACACAGTACACGATAGTCAAAATAACACACACAGTGCGAAGCAAATGTAAGCAAACATTTGAAATAACACATTTCTTTGACCATAAAATAAAAACAATACAGATATTCTGGTATAGAAGAGTGGACAACGGGGAGGCGGGTGGGTCGGTGAGGAATCCACAGGCAGATATTGTATCTACCAGAAAAAGCGTTACCGAAAGTAAGTAACTTGTTCTTCTGATAGATACATCTGCCGTGTGGATTCTTCACCTTGTGAATAGAGTCCCACAGCAGTCCCCACTTCCGGAGGAGGGCTTCCACTCTTCTAAACCAGGAAATCCTGGAGGACAGAACGCGCAATATGACCGTCCCTCCTCACTTCGGAATCTAAGCAGTAATGCTTCGCGAAAGTGTGGAGGGAAGACCAAGTTGCCGCCCTACAAATATCCTCTACAGGAACACCTCTAGCCAATGCTGAGGTTGAAGATTTAGCTCTTGTAGAATGAGCCCTTATACCCTCTGGTGGTTCCTTACCGGCCAAAGAGTAGCAGATCTTTATACAGAGGACGATCCACCTTGACAAAGTTCTTTTATGGACCGCTCTTCCTTTCTTGCAGCCAGCAAAGCCAATGAAGAGCTGGTCATTCAAACGACAGTCTTTAGATCTGTCCAGGTAAAAGGACACCGCCCTCTTGGGGTCCAGACGGTGTAACCTCTCCTCCTCCTTGGAAGGGTGTGGGGGAGGATAAAAGGAAGGGAGGGTAATGGATTGACCAAGGTGGAAAGGAGTAACCACCTTTGGAAGAAAAGCAGCCCTGGTCCTAAGGACCATTCGATCAGCATGAATGGTCAAGAATGGGGGCTTGGAACTAAGAGCTTGAAGCTCACTTACCCTCCTTGCAGAGGTTTTTGCAACGAGGAAGACTGTCTTAAGAGTCAAAAGCCTCATAGGACATTTGTGAAGAGGCTCAAAGGGAGCACCCATCAAAAAGGTCAAGACAAGATTTAAGTCCCACTGAGACACAATAAAAGGAACAGGAGGGAACTTATTTGTGAGACCCTTTAAAAACCTTAAAACTACAGGAGATTTGAAAAGAGAAGGCTGATCAGGCAAACAGAGAAATGCCGACAGCGCAGAAAGATAGCCCTTAACCGTGGCAACAGCAAGCCTTTGCTGCGCCAGAGAAAGGGCAAACTGGAGAATATCAGACAAATGGGCTCTCAAAGGGTCAATAGATTTTCCTCCACACCAAGTGACAAATTTTGACCATCTATAAGAATAGATGGACTTAGTGGAGTCACGCCTGGCTGACAAGATGACATCCACCACGTCAGGCGGGAGAGAAAAGGAATTCAGGTTGCCCCGTTCAATCTCCAGGCATGAAGGTGCAATGTCTGGAGGTGGGGGTGTAGAACCTGCCCCTCCATCTGAGAGAGGAGGTCTGCCCTGAGAGGGAGACGGAGCGGCGGGCGAGAGGAGAGGTGGAGAAGATCTGTATACCACACCCTTCTTGGCCAGTCCGGGGCGACCAATATGACTTGGGCCCGGTCCTGGCGAATCTTCCTCAGAACCCGAGGAATCAAAGGTATGGGAGGAAACGCGTAAAGGAGTTGATTTCCCCAACTCAACTGAAACGCGTCCCCCAAGGCTCCTTGCAACGGATACTGGAGACTGCAGAATGACAGGCAGTGAGCATTCTCGCGAGTGGCAAACAGGTCCACCAGAGGAGTCCCCCACGTCCGAAAGACGTGATGAACCACCTCCGGGTGAAGCCTCCACTCGTGGTCGGCTGAGAACTGCCGACTGAGACTGTCTGCACGCACGTTCAGAACTCCGGCCAGATGATTCGCCATCAGACAAATCTGATGGTCCTGAACCCAGGACCAGAGACGCAGAGCCTCTCTGCAGAGACACTGCGACCCCACTCCTCCCTGCTTGTTGATGTACCACATCGCGGTCGTGTTGTCCGTTAAGACCTGGACCGAACGACCGCGAAGGGAAGGGAGAAAGGCCTTGAGCGCCAAATGTATCGCCCACAATTCTAGAAGGTTGATGTGAAGCAACCTTTCCTATGGAGACCAAAGACCCTTGACCTCCAGATCCCCCAGATGAGCACCCCACCCTAGAGTGGATGCATCCGTTATTACTGTGGCCACCGGAGGAGGCAGCTGAAAAGGCTTCCCCTGAGACAGGTTGCCTTCCACGCCCCACCAAGACAGATCCGCCGCAGCTTCTCTGGAGATCCTCACTGACTCCCTGAGATCTCCGTTGTGTTGATACCACTGCCTGCGGAGGCACCACTGGAGCGCCCTCAAGTGCCAGCGTGCATGGTTGACCAACAGAATGCAGGAAGCCATCAGACCGAGCAGGCGAAGGACCTTCAGGACCGGAACGACCGCTCCATTGTAAAATAAAGGAATCATTTCCTGTATGTCGCGAATCCTTTGAGGAGGAGGGAATGCACGACATACAGTTGTGTCCAGTACAGCACCTATGAACAGGTTGCGCTGGGGGGGCACCAGGTGAGACCTGGGTACATTTATCGAAAAACCCAACCTGTACAACACTGGGTTGTCTCTCACAGATGATGGAGCACTCTCTCTGACGACTCTGCTTTGATCAGCCAGTCGTCCAAATAAGGGAATACTGGAATCCCCGATCTTCTGAGATGCGCCGCCACCACTGCCATCACCTTGGTGAAGACTCGAGGCGCAGTAGTAAGTCCAAATGGAAGGACCGCAAACTGATAGTGCTGCGATCCCACCGTAAAACGGAGATACTTCCTGTGCGACTTCAGGATTGGGATGTGAAAGTACGCATCCTGCAAGTCGAGTGACACCATCCAGTCTTCTTCTAGCAGCGCTTGAAGAACCTGAGCAAGGGTGAGCATCTTGAATTTCTCCTGTTTCAGATAAAAATTCAAGATCCTGAGATCCAGGATTGGACGAAGTCTGCCATCCTTCTTGGGAATCAGGAAATACCGGGAGTAGCATCCCTGACCCCTTTCCTGCTCTGGGACCATTCTATCGCACCCTTTCTTAACAGTGTCTGCACTTCCTCCTGTAGAAGCAACAGATGTTCCTTGGTGCAAAAACCTTGGCAAGGCGGGTAATTGGGAGGGAACTCCCGAAAGGGAAGGGCATACCTATTTTCTACAAGATTGAGAACCCAAAGATCTGATGTAACCGATTCCCAATCCTGTAGAAAATGTGTAAGCCGACCCCCCACCGGACCCACATGATCCGAATGGCAGATCTAGGACTGCTTTTCTGAGGCAGGGGGGTTGGAGGAAGTGGAGGAGGAAGAGGCTTGACGTCCGCGAGGACGCGCTCTTTGCTTTCCCCTGTATGATCTGTACATGAAATTTTGCTGCTGCTGCTGTTGTTGCTGCTGCTGCTGACCTTGTCGGTAATTCCAAAAGGAAGAGCGACCAAAACCCCTGAATCTCTTGTTGGTCGAAGAGCCCCTTATCTGAAGACCTAAAGATTTAGCAGTTGCTCTACTGTCTTTAAATCTCTCAAGGGCTGTATGAGCCTTCTTCCCAAAGAGGCCAGACCCATCGAAAGGAAGATCCAATAAAGTCACTTGAACATCCGCTGAAAAGTCTGAGGATTTCAGCCAAGCTGATCTTCTAGTGGCGACAGCAGTGCCCATGATACGCGCCACAGAGTCTGCAGTGTCCAGACCACTTTGTATAACTTGGCGAGCCGCTGCCTGTGCATCTGAGATCACTTCCTCAAAATCCTTCCTGTTGGCATCTGGAACCTTAGGAGTTAGAACACGCAAAGAATCCATAAGGGCATGCACATATCTCCCCATCAGACAAGTGGCATTAGTCGACTTCAATGCCATGCTTGCAGAGGAGAAGGTCTTTTTAGCAACCTGATCTTGTTACTTTGCTTCCTTTTCACAAGGAACCTGGGGAAAGGCACTTACATTCTTTTTAGAGCAAGCTGCTTGAATGACCAGGTTCTCTGGTGAAGGATGAGAAGTCAAAAAAGCAGGGTCTTCAGGTGGAACCCTGTATCTTCTAGCCACACTCTTGGAAACTGCAGGAGCTGACAGTGGTTTCTTCCACACTTCCAAAATGGGCTCTGTCAAGGCGTCATTAAATGGAAGCAATGGCTCTACCACAGAACTAGGAGAATGTAACACCTCAGTCAGAAGATTGGACTTAAATTCCACTGTAGGTAAAGTTAACTGAAGAAGATCTGCCGCCTTCCTCATAACCATATGGTAAGGTTGGACATCTTTAGAAGGTGTATCAGAGCGTAAAGGCAATTCCCACTCTGGGGAGAAATCCAGGCTACTAGCATCAGCCAGTTCATCAAAACTATCTTGATCCAATTCACCTTCTTCCATATCAGGATGAGACTCTATATACCTTCTTTCTTCTAAAAGGCGTTGGGCCTCCCTCCTGGACCTCCCCTTCACACGCCTCGCAGCCGGATCCACCAACGGCTCTGAGGAATCGGAATCGAATCTGAAGGTTTAGCCTGAGGCTCTCGAGGTCGCTCTGGAGCGGGTGAAGCCGGAACCGGCGTCGACGGCCTCGGTGGAGCCGGAAATTGCCAAGGCGGCGTCGGGGCTGGCATATAAGGCATAAATGGAGCATGAGGATAGGAGTGAGGTACTCCTAGATTGAAAGCCAGTGGACCCATGGGACCCGAAGGTGCGCCAGAGGGGTACCATGCCCTTTGAAAAGACACCAAACATAGCATTAAGAAATGCTGATGGATCTTGGCCTTGGGTTGGAAATGGTGGTTGGAAACCCTCAGGCTGGTTTTGTGGAGGAATCGGATTCGGCTCTCCGGTAGGCGCGGAATCCACATCCACTTGAACCTCTTCCTCATCTCGGGCCGAGGACGGCGCCGGAGACGGATTCAGAGCCGGCGTCGGTGACTGAACACGCGACTCCGAAGGTGAGGCCTCACCTTCCGGTTCAGAGACATCCAGAGTAACCACCTTAGAACGTACCTTCTTCGGTGACCTCGACCTCGAGTCCGACTCCTTACCGGAACGACGTCGGGATTCGTGTCTCCTCTTCTTATGTTTCTTCTTCGACTTCGAAGTATGATCCGAAGCGGACCTCGAAGATGAATCCTCTCGAGATCTAGACCTCGACTTCGACCTCGATCTTGCCTTTCGAGAACGAGACCTCGATGATTTTCCTTTACCAGCTTTCAATTTTGCCACCAGGAGTTTGGCCTCTCTTTCCCTCAAGGCTTTCGGGTTCATTTTTCGACAAGAAGAGCAACTATCGACGTCGTGGTCGGAGCTTAAGCACCAGATGCAGTCATCGTGTGGGTCGGTAATAGACATCATTTTCCCGCATTCTCTGCAGGGCTTGAAGCCGGTCTTCTTTGTCGACATCGCCGAAGAGACAGGACACAAAGAAGCAAGAAAAAGAAACAAAAAGGCAACAAAGCACCAGTTGGCTACTGAGATTCCCGATAACCGTTAGCGTCGACGACGCGGAAAAAATGTCATCACGCCGGCGTGGGCCTATTATAGGCGTCGGTGACGTCAGCCGAGTCGCGAGCGATGTCGTGTCTCTATAACGTCCGAATCCACGTCGGCGCGAGGCTACGAAAAGAATTTCCGAATGTTGCTGACGCAAGGGGATATTCACAAGGTGAGGAATCCACATGGCAGATGTATCTATCAGAAAGTATGAGTTACTTACCTTCAGTAACGATGTATCTGGTAGAGACGTTGTCTAGCCGCTGATTCCTTAACTTAGAATATCCCCAGGTGGCAGACTGGATCCGGAATTTTTTTTGCAGCAGCACCACTGAGCGCCGGGGGACGGCGCCATATGACCCCGCCCGGACGTCGTCCACGTACGTGATGTCAGCGAGGTCATATAAGTCCCTCCTGGCGCGCTAACATCAGTTTTCTTCGGAGAAAATTTTCAACGGCACAACGTGGAGCCTCCAACAAAAACTGTGAAAGTATGGGAAGAGTGTGCGAAGGATGAAAATCTGTGAAATAAAGAAGGAGGATGGTGCAAGACACCACCATAAAAGACAGAATCAGACACTGGCTACATATTAGTGAAAAAGCGAGAGTGGAACCAAGCTGTGAGAACCCCGGAAAGCGAAGCGTAGACCGTTTCCCAAGTGCGAGCAACATGGGAAGAATATCTCAACAGACAGAAATAGACTGTTATTATCATGTAGAATTGTGCATTCCAGCAAGGGCGGAGCACAGAAATAAAAACAATCCACTGCAGGAAGGTATGAAAAGACTGACGCTACCCCTATAGTAATGGAGGTCTGAAACAGAGCTTAACAGATCCCCAAAGAAAGACAACTATCGAGGAGACAAGAGCTCTGAATCAATAGAAAAGGCTGGCGGGAGGGAAGGCAGCAGGAGAAGAAGAGAAGAAAAGGATGAATCTCCTGATGAAGGTGAATCAAAACAGGAAAGAAGCCCCTTGAAGGGAGTCAGCCGCATATGGCAATTCTCAAAGGGGCGCAACAATGTGAGCACCCGTGAACGAAAATCCAATGGCAACTGAAAAGAGGCAAGTGGAGAAACCCACTTGGCAAGGTCCTCGCAAAACGGGGAGGATGGGTGGGCATTAAGGAATCTGCGACTAGACAACGTCTCTACCAGATACATCGTTACCAAAAGGTAAGTAGCTCGTACATCTGATAGAGATATCTAGCCACAGATTCCATAACTTAGACTAGATACCACAGCCATACCCCAGAAGGGAGGTGGGTCTGCGAAAGAACAACAGAAAGTGCCCAAAGCACTGAGCCGACAACAGAGTGACGGACAATAGGGAAGGCTGTGGCGGAACAGCCAGACAGCAACCCAAATAGCTCGGAAGAGCAAAAGATAACGGGAGACAAAACATCTTAAAAATGCCAGCCTGGTGCTACATCATACTGGTATGAGACGTAGAAACGGCACCAGCCATATACCAGAACAAAAGAGATAGAGAGAGAGAGTCCAGAACGAAGGAGGAAGGAGGACCACTCTCAGCTTAATGGTGCACAATGTAGACATCAACCAAAGGTTGAGGAAAACATGAAGAGATGCAACCAGAGCCTACCAGGCTAGCCGATGGAAGGAAGGCCAGAGAGGCTACAGCCAGGAACCAAAGGGCAAGAGGTAGGAACTGAGCAACGTCTTAGAATTACAGGCGGGAACAAGAAACACACCCAGTGCACACCTAGTCACCAAAAGTGGTGACAGGGTCGAACAGTATCAACCTGAAGCACGCTGATGCAGGCCATCACTGAAACAAGCACAGAGCAGACAGCCACAGAAACAACAAGGTGGCGTAGCTAAAATGAGCATAGGACAGCCCAACCAGGCAGCCGTAAGACTAAGGTGAGAATTAACTCACGAAATACAGAGATGCAGGGTGCAGAACCTGGCAGAGGGTCAAGACTGATTTGCATATGGCTGGGTTCAAACTGGAAAGGCATGGTGACCAAAAAAACGATGGATTTAGGCCCAGATCTCTGTACTGGGGTGAATGTATGACATTGTTCTGCATTCTGTCCATCACCTGTTGTTTTTGCATTTGTCACCCCGAGTGGGACGGGTATGCTCAGACGCGAGTCCCGTGCTGTCCATGCCACTGGAATCAAGCTATCTAGGCTGATGAGGGCTGAAAGCCAGAAACCGGTCCTTGGATGCTTGTTTCCAGTCCAGGGAGGACCTGGCTTGGCAGTTCCGGCTGGACTGTTCCCATGGGGCACAGGGTCAAGACTGATTTGCATATGGCTGGGTTCAAACTGGAAAGGCATGGTGAGCAAAAAAACGATGGATTTAGGCCCAGATCTCTGTACTGGGGTGAATGTATGACATTGTTCTGCATTCTGTCCATCACCTGTTGTTTTTGCATTTGTCACCCCGAGTGGGACGGGTATGCTCAGACGCGAGTCCCGTGCTCTCCATGCCACTGGAATCAAGCTATAAAGGCTGATGAGGGCTGAAAGCCCGAAACCGGTCCTTGGATGCTTGTTTCCAGTCCAGGGAGGACCTGGCTTGGCAGTTCGGGCTGGACTGTTCCGATGGGGCACAGGGTGAAGACTGATTTGCATATGGCTGGGTTCAAACTGGAAAGGCATGGTGAGCAAAAAAACGATGGATTTAGGCCCAGATCTCTGTACTGGGGTGAATGTATGACATTGTTCTGCATTCTGTCCATCACCTGTTGTTTTTGAACCTGGGAGGACCGGCATCAGAAGAGCTGTCCCGCAGGCACAGCCGATATAGTGCAGGGCGATACCCAATGAAAGGGGCACATCCGAAGGAAGTGGCAGCAGAGGCACCAGAGCACTAATAGGAGCGGTTTAAGAGGAACGCATATAAATGTAGAAAAGAATCTCAGAATTCTAGACCACATCCTCCGACTGTGAAGGAAAATTAACCCTCTTCCAGAAAGAGATATCGTTCATCTCAACACCAAGAAGGGAGCAGCGTAAAGCTGGGGAACCACCCCAGGGTAGAAACACCCTGACCCCACCCCCAGGGCCATAAAAAGCATTAATTATTATTTTTTTTTTTAAATGAAATCGGCGAGATTCACGCAGCCAGCGTGAATTTCGGCCAAAATGAAAAAAAAACAAAAAACGAAGCGCGGGCTCCCGCGCTTCGTTGTTGATTAGCCCCGGGGGCAATAAATATTATGTAAAGGGGGGCCCGGAGGGACCCCCAGCCCCGGGTCCGCCACCCCCGGGCTTCTTTGAATTAGGTGGGGAGCTCACAGGCCCCCCAGCCCCGGTGACTGCCACCCCCGGGGCTCATTTACATTAGGTGGGGGGATTTCAGGTCCCCAACAGCCCCGGGGACCGCCACCTCGCGGGGCTTCTTTACATTAGGTGGGGGGGGCTTTCAGCCCCCCCCCCAGCCCCGGGGACCGCCACCCCCCAGGGCTTCTTTAAATTAGTTGTGGGGGCTCTCAGACCCCCTCAGCCCCCAGGACCGCCACCTCCCCCAGGGTTTCAGAAAACAATGGCTGGGGCTCATAGCTCCCGCAGCCCCGGGGACCGCCACCCCCTGGGGCTCGATTTAATTTCGAGTGCGGGGGTGGGGGGCACATTGCCCCACCGCAGCAACAGAAACCGCCACCGCCCCAGGGCTTTTAAAAAAAAAAATACCCCCCCCACAAGCCCCTCCCCGGGGCTCTAAATATTTATATTGGGGGGGTCTGTGACGGACCACCCAGCCCTGGGTACCACCAACACAGGGGCTTTGAAAATGTGAGGAGGGGGCTGCGCGGCCATTGATGGCCCTGGGGACCGCCACCCCCCTGGGCTGGCTCCTGCAGTGTCCCGGGGTATCCAACCCAGTACACTGCTGTTTGCAATGACAGGGCAGGAGCCTCACGGCTCCCACCCGGTCATTGCAAACTGCTTTGCTTCACTGAAGCAAGAGCAGAGAAACCTGCTCTCGCTTCAATGAAGCAAAGCAGATTGCTTTTCCACATGGGGAGCAGCATGTTAGCTGCTCCCCGTGTGGAAAAGCAATGCCGGCTCCCGCAGGACACGGGGAGCCGACTGGGACCGTGGGAGGATTGGGGACCCCCCCATGGTCCCCAACGAAGAGGGCCAGCCCCAGGGGATGGGTCCCTGGGGCTACAAGTGGCCCGGGAGGGGGGCCACGCGGCTCCCCTCCTCAGAAATAAATAAAAAATGAGGTAGGCCGGCCCCGGGGGATGGGGTGCCAGGGGCCATAATAGGCCTGAGGGGGGCCACGCGGTCCCCCTCCAAAGAAAAACAAACAAAAAAAAACAACAATACCCCGGGGCCACGCCCCCTTCTTGCAGCACTCTGCAAACGTGCCCACTGGCGCGTTTGCAGAGGGGGAACTAATTCCCCTTGAATACTGGGGGTCCCTGGCAGCCAACTAGCCCACCAGGAACGTCCAGTATGCGCCAGGGGTCTGCGTTGCAGAGAGGTGTTCTGAGGCCACGCCCCTTTTTTACACCTCTTTGCAACACAGCTCTGTGGCACTTACTGGAGGTAGCTGGTGGGCTAGTTGCACCCCAAGTACCCTCAGTATTCAAGCCCACCAGGTGCTTCCAGTAAGCGCCACTGCTCTACGTTGCAGAGAGGTGGTGCAGGCCATGCCCCTTTTTACACCTCTCTGCAATGGCGCTTACTGGAGATACCTAGTGGGCTAATTTGCCCCTAAGGACCCTCAGAATTCAAGGGGACTTAATCTCCCAACTCAAAACGGCCACAGGGCGTGTTTACACAGTGGGGAAGGGAGGGGACGGGGCCTGAGTTGAAGTGTGCTAACACGCCCTATGACACGTTTTAAGTTGGGGAAATCATTCCCCTTCAATCCTGAGGGGCCCTGGGGGCTAACTAGCCCACCAGGTGCTTCCAGTAAGCGCCACTGTGCTGCGTTGCAGAGAGGGGGTCCAGGCCGTGCATTTTTTACACCTCTCTGCAAAGCAGCTCTGTGGCACTTACTGGAGGTACCTAGTGGGCTAGTTGGACCCTCAGGATTCAAATGAACTTCATCTCCCAAATTAGAAACGGCCAGAGTGCGTGTCTACACAGTGGTGAAGGGAAGGGACGGGGATGAGGTGACGTGTGCAAACATGCCCTGTGGCGCGTTTTAAGTTGGGGAAAAAATTCCCCTTCAATCATGAAGGATGTGGGGGCTAACTAGCCCACCAGGTGCTTCCAGTAAGCACCACTGCACTGTGTTGCAGAGAGGTGGTCTACACCGTGCCCCTTTTTACACATCTCTGCAACGCAGCTATGTGGCGCTTACTGGAGGTACCTGGTGGACTAGTTGGACCATAGGGACCAACCCTCAGGATTCAAGGGGACTTAATCAGACAACTTAAAACAGCCACAGGGAGCATTTACACAGTGGTGAAGAGAGGGGACGGGGCCTGAGTTGAAGTGTGCTAACACACCCTATGACGCGTTTTAAGTTGGGGAAATCATTCCCATTCAATCCTGAAGGGCCCTGGGGGCTAACTAGCCCACTAGGTGCTTCCAGTAAGCGCCACTGTGCTGCGTTGCAGAGAGGGGGTCTAGGCCGTGCCATTTTTTTACACCTCTCTGCAAAGCAGCTCTGTGGCACTTACTGGAGGTACCTAGTGGGCTAGTTGGACCCTAGGGACCCTCAGGATTCAAATGAACTTCATCTCCCAAATTAAAACGGCCACAGTGCGTGTTTACACAGTGGTGAATGGAGGGGACGGGGACGGGGCATGAGGGGACGTGTGCAAACAAGCCCTGTGGCGCGTTTTAAGTTGGGTAAATAATTCCCCTTCAATCCTGAGGGACCCTGGGGGCCAACTAACCCACCAGGTGCTTCCAGTAAGCACCACTGCGCTGTGATGCAGAGAGGTAGTCTAGGCCGTGCCCCTTTTTACATCTCTCTGCTACGCAGCTCTGTGGCGCTTACTTGATGTACCTAGTTGGCTAGTTGGACCCTAGGGACCCTCAGGATTAAAGGGGAATTATTTCCCCAACTTAAAACGCGCCACACAGCATGTTTGCACAGTGGTGAAGGGAGGGGATGGTGTAGTAAAGTGGCTCTACATATACTGGACCGAAGTAAAATCAGACGAACTACGAATTCCAATTTACTCACCTGTTATCAGGAGAGACCTCAGTGCTGCATCTTTGAGCCCAGTACTGATCCTGAAAAGTAATTCTATTCGTACTTACTAGTAACTTGGATTTCCCTACATAGGCTAACATTGACTGGTTTCACTTGAAAATTCTTATAAGTGTGGAGTTTTGGAACTTTAAAATATTCATCTAAAATCAGCCGAACTACAAATTCGGATTTACTCACCTGTTATCAAGAGAGACCTTAGTGCTGCATCTTTGAGCCTAGTACTGATTCTGAAAAGTAATTCTAACCGTACTTACCAGTAACTTGAATGTCTTTCCGTAGGATATCATTGCCTGCTTTTTGCTGAAAAAGTTTCTCTGTCGATTTTTGAAACTTACAAATATTCTCTAAAAATCGTGCCAACAATAAAAACGTAATTACTTGCCTGTTTTAGATAGAGGGCCCAGTGCTGAAACTAGGAGTCCAGCACTGGATTACAAAAGTAAAGTGAACATACTTTACCTGAAAATTGAATTTCCTTCCATAGGATAACATTGGTAATTCCAACTGAAAAAGTTTCTAAGTGTCAACTTTTAAAATACAATCATATTCTTTAAAAATCACTACTGTAACCAAAACGCTTTTACTTAACTGTTTACAGCTCATGTCCCGGGACTGAATCTAGGATCCAGTCCTGTGGTTAGAAAAGTAATCTACAAAGTAACTAATTGCATTTAACCAGAAATTCCCATTGAGCCCATTGTGTTTGAAATTGTGTTGCCTATTGCAACAAATTAACTATTGCATTCAAAAAGTCTATTACCCATTTAAAGTATTTAACTTAAGTAACTGATCCTGAGAAGGTATATTTTGATACCTTGTTGGTTCTAAAATAAAACAACTATATCTTTTGATACAAAACAATTGGCCTAGAGTTCAGTTCTTGAGTGAATGAGACCATTTGCTGACTCTGTACAACAAATGCTTTACACTGTCCTCTCACCAAACCCCAACCACTTATAAATTCACCCAGGCACTCTCCTTGCAGTACTCCAATCATTCAGTCAGTACCCAAGTACTCATGCACCGAGCCAGGCCTTACTTAGCACATGAACTTCTTCAAACCCCTATTCACTGTGCATGCAGTCCCCTAACTAACCAACACACTTATAGTTATGCACTTATACATTCAACAAGAAAAACAATATTTCAGTTTCAATATTTTAAAAAACATTTTTATTACCATTCAAAATATATAATGTAATTTAAAAAATAAAATATGTAAAAATAAACAGTTAAACTAGAAAATCAGTATAAAAAAATACATATAACCATTATTACATTTAAAAATTATCATTTAAAAAACCTTCGAAATTCACTGAAAAAACCATAGGTTTCAGGGCGGTTATAGTTAGCTGGACATTTTACTTGTACAAAACCATTGAAATTCCTCCGTTATAGTTAGTTCTGCTAACTATAACTCGCGCGCCCGCAATCCACTGCTGATGTTGTCACATATTACATCATTCATGACAATGTCAGTGACATCACTGATGACATCTCAAATGACATCTCTGATGACATCACTGATGACATCATCCATGTGACAATCAGATACACCTCATACAGTAGTATAAACTTTCATTACTCACTGTAAAATACAGAGTACCAGATTTGAATCCATTGACACACCAATACAAGTTTCTAAAAACCCACTCAGTGATTCCTAGATGTACACACACATCTAATCACTTACCTATAGATTCACTCATACATGCTGTCAATGATCAATAGAACACTTTCAAATATACTTATACACCTATATCGACATTACACACCAGCACACATCCTATTCACTTATGCAGTCATCCTACTCACTTATGCAAGCAATGGATCATACTTACATTTACTCAGCTACACACTTATACAAACACCATTTCATTTATTCATATAGATAGTAACTCATACTTAGGGCCAGATGTAGGTAGCCTAATACCGGTCGGTAACGGCCGCAAATCGGTAATTTCGGCCGTTACCGACCGGTATCCATGAAATGAGATATAGGAGCACATTATTTACCGTTTCGGAAAATATGAGTCGGTAAAATTCCGACTCGGTAAATATGAGTCGGTATTTTTACCGAGGCGGAATATACCGAATGGATTAGTTACTTACCTGTAATCCTAGTTCTCTTCCAGGGGTATACTCATCAAAGTCATAAGCACTGAATAGTCCCGCCCACGTGCGGGACCCCGGAGCAATAGCCAATAATATACATATATATATATATATATATATATATAAATACATATAAATATGCATAAAATAACCATATATATATATATATAGATAATATGCATATACATATACATATGCAGCCCAAAATAAATATACTAGGCTAAAAAAACTGCCATAATAGCCTGTAAAATCTTTACATTTGCTAAGTAAAGACATATAAAACACATTATATGATAATGTAAAGAAGAAAACACTGCCTAGGTTTTCTTTGAAACACAAAACCTTTATTTTCAAAGGTAAAAACAGGCAGGATCATAGAGGCAGCTTTAGCCTAGATAGGCTGCATTGTAACAACAGAAAAATCTGGCGCCGTGCCTTTAAGACCTCTGTGAGCCTCCAGGCTCCCATCATGCACCACAGGTGACAGTTAGGTCAGTTCTTTTGGACGGCGTATAACAGTGTGATAACTGCATGGGTAACATGTAAAAGAGACAGTTCTGGTATTCGTCCGGGGAGGCGGGTGGGTGTGCTTATGACTTTGATGAGTATACCCCTGGAAGAGAACTAGGATTACAGGTAAGTAACTAATCCTTCTCTTCCAGGGGCTACTCATTGTAGGAAGGTAGATCCCTGACTATGGTTGCCCCCAACTTTTTGCCTGGTGTTTTGCTGGTTTTCTGACTTAGTTGACCTGAGGCCCTGCTATTCAGGACCTCAGGCCCACTGCTCTCTCTGTTAAAATGGATTCCATGTACCCTAGGTACATATCCAATTGGATACTGAGTCACCTTATCAGTCCCTGTACAGTGTACCTTAGGTACCCAGGGCATAGGTGTGCCCAGGGCCTACCAGGGGCTGCAGCATGTATTATGCCACCCCTGGCTGGCCATCCAAATCTGACACAACTGGCTGCTTGACAGCTGGGGCAAGGTGGTGTAATCACCCTTTGCTTTAGATATAGTATACCTATATCTAACCCTAAAATGGACACACAGATCTCCTATCAGTCACTCCTATGGCAGGCCTTAACAATCCTGAAGGCAGAGTGCTTGGAATCGTGTGAGATGGTGCTCTGGCATCAGCTGAGCCTGTCTGCGGCTTTCGGGATCTAATCCCTTAGCCGTTTCCATGATATCGCATACCATATACTCTTAAGTGCATTATAATCCTCGCGGTTAAATGCCAACTCTGGTATCGCTTTATCAAAACATGTCGAGTAAGGTGTCATACGAATTGGAATACTAACCCCTCGCCAATTCTGGCGACGGGGTTAGCATTCCACCCTTCTAGAGGGACACGACATGCATGTAGCCTGTAACCCCGGTTAAAGTCAAACAGAGCCTCAGCTCCACAAAATGGATGCTGCCACCGAGACACAAGTCTGCCCTCCTGCTGCTGGGAGTCCTCCCAGAGCAGGAGATAAGGACAAAGGGTTTCCTGCCAGGGGCGGTGCCAGCACCGTCCCAGACAGGATTTTGTGTATTGTAGGTAGGCAGGGCTTCAGAGGAAGGTGACTGCACGTGGCACCCCGGTGCTCACTGTGCATAGGCTGGCTTGAACCAGTTCCAGGGACACTCCAGACCCTGTGCTGGGGAAAAGCCCGCCAAGGAAGTGGGTGTAACCACCCCCCTCCTGGTCCCACCCATAGGGCAGGACCTAGTCGCGTGCCAGCCCCCTTTTCCCAGATAAAGGTAGAGACTGGCCCCCTTCCAAATCAGATCATCTTTGGAATCAAGAGACGACTTTCTACGAAAGGACTTCAAGATTTCCTTCTTCAAGATTCTCCCTTGTGGCTAAGGAGTAGTCACCCTGCATCCGCAGGCACCATCAAGAACACTGCGGTCTGCTGCACGTCCTTCCTCCGGAATCTGACTGCCCAGCTCGACAAGACCTGGCTTCCCTGGCACCTCCGACCTCTACTCACCTCTACAGCCAAGCTGAGAACCGTGAGTGCGACGAGACCTCAAGGGACCGACTATTGCCAAGACTGCACGACTTCTCCACAGCAAGCCCGCCGAGTAATTTCCTGGTGAGTGCTTTGGGGTCCGAGAAGCCCCGACCCTGAGCAGCTCCAGCACCGAAGAGCAGCCCCCCAGCATCTCCACGATCGGCGTGGGGCCCTTCTGCTTTTTGCTGCTCACCGCGTTGTTTGGCTACTAGCCCGCTGGCTTGTGGCCTTCTGAACGACGCTCGACGACATCACTGCTGCTGGTCTGGTTGCTCCAGACTGGCCCTTGCTCCCTTCCCGAAGAGGAGCACCCCGGACCCTCCTGGTCCACTCAAGACGCCATTTTGAGTCCACCGCGTGGGCTTGAATTAGCCAAGGCTTGTTGCCCAATCCTGGGTAACTTCGACGCCGACAGCTTCATCCATCGTGGGACAGCTCGCCTCTCCATCCTGGTCGCCGACAACGCCTCCTGGTCCGCGAGATCTGCAGAGCCAGCGTCGCCCACTCACCTAGTCGAGGTGACTACCATCCGGTGCCCTCCTGGTGCCCACTGACTACTGGCTAGTAGTCACGAACTTGGTCCCCTCTGCTTTCAGGTGTTATCCATCTTCAAGATCCAGGCTTGGATCAACTCGAACTCTCTTCACTGGTCGCCTGCCAACATCTTTCTTCCAGGCTCCTGGTCCGGCAACGAGGATTCCCGACGTCTTTTGAGACATATGCAGCTGCAGCCCCTGGGCTAGGTAACTTCGGCATTTCGGTGCCCCAGCATAGCCTCACTATCCAAGGGTCAGGATCCACTGTCGTTTTCTCCCTACCAGGTCGGGTTCGCCCGTGAACACTAACTTTAACTTTACTAGCTTCCATAGACTTTGTCCCGCATCCCGCGTGAGAGTGCACACTCTGCACCCGAGTCCCCTAGGTCTCCTAGAAGTAATCTAACAATTCTATAGTCAAGTCCTAGCGATTCCAAAGCCTATTAGTACTGTACTTACCTGCTAGTAATTTCGCATTCCACTTTTAGAGTATATGGTTTTTCGTGCCCCTCGGGCATTTGTATATACTGTGCTAACTTAAGTATTTTCGTAAGAGTTTTGTTGTGTGCCTAGCACCCTGTCCTCATAAAGAGTACAGGGTTGTTGTGATTCTAATAAATACACTGTTTATTTTCATAACACTTGTGTGGTGTCCTTTCACTGGGTGTTCAAGGGGTAATGTGATGGTAAAACAGCTGGCTTAACACGCCCTCTAGAGTCTTAGCCTTAGACTGCTCGTATCCATGCTACTAGGATAGCTGGTCTATAAGGTTGACTTACAACCAATCATCAATAAGGGTTGTTTGGACACCTTACTCGACATGTTTTGATAAAGCGATACCAGAGTTGGCATATAACCGCGAGGATTATAATGCACTTAAGAGTATATGGTATGCGATATCATGGAAACGGCTAAGGGATGGATCCCGAAAGCCGCAGACAGGCTCAGCTCATGCCAGAGCACCATCTCACACGATTCCAAGCACTCTGCCTTCAGGATTGTTAAGGCCTGCCATAGGAGTGACTGATAGGAGATCTGTGTGTCCATTTTAGGGTTAGATATAGGTATACTATATCTACAGCAAAGGGTGAGTACACCACCTTGCCCCAGCTGTCGTGCAGCCAGTTGTGTCAGTTTAGTTAGTCAGCCCAGGGGTGGCATAATACATGCTTCAGCCCCTGGGAGACTTCTGGGTACACCTCAGCCCTGGGTACAGGGACTTGGAGAGGGCCCAGTGCCAATTCAGTACCGGAGTACAATTTGGATAGAGAGAACAGCTAGGCTGTGGGTCTGATTAGCAGGCCCACAGCCAGGGAAAGTCGTAAACCAGTGCAGCAAAAAGCAAAAATCTGGGTGATCATAGGATTGCAGACCCTACTCTCCTACATGACCCCCCCCCCCCCAAACTTTGGGACAATAAACTAACCTTGACCAGGTGAGTCTTCTTGCTCTAAGTGGAAATACCTGGAGAGCCCATCAGCATTGCTGTGATCAGTCCCAGGTCTATGCTCCACTGTAAAATCCATCCCCTGTAGGGAAATGGACCACCTAAGCAGTTTGGGGTTTTCACCCTTCATCTGATTTAGCCACAAGAGGGGCTTATGGTCGGTCTGAATGGTGAAGTGAGTGCCAAACAAGTAGGCCCTCAGCTTCTTCAGGGCCCAAACCACAGCAAAGGCCTCCCTCTCAATAGCTGACCAATTTTTCTCTCTGGGTGTCAACCTTCTACTAATGAAAGCAATAGGCTGATCATTACCATCAAAATTCAGTTGAGACAGAACAGCCCCCACACCCAACTCAGAAGCATCTGTTTGGACAATGAATGGCTTGGAGTAATCTGGACTCTTTAGGATAGGTGCTGTGCACATGGCCTGCTTTAGGTCATTGAATGCTTTCTGACAGCTTGCTGTCCACTGAACTTTCTTTGGCATCTTTTTGCTTGTCAGGTCATTAAGAGGGGTCACTATGGACCCATAATTTCTGACAAACTTCCTATAGTACCCAGTCAGGCCCAAGAAAGCTCGAACCTGAGTCTGGGTGGTTGGAGGAGTCCAGTCCTTGATGGCCTGTATCTTACTCTCCAGCGGCTGAACCTGGCCTCCACCCACAAGGTGGCCCAGGTATACAACCTGTGTCTGCCCTATCTGGCACTTTGTGGCCTTGATAGTGAGGCCTGCCTTTTGCAGAGCCTCTAACACTTTCCTCAGGTGGACCAGGTGATCCTCCCAGGTGGAGCTAAAGACAGCAATATCATCAAGATATGCTGCACAGAAGTCATCCAGCCCAGTGAGGACTTGATTCACCAACCTTTGGAAGGTGGCAGGTGCATTTTTCAAACCAAAGGGCATTACCACAAACTGATAATGCCCACCAGGGGTAGAAAATGCGGTCTTGGGTTTGGCCTCCTCAGCTAACCTGATTTGCCAATACCCAGCTGTCAGATCAAATGTACTTAAGAAGTTGGCAGAAGCCAATTTATCTATAAGTTCATCTGCTCTTGGTATTGGGTGGGCATCAGTCTTAGTGACTGCATTGAGGCCTCTGTAGTCTACGCAAAACCTCATCTCTTTCTTACCACCCTGGGTGTGAGGCTTTGGCACTAGAACTACTGGGCTAGCCCAAGGGCTATCTGAGGGCTCAATGACTCCCAGCTCCAACATTTTCTGCACTTCAGTCTTGATGCAGTCCCTAACATGATCAGGCTGTCTGTAGATTTTACTCTTGACAGGCAGACTGTCTCCAGTGTCAACATCATGGGTACACCAATCAGTTTGGCTGGGTGTCAGAGAGAACATATGTCTGAAGGATTGCAGAACTTGCCTGCAATCCTGTTGCTGATGTTCAGTGAGGCTGCCACAAAAGACAACAGCATCTACTGATCCATCATCAGGATTCTGAGTGAGCAGGTCTGGGAGAGGGTCACTCTCTTCCTCCTGTCCCTCATCTGTGGCCATGAGCAAGCTCATGTCCTTCCTGTCAACATATGCATTGAGCCTGTTAACATGGAGCACTCTGAGAGGGCTCCTGGGAGTTCCAAGGTCCACCAAGTAGGTAATCTCTCCCTTTTGCTCAATGATGGTGTGGGGCCCAGACCATTTGTCTTTCAGAGCTGCTGGAGCCACTGGCTCCAGCACCCACACCTTCTGTCCTGGCTGGTACACAGTCAGAACAGCCTTTTGGTCATGCCAAGCTTTTTGAAGTTCTTGGCTGGCCTCCAGGTTTTTAGATGCCTTCTCCATATACTCAGCCATCCTGGAGCGGAGACCAAGTACATAGTCCACTATGTTGGTTGCAGGCTTTTTGAGAGGTCTCTCCCATCCTTCCTTCACCGAACACAGGGGTCCTCTTACAGGATGCCCATACAGAAGCTCAAAAGGGCTGTAGCCAACCCCCTTCTGTGGGACCTCTCTGTAAGCAAACAAGAGGCAGGGGATCAGGACATCCCATCTTCTCCTAAGAGGTTCAGGTAGTCCATGAATCATCCCTTTGAGGGTCCTGTTGAATCTCTCAACAAGCCCATTGCATTGTGGGTGGTAGGGTGTGGTGAAATTGTAGTTCACACCACACTCCTTCCACATTGCAGTCAGATATCCTGACATGAAGTTTGTACCTCTGTCAGAAACGACCTCCTTAGGGAAACCCACTCTGGAGAACACTCCAACTAGGGCCCTTGCCACTACAGGTGCTGTAGTGGTCCTAAGTGGTATAGCTTCAGGATACCTGGTGGCATGGTCCACCACCACCAGTATAAACTTGTGCCCTGATGCTGTCTGGGGTTCAATTGGACCAACAATGTCAATCCCCACCCTTTCAAAGGGGACCCCCACCACAGGTAGTGGTATGAGGGGGGCCTTTGTTGTGCCACTTGACTTACCACTGGCTTGGCAAGTGACCCAGGAGCGACAAAACTCCTTGGTATTCTCATTCATATGGGGCCAGTGAAAGTGTGAGACAAGCCTGTCCCAAGTCTTTGTCTGACCTAAATGACCTGCAAGGGGAATCTCATGGGCCAAGGTGAGAAGGAAACCTCTCAGAGACAAGGGGATGACCAGCCTCCTGGTTGCACCAGGCTTGGGGTCTCTTGACTCAGAGTACAGGAGTCCATCTTCCCAGTATACCCTGTGGGCACCTGTGGCATTCCCTGCAGCCTCAGCAGCAGCCTGCTGTCTGAGGGGTTCAAGGGAAGGGCAGATTAACTGTTCCTTCCCCAGGTCTGCTCTGGAGGGTCCCCCTGAGCCCAGAAACTCAACTTGATCAAGTTCAAGCTCTTTAGGCTCAGTTTCCCTCAGCTCTCTCAGATCAGCCTCCTCAGAGACTTGATCCTCAACCTGGGGTAAGGGGGAAGGCAAAGCCTTACCCTTACTGCTCTTCTTCTTGGAAGGTGTCTGGTCCATAATTTCAGGATCCAGCACCTGTTCAGTGGGGCATCTTCTGGCCTGTGACCTGGTCACAGCAAGCACATGTGCTGGCAAGCCTAACATTTCCATGTGAGTCCTCTGCTCCACTTCTGACCATTGTGATGACTCCAAATCATTGCCCAACAAACAATCAACTGGGAGGTCTGAACTGACTACAACTTTCTTTTGTCCCTTCACTCCACCCCAGGAGAAAGCCACAATTGCCACACTATGACTAGTAGTGACATTGCTGGCATTGGTCACCAGGAAATCAGTACCTGGCATGATCTGTCCAGGGTCCACAAGGTTAGGTGTCACCATGGTGACACTGGCACAAGTGTCCCTATAGGCCTGAGCCATTTTGCCATTTATCAAAGGTGTCTGCCTGTATTTGCCCAAAGTATTGGGACTTATCTCAGGGGACATATCTATATCCCCTGTACAGACAAGGACAGCCTGAGTGAGTGTGCCAACTAAGTTGTCAGACCCCTCAGTACCCAAGGTTAACCCAACGAATGCCTTGGGAGGTACACTACCACTACTGACTGTACTAGGGGGTGTAGTTGCCTTAGGGGCTGTAGTGGCAGGAGTTTGTCCTCCTCTTTTGGTGCACTCACTAAACCAGTGAGATTTACTTTTGCAGTACTGGCACCACCTTTTTGACTGGCCTTCTTGAGTCTTCTTCTTCTGGGAAGCCTGACCCCCACCCTCTTTGGTTTGTTGGGGACCTGGTGAAGACTTCTGGTCATTTTGTTCACTCTTAACATTACCCTTCTGGTCTGCTTTCTTCTGACCACCCTGGTTCTGGTTCTGCTTGATCCTTGTCCTGATCCATTTGTCTGCCTTCTTTCCCAATTCTTGGGGAGAGGTCAGATCTGAATCAACAAGGTGCTGGTGCAGCAACTGGTTCTGACAATTGTTTAAAATTTGTTCTCTCATCATTAGATTATACAATCCTGTGTAATCTGTAACCTTGCTACCCAGCAACCAGCCCTCCAAAGCCTTAGTGGCACTATCCACAAAGTCAGACCAGTCCTGAGACTGAGTTTTCTGGGTGTCTCTGAACAGCAACCTGTACTGCTCAGTGGTTAAACCAAACCCATCAATCAGTGCATTTTTCAGGACCTGGTAATCATTAGCATCCTCCACTCTTGTAGTGAGGAGCTTGTCTCTACCTTTACCATCAAAGGAGAGCCACAGTATAGCTGCCCACTGACTTCGGGGAATGCACTGCACAGTGCAGGCCCTCTCCAAAGCAGCCATCCATTTCTGGATATCATCCCCTTGCTTAAAGGGGGGCACTATTTTAGTCAGGTGTTTAGTATCTAAACCCTTCTCTCTATCTCTTGGGAGATTGCTGCCACCAGTGGGTGCTAACCCACTCATCTGCTGCTCTCTAGCAAAGGCAAGCTTCTCTTTGGCCAGGGCAAGTTCTTCCCTTTCAATCCTCAGTTCAGCTTGTCTCATCCTAGCCTCATGCTCCCTTCTCTGAGGGGAAGTAAATCTCCTCTGTGGAGGATTCCTTCTCCCCTGAGAAGAGGCATTAGAGTGCAGAGATCTATTGGAGTCCCTAGAAAGAGATCTATCTCTCCTAACTCCAAGGTTAGGCCCACTTAGGGTTAGTACTGGGGGTCCCCCAGATCCTAGCCCAAGTAAGTCTAAGTTGGCCCTGGTTAGCCTTCTGACTACCTCAAGACCTTTGTCTACCTCATCCCCAGAGAGTTCCTCCTGATCCTCCTCTCCCTCAACTGCTGTAGCAGTGTTGGGGAGGTCTGGATCCCCAGAGGTTCCTTCTAAGGCTGGCATATTCTCATTTAATTGAGAAATCTTTCTAGCATCATATGTCTCTAAGAGACCTATCAGAAAGGGAATGGTGGGGTTAGACCCCTGCTTCAGTTTCCTGGAGACACAGATCTGTCTCATCTCCTGGAAACTGAGAGCTGCATATCTTGAAGTGACCTGTGGAGGGTCAACACTTACCAGGGGAGTCTCAGTGGACTCTCCATGGTTAGACATGCTTTTCTAGTGAGGTGTAAGTGGTGTACTTACCTACACTATATGTTTGCCTACTGATCCCTTGCTAGAGTTGTAGTTTAGGGTGTGCTAGGCCCTAGGAGCTACAACAGCTGGTTCAGTAGAACTCAGAGTATTCTAAGCTAAGTTATATGTACCTTTAGTACTTATGTGATCTTTCACAAGATATTCTTAGGATATGTGTGGTAAAACAACAGCAAGCTCAAATCCCAACCGCTGCTCACCAATGTGAGAAGTTGGCCTGATGTGCAGTGTTCACTATTCTAGTGATCACTATATATCAGTCCAAACAACCCTTATTGATGATTGGTTGTAAGTCAACCTTATAGACCAGCTATCCTAGTAGCATGGATACGAGCAGTCTAAGGCTAAGACTCTAGAGGGCGTGTTAAGCCAGCTGTTTTACCATCACATTACCCCTTGAACACCCAGTGAAAGGACACCACACAAGTGTTATGAAAATAAACAGTGTATTTATTAGAATCACAACAACCCTGTACTCTTTATGAGGACAGGGTGCTAGGCACACAACAAAACTCTTACGAAAATACTTAAGTTAGCACAGTATATACAAATGCCCGAGGGGCACGAAAAACCATATACTCTAAAAGTGGAATGCGAAATTACTAGCAGGTAAGTACAGTACTAATAGGCTTTGGAATCGCTAGGACTTGACTATAGAATTGTTAGATTACTTCTAGGAGACCTAGGGGACTCGGGTGCAGAGTGTGCACTCTCACGCGGGATGCGGGACAAAGTCTATGGAAGCTAGTAAAGTTAAAGTTAGTGTTCACGGGCGAACCCGACCTGGTAGGGAGAAAACGACAGTGGATCCTGACCCTTGGATAGTGAGGCTATGCTGGGGCACCGAAATGCCGAAGTTACCTAGCCCAGGGGCTGCAGCTGCATAGGTCTCAAAAGACGTCGGGAATCCTCGTTGCCGGACCAGGAGCCTGGAAGAAAGATACTGGCAGGCGACCAGTTGAAGATAGTTCGAGTTGATCCAAGCCTGGATCTGGAAGATGGATGACACCTGAAAGCAGAGGGGACCAAGTTCGTGACTACTAGCCAGTAGTCAGTGGGCACCAGGAGGGCACCGGATGGTAGTCACCTCGACTAGGTGAGTGGGCGACGCTGGCTCTGCAGATCTCACGGACCAGGAGGCGTTGTCGGCGACCAGGATGGAGAGGCGAGCTGTCCCACGATGGATGAAGCGGTCGGCGTCGAAGTTACCCAGGATTGGGCAACAAGCCTTGGCTAATTCAAGCCCACGCGGTGGACTCAAAATGGCGTCTTGAGTGGACCAGGAGGGTCCGGGGTGCTCCTCTTCGGGAAGGGAGCAAGGGCCAGTCTGGAGCAACCAGACCAGCAGCAGTGATGTAGTCGGGCGTCGTTCAGAAGGCTACAAGCCAGCGGGCTAGTAGCCAAACAACGCGGTGAGCAGCAAAAAGCAGAAGGGCCCCACGCCGATCGTGGAGATGCTGGGGGGCTGCTCTTCGGTGCTGGAGCTGCTCAGGGTTGGGGCTTCTCGGACCCCAAAGCACTCACCAGGAAATTACTCGGCGGGCTTGCTGTGCAGAAGTCGTGCAGTCTTGGCAATAGTCGGTCCCTTGAGGTCTCGTCGCACTCACGGTTCTCAGCTTGGCTGTAGAGGTGAGTAGAGGTCGGAGGTGTCAGGGAAGCCGGGTCTTGTCGAGCTGGGCAGTCGGATTCCGGAGGAAGGACGTGCAGCAGACCGCAGTGTTCTTGATGGTGCCTGCGGATGCAGGGTGACTACTCCTTAGCCACAAGGGAGAATCTTGAAGAAGGAAATCTTGAAGTCCTTTCGTAGAAAGTCGTGTCTTGATTCCAAAGATGATCTGATTTGGAAGGGGGCCAGTCCCTACCTTTATCTGGGAAAAGGGGGCTGGCACGCGACTAAGTCCTGCCCTATGGGTGGGACCAGGAGGGGGGTGGTTACACCCACTTCCTTGGCGGGCTTTTCCCCAGCACAGGGTCTGGAGTGTCCCTGGAACTGGTTCAAGCCAGCCTATGCACAGTGAGCACCGGGGTGCCACGTGCAGTCACCTTCCTCTGAAGCCCTGCCTACCTACAATACACAAAATCCCGTCTGGGACGGTGCTGGCACCGCCCCTGGCAGGAAACCCTTTGTCCTTATCTCCTGCTCTGGGAGGACTCCCAGCAGCAGGAGGGCAGACTTGTGTCTCGGTGGCAGCATCCATTTTGTGGAGCTGAGGCTCTGTTTGACTTTAACCGGGGTTAGGGGTTACATACATGCCGTGTCCCTCTAGAAGGGTGGAATGCTAACCCCGTCGCCAGAATTGGCGAGGGGTTAGTATTCCAATTCGTATGACACCTTACTCGACATGTTTTGATAAAGCGATACCAGAGTTGGCATATAACCGCGAGGATTATAATGCACTTAAGAGTATATGGTATGCGATATCATGGAAACGGCTAAGGGATGGATCCCGAAAGCCGCAGACAGGCTCAGCTGATGCCAGAGCACCATCTCACACGATTCCAAGCACTCTGCCTTCAGGATTGTTAAGGCCTGCCATAGGAGTGACTGATAGGAGATCTGTGTGTCCATTTTAGGGTTAGATATAGGTATACTATATCTACAGCAAAGGGTGAGTACACCACCTTGCCCCAGCTGTCGTGCAGCCAGTTGTGTCAGTTTAGTTAGTCAGCCCAGGGGTGGCATAATACATGCTTCAGCCCCTGGGAGACTTCTGGGTACACCTCAGCCCTGGGTACAGGGACTTGGAGAGGGCCCAGTGCCAATTCAGTACTTGAGTACAATTTGGATAGAGAGAACAGCTAGGCTGTGGGTCTGATTAGCAGGCCCACAGCCAGGGAAAGTCGTAAACCAGTGCAGCAAAAAGCAAAAATCTGGGTGATCATAGGATTGCAGACCCTACTCTCCTACATAGAGGAATACTGTAAACCTGCTTTGGCCAAAGAAAGTAAGTATGGTAACAGTACCTGTTCCTGACCTCGAATCGGGTCATGTCCTTCAGCAGCACACCACATGAAAAAACGCTTCCACTTGAAAGCATACGTCTTTCTTGTAGAAACTCTCCTCGCCTCTCTTAAAATGTGCATGCAGTCCTGCGAGAGGCCTAGATGTCCATACTGGACGAACTAAGGAACCATACTGCTAGCTTCAGGGACGGCAGGTTGGGATGGAACACCCTGCCATTCTCTCTGGTCAGCAGATCCGGACAACAAGGAAGCCTCCTGTGCGGCACTTTGGATAGATGCAGGAGATCCGGGTACCACCATTGGCGAGGCCAATCCGGAGCCACTAGAATCATGTCTGTCTTCGACTTGAACAGTTTCTTGATCACCAAGGGAATGAGTGGAATCGGTGGAAATGCGTAGAGTAATTTCTCTGACCAGTCCATCCATAGAGCATTCCCCTTGGACCCTCGTTGTGGGTACCTGGACGCGAAGACGCGGCATTTTGCGTTGTCAGCGTCCGCAAAGAGATCGATTTCTGGTGATCCCCAGGCCTGGAAGACATCTCTTATCACTTCGTCTTTTAAGACCCAGTCGTGTGCTTCTGCGAAGCGTCTGCTTAGGTCGTCTGCTTGGACGTTGAGGACACCGGGCAGATGGACAGCTGAAATTGTCATACCCTGTTAGAAAGGCGATCCCGGGGGAGGCAGAAGATGTCTGACTGACCACCCCTAGGTCCACCCCTCCGTCTAGAAGTAGCCGAGCGTTGTCGAGAGGCCTCCTTGGTGAGGGTCCTCTCCTAAGATCGTACAGCAGAGTAACCACACCACTACAAACAGACACCACACAAGAGGATAAGTTCTTAGGCTTTATCAAGGATAAAGGTTGCTGGTCTTCAGCGATATGTACAGGCAGATCGAGGGATCTGGAAAGTCTCGTAAACAAGGGACCAGGTAGCGGGACAGTCTCAGTACTGGTGAATGATGGGATACCCTGCGCACAGCTCTCAATCCTCGAGCCGGGGGTTTCCGAGGGGTTGAGTCGCGGCAGCGCCAGCAGGACTCGGCAGATTGTCTCTACGGAGAGGGGGGGCCGCGGCAGCGCCAGCAGGCCTCGAGGTGGTTTCGGCTAAGATGGGCCGCGGCAGCGCCAGCGCCAGCAGGCTCCAAAGATGGTTCAGCTAAGATGGACCACGGCAGCGCCAGCAGGCTCCAAGGATGAGTTCAGCTAGGGTGGACCGCGGCAGCGCCAGCAGGCTCCAAAGATGGTTCAGCTAAGATGGACCACGGCAGCGCCAGCAGGCTCCAAGGATGAGTTCAGCTAGGGTGGACCGCGGCAGCGCCAGCAGGCTCCAAAGATGGTTCAGCTAAGATGGACCGCGGCAGCGCCAGCAGGCTCCAAGGATGAGTTCAGCTAGGGTGGACCGCGGCAGCGCCAGCAGGCTCCAAAGATGGTTCAGCTAAGTTGGACCGCGGCAGCGCCAGCAGGCTCCAAGGATGAGTTCAGGATTCCGGGTAATGAGTTCTTCTCGGGTCAGCCGCGACAGCGTCAGCAGGGCTCTTGACTCCAGGATACAACTGGTGTCCTACTCCAGGGCTGGCCCAGATATAGGACTGGAGTCCTTTGATGTCCGGGGGGGATCTGGGTGCCTCGATGTCGGGGCTTCACTGGGGCCTTGGCCGGGGCCGAGGCCACGTGCTCGGGACGTGGTGGGCCCAAGATGGAGTCGGGCGAGGCCACGTGCTCGGGACGTGATGGGCCCACGCTGGAGTCGGGCCTGTAGGGGTGATCCGGAGGGGTAGCCGGACCGGCAGTGGTGGGGCGTGCAGGGTACGCCATGTTCCAGGGGGTAGAGCCGTGGTTTGCTAGGGTGGTTGCTCTCGGCGGTAGTTCGTGTCGGGTCGTGCTCAGGGGGTGACCGTGGCTTGATGGAGGGCCGATGTCGTCCTGGGCCCGCCATGCGGGAGGGGTAGGACCACGCCAGGAGGCCGGTTCCAACACGCGTCCCCCCCAGCTGAAGGCAGGGGAGAGTCACCCATCTTCTTGGGGGTTCTCCTCGCCGAGGCGGAAGAACCGGGACAGGCCATCCGCATTGGCGTGGTCGTTGCCAGGGCGATGCTCCACAGTGAAGTCCATCCCTTGGAGGGAGATGGACCATCGCAGTAGCTTTGGGTTCTCGCCCCGCATCTGCATCAGCCACCGCAGGGGCCGGTGGTCGGTCTGTACCCGGAAGTGGGTGCCGAAGAGGTAGGGCCGGAGTTTCTTTAGGGCCCACACGACGGCGAAGGCTTCCCTCTCGATGGTGCTCCATCGTTGTTCTCTAGCCAGCAGGCGCCGACTGATGAAGGCCACGGGAAGGTCGACTCCCTCGGGGTTTACTTGGGAGAGGACCGCCCCAATGCCGTGCTCCGAGGCGTCGGTTTGGACCACAAACTCTCGGCTGTAGTCGGGGGCCTGGAGCACAGGGGCGGTACACATGGCAGTCTTTAGGGTCTCGAAGGCTGCTTGGCACTCGGGGGTCCAGTGCACCTTCTGTGGGAGTCGTTTGGAGGTCAGTTCTGTGAGGGGCCCCACAATGCTCCCATAGTTTTTGATGAAGCGCCGATAATATCCAGTGAGCCCTAGGAAGGCTCGGACTGCTGTCTGGGTGACCGGAGGCTCCCAGGCCCGGATGGCGTCAATCTTTGGCTGGAGGGGAGCTACCTGGCCGCTCCCTACTTGGTGTCCCAGATAGGTCACGGACCCTTGGCCTATCTGGCACTTGCTGGCTTTTACTGTTAGTCCGGCCCGTCGGAGGGCCGTCAGGACCTCCCAGAGGTGTGTCAAGTGCTCGTCCCAGTGGAAGCTGTATACCGCAATATCGTCCAGGTATGCAGCACTGAACTCTTCTAGCCCCGCCAGCACTTTATTCACTAGTCTCTGGAAGGTGTCCGGAGCGTTTTTCATGCCAAAGGGCATCACTTTAAAGTGGAAGTGGCCGTCGGGGGTTGAGAAGGCCGATCGCTCTTGGGCACCAGGGGTGAGGCCGATCTGCCAATAACCGGCCGTGAGGTCGAAGGTGCTGAGATACTTGGCGGCCCCCAGGCGATCGATCAGTTCATCTGCCCGGGGGATGGGATGGGCGTCGGTCCTGGTGACGGCATTCAGCCCCCGGTAGTCGACACAGAACCGGAGCTCCGGGGGTGCGCCGGGGGCGGCGGCTTTAGGGACCAGGACAACGGGACTGGCCCAGGTTCTGTCTGAGGGTTCGACTACCCCCAGCGCTAGCATCTTGGCAACTTCGGACTGAATGCAGGCCCGAACTCGGTCGGGAACTCGAAAAGCCCGGAGGCGGGCTGTCCCCGGTGTCGACATTGTGGACACACCACCGGGTGATCCCGGGAGTGAGGGAAAATACGTCTGCGAATTGCCCCAGCAGCTTCCGGCAGTCCTGGTGCTGTTCTGGGGTCAGGGTAGAGGAGAGCGTGACCCCTTCGACGGAGCCGTCCTTCTCAGTGGTGCTCAGGAGATCGGGTAGGGACTCGGAGTCGTCTTCCGCTCCGTCGTCTGTAGCTAGCAGCAGGCTCAGCTCAGTGCGGGCAAAGTGAGGCTTGAGCCGGTTGGCGTGTAGGACCCGGAGGGGGTTCCGGGGGGGACTCCATGTCCACCAGGTAAGTGACGGGGCTCTTGCGCTCCACCACTTTGAAGGGCCCCGTCCATTTGTCCTGGAGGGCACAAGGTTCGACCGGGGACATGACCCAGACCTGCTGGCCCGGCTCGAACTCGATGGACGAGGCGTTCTGGTCATACCAGCGTTTCATCTCCTCCTGACTGGCCTCCAGGTTGGCCTCGGCAAGTTCCCGGAACTTCCGAGTCTGGTTGCGGAGGGTCAGGAGGTACCGGTAGACATCCGGGGGAGCATCTCGGACAGCCGTCTCCCAGCCTTCCTTGACCAGGCTGAGGGGACCTCGGACAGGATGCCCATACAACAGTTCGAAGGGGCTGAACCCCAGAGACTTCTGGGGCACCTCTCGATAGGCAAACAGGAGGCAAGGCAGCAGGACATCCCATCTGCGTCGTAGCGGCTCTTCTAAGCCCTTGATCATCCCCTTCAGTGTTCGGTTAAACCGATCTACAAGTCCATTTCCTTGGGGGTGATACGGGGTGGTGAACTTATATGTGACCCCGCACTGTTTCCACAGGGACCGCATATATTTAGATATAAAGTTTGTGTCCCGATCACTCACGACCTCTCGGGGGAAACCGACTCTGGAGAAGATCCCCATTAGCGCTCGGCCCACCACGGGGGCCGTGATGGTTCGGGGGGGGGGGATGGCTTCGGGATAGCGGGTGGCATGGTCCACCAGAACGAGGATGAAGCGGTGTCCTTGAGAGGTGCGGGGGTCCAGGGGCCCCACTATGTCGATCCCCACTCGCTCGAAGGGGGTTGTTACCACGGGAAAAGGTTGGAGCGGGGCCTTGACTCTCCCCCCGCTCTTCCCGCTGGCTTGACAGGTCGGACAGGTTCGGCAGTGATTGTTCACATCGTTGCGCATTTTCGGCCAGTAAAAATGGGTCACCAGGCGGCTGTATGTTTTGTCCTGCCCCAGGTGCCCGGCGAGGGGCACGTCGTGTGCCAGGTTCAAGAGGAAGTCTCTGAATCAGAGGGGGACCACCAGCACTCGGCTGGCCCCCAGTTCGGCAATTTTCTGCTCGCTGTATAAGAGATCGTTGTCCCAATAGACCCAGTGGGACCCCGATGGATCTCCGGCGGCTTGCGTGGCGGCTTGTTGTCGGATTCCCTCGAGGGAGGGACACGTTTTCTGTACCTGCCGGAACTACTCGCGGGTGGGTCCACCTTCTTGGCGCCATTGGGCTAGATCGGGAAGGTGGCCGAGCTCGGTGAGGTCCTCATGGTTGGGCCCCTGGGGTTCGGGTTCAGGGTCGGTGTCCTCGGAGACAGCGGCGGGTGGAGGTGCGGGCCACTCTGGTTCTTCAGGCGGGGTGTCCGCGCTCGGGGCGGGGGACCGGGCGGTCATGGATCGAGTGGTCTCACAGGCCCACTCGGGAAGGCCTAGCATCCCCAGATGCTCGCTCCGCTCGACGTGGGCCCAGGGGGAACTTTTCAGGTCGTTCCCGAGGAGGCAGTCTACGGGGGCATCGTCCTGAACGGTCACCTTCAGCATGCCCAACACTCCTCCCCATTCGAAGGGGATACGGGCCATCTGGCACAAGCTCTCGGAGTTGTCCGCCGACCTTACTGGGCACAGGACGTTGGGCAAAATTTGTTCAGGGGTCACTAAATGGCAGCGGACCGCCGTCACGCTGGCTCCCGTGTCATGAAGGGCTTCGGCCCAGTGTCCATTGATGGTGACCCATTGACGGTACTTTTGTGTGTTGTCTGGGATCGGGGCTCGGGGAATCATGTCTCTTTCACCCAGGCACACCAAAGACAAAGCGGCGGGCTCCCACTCGGCCTGCTCGGTGTCGTCGTCCTCTTCCTCGCCTCTTTCTTCACCCAGGGCGGCGGCCGCGATCTGGCGGGTTGGAGGGCCGGTGGTGCCGGGTCGCTGGTTCATCGGGCAGAGAGGATCGTTAGCGTAGTGACCCGGCCGCTGGCATCTGTGGCAAGTAACGTTTGGGCGGGGCCCTGTCGTGCCGGAGGGGCCCCTCTTCGGCCCAGGGCTGGCGAAGTGGAGGTAGGGGAGGACCCCGTGGGGGCGTCTCGGCCTCTGCTCTGGCCTCCTCCGCCGCCTCGTGGTCGGTGGTTCCCCGGGGATCTCCGGCCATAGTCTCCCATCGGACTCCGGGGGACTCGGGTGCTCACCCATCTATCAGCCTCGACAGCGAGTTTTCGTGGCTCTGTCAGTTTGCTGTCGAGGAGATGTTGCCGGAGTTCGATGGAGCAGTTGTTGGACAGATGTTCCCATATAATGAGGTGGTGACCTGACTGCCTTTGATCCACCCCTCGAAGGCTCTGCTAAAAAAGTTCACGTATTCCACCCATGTGGTACCGGGAATTTTTTTACAGTCTCGGAATCGCTGTCGGTACATTTCGGGGGTGAGTCCGTATCGAGTGAGGAGGGCGGTTTTCATGTGTTTTTGTCGGTAGCGGGTGAATCACTCTCCGTACAATTTGCGTTGGCTCGGATCCCACCGCTGCCACCAATGTTAGAAATGCGATGCCGGGGGAGGCAGAAGATGTCTGACTGACCACCTCTAGGTCCACCCCGCCGTCTAGAAGTAGCCGAGCGTTGTCGAGAGGCCTCCTGGGTGAGGGTCCTCTCCTAAGATCGTACAGCAGAGTAACCACACCACTACAAACAGACACCATACAAGAGGATAAGTTCTTAGGCTTTATCAAGGATAAAGGTTGCTGGTCTTCAGCGATATGTACAGGCAGATCGAGGGATCTGGAAAGTCTCGTAAACAAGGGACCGGGTAGCGGGACAGTCTCAGTACTGGTGAAGGATGGGATACCCTGCGCACAGCTCTCAATCCTCGAGCCGGGGGTTTCCGAGGGGTCGAGTCGCGGCAGCACCAGCAGGACTCGGCAGATGGTCTCTAAGGAGAGAGGGGGCCGCGGCAGCGCCAGCAGGCCTCGAGGTGGTTTCGGCTAAGATGGGCCGCGGCAGCGCCAGCAGGCTCCAAAGATGGTTCAGCTAAGATGGACCGCGGCAGCGCCAGCAGGCTCCAAGGATGAGTTCAGCTAGGGTGGACCGCGGCAGCGCCAGCAGGCTCCAAAGATGGTTCAGCTAAGATGGACCGCGGCAGCGCCAGCAGGCTCCAAGGATGAGTTCAGCTAGGGTGGACCGCGGCAGCGCCAGCAGGCTCCAAAGATGGTTCAGCTAAGATGGACCGCGGCAGCGCCAGCAGGCTCCAAAGATGGTTCAGCTAAGATGGACCGCGGCAGCGCCAGCAGGCTCCAAGGATGAGTTCAGGCTTCCGGGTAATGAGTTCTTCTCGGGTCAGCCGCGTCAGCGTCAGCAGGGCTCTTGACTCCAGGATACAACTGGTGTCCTACTCCAGGGCTTGCCCAGATATAGGACTGGAGTCCTTTGATGTCCGGACCCTCGCGCCTGGGGGGTCAGAGGGGGCGGGATGGTGGTGTCCAGACACCCAGCAGGGGGGTGGAGCCAGCGCCCAGGGAGGCCGGAGGGCGATCGATACCAGACGTCCGGGGACGGCTGGAGGGCCATCGAAACTCCCCTCCTCACAGATCCGTTGAGTGGCCACTCTACCACCCGGGGGGATCTGGGTGCCTCGATGTCGGGGCTTCGCTGGGGCCTTGGCCGGGGCCGAGGCCACGTGCTCGGGACGTGGTGGGCCCAAGATGGAGTCGGGCGAGGCCACGTGCTCGGGACGTGATGGGCCCACGCTGGAGTCGGGCCTGTAGGGGTGATCCGGAGGGGTAGCCGGACCGGCAGTGGTGGGGCGTGCAGGGTACGCCATGTTCCAGGGGGGAGAGCCGTGGTTTGCTAGGGTGGTTGCTCTCGGCGGTAGTTAGTGTCAGGTCGTGCTCAGGGGGTGACCGTGGCTTTATGGAGGGCCGATGTCGCCTGGGCCCGCCATGCGGGAGGGGTAGGACCACGCCAGGAGGCCGGTTCCAACATACCCCGAGCCAGAAGCCACTTCCAGATTGCTTGCGCTTCCAGCGACAGAGGTCTGGATCTCGTTCCGCCCTGCTTGTTCAGATAGTACATCGTTGTTGTATTGTCCGTCTGAACAAGCAGAGAGGATGACGCGAGTGCTGGAAAGAAAGCCTTGAGAGCCAGATGGACCGCTCTGAGTTCCAACATGTTTATGTGATACAGTCTTTCTTTCTCTGACCACACTCCTTGAACTTGAAGGGACCCCAGATTGGCGCCCCATCCCTGCAGGGACGCATCTGTCACCAGCGATTGTCTGGGCATGTCCTCTTGAAAAGGCACTCCCACTATCAGATCACTCCGCTGTACGCACCATCGTATGGAGATCCGTACTGACCGAGGTAGTGACAGCTTGTCTTCCCAACGGTTTGAAAACTGGGACCACTGATCCTCCAGCGACTGCTGCAGAGGTCTCATGTGCAGCCTGGCGTTCGGAACGAGGAAAATGCAAGATGCCATGGACCCTAGCAGAGATCTGTCTGGCCGTTGGTCGAGGATTCTTTAGTAAGGTTTGACACTTGAGGAGAATAGAGGATAGTCTCTCCTCCGAAGGATACGCTTTTGCGTCCTTTGAATCTAGAAGTGCGCCCAGATAGTGTGTCCTCTGTGTGGGGTTGAGGATAGACTTTTTGAAGTTCACGTGCAGGCCCAGCCTCCGCAGCTGATGTATGCAGAACGTGAGAGGTTGTTGAAGCAGACTCGGGGACGCACTCTTTAGCAGCCAATCGTCTAGATAGGGATAGACGAAAATGTGTCTCTTCCTTAGGAAAGCCGCTACGACTGCCATGCACTTTGAGAAGGTGCAAGGAGCTGACTTTAGCCCGAAGGGCAAGACTGCGTACTGGTAATGACTGGCTTGTATGCAAAACCTTAAAGATTTCCGATGCTTTGGGGCGATGGGGATGTGAAAATAAGCATCTTGAAGATCTATGGAGCACATCCAGTCCCTTTGATGCAGAAGTGGAATTATTTGATGTAACGCCAGCATTCTGAACTTTTCTCGCCGAATGAACTGATTGAGGCGCCTAAGATCTAGTATGGGCCTGAACTCCTGGTTTGGGCCTTTCTTTCGAACTAGAAAGTATCGGGAGTAAATGCCTTGTCGACGCTGTGCCCTCGGGACCTCCTCGATGGCTTTCTTTAAAATTAACGTAGACACCTCCTGCTTCAAAAGATGAAGTCGATGGAACACAGACTTGAGGAGGAATGGAAGGTGGAGGAGACTTGAATCTGATTGCATATCCATTTTGCACAATATTCAGCACCCATTTGTCGTTTGTGATGTTTTTCCACTCGTCCAGGCAAAAACGAACACTTACCCCCACTGGAGTGGGTAACGGGCTCAGGGGAAGCAAGCACTCACTGTTTTTGTTGCTGCTGCTTGTTTCCAGGTGCAGACTGTCTGGAAATGCCCCCTCTTCCTCTACCAGGACGACGCTGGGAGAACTGAGATCTTCCCTGATTCTGTTGTGACGACAATTGAGGGGTTTGAACCCTCTGCTGGTTCTGTCTCCGATCATAAGGACGGTATTTTTTCTTAAAGCTGTCCTTTCTCTTTTCAAGACCAACAGCTCTCACAGTATCGAGCTCCGTCTTCATTCTTGACATCTCATCGTCAGCATGAGACCCAAAGAGCAATTTACCATTGAACGGCAAATTCAGAATTCGGTGTTGAGCTTCAGGTTTAAGACCCGTAAGCCTTAGCCAAGCTGAGCGTCTTGCACAGAGTCCATGGGCATAGCCATGTGTAGACAAGTCAGAAGCATCTGCAGCTGCGCTAATCACCTGGTTAGCCACTAGCCCACCTACATGAAGGATTTCCAGAAAATCATGCTTGTCTTCTTTTGGAAGTTTTTCTGCAAAGCGAGACAAGGAATTCCAAAGAGAACGATCATAGCGACCCAGTAAAGCGGAGGCGCTGGCATCCTTCATGCAGGAAGCAGAAGTGGCACACAGTTTCTTTCCTACTGAGTCCATAGCTTTGCTATCTTTATCGGGAGGCACAGAGGATGATGCTGCTCTCGTCTGATTTTTACGAGCCGCAGAGACGATGACTGAATCAGGTTGTGGCTCAGACCTTAGAAATAACGGATCATTGTCCGGAGCTTTATATTTCTTTGCGATCCGTGAAGGAACCACTCTTAAGGATGCCGGGGTTAAGAATTTGTGCTCCGCAGGTTCCAACAGACCTGGAACCAGAGGAAGTAAAGGTCTTGATGATAACTTCTGATGTAAAGTCTCGAAAATGACCGTTGTCTTGGCCGTAGAGACAGGCATCTCGATATGAAGTTTCGCTGCACCACGACAGAGAACCTCATTAAAAGTAATCACATCATCAATGGGTGAAATCCTATTCGGAGGAGTTGATGACAGCGTTGGAGAGTAGTTCCTCTTTGAATTCGTAGATCTTGTCGAAGATCTAGTATCGCGTCTTCTAGAAGAGTGATAACGAGAAGACTTAGGAGATGGTGACATTCGCCTCCTCTCCGATGGAGATTTTCTCGGCGGAGTACGCTCACGTCTTCTTGGAGAGTGTACCACCCGTACCAGAGGTGACCTTGATCTTACAGACACCGGAGACCTGGAACGAGACCTTGGAAGGTTAATTTTTCTTATCTTCCAGTCTCTGAGTTCCCCCAGCCATCGTGGCGAGATATTAGCCCCTGTAGGTGAAGGCGCTCTTGAAGGCTCTGGAGAGATTTGTACAATCCGCAGCCCAGGGGAGGAAGAGGACCTCCCAGAAGACACAGAAACCTTAGACCGGTCTTTGGATACCGTTCTAGGCCTCTTTGCAGCAGGAGACGTCGACGACATTCTCTTCGACGTCGATTTTTCCAACGGCGACTTCCTCGACGGCGAATTCCTCGACGGCGAATTCCTCGGCGGCGATCTCCTCAGCAGCGACCTCCTCAGCGGCGACCTCCTCGGCGGCGACCTCTTCGGCGTCGACATCAGGCGCCTCGACGGCGATGATTTTCTCGGCGTCGTGTGCCTCGACGTCGCATGACTGGGGCTCTTCGACGTCGAAACCTCTACTGCCCGGTTCGACGTCAACGTCATGCCACCTCTCGACGGCGACCTTGACTGATGTTTCGAGCCTCTCGACGGCGACCGCCGACGTCGATGAGACGACGTCGAGTCCCGTCCTCTTCAAGTCATAGGCAAACCAGACCGGGACCGCCTACGCTCATGTCGCTTCTCACCTTGCTTCGACGGCGAATTCTTCTTCGACGGCGAGGGATGCTTCGACGTTGACGTATGCCGCGACGGTGATTTCGATGCGGATTTAGAGCACACAGGTACCTTGGAAGAAGATCTGTCCCTCGAAGTTGAAGGAGACCGATGTTTTCTCTTCTCCCCTTTGTCCTTGCGCTCTTTGTGCTGAGAAGAAGGCTTCCTGGAGTGAACATCTTCTCTTCCACTCACAGTTTCTCCTCTGTCATGCAGGGACTGAAGCCTGCTCTTCTCTCTCTCTCTCTCTGTCCCTCGAAGTTGAAGGAGACCGATGTTTTCTCTTCTCCCCTTTGTCCTTGCGCTCTTTGTGCTGAGAAGGCTTCCTGGAGTGAACATCTTCTCTTCCACTCACAGTTTCTCCTATGTCATGCAGGGACTGAAGCCTGCTCTTCTCTCTCTCTCTCAAAGTGCTACTTGAAAGCTTGCTGCAGTGGTCTGGCTTGTGAGAGGATGGTAGACAAGCTACACAGACCGAATGAGGGTCTGTCTTAGCCATTTTTTTACCACAGGCCGGACACTTAGCAAATAAGGCCGGCATTGTGACTGGAAAAATAGCCAAAAAACAGTAAAAAATTGTTGGATTAGTCAGATAATGACTAAAGACGTCGAGTAAAGACGAAAAAATTAGAGAAAAACCAGAAGAAAGTGAAAATATATCACCAACTGGCGAGCTCACTGCTCCAGGATCCTCACAGAAGGAGCCGGAAAAAAGAACTGACCTAACTGTCACCTGTGGTGCATGATGGGAGCCTGGAGGCTCACAGAGGTCTTAAAGGCACGCCGCCAGATTTTTCTGTTGTTACAATGCAGCCTATCTAGGCTAAAGCTGCCTCTATGATCCTGCCTGTTTTTACCTTTGAAAATATAGGTTTTGTGTTTCAAAGAAAACCTAGGCAGTGTTTTCTTCTTTACATTATCATATAATGTGTTTTATATGTCTTTATTTAGCAAATGTAAAGATTTTACAGGCTATTATGGCAGTTTTTTGAGCCTAGTATGGTTATTTTGGGCTGCATATGTATTTGTACTTAATCAATAGAGCTAGACAGGGGAGATTCCAACCACTAGCAGCCCATATAACAAGCCAGCAATGGTTTAACCACTTCTCGGCTTTATATGGCGGAACTGAAGTTACAATCAGCCCCACGGTAGCCAGCGGTAGGGGAGGGAAATCTTCAGAGGAGGTTGAGTACCCATTCACGGCCTCAGAAGTAGCGGTGGCTATTAGACACTTGACCCCAAAGAAGGCGGCCGGTCCGGACGGGATCCCAGGGGACCTTTTGATTGCGGAACCTATGGCCTGGGCCAACTTAATTGCCACTATAATGAATTTGATTTCAAGGGGGCATCCTGTGCCAGATTCCTGGAAGGGGGCAGAGGTGGTCACTGTGTATAAGAAGGGGGCAAGAGATGACCCTGCCAATTACAGACCTATCAGTTTGATAGATGTAATCCAGAAAGTGGTTGGCAGGGTCATCATCTCAAGGGTTGGCGATTGGATGGAAGAGGAAAGCATCCTCTCCCACCTCCAAGCAGGATTCCGCCGGAAGGTGGGCACGATGGACCAGGTCTTTCGTTTTTTTGTTATCTATTGGAAGACAGTTCCCATCAAAAAGGGCAGTCTTTATATGGCCTTCATAGATCTCAAGACAGCTTTTGACCTGGTCCCTCGAGTTAAATTGTGGGAGACACTAGAGAGGATGGGCTTCCCCGGCTCACTCTTGAGCTTAATTGCAAGGCTCCATGAGGGGAATTATGCGAGGATCAGATGGGGTGCCCAGGGACAGTTGACAGACAAGGTGCCCGTGAGGAGTGGAGTCCGCCAGGGATGTGTTATGGCTCCAACCCTCTTCTCCTTGTTTGTAAATGGAGTGGTGGACCATCTGAGAGGGGAAGAGACGGATGCTCCATCCCTGGCGGGGGAAAGAATCCCCACTCTACTCTTCGCGGATGATACTATACTGATCTCCAAATCCCTGGTAGGACTGCAAAAACTCTTGCATCGATTTAGCTCCTTTTGCATAAACAGAGGCCTAACCATCAACACCTCGAAAACCAAGCTGATGGCTCTTTCACCCTCCAAAAGATTTAAAAACAATTTTACGCTCAATGGGGCCCCCCTGGAGATGGTTGATTCATTCGACTATTTAGGGGTGCGGATAGTCGAATGAATTGGAAGGATCATTTGGCTAAAATGTTACTTGGCCACAAAAGAGTAACTGGGGTGACCTTGAGGGAGTATCGGGAGTCAACAAGCAAACCTGTGACACCGGTCATGGCCATTTATGAGGGCCAGATACTCCCGGCTGCATCATATGGCTCCGAGCTCTGGGGGTTCGAAAATGTTTCGGAGCTAACTTTAGCGGAAAATAAGTTTCTGAGGGATGTGGTGGCTCTCCCTGTTTCTACTCCATTGATCCCCTTGCGGCTAGATTTGGGCAGACGAGCCCTAAAAGATCTAGTGCGGCTGCGACCACTGCTCTTTTAGGTTCGGCTGAGAAGGACCAAGGAGCTTGCCAAACATGCCGAAGGGTTGGATGACCTAATACTGCTCGATACTGGTAACAAGATTGGATGACTGAATAACGTGAGGCACCTAGTTTTCCAAATGGGTTTGAGTAATGTGTGGGAGACCCAAATGCCGCCGCCCAAATCAGTGATTAAGAAGTTATACTGGGATTGGGTGCAGGTTGAGGCAACACGCAGCGGGGCTGGGGGTTCACTCACTGAACGGGTTTTAGAGTTCAAGTGGGCAAGAAAGCTGGAACCCTTCCTTGATCTCATAACCAAGCCGCTAGATAGAGCCCTATATTTAAAACTAAGGTATGGGACCCTCCCGGTGCATGAATTCACCGCGAGGTGGTCTAACTCTGGTGGCCCATCGCGACCGTGCCCTGGGTGTGCGGCCCCTAAGGAGTCTGTGGCCCACTTACTTTTTGCCTGCCCCGCTTACAAAGTGGCACGGAAGATCTGGCTGAAACCAGTATGTAGGGGTTTGGGGCTGAGGTGCCACAGACTGGCCTTACGAGTACTCTCTACGGACGCAACATCTTCTGCCATGGTATGTGGGGTGGCAAAATATTTGAGCAGTGTATGGCTGACACGTTCGAGGATATTGAAGCTGCACTCTAGGTTACCAATCGATTAGACTGGATGCAATTGAAGGTTCAACCATTATGACATAATGAACTGTTGAGAAGGTTCGACTAAGGTCCATATTAACTTTATTGTTTTGTTTATTGTGTAGGTTTTAATCATGGTTTCTGCTGATGATAGTTACTACTGTTTTATTGGGTAAAATGTACTTTTATTGTGTAAAATGTACTCTTTTATGGTGAGCAATTTTACCGAATAAAGATATTCAACAACATATGCATATTATCTATATATATATGGTTATTTATTTTATGCGTATTTATGTGTATTTATATATATATATATATGTAGATATATGCATATTATTGGCTATTGCTCCGGGGTCCCGCACGTGGGCGGGACTATTCAGTGCTTATGACTTTGATGAGTATCCCCTGGAAGAGAATCATACTTACCGATTTCTTATTTTCCGAATCGGTAAATAAGAAACGGTAAAAAATGGCCATGGAGATGTAGGAAAGCTCAAAAATACCGAATTCACGGAAATTCGGTATTTATGAGTCGGTATTTACCATGGATTGAATGCAGGTGGTAACCAGGTGAAGGCCATAAAAAGAGTCCCAAAATGCACCTGTGGAACCATAATGGCGGCTTTCTACGTCATTGCAAGGCGGCAAAGACTACAGGCAGCAGAAGAGAGAGAATGGCAAAGGGAGGAACAAGTGTACAGGCACAGGATAACACTGTTCCAACTGACAGAGCCTGAAATACTCCAGAGGTACAGGCTACATCCCCAAACCATCCAGGACTTGATCAGGGACCTACACCCACTCCTGGAGCACCAACATTCAGGGCCCACGCCATCCCACCCCATGTGCAGGTGCTGTGTAGCTTACACCTGCTTGCCTCCGGGAGCTACCAGAGTGTGATAGCTGCAGTGGGTGGTGTGTCCCAGAGCTGCCTGTCCCGCTTCTTCAGGAGGTTCCTTGACGCCATGATTCAGAGGATGGAGCATTACATTTCATTCCCTGAATCACCAGCGGAACTAGCAAAAACCAAGACCAATTTCTATCAACTGGCACACTTCCCTCACGTGATAGGCTGCATTGATGGCACCCACGTACCACTCTGTCCACCTGCAGCCACAGAACACATATACAGAAACCGCAAGTCAACGCACTCCATCAACGTACAGGTCATATGCAACGCTGGGAACATCATCACAGACATCGTAGCGAAGTACCCATGATTCGTACATATTCCAGAATAGTGGAATATACACACGCCTACTTGCTGGAGAATTTGGAAACGGATACCTGCTAGGTAAATGACATTGACACACCATGACACTCACAGCAGAACAATGCATCATGTACATACAATTAATGTCATTCTTTCTCCCCCCTAGGCGACAGTGCATATGCCCTGCGGTCCTTTGTGCTCACCCCCTACCTCAACCCATCCACCAGGAGCGAAAGGTGGTACAATGTGGCTCACAGATCTACACGCAACGTTGTGGAGCGCACATTCGGTCTCCTAAAGAGCAGGTTTTGCTGCCTCCATAAGAGTGGAAGGGCACGCCAGTACACCCCAATCCTGTGCTGCAAAATCATTGCGACCTGTGCAATGTTACACAATCTCGCCACCAAGGAAGGCACAGAGGTGGAGATCACACATCATGAGGACATTGATGATGACACAGAACTGGCAGAGGCCCATGGTACAGTAGCAGCAGCGGCTACAGATAGGAGACTGAGACGGGCAGAGGTCACAGCAATATTTCTGAGTGAGTAATGAGACACAGACAGGCAAAGTTCATGACGTACGTAGTTTTATTTTCACTACGCAAGTGCAATGATACCACACATTGGTTTGAAGATATATAAATGTCCATTATTGTGTTGTCACGGTTAACACCACCGTGACCTGTTCCTTGGGTGGGGGCATAGTCAATGTTTACGGCCACGGACCACAGGGTGGGACTGCTGTGGCTGTGTGGCAATGTTCTCGGTGTGGCCTGTCTAAGTTGCATGACGCCTGCCGCACCTACGTACTTCTTGTACAGGAGTGCTTGCGCCACTCCTGCTGGTGGACTCCTCACTTTCCCCCACACATGTCGCCTCGAGTGGCAGTCTGTTGTGGGAGCATGAGCTCCATTGCAGAGGTCACTCTGGCCATTCCCACTGATAAATTGGTGCAGCACTGCACAATGGCATCCTGCATCGCCACTGACCGTCTGCACAGCACGGTGGTTGCAGTAGCAAATCTGTTCAGGGCTTTTGTCTGCTGCCGCACATCGAAACAAGCCTTGCGTCTCTCCAAATGGTCCCTGTCCAACTTGTCGCACAGGACAGTCATGCACTGTGTGATGTCGGAAATGCCAGATGCCATTGACTGCATGCCCTCGGATATGTCTCCAATGCCCTTGCCTATTTCATCAAGCTTGTTGTTGGTTGTGCGTGCCTGCCTCTGAACCCCCATCATTGCTCTCGCCTGCAGACGCTGTAATTTGACCATGGTGGCCTCCAGTCCGCAGAAGACCCCCTGATCGTCATGCACATCCTCAGCCTCCCGTGGCCTTCGTCCTCGGACACTGGCCCGCACAGCTCTGGGAGTGGGCAGCTGCTCAGCGTCGGCTGAATCCTGTGGGTTGATGGCCATGTCCCCCTCATCCTCATCCTCCTCAGATGTTTCCAGTATGCGGGGAGGGGGCACATCAAGGCGCCTTGCCCTTTCCAGCACTGGGGATGGAGTTGTGGGGGTGAGGGACTGTGCAGCCGCTCCTGATTCCCAAATAACAGAGGGGACTGTGGCTGTGGTGGTGTTGGCGCCTCAGGTGACTTGGCTGCCTGCTCTTTGTCCTTCTCTCCGTGTAATGTGCTGGGTCCAGCTTCTTCCCTCCTCTTCTCCCTATCCTTTGCTGTGCTGCGCATTGACTCATGTGGACAGACATGGACATTGTGTTAGTGGAGTGGTTCACATGTGTCTCCTGATTAAACACACTACTATAGCACATTTGCCTGTCTCTCATTTGCCTATGCTAGTAGTCTGTTGCTTCCCTTGCTGCATGGCATGCTGACTGCTTAAAGGTATATACCCATGACTACATTTCCCATGATGCATTGCAGGACATTGGTAAAACCTGTTCTGGAGTATGATGTAGGCACACAGAGTGTGTGGGGGGAATAGGTAAATTGGTTAATGACAATGTACTTGCATCTTACCTTGATTCTTTGCAGCTCTTGCAGAGCTGTCAGCGTCCCCGATGCCGTGGATGGATTCTGGCTCAAGGGTGGATTCCACCAGCTCCTCTATGTCGGTGAGTCGTGGGGCTCGGTTACTTCCTTCCCCTGTTGCAGCACATTCCTTGCGGTGGGCAGCTAGTTTCCTCTTGGTGATGATGCGGAGATCATACCACCGTTTTTTCAAATCGTCAATTTCGCGGTGGGTGACACCAATGGCATTTACCTTGCCTTGTATGTCAATCCAGGTGGTGCGCTTGATGGACTCAGCTACATGCAGTGATTGTTTCCCAAAGATCTTGCTGTAATGTCTGACGACCTCTACAACAAGCACCTGCAGTTCTTCAGGGCTGAACTTCATCTTCCTTTTGCGCTCAGCAGCATCCTTCTGTGCATCCTGACTCTCCATGGTGCTGTACAGGTTAGCTCAGGGAAGCCTTCTCCTCAGTCTGTCCTCCTGCTCTCCTGACTGTTGGTTTCTGCACCTGCATGGGCGTGGCCAGTCCCAGGTACTGGGGAGGGGTGCTTGATTCTGATTGGTTGATTCCCCAGTACCTTTGGGATTGGGTGTGGTTGGAGTTCCTGATTGGTTCACAGGCTCACATGTTTGTCAGTTTCAAATTTCCAACTCGGTATTTACCGATTCGGTAAATACCGAATCGGTAATACCCATTCATTCCTATGGGCCATGGGCCCGTTGGAATGTATGGGTTTTACCGAATCGGATACCGAGTGATTCTGAATCGGTAATTTTTACCGATTTTTTATCTACATCTCATTTTCCGATTCTGAAATACCGATTCGGTATGAGTCGGTATTTAAGAATCGGTAAAGTAAAATTACCTACATCTGGCCCTTAGTGTGTTATAAAATCACTATTACAAGTATACAGTTATTCATACAGTCACTCATACAATCACTGAGTCTTATGTATACTTATTTATATACAAAAACTGTCACATACACTGCCTTTTATTTTTCTAGTTTGTTGGACATGTACCATTGAGAGATATATTTGCTCATCACCACACCCATAAAGATATTCATTCACCCAAACAACTGTTGTAACATGCAGTCTTAACATCATATACCTACTGAATCAACTATTCACACATCTTTGGGCAGTCACACCCGCCCCACCGAACCACACACACACATTCACTCTCCCATACAAATACTCAGTTAACTAATCAATAACTAATATAGACTTTCATATAGCTAGTAACCATCTGGTGCCGTAGTTTACACAACAACTGACAAAGTGATACAGATATTCTCAGAGTTTAGTCACTAACCAATATATTTAGTGAGACAATATAAATTAGTCAAGTAAACAGTCAATCACACTGCTACTAAATCATCCATCCAGATATTTATATATCCACTGATTCTTCAATGCAGATTGCTATATATATATATAATAGTTATTTAAATAACGAACCAAACCACATTCACTAGATGATGTAATCAGTGATGTCATCAGTGATGTCATTTGAAATGTCATCAGTGATGTCACGGACCATGTCATAAATGATGTAATATTTGACATCATCAGCAATGGATTGCGGGCGCGCAAGTTATAGTTAGCAGAACTAACTATAATGGAGGAATTTGGTATGAGTGAAATGTCCAGCTAACTATAACAGCCCTGAAACCTATGGTTTTTTCAGTAAATATATATATATAGCAAAAAAGGGGTAACGAGCAACAACCATGCAGCATGGGTGTTATAGGAGGAACACACCTAGTGCATTAATGGCAGGTGGTAGCCGCATTTTAAGCATGAAAACAATGTATGCAAGACGACCAACAAGGAGGTAGACCAAGAAACTGAGCGTTTGACCAAGGCCCAAATGGTGGAAGCCCCATTGATAAATGAAGGTCCTGATAGGGCTATTGAGGGGGCGGAGATCCTACAGGGTACATAAATTCTAAAGGGGGGGAACAGGCAAGGATAGATCCGGCGTCGCCAGACGTTAAGGCGACGCCAGTCTCTCTCCAGAAGCCTCAGGAAAAGAGTCAACAATCTGGCGTCGGGGTGCACCAAAGTGTCTTCGGAGCAGACTTGGCCTTGTCCGGCGCTGATTCCACATTCACCACGACAAGCTCCGCTTCCGAAGAAGGGGATGGTGCCAGAGCCGGGGAAGCAAGCTTACGCCGCCGCACCAGAGCCGACTCAGCCTCAACCACAACAGGCTCCGACTCCGAAATAAGAAGTGGAGTCGGAGCCGGACAGGTGAGTGTACGGCGCCAGACCGACGCCGACCCCAGCTCCGGACAGGCGCCTGCCTGCCCAGGAGGCTGAGGTTTGTTTGAAGCAAGGCTTTGAGCACCAGTAACCACCCGCAATGTCACAGGGAGCCCCACGGGACTATGAGGTGCGGCAGGGGTGCTATGGGTCAGAGAGGGGGATCCAGCCAAGCCAAACCCAGACGACACCATATCTCCTTCGTCCCTGGAGGGCAAGAGCTCATGCGGCGCCGGGGGCAAACCCACCGGCGAGTCTGTCGGAGACCCCGTAGGTAGAGGAAGCTCCGAAGACGCCCCAGGGACAGTTGAGGACCCAAGGATGGCCTGCAGGGACCATCTGGGTCCGTGTCGCCCGGAAAAGGCAGATAGGGAAGGGGTGACTCTCTGGGGGGACCATCCGGAGGGCTCTGGGAACTAATGCCCCCGACAACAGAGGGAAGTGAGGTCGAGGATCTCGCCGACAAGCGCCACGACTTACCCAGAAGGGGCAAACGATGCCCCCGTGCCCCAGAGGGCGAGGGACGCCGCTACTGGAAACCACTGGCAGAGGGACTTGCAGCCAATGAGGAGGCCGGAGGTCGAGACAACTGCGACAGGGACAGGCGAGCCGAAAGGAGCTCCATCTGGCACTCCCGCCGGGACTTCAGCTTGAGGTGTTGGCAGGCGTCACAGTTTGTCGAGTCGTGGGGTTCGCCCAGACACCACACACAAATAAGGTGTGGGTCTGTTGGGGACATTTGCCACAAACAGGAGGTACAAGTTTTAAAGCCCGAAGGCATCGCACACTGTTCTGGATCGAAGCGCCAAAAAGGGGACTGAAAACAGGCCAGAGGAACCGCTTACTCCGGGTCTGCGTTGCACGCAGAAAAGAAGGGAACTGACGTAAGCGCGCAAGGAGGGACTTAAATAACCTCGCTGACGTCACGTACATGGACAATGTCAGGGCGGGGTTGTGTGGCGCCGTCCCCCGGCAGGCAGAGGTGCTGCTGCAGAAACATTTCCGGATTCAGTCTGGGAATATTCTAAGTTAAGGAATCTGTGTCTAGATGTCTCTATCAGATAGGACATGTCAGGGGATAGATGTCACCAAACTGAGATATAAACCATGACAACCAGGAGACACCTAAATGTGGATGAGAGGGATACACATAAGCAAACAGTGTGTATCGGGAGAACCACACCACGCAAATGCAAAAGCCCAATGAAACGTAACAGCGATAATACGTGTGCGTATGCCGAGAAAGACTGGCGTATCACCAGGTAGTCAACCGGCTAACGGTACCCAGAGGTACAACTGATAAGGACACCGGCAAGGCTGGGCACCCAGAGAGAGGGAGAGGGAGAGCAGGAGGCCGGGAGAGTGAGGGAGAGGGATTAAGGGAGAGAGGGAGGAGAGCGAGAGGTGGGAAGAGGGGGAGAGGGAGACTCTGGGGCAAAACCCCAGAAAACGCAGCAGGGAAAACCTAGCATGCTTGCCATCTCATTGTGGGTCCACCTCATGACAGAACACAGACGTATAGGTATAAGTGAAAAAGTCATGAAAAATGAAAGACAAAGGGAAACTAAAAGAGCAGCCCTAAATATTAGCTGCACAAAAGGTACCGATGTGAAGTATCGCAGGACATAATGTCAAGACACGTAAAATACAACACCATCCTCTCCATCTGGGAAGGAAACCTGTTCTCCCACGTGACAGGTGGGGGAACAGACCACCACATCAACGAAGAATGAGACCGCAACACACAGAGTGTCAGAAAAATGTATACATAGCCATACGAGGATTCCTCATGATGCCAGAGATTATCCGGAGGCAGAAAAAGTACACTGAAAACAGCAGCAGAGGCCAGGAGCAGAAGTACCTGAGCCCTGGACGGGAATGAACAGAAGAACTTGAGCCCCGGCCTGGGAAAGGCAGAGGGAAATAGGGGCACAAGGCAACATGCAGGAGTGACATGTCAGGCGTACACTCCACTGCCCTAGGCAAACCCCAGATAGGGTCTGGGCCGTGAGAGAAGACCTAAGCCCTTCCCAACACCAGAACAGAAGGCAGCCTAAACAGTGGTACAAGGAACACCACGGCATGCCTGTGACAGCGCACACGGCCAATGTTTACTCACGTAAAACAACGAAAGAAACTGTGCTGGAGCGGAATAGAACAATATGCCCACAAGGGACACGTGCTTACATCTAAGACAGCCAAAGTGACAGAGCACAGCGAAAGCTAAAAGAATAGCCAAAGGCAAGAAAGGAGGGCGTGAACACGCTGGGGTGAGTCAGGTGTGGCAGAACCCAACAATACTCCGGAGAAAGCTGCATCCACAGAGGCAGGAGAGTGTTAGGGACCAACCGTAGACCCCAACGCAGAAGGTCCAGGATAGAGCCACGCCAATCCCATGGGTTTCACCAGAGGAGGTGTCCTACAACAGTAGGAAGAGTGGAACGACGTAGGAAGCCTATAGAATAATCCAAAGGACAAGTCCCCAGAGGGACACAAAATATACGAAGAAACTCCGAAGGAGCCTTCGAAACTTCCTGGGTCACGTCCCTATAAAAAGCAAGAGACACCTCTTGAGACTAGCTCGTAGACAGAGGTTACTCAAAACGAAATGCAGAAACAGCTGACCTAGCTGTACCAAACTAATGAAAAGACGGCTGATTATCGGTACAAACCGTCCGGGATATAACGTTTTGAAGCCATAGACGGATATCAGAAAAGCAGTGACAATACTGCAAACGAAATTAAAAGTCTGCAATGAGGACTATAAACCATGGAAATAAAGGGAACCCAGACATGAGGCGCTGAACCGCTGAGTCAGCATGACTGTCAAACAGGTTGACCCCATCAAAGGAAAGATCCCTAAGACGCTCCTGAATATTTTCAGGGAAACTGCCATCATGCATCCAGGCATGGTGACGCAGAGCATCTGACCTGGCTATAGCCCAACCCACGGAGTCCGAGGTGTCCATGGCAGATCGGATGGAAAAGTGTGCCATTTCGCAGCCATCACGAAGCAGCTGGTCCAGGTCAGCACTTTTGCTCTCCGGCAAGTATGGAAGGAGGTGCTCGACTGAGTTCCAAAGGGCAAAAGAAGCCCGAGCAATCAAGCAAGACGTGTTCAGGGACCGAAGTCCCAAGCAGGTGGACGCAAAGACATGGCGGCCACACAACTCCAACCATCTAGACTCCCTAGTGGGGGAAGCAACGGAGGAGGAGAGGAAGGTAGCGCTGCCTGGACTACCTGTCCTTGAGCCCTAGGAAGGAGGGACAAACCGGCAGGGTCATCTAGAGCCGAGCGATGGCTATGTGCAATAGCATGAGCCACATAGTCAAACAATGAGGCAGCAAGGGCCCCACCTCCACGGCACCCTGACGGAGAAGATCCGACAATGGATCAGAAGGCAGAGAGACTGAGGGAGGATGCATCTGCAGAATATCCACAGCCCGGCAAACAGCCCTGACAAATGCCGCACTAGCCTCCGTAGCCATCCAAAGCGGTGACAAGTCATCTGTAGATGACAGTTGCAGCTGCCCCATCCGCCAAATGACAAGAGGCTCTGCAGAATGAGAAGCCGGCTAGTTCCCATGGGTACCTGCTCCGAGGAACAGCGAAACAGCACTGGGGGTTGTGAAACCTATGGGGGCTCATCCTCTTCAACCAATAGAGGAACAGCTGAGGACGGCACCGGTGTCCACGGACGTCAAGACGGTGTTGGTCGACAACCACTGAAGAGGACTCGTCCGCCTGGCATTGACTCGACCTCCACCGGGCAATGGTGACGACTCTGAGTCGAGCTCCATGCTGCAGCCGCATCCAGTGCCAGCGCGGAGAGCCCCAAAGGGCTGTGCAGACTCGCAACAGCAGAGCCTGACGTCTGATGGCCCTAAAGGTTGTGTACTGACGTTGCAGCGACTCCGGAACCAGAGTCAGGGCACTCGATCGGTGCCGAGGGCGAACCTGCCAGCAAAACCTGAGTCCATTCCCCTCGGTGTGGTCCGAAGGCGCGCCAGAGAGAGGGTATGACTTAAAGATGGCCTGCAAAGCCCTAGAATAGGCTTCCATCTGGACCAGAGTCGCCCCGCACCAGGAAATGTTGGGTAGGTGGGGGCCGACTCCTAAAAGGCCCGTGCCTGGTGAAGACTGGGAGCAGCGGGTCCCGACGTCACGTTTATTCGAGGGCAACTACCTCCGTGACTTCCTCCTGTGCTTACCTGCTGCAGGCGAGAGATGTCTGCAGGAATGACTAAGGGACCTGTCCCGAACAGGAATCCCAGCATGAGATAGAGACCGGCGCTGCTTGGACCCCTCCGCTGGAGACCGTCGACGTGAGGACTCCGAATGGGACATCCAAGAGGACAACAACTTCATCTAATGTTCCGCCAAAGACTGCGGCTTCAGCTGCCAGCAGGCGTCGGACTCCGTGGAGTTGTGGTGATTCCCCAAGCACCACATACAGATCTCATATGGATCCGTCGCCGACATCTGCCGCACAGGTCACACACAATTTGAAGCCTGTAGGCAACACACACTGGTCCCGGATGCTAAAAGGCATAGAGAAGGCATGAAAACAGGCCAGAGGAACCACTTCTCCTGGATCAGCGTTTGGACACGGAAAAGAAGGAAACTGACGACAGCACGCGGGGAGGGACTTATATGGCTCCATTGACGTCCTATCCGTGGATGTCAGGACAGAGCAATGTGACGCTGGCCCTGGTGCGCAGAGGTACTGCTGAAAATTCTCCGGATCCAGTCCGATGCCTGGGGATATTCTAAGTTAGGGAATCTGCGGCTAGATGTCAGATTGCAATTTCAAAGAAGAAAGACACTTCCCAGCGGACAATGCACGCTTCAGCCCATGGGAGACACCTGGTGAACCTATGCCCGGGGCATCTTAGTGCCATATACTAGAGACTTACAAGTGTACACCAGTAGCCAATCAGGAGTGTACCCAACAACTCACTGTGTCCAATTTAGGGAAGAAGCACAGAGACTGGTGTTCTGATTAACAAGTTACTTACCTTCTGTAACAATATAACTGAAAGAAACAGTTATAGATTCCTTACCTTAGAATAGATACCCCAGCAACACCAACCCCGGAGGTGGGCCTGCGAGCTAAGTTCACACCAGAAAGTCCTTGAGAAAAGAACGGCCAAAGAAACTGTCTCTCCAGACTCAGCTGTCTAGGCAGTAGTGTTTGGGGTACATGTGCAGTGATACCCACATAGCTGCCAGACATATGTCATTAAGGGAGACTCCCAGTCCCAAAGCAGTGGAAGCTGCTGTCGCCCTAGTGGAATGGGCGTGCAGTCCCAATGGAGGCCCCTTCTTTGCCAAAGAATAGCAAGCTTTGATGCACAGAACGACCCACCAGGAGATGGTCTGTTTGTGCACAGCCCAACCTTTCTTAGTGCCTACGTAACCAACAAAGAGCTGGTCATCCACCCGGAATTGTTTTGTGCAATCCAAGTATAAGGAAAGTGCATATTTTGGATCCAGACGGTGGAGCCTCTCTTCCTCTTTTGGAGGATGCGGAAAGAAGGTGGGCAAAGTGATGGTTTGGCCAATGTGGAAAGAAGTAACCACCTTGGGAAGAAAGGAAGGTCTAGTTCCGAGGACGACCTTGTCTGGATAACCAGCCAGAAACGGAGGCTTGGAAGAAAGAGCTTGTGCCTCACTCATGCTGCGCGCAGTGGTGATGGCCACCAGAAAGGCAGTTTTCAAAGTTAGAAGCCTGAGAGGACAGTTAGGTAGCGGCTCAAAGAGCGCACATAAGCAGTGGCGGTTCGTCCATTGGGGCGTTGCCCCACTAGTTATGGACGACCGTCACTGCATACATACCAATTACCGAGTCATAATGCCTTTATTTTAAGCCTAGGTCGGTCGGAGTCACTAACTATAGTGACGTCATCGCGGAAGGGTGTGGGGGGCGGGCCTGGGGCAGTGAGTGGCAGGCTGGGCTAGCAGATTAGCAGCAGCGTAGCAGGGAGGGCAGGGGGCAGCAGCAGTGTGTGCGCATTTAGGACAAGTCATTTTTATGACTTTCCTACGCTTGCGCACACACGCAGTAGCCCCTTCCCTCCTCCTCCTCTCCTTGCACTCACACAGGCAGAGACCCGGGGGAGCCGGGTCTCATTATGGGCAATTTTAGCCCTGCTCCATGTAGTCAATGATTGGCCGGCGCTGTTGGAACGTCACCACGCCCTGGCGTGGACAGGAGGACTGCTACAACAAGAACACCAGAGTCACGAGGAGAGTGATGGCACGCGCTCCCCCTTGAACCCGATACGGCTGAGCTCTGAGTCAGACGGATAAAGCGAGGATTCCTCCTCATAGTCATAGTGAGTGAGTTTAGTTAATAGTTAGTATATACATAATTTATATTTTGTAGCTGGCAGTGACACAGAAACAATGTGGTGCACAGCGTTGTGATTGGTGGAGGGGAGGGAGGGAGGGAGGCTGTTCTATCACGAGGGCTGCAGGTCTGAATTAGAAAATGGTGAACGGCGGGAGCGGGAGTCGGACTTGGGACCCACCCAGAAGCAGGACAGTAAGTTTTTTTAATAGTTTTCTTTAATTAAACCCCTCCCGCCTCCCCCAATCTCTCCCGCGATTACCCCATTTTCACCCCACCTCCCACCCGCCCGTCATGCCGGCAAATTGCATGCAGTCAAATATAAGCATTGTTTGCGCCATAACCATGCTTATATGTAACCAGCAGACTCCCTTTGCTGATGATATATGTAACAGTAATATCAGCACCCGTGGAAATACATTATCGTGAGTGATGAGGCTTAATGTTATACAGTGCATGTGCGAGTTGGCGTGCGAGTTCTTACCCACAATGCATGAATCAGTGCCTCCCCCGGCCAGGACTCAGTGTTCAAACAGTTTGCTTTTATGCATAAATTCAAACGTACATCCCCAGTCATAGCTTCACGTATTTTTCCATTACCGCGCCGATTAACCGTTTGGTTTGAGAAAGATACATTTTCAGTCTCAAAGTGTTAAATGGCGCTGCCTTTCATCTTATGCTCCGGCCTATGTGAAGTTCACTCAGTGTAGGCAGCACCAGTAAAAGCATAAGTCACATTCAATCTGTTGGATCGTGAAAATACTCAAACGAAGGTGCAGCATTATTCAAAAATAAAAAGCAGTGCCCGAGCAGAGTCAATCATCTGTGTGTATTTTTTTATTTATCACTTTCAAGAACAAATGTTACATCAGCAAATAAGTGAGTGCGGAAGAGTTGGGTCACCGAGGGTCCTGCCAACTCTGCATTTCATCCTAATGGGCACATCAAATCGAAGCGTGTAATTAAAAATCAAGCATGCTAACGCAAAACCTGGCTCTCTCTTGGCATCTGGCTATTGCAGCACGAGCCTGGGCTCAGAGCAGTGAAAAGCTCTGCCAAGTCAGAGCCACAGTAGCGGGACAGAATTCTGGTCAGTGGCATGTGTCACCTTATGGAACTCACTGCACCTCGGCAGGGGCATGTGACACTAGCCAGATCGGGACACTGGGGCACTGGTTAAGGTCTTGTGTGCTTGTTATGGTCATGTTACACAGTCCAGGGCCCTGTGAGGTTAGTCAGGGAAGGTCATCTGAAACTGGCCATGTGCCACCAGCCAGGACCCTATGACACTTGTCATGTAACGATATCTAGGAGCCTGTGACACCAGTTCTGTGAAGTTGGAGTCTGAGACATGGCCATATGCTCAGGGGTCACCGAGTGCTGGGTTCTGACAGACAGGGAATCATCTCATTGTAGGCAAGCTCTCCGTGAAAAGAGAACCTGCTTTAAGGCATATCTGGGCCCTCCATGCTAGCATAGTGGTGTACCAAATTAAAAGAGGCACAAGGCAGGAGAACAATTAGCCGGGAGGTACTTGGAATGTTGAGGACTTTCTTGGTAGCATTAAAGTATACAAAGAGACAAGCAAGCCCTGACACAAGTTAACACAGATTTCTGTATGCTATTAATTTGCAAAGTGCAGAACACTACTACGTCTTGCATTTTTCAATCACACAGGCAACATTTCTTCACAGCCCCTAAAAGCTAAGTGCATAGTTCAAGGGCATGTCTTTGTAGTAGTAAAAGAAATGGGACACAGCTACCAAATAGCCTCATGAAATGTGCGTCATGCTAAACCAAGGACACTTTTCATGATGTTATTTTAAAGCCCATAAAAAAAAATGCCTGTAAGAAATATGCATTTTCGTAATTTATTATAGACATTGAGCTGGACAATGCACCTTTTTACAACCCTTTTCAATAAAGATTCTCTGCGGGAGAAACTTTCCTAAAACAAATTCCAGCTTGCTCACATGTGTCCCAAAGCTCATTAATTGCTCTTACGCCTCACTAGTTTCAAATTCCACCAGCCGCCACTGCACATAAGGTATGTAAGAACCAAGTTCAAGTCCCACTGGGGCATTACGAAGGGAACAGGAGGAAAAAGATGCGTGAGCAAACGATTTATAACAGGAGGAAAAGAGAAGGCTGATCAGGAAGCCTAAGGAAGGGTGAAATGGCCGAGAGGTAGCCCGTTAAGAGTGCCCAGAGCAGAGCCCTGCTGGGTCAAAGCAAGAGGAACAAGAGAACCTCAGAAAGATGGGCGGAAAGGGGATCCACAGCCTATGCTGTGCCCCATGCCATAAATTTGTTCCATCTGCAGGAGTATACCGCCTTAGTGGAGGAACACCTGCTGCCAAGCTAACATCCCAGACTTCAGGACGCAGGTCAAAATACTTCAACTGCCGCCGCTCAATCTCCACGCAAAGAGGTGGAGGATGGACAGGTTCGGTTGGAGGACCGTCCCCTGCTGCTGCGACAGAAGATCCTCCCAAAGAGGCAGTCTGATCGGAGGATCGATGGCCATGTGAGACAGCTCAGGATACCAGACTCTTCGTGCACAATCCGGAGCAGCAAGAATGACTTGGGCCCGGTCGCCCTTGATCTTCTTCAGCACTCTGGGCAGAAGTGGTATACGCGGAAAGGCGTACAATAGACAGCAGCTCCACTCGTGACGAAAAGTGTTGCCTAGCGGGTGCCGTCTTGGAAATTCCAACACGCAGAATAACTGACATAGTGCGTTCTCTTCGGTGGCAAATAGATCTAACCAAGGCTACCATCCAGTCTCCAGGGTCGAGGGCAGACAGGACCTGAGCGAGCGCCCACATTTTGAACTTCTCCTTCCGGAGGAAGTGGCTGACGAGCCGTGAGATCCAAGATAGGACGCAGGACTTTGTCCTTCTTGGGCACCAGAAAGTAGTGAGAATAGCAACCACAACCTACTTCTGGGACAGGAACGAGCTCAATGTTTCTCATGGTCAGGAGTGCCGAAATTTCCTGTTGGAGAAGGGCCAGATGATCAGACGTATCATGCGATGGTACTGAGGTGGCATGGATGGAGGGGTAGTCTCGAAAGGGAGTGAATAGCTCCTTTGGACTATTTATAAAACCCAGCTGTCTGACGTGATGGTGCGCCAGTGGGGTAGGTGATGGCAAATCCTGCTGCCCTCTGGCAAATGGTGGTCTTGAAAGGTCGGACTAGGAGAGTTTGGAGGCTGCTGCAGAGGGGGGGTGTTAGACCTGGCACCTTGGCGTGAGTCTCCCTTCCACTTTTTGCTGATGTGCCTCATGTGTTTTGCTGGTGTTAGCTGCTCGGGGCACTGTGCCACTGCCAATCAGTGCAAGTGCTCCCTATGAAAAGTGTATACATTGATTGGTTTCGATGATTGGCTTCTTTGGTTTACTGTCAGTCCCCAGTAAAGTGCACCAAGAGTGCCAGGGCTTGTAAATACAAATGCTGCTGGTGGGCCTGCAGCACTGGTTGTGCCACCCACAGAAGCGGCCTAGTAAAATGTGTCTAAGGTCTGCCATTGCAGCCCCGGCGTGCAGTCAGGTACTGTCATGCTGGCTAGGCAAGTGCACCCACTTGCCAGCCCCTCAACCTTCTCTTTACACTATGTGAGTCACCACTAAGGTAAGCCCAAGGGCAGGGTGCATTGGAAGCATAAGGTAGGACAAGCCCTGATGTGTGTGGCATGTCCTCATAGTGAATTACAGCCATTTTCGTCTTTCACGATTGTAAGGCTACCTGTTCTCATAGGCCAGAATGGGCTGCTGGAATTATTACACTCTATAATCCCAGCAGGCTCAGGGAACATGGTAGAAAGTCAAGTTTAGTATGCCTGAACTCAGAATAATAAAATACTTCTTTTAGTAAAGTTTATTTTAATATCCTGTGTTTGCAAATGCTACTTTTAGAAAGTTAGCATTTGCTTGCCTGACCATTTCAGCCCGCCTCTGCTAGGATGTGTATCTGCTGTCTGGTTTCTGTGAGTGACAGGGCTGGGGGATTCCAGGAGACAGTCTGGCCTGCCAGGTGGTGAATAGAGGGATTACCCCCAGGATAGGTGGTGGGAGTGCCCCTTGACTCTGAATAGGTCTGTGCTCTGCCACCACAATGCTGGCTCCACCTCCTGCGGAGCGTCTGATGTCTTTGCCCTGCACCCTGAAAGAAATAGCAAGAGTCTTCAAAACAAAGTGCTCCAAAACTGGGTTGAATCAGGCTCAGGCCCCCTGGCCTGCAAAGACAAAAGAAACTGTGTATAAAAGTAGGAGCCCTGCTCCTAAACATTAGATCCTGTTTTTACCACGACGAACCTCTGCCCGACTAGAAGGACCTGGAGAAGCTGGAGGAGGAATACTGTCTCTGACCTGGGAGACTGGCCCGCAGTAGGTGCCTTGCTGAGAAAGGAGAGGAAAAGACCAGAAAGGACTTTGCAAATCTTGTGCCTGAAACAAATCTCCAAGGGCCTGGAAGTGAGCTGGCCCCCTGAACTGAGCCCCAGGACCATTGGGCTCATCCTGCCTTCGCCCGTCTGCTGTTGACCTGCTGTGTCTCTCCCTCGCCGCAGCTGCGATCCCCAGTGCTCCTCTTCGGGCCGCGACCCTTGTGCCTGGCCGCCCCCGCCATCCGTGAGCCCCGCTCGAGTTTGTCCCGCTGGGCCGCCCGCACTCCGTCACCTCGCCCGACTTGCTGCGCACCGTGTGCCTCACCCCTCCCACCGGAGTTAGACCCAGGTGCGGTTTTCAAGCCCTGGACGGCCCGTACGATCAAGACGTACTTGGCTGCCTCGCTCCGCACCCCCGAGTCTTAAGAGGCCCCACCGCACGTAGAGAGCCGCCGGTAGGTTCCGTACTAGCAGCTCCGTGCCGCGCCTGCCTGCATGAAGCCGGGCTGAAGACGGCTGAAATGCTAGAAACCGGTCCTCGGAAAGCTTGTTTCCGGTCCAGGAAAGGCATGGCCCGGCAGTTCGGGCTGGACTGTTCCCATGAGGCACAGGGTCAGACTGATTTGCATATGGCCATGTCCGAACTGGGGTGGCAGAGTGGGCTAAAGAACGGTGATGGATTAAACCCAGATCTTTTGACTGGGTGTGTGTTTGATTGGTTCAGATTCTCCGTCCATCACCACCCCCTTTTGTACCGCTTTGTTCGCCATAAGTTGGCAGGGTATGCTCAGACGTGAGTCCCTTGCACACTTTGCCACTGGATTCAAGCAAGTCGGGCTGAAGACGGCTGAAATGCCAGAAACCGGTCCTTGGAAAGCTTGTTTCCGGTCCAGGGAAGGCATGGCTTGGCAGTTCGGGCTGGACTGTTCCCATGAGGCACAGGGTCAGACTGATTTGCATATGGCCAAGTCCGAACTGGGGTGGCAGAGTGGGCTAAAGAACGGTGATGGATTAAACCCAGATCTTTTGACTGGGTGTGAGGGTGTGAGTGTTTGATTGGTTCAGATTCTCCGTCCATCACCACCCCCTATTGTACTGCATTTGGACGCTCTCAGCCCCGCAGATCCGAAGGTACGACAACCAGCGCAGCATACCAGAGGAGTACGCCACGGACCCTAAAGATCACGAAAAGGTACTGTGACAAGCTGTACTGCTCACCGCGCCCCGGACGGAAGTGTCTGCGAGGCGCATATCCATTGGCAAGGTTATTGTTTCGAACGCGGTACGAGTCGCACTGAAGCCTACGACTCGCACTGCCCCTTTGTAGACCAAAAGCCGCTGGTACTTCTGCATCGTGCGTCGCACCCCGACTGAAGTGTCCATGAGGCGCGTACTACTTGGAAAGCCTTCCTGTTCGATCCCGAGGTACGAGTCGCACTGAAGCCTACGACTCTTACCCCCTTCACAAACCCACCGCGTACCGCGAGGGACTTAGTAGGGCCTTCCGGTTCGACGCACACAGGTCGCGAAAGAGCGCTACGAAGCGCACAGCCTCTAACGAACCTTGCCAGAAGAACGGAATCTTGCCTTGAGTGTTCTGGGACAGTTTTAAGTTAAAAGAACTGGTGAATTGAGCCTTGTTTAAAGCATTTGAAAGAACTCTTTACAACTAAAGTACTGTGGCCTCATTCAAACGTTATATTGATCTTGTATTAAGCCTGCAATTATCTACTTCCATATTTTTATAAAGAAAATGTATTTTTACATAACTACGCCTAGTGCCCATTTGTGGGGGGTCATTTTATTACTATGTGTGATCATGAATGCTTAACTAACTAAGACGCCCTGAAGTTTAGCCTTGTCTGCTCGCGCCACACTACCTACATCTCGCACATTCCTTTTGCTCTGGGCGGGACGTGGCGGGGCACCCCTTCCATACCCACGAAAGGGGCGAAAAGCAGACTGCGCAGGGCGGGTGGTGGAGACCAAGGAGCTGGCCGTAGCCCAAGAGTCCTTAAAGCACTCTAGCGTTTTGTCTGCTTTGTCACCAAAAAGACGACGGCCATCAAAGGGCATGTCCATAAGGGTGGATTGGACATTCCCTGAAAAACCAGGCGACCTCAACCAGGCGTAGCGTCGAAGGGCTACCGACGTGGAAATCGTCCTGCCTAGTGAGTCAGCGGTATCCAGCCCATAGCAGATGGTAAACTTTGCTGCGTCTCTCTCTTCGGGAACTGCCAGAGAGAGTACGACCTGGGCCTCCTCCGGGCACTGAGGCAGCACCTGCGCAACCATATCCTACATGGAGTGGGTATAATGGCCCAACAGACATGCAGTGTTTACCGACCACAGTCCCAAGCTGGAGGAAGAAACCATCTTCTTCCCAAGATGGTCCAGCTTTTTGAATTCCCTATCAGGAAGAGCGTTAGGCAATGCGCCCTTGGAGGTTGAGGATTGGACCACCGAGCTCTCAGGGGTGGGGTGTTGGGAGAGGAAGGAATATGCTACTTACCAGTATGCATCTGTTCTTGGCATGTAGGGCTGCTGACATTCATATCTGTGCATAGATCGCCACCTAGTGTTGGGTCCAGGTGATTGCACCTTGTTGTCCTCGAAGAGTCTTGAAGTATCACGAGATAGGTGACTCCTCCCCTGGACTATAGTGCGCATGGGCATCTTCTCCATCTTCAGATTGTTTTTCACCATTGTGGCAGAGATGGAGATAGTAAAGTAAGAGATGGCCATGCAAAAGATAATGCTGCAGCTACAACAGGCACCGGGGAGGAGGGCGTACGATATGAAGGTCAGCAGCCCTACATGCCAAGAACAGATGCATACTGGTAAGTAGCATATTCCGTTCGAGGGATGTGGGCTGCTGAATTAATATCTGTGCATAGACTGTATAGCAGTATCTCCTCTAGCGGTGGTTACCTGTGCCAGCTGCAGCAGTTTGAAAGAGTTTTGAGGACAGCCTGGCCTACAGCAGCTTGCTGCTTTGCTTGCACGTCTACACAGTAGTGTTTTGTGAAAGTGTGTATGGTAGTCCATGTGGCTGCTCTACATATGTCTTCAAGAGGAATATTTCCTAGGAAAGCCATGGATGCCCCCATTTTTCGCATAGAGTGTGCTCTTGGGAGTACAGTTAAAGTGCGTTTAGCCTTTTGATAACATATTTTAATGCATTTACCTATCCATCTGGCTATTCCTGACTTTGATATGGGATTCCCTTTATGTTGTGGTGAAAAACCAACAAATAATTGCTTTGTTTTTCTAAATGATTTTGTTCTGTCCACATAATAAAGCAGAGCTCTCTTTACATCCAGTGTGTGTAGGGCTCTTTCTGCTACTGACTGTGGATTTAGGAAGAACACTGGCAGTTCTATTGATTGATTAATATGGAAAGTGGATACGACCTTTGGCATAAACTTAGGGTTTGTTCTAAGAACGACCCTGTTAGCATGTATTTGCATGAAGGGTTCTTGAATTGTTAGTGCTTGTAGTTCGCTAACTCGTCTGAGTGAGGTAATGGCAATCAAGAATGCCACCTTCCATGTTAGAAATTGCAATTCACATGAGTGTAGAGGTTCGAAAGGAGATCCCATAAGTCTGGTAAGTACTATATTTAGGTTCCAGACTGGGGAAGGTGGGTGCCTTGGAGGAATCACCCTTATAAGACCCTCCATAAAGGCCTTGATTGCTGGTACTCTAAACAGTGAAAGGTGTTGCCTGTTTTGAAGGTATGCTGCTATAGCAGCGAGGTGTCAGGATCATGCCAGGTTCTACCACCAGGCTCCCTTCTGTGCCAACTTTCAAAGTCCAAGGAAACTCTTTGCAGCCATTTCCAATCTGGGGTTCCATCCAGAAACAGGTGCATGTTCGCAGTCTGGTGGAGGGTTGGTGATCGCTTCCTGATTGCGCCACCAGTGTTAGGTTAGCGTTCTAGTCTTTGCCGTGCAGTCCGCCATTTCCTTTCCCTGCGCGTTCTATGTGGCGCACTTCATCTGTCTTTTACCGGCAGTTAGACGTTCCGTTTTGGGCTCCTGTCAAAATCTCCAGTATTCGTTTAAGTAAAGCCCGTATTTTCCTGTCCATACTTCCCAGTTCATTTCCTCTAGGCTCTAGTGGGAATATGATTGTTCCATAGTTCAGAATTTGCCCCGTTCCATTTCCCGCCGCAGCTCCGCATTTTCAAGTGTCCTGTGGAGTCGGAGGGGAATTTCTGAGGCAGAATTCGTAAGCTGACAATTCCTTTGGGCAAGTAATTCTTCCGCTTCGATTCAGAGCTAGAGCGGTAAGAAGTTTCAATTCTTCATAAAGACTTATTTACTGCGTTGTGCTTCCTGCGCAATTCTAGAACTATATTTACAGTGTGGCAGTCATTCGTTTCCTTGGGAAGTTCTGCACAGTCCTAGATAGCCTCAGCCAGCATTGTCCTTTCATACCTGCAAAAGATATAAGGCAGTTCTCTATGGAATTGAAGGCGAGTGACTTTCTAGCGATAATTGCTGTTCCTTTGGTACAGTGAGCAGTTTGAATCCTTCCAGTCATTCTTCAAGTCAAGAAAGCTACCAGTTACTACAAGTAAATGGGAGTATAAATTATATGCATATGGTTATACTGTTATTTACCACCTCTACTTGATGCAACCTTCTAAAAAGACACTAACGACAACTAGAGTCCTACAATCCTACTAGCAAGACTGAATTGTAGAATACTCTCAAGAGAGAAGCAATTTCCACTTAGTATCAGGTACAGAGAGGAGGAGTAGAGAGAGAGTGTTGAATTCTAAGTGTTGTTGGAACTATAGTAATGATCTGTTAAATATTTCAGGTGTTCACCCGCATCTCAAATACAAGAGGTAGTGAAGAAGGCACCAGTGTGGAAGTCTCTCTTTGTTGTTCGTTATCCACTTCCCCTTTCCCTTCCATTCCTAGGCTTGGAGAAATCCGGGTGTAGGGGTGATAGGGAATTGGGAAAATATCAGCATTGAAGCCTTGGTCGTTCGCTCCCACGGAATCAAGATAATTCAGGTACTGCTTCTGACACGAGGTGTAGTCTTATCGAAGAGTATGCTAGGTTGCATCTTTGAAGATGCAGTAGGTAACATATAATGTTCTGTATGGAAGCATCTAATGGGTTGATTTGGTTATTGTTGCAGTATATAACAAATCTCTTCCATCTAGCTGCATAGCATGCTCTAATGGTTGGTCGTCTTGCCTCCTTAATGATCATGCAGTCTGGAGGCAAGTTAAGGTATCCAAATTCTAAGATTTCAGGAACCCGATCACTTGGTTCATCTGATTGGGATCTGGGTGTCTGATTTCTCCATGGTTCTGAGTTAGAAGATGGGGTGCGAGGCGCAGCCTTTGATGAGGAACTACTGAAAGTTCCAGGAAAGTTGTGTACCGGGGCTGTCTCGCCCATGTGGGAGCAACTAGGATCAGTATGAGTGGCTGTTGCCGCAGTTTGCGTGCCACCAGCGGAATCAGTGGTGCTGGGGGAAAAGCGTACGCAAATCTGCCGGACCAGTTCATCCATATCGGATTGCCCTGTGACAACGGATGTGGGAACCTGGCGGCAATGTACCGGCATTTTGAGTTTTTGTTTGTGGCAAACAGGTCTATTTCTGGGTGCCCCCACTGTTTGAAGAATGGCTGGAGAACTTGAGGGTGAATCTCCCATTCGTATAGTTGGCTGTGTCTGCTGAGCAGATCCGCTATTTGATTGTCTTTCCCTGGGAGGTGTTCTGCCAGGAGAAAGATTTATATTGGAATTGCCCACTTCCATATGCTCTGTGCCAAGTGGGACAGCTGTGGGGAGTGTGTTCCTCCCTATTTCTGGATATAGTACATGGCTGTCATGTTGTCTGTCCGGATCAACACAGTCTTGCTGTACAAGTATTTTTGGAATGCTTTTAGGGCTAAGAATATTGCTAGCAACTCTAGTTGGTTGATATACAGTTTCTTTTGTTTGATTGTCCAGAGCCCTTGTACTGTGTATTGAAGTAGGTGGGCTCCACAACCTGTCAGTGATGCATCCGCTGTTAGTACTAGTTGTGGAACTTGCTCTTGGAACAGTCGCCCCTTGGAAAGGTTTTGTGGGTACCACCACTGCAGAGAGTTGTAAGCGCAACTGTCTACCAACATTAGGTCTTTTAGCTGTCCTTGAGCTTGGTTCCACTGCCGTGCTAGGCATTCTTGCAATGGACGCATTTGAAGTCGGGCATGGGGGACAATGAATATGCAGGAGGCCATCATGCCTATAAGCTGCATGAAAACTTGAGCTGGCAAAGAGTGTTGTGGCAGAAATTTGCGAATGAGCATCTGCATGCTGGCTATCCTCGCTGAGTTTGGATATGCCTTTGCCGCTAAGGTATCTATAGTAGCTCCCAGATATTGTTGTGTGTGGGATGGTTGTAGATGCGATTTTGGGTAGTTTATGGAAAAACCTAGGCTGTGTAGCAGCTGAAGTCTTTGAGACGTGTCTCTTGCACACTGTTCGTACGATTTTGCTTGTATTAGCCAATTGTCTAGGTATGGGAACACGTGGATGTGTTGCCTCCTGAGATGTGCAGCTACTGTCGCTAAGCATTTTGTAAACACCCTTGGGGCCGTGGTTACCCCGAAGGGGAGAACCTTGAATTGGTAGTGTTGACCTTCTTTTGTGAACCTGAGGTTTTTTCTGTGAGCTGGATGGATGGGTATGTGAAAATAAGCATCCTTGAGGTCCAATGTTGCTAGGAAATCTCCTTGTTGGAGCAACAGGAGCAGTCGGCTCTACCCATGAATCATTTTGAGGGTTAGGATCATCTGGATAGTTATAATCATATTGAGGATCTTCCCCTGCGTCGCCCTCATTGTCCCCAGAGTGCGTAGGAGAGTAAGGAGCAAAAGGCGTAGTAGGCATAGTGGGATAGAAAGGAATGAAGGGTCTAGAGGGAGAAGTCCCAAAGTCCTTTTTCTTTGGAGGAATGGGGGAATGAGAGTCCGTGTGCAATGGCCTCTTCTTCCTGTGTAGGATTGTGACTTTACCAGTGTCAGGGTTTATATATATTTTTGCCTGATCCTCTGATGGCTCTGGATGGAAGAGTTCTTCTTCTTCCACTGTCCGTGGCGTTTTAACGGTGTTTTTTTACAGTGAATTTTAAGTGACTACAAACCACTCATTGTGAGCCTTAGGAGTGATTTATCACCATATAGGTGCCATGTTACATAGTTGTAAATTTTCAAGTCCTTTATTTAAAAGGCGTGATGAATAAAGAGACATTAATTTAGTCATTCTCTTTGGTCACCCATGAACTAAGTATGATGGAGATCGAAATTTACGACTATTCCTGTAGATTTAGCTGATCTTGATCCTGTGTGTCACTTTGACTGCAGGTCAGCCAGACTATATGCTAAACTAATTATGTTGATATGTGTGTTTTATGTGATTTTGCAGACACTCTCCAGGCAAAATTCCAGGAGTACAAGCTGCGGGTAAAACCGTGAGTTGCATAAGAAATTAATAATAATGTTTTCCTTGATTGATCTTTTCACATTACCCTCACGGAGTGGACACGCCTTAGCGAGCGTGGACCCCCGGGGGTTTTTAAAGTAATTTTTTGTAATTCTTTCACTGGTCCTGAAGAAAGCTGAGCTGAACTAGCATTTACCAGCAGAAACATGTCGACCACCCACTTTAGGTCACAGTGGTTCTAATTAAAAACCATTTTGTGTCCTCTCTGTTTTTAATGTGAGCAATTGGTCCACTAATAAAGTTGTTCTGGGTCCAATTGTGATCTTTTAACACTCACCCACATCACTATTCACTTCCTTATTGTTACACTTTGTTTAAGATAACCTGCTCCGCTGCAATTGCAGGCGTTGTAGCACACAGGGGGGGCACTCGGTCCCTCCTGTGGGAACCCCATGATGAAGCATGTCACCATTAGGGTGAGTGAGGGTTCTTTTAAGAAATAGTCTTTTCTTTTCTCAGTCTATTTGACCTTATTGTTATTCCCATACATTTTCCAAGGTTGGTTTCTAGTAAGTAGGGATTGTGTCACTTGTATATATTTTTGGTCTTTTTTGAATAGGTACTCTTTTGTTGTTTCATTATACTGAATAGGGGTTGAAGAGTGACCTCCAAAACCCTTCCTCTCTTGTTGATTATATAGGTTTTTTAGGTTGACTGTCTTTTGTCGAGTCGACGTTTTTTTTCCGGATCGACCGTTTTTTTAGGAGCACTTGTCTTTGGGTCGGTGCCTTTGTTTGGCTCACTAACCTTCTTCGGCTGGGCCACAGTCTTCGGTACAACGCCCTCTGTGTCGGCGACCTTCTTCGGTTCGACGACTTTCGGCGCAGCGGCCTTCTTTGGGTCGACGGCCTTCTTAGGGTCCGCGCCCTTTGGTTCGGCGGCCTTCTTTGGCTCGACGGCCTTCTTTGGTTCTGCGCTTTTTGGCTCGACAGCCTTCTTTGGGTCGACGCCCTTAGGCTGTACGGCCTTTTTCGGTTCGACGACCTTCGGGTCGACGACCTTTTTGGGTTCTAGAACCTTCTTTGGGATAACGTTACTTGGACCTGAGGTGTCTGAAGGCTTAATCTTTGTTTTCGGAGCAGAGTCAGACGGCGGGGTTGCTGAATGATGTTTTGGATCTTGGCTAAGGCCTTTGGGCGATGCCTCGATCGGAGCCTTCCGTGCCCTGGCTGTATCTTTAAATTTATCTGGCGCGTGTTTTAGTACCCCTTTCAACATAGGAAGTGTTCTGACATTTTGCTCAGAAGTAGGGAATGTGTCAAATAAAAAGTCTTCGTCTGTAGGTTCATTGTGCATGTCTACGTTGTGGTACTGCGCTGCCCTATCTATGAGCTGGTTGAAGACAATGGTGTCGTCAGTAGGTGAGGGCTTTGCTGGGTATGAGGAGGTGTCAGGGATGGGATGCATGTCATATTGATCAGTCGGCTCTACCCATGGTTCATTTTGAGGGTTAGGATCCTCTGGATAGTTATAATCATATTGAGGATCTTCCCCTGCGTCGCCCTCATTGTCCCCAGAGTGCGTAGGAGAGTAAGGAGCAAAAGGCATAGTAGGCATAGTGGGATAGAAAGGAATGAAGGGTCTAGAGGGAGAAGTCCCAAAGTCCTTTTTCTTTGGAGGAATGGGGGAATGAGAGTCTGTGTCCAATGGCCTCTTCTTCCTGTGTAGGATTGTGACTTTACCAGTGTCAGGGTTTATATATATTTTTGCCTGATCCTCTGATGGCTCTGGATGGAAGAGTTCTTCTTCCACTGTCCATGGCTGTGTCTTTGACTTCTTTGGCTGGGTCTTTTTTGGATCGAGTGTTGCCTTTGGGTCGACAACCTTTTTTGGTTCGACGACTTTCGGTGCCTTATTGCTCTTCCTCGGCTCGGCCTCTTTGTCCGGGTCGACCACTGATTGCGGATCGACCGGATCTTTAGGTTCGATGTGCTTTCTGTGCTCAACAGGTTTTTTAGGTTGACTGTCTTTTGTCGAGTCGACGTTTTTTTTCCGGATCGACCGTTTTTTTAGGAGCACTTGTCTTTGGGTCGGTGCCTTTGTTTGGCTCACTAACCTTCTTCGGCTGGGCCACAGTCTTCGGTACGACGCCCTCTGTGTCGGCGACCTTCTTCGGTTCGACGACTTTCGGCGCAGCGGCCTTCTTTGGGTCGACGGCCTTCTTAGGGTCCGCGCCCTTTGGTTCGGCGGCCTTCTTTGGCTCGACGGCCTTCTTTGGTTCTGCGCTTTTTGGCTCGACGGCCTTTTTCGGGTCGACGCCCTTAGGCTGAACGGCCTTTTTCGGTTCGACGACCTTCGGGTCGACGACCTTTTTGGGTTCTAGAACCTTCTTTGGGATAACGTTACTTGGACCTGAGGTGTCTGAAGGCTTAATCTTTGTTTTCGGAGCAGAGTCAGACGGCGGGGTTGCTGAATGATGTTTTGGATCTTGGCTAAGGCCTTTGGGCGATGCCTCGATCGGAGCCTTCTGTAACGGGGTAATTGGTGTCGGGGGCAATGTACTCACGGTTTGCCCCGGTGGGATTTCGTCATCGGAGTCCGAGTGGTCCTCGACGGTGACGATCTCTAGATCCGAATCTTCCCCTTCTGGAAGTTCTTGTTCATCCTCGAAGATGTTGTCTGGTTCCGGTGCCTATCGCTGCATCTCTTGCCTAGCGGCCCGTCGAATATGGATGGTTTTCTTCGAACGGAATTGGGCACAGGCTGGGCAGGTTTCTTCCTTGTGGTCTGGTGATAGGCACTTGTTGCATACTGTGTGTCAGTCGGTATGCCGGAACTTGGAGTGGCATTGTGGGCACCTTTTGAACGGGATCCTTTCCATCGACAGCAGGCCCACGTGGCGTCGAAAAGGCCCAACGGCCCGTGTCGATTACCGAGTCGAGATGGAAAGCTTGATCGAGTCAAGAAGTACCGAGCGAGAACAATACTGTCGAAGTCGAAGGCCTTTTGGCCTCTAGAAAAGTTTAGTTTCGATTCTGAAGTTGGAGTATAGGAATAACATCCAAACCCAATGGCGGAAAAAAACAACCTGAAGATGGAGAAGGTGCCCATGCGCACTATAGTCCAGGGGAGGAGTCACCTATCTCGTGATACTTCGAAGACTCTTCCAGGACAACAAGGTGCAATCATCCGGACCCAACACTATGTGGCAATCTATGCACAGATATGAATTCAGCAGCCCACATGCCTCGAACAGTGGGATCGGCTGGAACCGGGCGCTGGGTCTAGCTATCATCCTATCCACAGGAGCTCCTATGTTGGGCCTGGACCAAGTGCCCAAAAGGATGTTTGTGAGGGCTCTGAAGAGCTCGCTGCCGGTTGAAGCACCTCTGTCAGTCCTGATTGCCACCGTAGGTAGCTCGAGTCGGAGAGCCTCAGCCGCCCTACGCAATACCACTGCATAAGACGCTCCCTCCTCCCTAGCCACCCGGACTCGACCCTCCTGGCTCGGCACGCGGAGCCGTGGGAGGGGTACCACCCACCTCCCTTGTCACGTCGGCCGACGGACGGGTAGAAGTCGAAGAGCGATGATGCTTCTTCGACTTCTTGTGCTTCGACTTACCTGACATCCGAGTGCGAAGACGGGGGTGACCACGAAAGCAGATCCTATTTTCCTACAGAACCAAAAGCTTTGCTAGATTAAAATTCCATGGCGGCCAGGTTAGCTGAGTCTCTGGCTGCATGAAAGGTCTGCTCATATGTTATCATTCCGTCTTGAAGGGTACTCCTGAAGTCTTCTCTATACTCCTCAACAACTCTGTAGAGGAACTGTTCATTCAGTTCCATAGTTACCACTTGGAATGGCTCTAGTGCAGTGGAACTGGCGTTTTCAATTTCTGCACCCAGGAACAATATACCCATAAGGCTTGCCCCAACTCTGCTACAATTTGAAATATAGTTGAAGACTCATCTCATTAAAGAACCCTAATATCCCATTGCATGAACTATCCATAACCCAGCTACCTCTCCTATCATTTGCTGACTTTATGCTGGTCTCCAACCCTATACAGGACTTCACTGCCTTATGGCTAGGTTCATGCTTCTAAGATACTATATACATACCCTCAGGGCAGGGGGAGGATGCAGAGAATATCCTCTTCCTTTCTTTCTCAGGAGAAGCAGGTGAAGTTGCACCAGAAGCATTATAAGATTTCTTAGCTGCTAAAAACCACCAAGGGGGTCAGGGGCTGATGACTTCCTCCGAAAGACAGAATCAGATTCTGGCACCCTGTTTCTCTTCTTGTCATTAGTCCAAAGATCTTACCAGGAAAGTGTGCGTGGGTTGGTCAAGAGACCTTAAATTAGAGCCACTTTAAGTCTCGCTTGAGATTTCGGAAGACAGGTCTTATGGAATACAGATGTTTTAGACAGGAGATGCAGTTTCAATATTAAGCTTCCGAGCAGCTCTGTTGAAAGCTTCAGAAGTCACAACGTCATCCGGGAGATTTTAGGAGGTGAAAAACCTTGAGACCTGACCAAAAATTTGCAGAGGTCAGAGCCTGAAGAGAATGAAGGTATTCTTGGAGGACTGATAGATATGTGCCTGGAAGACCTTTTTTTTTTTTCTTAACTTTATTTGGTTATGGATTTGCTTACGTTACAAGTAACAAACATGTCATCACATACATGAGTCGGGATAGCATATAATAGTTGTACAGCAAGTGTTGACTTTAAAACAATGTGCATTCTGGTGTCCAATACAGTAGTGTTCTTGAGCGTCACATAATCGGCTAGTCAAACTTTAGCAGTTGTTAATAATCAAAAGCATCAAGGTACACAACGTAGTGGTAAGCCTGGAAGCGTGGTAGGAAACACGTGAGCTTAAGTAAAATCACCTGAGCATGCATCCAGGTATCATCAGGTTGAGGGAAGAGGAGGCCAACAATAAGACATGAGGAGGCAATGGAATTAGGGTTGTGGGGGTGGAGAAGGAGCGTCTGTCTGCTCATGAGGCGAGGGTGGAGTCAAGGACGTTGACTCGTCAGTGGCTGGATGTGCGCTGGGGTGTGCGAGCAAATAACACGTAAGGGGGCCTCAGATGTCTGTAGGGCATGAGGCAGTGGGAAGTATCTCCGCATAATGGGATAACTGTTTCTGGCAATACACTAAGTCCTTTACCCAATCTTTAAATTTAGGTGCCCGTCCCCTACCCCATGGACAGGCCACTCTTCTTTTGGCCAGCAACAGACTTAGAGAGACATACTTTTGCTGTGCTTTAGGAATGTGTTCTGTGTAGCCCAACTAGGCAAGGAGAGGAGTTTTCGGTATAGATATTGTGGTCATCTGCTCCAGAGCGTCAAGGACTTGACTCCAGTAATCGTGTATCCCAGGACAGTTCCAGGCCAGGTGTAGAAAATCAGCATTTGGACAGCCGCATCTGTCGCAACTATCAGATTCCCTGAGTTTGTATTTGTGCATCCTAGCAGGGGTGTAATATGTGCGGTGTATGAATTTCAAATGTGTGATGCACAGTCTGCCACTAGCTGACATTTGCTCCGTCTGCGTACAGCAGTACTCCCATTGCTCGTCGGATAATTCAAAGCAGAGTTCTAAAGCCCAGTGTACTCGCGCACGACAGGGAGACCTGAGGCGCTGAGTATATACGGTATGATATATTGTCGAGACAAGGCGTTTCGGCGAGGTTGTGCTAAGCATCACGTTGAGCGGGAGGAGACTGGGGGGTTCTTGCGGGAAGTCTGGGGTAATAGAGCGTAGCCCCTGTCGAAGGCGTATGTATAGAAAGGTGTCCAGTGGGGTCGGCTGGTGTGTTTGGAAGAATGTATCGGTGGTGCGAAATGTACTCCCTTGATACAGGTCCCCCCATGTGCTGATGGGAACACGACCTAGGAGTTGGCGAAATGCTGTTTCCTGCAGTAGTGTCAGTTTGGGATGATATACAAGCGGTAGCTTTGGTGAGTACAGCATGGGAGTTCGCATACTGGGTTGTAAATGTTTCCATGCCATTATCGAACATGTGAGTGTAGTGGGTTCCTTCTCGCGAGGCTGTATATCCGTGTGAATCGCGCCTGCGATGGGTATGGGGTCGGCAGCCAGCGTTCCGCCACCACTTGTGGCATATAACGAGGTGAGTACACCTAATAATAAACGTAGTGCGCCTGCGCACTGAGGTTATACAGCTCCATATCCGGAATGTCAAAACCTCCTTGCACGTAGGTCCTTGTAAGGACGTTCCAGCTAACTCGCGAATGTTTACCCCCCCCCAAACCAATCGGATCAGTTCAGTACATAGCACTTGAAAAAAATATCTGCCAGGATGAAATGGAATATTGGGAAAAAGGTAAAGTAGTTGTGGGAGAATAACCATTTTTATCAGTGACGTTCGCCCCGCCAGGGAGAAAGGCAATGCAATCCAGGGAGTGACGTAGCCCTTTATGCGCTCGATGGCAGTGTCATAGTTTAGACGCATCGGTTCCTCCCTATCCCGGGAGATGTGGATACCCAGGAATTTAAAATCCGATTCGCACCACTCTAACCGGAAGTCCCGGGAAAATTTAGATGTCGAGGAGGTCAGTGGGAAGAGACTAGATTTCTTCCAATTAATGTTTACCCCGGACAGTTGTACAACGCGTAGGAATTCCCGTAGGATAGGGTTTAAATTGTCCTGTGGGTGCCTAATATACAGGGTGACATCATCTGCATAGATTGACACTAGAATCTGCCGCAAGTTGCAGCGAAGTGCCCGTTGCTGATGATGCTGCCGGAGTTTCGCCGACAATGGCTCCACCGCAATGTCAAAAGAAGGGGTGATAGCGGGCAACCTTGTCTCGTGCCTCCTGAAATCTCAAAGGGAGGGGATGTGTGCCCATTTATGAGTACTTTGGCTGTTGGTCGATGATGTAGGAGCTGTATCCATGACAAAAAAAGAGGGGGGAATCCCATACAGCGCATGATGGCAAAAATATAGTCCCATTCAACAGAGTCGAATGCCTTAGGGGCATCGAGAAATACTAAAGCCGAGGGGAGCTCAGGTGCCACGTTGTGGAGGACCGTGAAGAGGGTTCTTAGATTGTGGGAAGTGGCTCTTCCTGGTATAAATCCCGACTGGTCAGAGAGCACCAATTTTTCCATCAACAGGCTGAGTGTATTAGCTATGATCTTGGCGAGGATTTTGGTGTCGCAGTTGATCAGGGAAAGTGGGCGATATGAGTCTCAACTAGTTGGAGGTTTGTCAGGTTTTAGTTGAGACATCACTAATGCTTCTCTCATTGAAGGTGGAAGTATGGCGGATTCGAGCGAGTCTTCATATACTTTGAGCTATATAGGATCTATTTGATCCATATAGGTTTTGTACAACTCAATGGGTATGCCATCCATTCCGGCCTCTTTCCCGGATTGTGTTTGCATTATGGCTTTGCGGACCTCATCCAGGTCAAAGGGGGCACATAAAAATTCTCGTTGGACTTTACCCAGCTATCCCAAGGCCACATCACCTGTATAGTCACTCAAATCCAATGGTTCAGTTCTAGTGGATGTGTAAATCGAGGAGTAGTGCTTAGTAAAGATATCAAGTATGTCTGCCGTGTCTCGGTGGAGCGTTCCGTCAGGTCCCTGTATCTCCAGTACATAGCTGGAAAAGCGAGGTTTGCGCACCATTTCTGCAAGCTCTTTCCCACCCTCCCTCTATCTCCTAGCTACCCAGTATTTGCCTCTAAATTTGACTTCACGGCTGGCCGTGTCTGTGTATTCTGTCAGTGTGTCACGGAATTTACTCAGTAGGGCCTCAGTGGAACTGGTAGACATCCGTGTCTCTAATGCCCGTAATTCCGTCTCCAGCCTGCCCAGTGTATTCTGTATATCGCGTAGTACACCTGCGCTCTTGGAAATGCAAAGCCCATGGATAGTGACTTTAAAAGCTTCCCAAATGGTTCCCACTTCCTCCACGGAGTCTTTGTTTCTCTTAAAGAAGTCACTTATCTTTTCAATTCCTGCTGAAAAACTGGATCCAAAAGTGTAGTGGGTTGTAACCGCCATCCGCAACGCGCGGGTGCAATACCCTGTGGGGCGCAAAGTTAATAAAACTGGGGCATGATCTGAGTATGTGCGTGGGGGGTGTGTAGCGCTTTCTAGAGCAGGCACCAACCCTCTTGACAGTAGTATATAGTCCAGGTGGGCCCACGATGCGGCTTGGGTAGTAAAATGTGTGCCTTCGCGTGGGAGCTGGTGCGCATGTCTCGAGGCATTCGTAAGGAAGCATGATATCACCATGCTCTGGAGGGTCGAGCTGGATTTTGTATAGTGATGCGGGCTAGGGTTAGATCTGTCTAGTGAAGGGTCATGCACAGAATTAAAGTCCCCTCCCCAAATGATGTGTGTGGATCCAATCTCTAGAATCTTGCCCCATATGGTCGAGAAAAAGTCGGGAGTGGCCATGTTGGGACCATAGCAACATGCCAGCGTCACTGAGTCTGTTCCCAGTCGCCCCCATGCAAGGCAATACCGCCCTTCAGGGTCGCTAAGCGCTCCTATCAAGACGAAGGGTGTTCGCTTTTTTATGATAATGGCCACGCCTCGGGCATATGAGTAGGATGAAAAAATTCTATGGTCAGCCCATTTCTGTGCAAAGGTATGATTGTGCTGGGGATTACCGTGCGACTCCTGGAGAAACGCATAGTGAACATGGTGTCTGTCCAGAAAGGCTATGATTTGGCTCCTCTTTCGTGGATCTCTTAACCCTCTAAAGTTCCAGGTAACTATGTTCACTTTCCCGGGGGGAAGTGCGGCTGACATTGGCTCAGGTAGGATGTGTCGATGAACTGAAAGGGCGCACTAAGATGCACGTTATGCGTGTTGGACTGTGAAAGAATACATCCCTTTCTGTTAGAGAAGAGACATGCTAAAACGTAAACATTCCCCCGTGTCCCCACCCACTGAAGCAGCCCCAACTTGCCAGAAATAAGCGCCCACCCTCCCTCCCATGCCCCAATCAAAAACAAAAACAAATCATATGCTGCAAAGTATATCCAGCAATGGGGGAATGCCCGTTGGGGGAAAGCCCCAGGTGCCAGCACATGTGCACCTCGCCCGTTGAGTCCATAATAGGTGGAATGATTTAACTCAGGGGGGTAGAGGGTGACTGGCGTGCCAATAGAAAAGGGCTCAGAGTGGCCTACCAGCTGAAAGGTGTGTGTGTCCTGAAATGTAATCTCAGCTGTCAGGCAGTCCCCTCGGCATTTCTTGTCTCTTGGGTAGTTTTGAATATTTGTATAGTGATCATTATGAGTCATCCTCTGCTCCCATCGAGGTGGATTGTTGGGACTGTAGGAAGGCAGATCCCTGACTATGGTTGCCCCCAACTTTTTGCCTGGTGTTTTGCTGGTTTTCTGACTTAGTTGACCTGGGGCCCTGCTATTCAGGACCCCAGGCCTACTGCTCTCTCTGTAAAATGGATTCCATGTACCTTAGGTACATATCTAATTGGACACTGAGTCACCTTATCAGCCCCTGTACAGTGTACCTTAGGTACCCAGGGCATAGGTGCACACAAGGCCTACCAGGGGCTGCAGCATGTATTATGCCACCCCTGGATGGCCATCCAAATCTGACACAACTGGCTGCTTGACAGCTGGGGCAAGGTGGTGTAATCACCCTTTGCTTTAGATATAGTATACCTATATCTAACCCTAAATGGACACACAGATCTCTTATCAGTCACTCCTATGGCAGGCCTTGACAATCCTGAAGGCAGAGTGCTTGGAATCGTGTGAGATGGTGCTCTGGCATGAGCTGAGCCTGTCTGCGGTTTTCGGGATCTATCCCTTAGCCGTTTCCATGATATCGCATACCATATACTCTTAAGTGCATTATAATCCTCGCGGTTATATGCCAACTCTGGTATCGCTTTATCAAAACATGTCGAGTAAGGTGTCATACGAATTGGAATACTAACCCCTCGCCAATTCTGGCGACGGGGTTAGCAATCCACCCTTCTAGAGGGACACGACATGATGGTAACCTGTAACCCCGGTTAAAGTCAAGCAGAGCCTTAGCTCCACAAAATGGATGCTGCCACCGAGACACAAGTCTGCCCTCCTGCTGCTGGGAGTCCTCCCAGAGCAGGAAGCAAGGACAAAGGGTTTCCTGCCAGGGGCGGTGCCAGCACCGTCCCAGACAGGGTTTTGTGTATTCTAGGTAGGCAGGGCTTCAGAGGAAGGTGACTGCAAGTGGCACCCCGGTGCTCACTGTGCATAGGCCGGCTGAAACCAGTTCCAGGGGCACTCCAGCCCCTGGCCTGGGGAAAGCCCGCCAAAGGAGAGGGGTGTAACCACCCCCCTCCTGGTCCCACCCATAGGGCAGGACCTAGTCGCGTGCCAGCCCCCTTTTCCAAGATAAAGGTAGGAGCAGGCCCCCTTCCAAATTAGATCATCTTTGGAATCAAGACACGACTTTCTACGAAAGGACTTCAAGATTTCTTCTTCAAGATTCTCCCTTGTGACTAAGGAGTAGTCACCCTGCATCCGCAGGCACCATCTTAAGAACACTGCGGTCTGCTGCAAGTCCTTCCTCCGGAATCCGACTGCCCAGCTCGACGAGAACCGGCTTCCCTGGCACCTCTGACCTCTACCCACCTCTGCAGCCAAGCTGAGAACCGTGGGTGCGACGAGACCTCGAGGGACCGGCCATCGCCAAGACTGCACGACTTCTTTCCAGCACGACCGCCGAGGGATCCTCTGGTGAGTGCTTTGGGGTCCGAGAAGCCCCGACCCTGAGCAGCCCCAGCACCGAAGTTCAGCCTCCCAGCATCTCCACGATCTGCGTGGGGCCCTTCTGCTTTTTGCTGCTCACCGCGTTGTTTGGCTACTAGCCCGCTGGCTTGTGGCCTTCTTAACGACGCCCGACGACATCACTGCTGCTGGTCTGGTTGCTCCAGACTGGCCCTTGCTTCCCTTCTTCAGAGAAGCACCCTGGACCCTCCTGGTCCACTCAAGACGCCATTTTAGGTCCACCGCGTGGGCCTTGCATTTGCCAAGACTTGTTGCCCCAATCCTGGGTCCAGCGACGTCGACAGCAAGAACCTTCGTGGGACAGCTCGCACCCCCATCCTGGTCGCCGACAACGCCTCCTGGTCCGAGAGACTGCAGAGCCCAGCAGCGCCCACTCACCTGACTGCGGTGACTTCGCCCGGTGCCATCCTGGTGCCCACTTAATCACTGGCTAGTGATTCAAGAACTTGGTCCCCTCTGCTTTCAGGTTTTCCTCTTCCCTGATCCAGGCTTGGATCTCTTCGAACTTTTCTTCACTGGCCGCCTGCCAGCAACAACTTCTTCAGGCTCCTGGTTCGTCAACGAAGAATCCCGACGTCTTTTCAGACCTATGCAGCCGCAGCCCCTGGCTAGGTAAACTCGGCATTTCGGTGCCTCAGCATAGCCTCACTATCCAAGGGTCCAGATCCACTTTCGTTTTTGACCTACCTAGTCGGGTTCGCCCGAGAACACTAACTTTGTGAATTCTAGCTTCCATAGGCTTTTTCCCGCCCACTCTGCACGTGGTGTCCCTAGGCCTCCTGCTCCTAACCTGAGTGTTCAGTATTGTAGGCCTAGCGTTTCTAAAGCCTCTGAGAATCGTTACTTACCTGCTAGTAATTCGCATTCCACTTTTGTAGTATATGGTTTTTCGTGCCCCTCGGGCATTTGTGTAAATTGTGCGACTTAAAGTATTTTCTTAAGAGTTTTGTATTGTGCTTAGCTCCCTGACTCAAAGAGTTCAGGGTAGACTTGTTAGAAATAAATATACATTTATTTTCATAACAACTTGTGTGGTGTCCTTTCACTTGGTGTTCAAGGGGTAATGTGACGGTAAAACAGCTGGCTTAACACGCCCTCTAGAGTCTTAGCCTTAGACTGCTCGTATCCATGCTACTAGGATAGCTGGTCTATAAGGTTGACTTACAACCAATCATCAATAAAGGTTGTTTGGACTGATACATAGTGATCACTAGAATAGTGAGCACTGCATATCAGGCCAACTTCTCACAGGGACGATGCTAGTGTCACAGTGTTGCGGTTCGCACGTTTCAAATGTTTTAAGAATTCATCCACCTGCTGTGGCTTAGTGAAGAATCGTTGTTTGCCCTGGTGAGTGACCCTGAAGCGTACAGGATATAGCAGTGCAAAGTGAATTTAGGCCAGTCGCAGCTTGTTTTTGACTTCCGTGAATTTGCGTCTTTCTTCTTGAATTGTGGGAGTAAAATCAGGATATATGGAGAGCGTATTGCCATCATAGGACAGTTGTTTGCTTCTCGCCACACGGAGTGCAATGTCCCAGTCCCTATAGTTCAAAAGTCTCGCTATGATAGGGAGTGGTGTGCTGCCCGGTGGCGGGCTCGGTCCCAGGGTGCGGTGTGCTCGTTCTACTATGAACTGATTGGAAAAGGACTCTGCTTCGATCGATGACATTAGTGGTTTTTCGACGTATTCTTCCATCTTCCCTGTGTTGGTCGACTCAGGGATACCTAGGACGCGAATATTATTGCGCCTACTGCGCGCTTTGAAGTCCTCATTCTTCGCAGCGATGACTTTTAAAAGTTTATCTATGTGAGCGCTTTGTGTTGTGACCTGGGATGTTGTGTCCTTGGTGTCCGAGATGCGGCGTTCTGCTTCTTTTATGCGGTCCTCATGCCCCTCAAGTTTATGCGCGATAGCGTCCATTCGAGTCGACATTCTATCAATCAATCAATCAAAGCATTTATATAGCGCACTACTCACCCGGAGGGTCTCAAAGCGCTGGGGGGGGAGGGGTCCGCTACTGCTCGAACAGCCAGGTCTTGAGCTGCTTCCTGAAGGCGAGGTGGTCCTGGGTCAGGCGGAGGTGGGTCGGAAGGGAGTTCCAAGTCTTGGCGGCCAGGTAGGAGAAGGACCTTCCTCCTGTGGTGGCTCTTCGGATGCGGGGGACGGTGGCGAGGGCGTGGCCGGTCGATCGAAGCTGGCGTTTGGGAGCGTAGAAGTTGAGGCGGCTGTTGAGGTATCCTGGGCCTTGGTTGTGTAGGGCTTTGTGTGCGTGGGTGAGGAGCCGGAAGGTGATTCTTTTGTTGACCGGGAGCCAGTGCAGGTCTCTCAGGTGTCCTGAGATGTGGCTGCGGCGAGAGATGTCCAGGATGAGTCGTGCTGAGGTGTTCTGGTTCCGCTGTAGTTTCTTCTGGAGCTTGGCGGTGGTTCCGGCGTAGAGGGAGTTGCCGTAGTCCAGACGGCTGGTGACGAGGGCCTGGGTGACCGTCTTCCTGGTCTCGGTGGGGATCCATCGGAAGATCTTACGTAGCATGCGCAGGATGTTGAAGCACGACGAGGAGACAGCGTTGACTTGTCTGGTCATGGAGAGGGAGGAGTCCAGGATGAAGCCCAGGTTGCGTGCGTGGTCTGTGGGTTTGGGTGCACTGCCTAGGGCGGGGGGCCACCAGGAGTCGTCCCAGGCGGAGGGTGATGATCCCAGGATGAGGACTTCCGTCTTGTCCGAGTTCAGTTTCAGGCGGCTGTTCGACATCCATTTGGCTACGTCAGTCATCCCTTCGTGCAGGTTGGCTCTGGCGGTGGCGGGGTCGTTGGTGAGGGAGAGGATCAGCTGGGTGTCGTCGGCGTAGGTGATGATGTTGAGGTTGTGCTGGCGTGCGATGGCTGCGAGGGGGCTCATGTAGACGTTGAAGAGTGTTGGGCTGAGCGAGGAGCCTTGAGGAACGCCGCAGATGACTTCGGTGGCCTCTGATCTGAACGGGGGGAGGCGGACTCTCTGTGTCCTTCCGGCGAGGAAGGAGATGATCCACTCCAGTGCCTTCTCCTGGATTCCGACGTTGCTGAGGCGCTGTACTAGGGTACGGTGGCAGACCGTGTCGAAGGCCGCAGAGAGGTCCAGGAGGATGAGGGCCGCTGTTTCTCCGTTGTCGAGCAGGGTTCGGATGTCATCGGTAGCTGCGATCAGGGCGGTCTCGGTGCTGTGGTTGGCCCGGAAGCCAGACTGCGAGAGGTCGAGGGAACCGTTCGTCTCGAGGAAGGCGGCCAGTTGCTTGTTGACGGTCTTCTCGATGACTTTTGCCGGAAACGGGAGCAGCGAGATGGGGCGGTAGTTCTTGAGGTCGGTGGGGTCGGCTGATGGTTTCTTGAGTAGAGCGCTGAGTTCGGCGTGCTTCCAGCTCTCCGGGAAGGTCGCGGTGTCGAAGGAGGTGTTGATGATGTCCCGCAGGTGGGGTGCGATGACAGCGTCGGCCTTGTTGAAGACGTGGTGAGGGCAGGGGTCTGTCGGAGATCCGGAGTGGATGGAGTTCATCGTGTGGACGGTGTCTTTGGTGCTGATCGGGGTCCAGGCGTGGAGGGTGGTTGTGGGGGGCGGTGGGTCGGTCGTGGCGTGCGTCGGTTGAGTGCTGAAGCTGTTGTGTATGTCCGCGATCTTGTTGTGGAAGTAGGAGGCGAGGGAGTTGCAGAGGTCTTGTGAAGGGGTGATGTCGTTGTTTCCGGCGTTGGGGTTGGAGAGCTCTTTCACGATGTTGAAGAGTTCCTTGCTGTTGTGTGCGTTGTTGTCCAGTCGTTCCTTGAATGCGGTTTTCTTGGTGGTGTGGATCAGTTGGTGGTGTTTTCGGGTGGCGAGCTTGAGGGCAGTCATGTTGTCTGGTGTTGGGTTTCTGCGCCAGGTTTTCTCGAGTGCTCTGCAGTTCTTCTTGGAGCTCTTGAGTTCGTCGTTAAACCATGGGGCTTTCTTGCTGCCGGGTCTGCTGGGCAGGGTCTTCAGAGGGGCGAGGTCGTCTGCGCAGTCGCTGATCCATTTCGTGAGGTTGGTGGCCGCTTGGCTGGGGTTCGTTGTGCTGGTGGGAGGGTTCTTGCTCAGGGAGGTAGCGAGCTGGTCTGCAGTGATCTTGTTCCAGGTTCTGCGGGGGACCTGTTGCTGGTGATGGTGGAACGTGGTCCTTCTGAAGCTGAAGTGGACGCAGCTGTGGTCCGTCCAGTGGAGTCCCGTGGCGTGGCTGAAGGCGATGTCCTTGGTGGAAGAGAAGACCGGGTCGAGCGTGTGTCCAGCATAGTGGGTGGGGGTGTTGACCAGCTGCTTGAGTCCGAGGTTGGCGAGGTTGTCCAGCAGGGTGATGGTGTTGCGGTCGTTGTTGTTCTCCAGGTGGAAGTTGAGGTCCCCGAGGAGGATGTAGTCGGCGGAGGGGAGGGCGTGTGGGCTGATGAAGTCGGCGATGTCTTCGCTGAATTGTGTGCGTGGTCCCGGGGGTCTGTAGATGAGGGTGCCTCTGAGGGTGGTCTTGGGGTTGACGTGGATCTGGAAGTGCAGGTGTTCGGTGGGTGCGAGGGTATCGTCGGTGTCGGTCGTGATGCGGATGGTGTTCCTGTGGATGATGGCGATGCCTCCTCCTGTCTGGTTGACGCGGTCCCTCCGGATGATCTTGTAGCCGTCCGGGATGGCGATGGCGATGTCGGGCGCTGAGGAGGCGTTCATCCAGGTTTCCGTGAGGAAGGCGACGTCTGGGGCTGTGGTGTCGAGCAGGTTCCAGAGCTCGATGGCGTGTCTGTGGACGGAGCGGGTGTTGAGCAGGATGCACTTCAGGTGGGTGGTGCTGGAGTTCGGCCTGGTGGGTGCTGGTGTAGCGTGGGTCCGGTTGCAGGTGAACTTGCAGGAGTGGCAGCTGAAGGGTCCGTGGGTGCGTCTCGGTGTGGCTCGGTAGCAGCCCGGGGTTCGGCCGGTGTTGAGAGCGGTGAGTTCGGTGGCGTCGTAGGTCCGTCGGGTCGGCTTCCGACGGTGGGGGCCAGGGGTCCTGGCACTGGGCGCGGGCCAGGCGCGGACGGGTGCAGACGGGCTTACCTTTGGCGCACCTTCGGCGCTCAATCGGTGCTCCCGCTGCGCGCGTCCGCTGCGCGGTCGCTGAGGGGGCGTCATAAGTAGGAGCCGGGAGGGAGGGTCAGCCGGGAGGCGGGAGGACCAATGGGAGAGGGGGGGAGGCGGAGCTACGGGTCAGCGGCGGCGGGAAAGCGTCCAGGCAGCAGGAAAGACAGCAGGCAGGCAGGCGAGCGGCAGGACAGCGAGGAGGGAGCGACCACCTGCGAGGGCACAGGGGTCACAGTGAGTGACCCGGCAGGGACCCCTTAAGTAGGAGCCGGGAGGGAGGGTCAGCCGGGAGGCGGGAGGACCAATGGGAGAGAGGGGGAGGCGGAGCTACGGGTCAGCGGCGGCGGGAAAGCATCCAGGCAGCAGGAAAGACAGCAGGCAGGCAGGCGAGCGGCAGGACAGCGAGGAGGGAGAGAGGAGGGAGCGACCACCTGCGAGGGCACCTTGTCGACGATAGTGGTGAATTCCTGACGGACTTCCTGAAGGATACTTTGCACGTCATCAGTTGATGTGGTCGCACTTCCCTGGGCACAGTCCCCTTTGTCCAAGTCTTGGTCATCTTGTAGGCTCCAGGCGCTCCTTTTGGTGTTTTTGAAGTTGAGCTTAGGCTGTCGGGTGTCTGGCTTTCCCATGCTGGCCCGTATGCAAGGCCCGCCAATGTCATCGCTGTGCTACTGTGCGCGTTTTGAGGGGTGACTTCTGCCGTAACTGGTGTTGAGCGGACGATATCAGAGCAGTAGTGTGTGGGTGGTTCCCCTCTCATCCGTTATTCTTGTGCCCGGGAGGAGGTATGGGGTGGCCCACCGGGACTATCGGCTGCAAGTAGGCCGACGCAAGCAGTTCTCTGCACCCGTAAGGTGTTCTCAATGAGGGTCCGTGTTACGGTAGAGAGCTGAATTTTTAGTGCAGTGGGGAGTCCGTTCTAGTGCTGGAACAACTCTCTCGAATGAAGCATGTAGGGTCGGGGGAGATCCAGAGCATCCTCCGTGCTGTGTTGCAATGGCAGGGGACACACCCCAATCGTGCAGGAATCCAATTGCGGCTCCACGTGCAGGCAAAACCGCAAGGCGAAGAGAGTTGCGTCGCCCGTCTGGCATCACTTGGTTAGAAATGGAGGCTGGCAGCAGTTGAGCGTGTGACGTCGCTTATCCAGGGTATTCCGGGCACTTCAGTGGGCAGGCATAGGGGCATACGCAGACATGCTGATCCTTGGCGCCTACATCAATCCACCCTCTAAGGCTATGCGGCAGCCTGCGAGGAGATATCCTGTATCAGCGATTCCACGTTATGGCGGCCGCAGGCGGTGTGGATGGGCCGAAGTGCTGGTTTGCGGGTATTGACAGAGGCGGTGAGTGCGCTATTGCTTTGGGAGGCGTCCGTGCTTGAGGTGGCTCACCAGGATGACAGGGGTACATGTATTTCGCTGCCGTGAAGCCCAGGGTGGCAGTTGCAAGGGGCACAGCCGCAGCTCTCCACCTACCGCTGTCGCCGCCACTTGCACAAATGGGGCTTGCTTCAGATCGTAGTTACCAGGACAGATTCTTCGAGCACTGTGTGGGGAGCGGCTATTACAAGTAGGTTCCGATCCGCTCTCAGGCCCGCGGCGCCTCCACCAGGTTCGCGCCAATGACCTAGGCGCCTCGTGGGCAGGCGCGGGCTCGCGTGAGAGTTGAAGCAGCTCTTGGGCTCCACGCCTCTCCGCCCGCTCCCGCGGTGGAGTTGATGTCATCGTAGCAGGCGCAGAGAGGGCTCAACCTCGGCCGATCTTCACACCGGAGTCCCAGCAGGTCAACAGCTGTGGTAGGCTGCAGTTTGGGCTGTCAGCGGAGCCACTGAGCAGGATAAATTCAGGATTTAGACGCCAGGCTGCAGGAGCCTCACGATAGTGCGGCCATCTTGCGTGTGCGCCACCTAGCGCCCCTCCGTGCCTGGAACACCTTTCCTGAGATGCTGTCTCTTGTGAATTTGGAGTAATGCTTCTCTCTTTCTTGGAGGGTTCATAATGGGGTGAGATGTGATGTTCATGTTGCTCTCTTCTTATGTCGCTGCTGAGGAGGTGAAGGAAGTGGCATAGAGCAGAAAGCATTTCCCAACTCTTGACCTCTCTGGAGATGTCTGACCCCTTGGTGCTGATGGAGGTACAGGGAAATCCCTCGCACTCATGGCCGCTGATGCAGGAACAGATGTCACCAAAGGGGAGCCATGAGACACTGATGGGGAGACTCCTAAAATACTCCATATCAACAAGTGTCTCAATGTATAATTTATCAACGCCGGCAACCACAGCATGGAATGCCCGATGTTGACCGGGAGCACCAGCGACTCAAGGAATGGCCTGAGGATCCAAGGGGGTATCAGACCTGGTCACACCAGGGGAAGAAGAGGAGGATGAAAGCGCCCTTACATATCTGGAAGTGGTGAACTGGAAGGCAGAGCAGCCTATTTCCCCTTCTTTGACTATCGCATAAAAGTCTTCCCTGTCCCTGATTCAACTCTTAGGAATCTCCAAACAGACAGTAAACTTTGTCAGGAAGTGAGGATCTTGAAGTGAAAACACACAAACATGGTGTTTCTCTTTACAGGACTTCTAACCATCATATGAAGGGCATCTATCAAAGATAGCTGGCATGATGCTCAGAGAAAAATAGAGGAAAACAAGGCAAATCCCACAAAAAGTGTATTAAGAAAATGTCAAATGAGATTGAATGTAGCTAAAAAGAAATACCCACAGAAAGCTCACTTTATACGCACAAATTATTAGAGATGCATTATCTGTAGTTTTGGGGTAATATGGTAATGTTTTAGCCCAATGTGTAGTATACAGTATAAATAGAACTACTTTAAACTGTAGAATGTGTTGCTTCTAATAAATGTTTTTATTTTTATGGGGTGCCTGGGATCTCGCATGCGTGCGGAGATATTCAAATTGTTCATGGATATCGGAGAGATTCCCATGACACAAGTGCTTTTGTCTCTGCTCTACTACCCCCCTCAAAATTGAGTAAGAAAAACCAAGAGTAGGAAAACTACTGCAGAATGCAGAAACTTTACTAGATATTGTTTGCATATTAGGACCACCCCGTTCTAGTTCTCAATTGTTAAAATAATGTGGATGTTTCCACTTTCCATTGGTCTTTGAAAGTTGTACTTAATAAAAATTTCAGTAAAATCCCCACATCATACCAGATCATTAACCTGACAGAGAATTAAAAACAATGTTTTAGTTCGTACTCACATTGTCGAAAAACGGTCGAATGCGGATGGCTATGTGGATGAGTACTGAGCGGATATCCTTCTCACCCACAAAGTACAAAAGTTTGGATAGGCTTGATTTGGCCTCCAGAGTGACTATATTGTTGCTGTCATCCTTGTCATCCATAGCATTAATCAGAGATGTCAGGAGTTGAGGCCCATGTTTAGATACCTGAAGAAGAAATGAAAAATGAAAGGTTTGCTATTAAATATTAAAAATATGTTTTTCGTTGAAAGCTACTCTGTTGTATGATATGTGCATGTCTCACCTGAAGGAACCACTTAGCATCAAAACTTCACTTGCAGTTGAATTGAGATACAAAGTACATAGCATTGTAATAGTGTTGTAGCTGTAGTGTTACAGGTAGATATTGTATCTAACCACAGAGTTCTTACATTGGAGTATTCCCCTGGCTGCCCCAGATTGGATCTAAAGATTATTTTCACAGCAGTGTTCCTGCACGCCACTAGGTAGCATTGTGTGGCTCCTCACTTCTCTGAAGTTACAGAGCTGGATGCACAGAAAAGCTACATCTGCACAATGATGTCAGATTCTTTACCATTTCTGTGCACTCAGATACGGGGCATGGACAATTGTTTGTATCAGTGTGCTAGATACTAACTTGGGCCATGTTTAAATGATAAAAGGAGGCCATTCCACAGAATGGGAATGGCGTTTCAGCCCTAGGATGGTCTACCCTCCCAAACCTTTTGCCTTCTCCCCTATTGTTTTGCTGAATTCGGTTTTGTTGGCCTTAGGTCTCTGAACACTTTATCACTGCTAACCAGTGCTAAAGTGCTTGCGCTTATTCCCTAAAACTACTTCTAAGTCGCTAGTAAATCGTTATACCGTTTATCCAGGCCCGGTATATTAAATTCTACTTACTAGTGGGACTGTAACACTTATTGTGCCACCCACGTAAGTAGTACTTTAAAACATGTGCCCATCCTGCCATTGCAGCTTGTGAGCTGTTCTAAACTGCAAATTTGACTTGGCAAAATAAACCTTTAGCCAAGCCTAAAAGATCAAGTTACTTACCTTCAGAAACGCCTTATCTGGTAGAGACTATATCTAGCTGCAGATTCCTTTCCTTTCCTAGCATCAGAATGGATCAGGAAAATCTCGAGCAGTACCTCTGCACAGCGGTAGGTGTTGTCGTTCAGCTCTGCGTCATCCATGGCAAAAGTAACGTGTGCTGTGCCTATATATAGGTACCACCCCAACACACTGACACAGTTTTTTTCTGACGTTTCCAAGCCAGAAGCATGGGGCCACGAGAGAATGCTTTTAAACCGGCCTGCAGACACTAAGGATCTAAAAGGGTCAGCCCTAAGTTGAGAAATCCTTTGTCAGATCTGGGAGGATGGGAGTGTCTGTAAAACATTTCTGGCTAGAGTCTTTAATAGAAAAGATGTTAGCAAAGGTAAGCAACTTGTTCATCTGGCGTACGTGAAGGAGTATCATCACTTTCCATAGGAAAGAGGCACCAGAACCAGTTTATCTGGGGAAAAAAGTCATTTAAGGAGGGTGCACAGAGACTGCCTGCAGTACTCTAACCCCACCTAGCGATGTAATGGCCACTAGAAAGGCTGTTTTGATGGTCAAGAGGCCCAGAGGGCAGCTATGCATAGGCCTGCATGGTGAGCACATACAAAAAAAGACAAGTTCAGGTCCCATTGGGGCATGATGAAGGGTTTAGGAGTAAACGTGTTGGAAACTTTTCAGAAAACGGGTCAATACAGATGACTTGAACAGGGAAGGCAGATCTGGCAAGTGCAAGAAGGACAATATGACCAAAAGATTAACCTTTAACTGTCCCCAAGAGAAAGACTTGCCGGCCTAACGAAGGACCACCAACTCAGGCAAAGGTACAGAGAGAGGATCAACATTTTGTGGCAGTACACCAAGCCACAAATATGTCCCAACGGCATGCGTATATTGTCTTGATTGAGGAACACTCGGCTGCAAGAATGACACTGCAGATTTCTGCAGCAAGGTCCAAAACGGTTAATTGCTGCCACTCAATCTCCATGCATGAAGGTGGAGCATGCACAGGTTCAGTTGAAGGACCTTGCCCTTTTGCCGTGAAAGCAGATCCTTATGAAGAGGCAAACTGATTGGTTGATGTTCCTGCTCAGGAGTTTGGAATACCATACTCTCGGCGCCCAACCCAGTCCACAAAAATTACTTGGGCAAGGTCGTCCCTGATCGTCTTGGGAAAGGGATACAAGACAAAATGCGAGCAAGAGCTGTAGGAAGGTGGATATCTGACTATGGTTGCCCCCAACATTTTGCCTGGTGTTTTGCTGGTTTTTCGACTTAGTTGACCTGGGGCCCTGCTATTCAGGACCCCAGGCCCACTGCTCTTTCTGTAAAATGGATTCCATGTACCCTAGGTACATACCTAATTGGATACTGAGTCGCCTTATCAGCCCCTGTACAGTGTACCTTAGCTACCCAGGGCATAGGTGCACACAGGGCCTACCAGGGGCTGCAGCATGTATTATGCCACCCCTGGCTAGCCACCCAAATCTGACACAACTGGCTGCACGACAGCTGGGGCAAGGTGGCGTAATCACCCTTTGCTTTAGATATAGTATTCCTATATCTAACCCTAAAATGGACACATATATTCCTATCAGTCATTCCTATGGCAGGCCTTATCAATCCTGAAGGCAGAGTGCTTGGAATTATGTGAGATGGTGCTCTGGCATGAGCTGAGCCCGTTTGCAGCTTGCGGAACCAAGTCCTTATAGCTGTTCCATGATAACGCTATACCATATACTCTTAAGTGCATTATAATCCTCGCGGTTAAATGCTAACTTTGGCATAGCATTATCAAAACATGTCGAGTAAGGGGTCATACGAATTGGAATACTAACCCCTCGCCAATTCTGGCGACGGGGTTAGCATTCCACCCTTCTAGAGGGACACGACATGTATGTAACTGTAAACCCCGGTTAAAGTTAACTCAAGCCTCTGCATCACAAAATGGATGCTGCCACCACAGACACAAGTCTGACCTCCTGCTGCTGGGAGTCCTTCCAGCGAGGGAGGCTCAGACAAAGGGTTTCCTGCCTTGGGAGGTGCTAGCACCACCCCAGACAGGATTTTGTGTATTAGGTAGGCTCAGGCTGAAAGGAATGAGACATGCCTGGGGCACACAAGGTGACCTGTGCATACACCGGTTCCAACCAGTTGCTGGGGCACTCCAGCCCCAGCTCTGGCGGGGGCTGGCATTCCAGCCCCAGCTCTGGCGGGAAACTGGACAAAGGATAGGGGGTGTAACCTAGTCGTAGTGCAGCCCCTTTTAGCTGAATAAAGGTAGGAGCTGGTCCCATTCCAGTTTAGATTACTCTTGACAACTTCCACGAAGAACTCTTGACTTTCGACCTGCTGATAACTAGAAGACTGAAGAATCTCCCCTATGGTCAGGGAGTGACCATCCTGCTTCGCAGGCACCATCAAGCTCCTGTGCGGTTTGCTGCAGAGTCCTTCCATCCCGGAATCCGACGACCCAGCTCAACAAGACCCGGACCTCCAGACCTCTCTGACCTCTACCCACACCCACAGCACAGCTGGGACCCGTGGGTGCGACGAGCAACGTGGAGACGGCCATCTTGAAGAAACCTGCACAGCGCTTCCAGCACGACTCCTGAGGATTCCTCGAGTGAGTGCATTGGGGACTGAGAAGCCCCACACCGACGCAGCTCCTGCACCAAAGACCAGCCCCCCAGCATCCCTGTGATCTGCGTGGAGCCCTTTTGCCTGGTTGCTGCCCTTCCTGTTGTCTGGTCACTTGCCGGCTGGCTAGTGACCTCTGAGACGACGACCCGAAGAAATCGACACTGCTAGTCTGGTCCCCCAGACTGGCCCTTGCTTACTTGTGAAAGAGAAGCACCCCGGACCCTCCTGGTCCACTCTAGACGCCATCTTTGCTCCACCGCGTGGCTTGCATTAGCCAAGGCCTGTTGTCCAGATCGACGATCCGACACCGCCAACAGCAGCAGACTACGTGGGACAGCTCGTGCCTCCAGCCTGGTCGTGAAGAACAGCCCCTGGTCCGCGCAGCTACAGAGAGAAGCGACCCTTCCTTCACCTGACTGCGGAGACAGCACCTGGTTCCCTCCTGGTTCCAGCACCGTCACTGGCTAGTGACCAAGACTCTGTCCCCTTCCTTTTTAGGACTTCCTTCTTCCTAGTTCCATCCTTGGGACCACCGGACTCCTCCATCTGGCTGCCTGCCAGCAACTTCTTGTTTCAGGCATCACCGGGATCAACACAGCAAACCCGACGCAATTTCAGCCCGATGCACCCGCAGCCTGTGGGTTAGGTAACTAAAGCTTCTAGTTGCTGAAGTCTGTGTCCACTATCCTAGTGTCCAGGTCCACTGTTGTTTTCCCTCCATCCAGCCGGGTTCGTCCGGAATCCGCAACTTTCCAAACTGTAAGATCCATAGACGTTGGTACGCATCCCGCGTGAGAGTTCCCACTCTGCACGTGAGTCCCGTGGGCCTCCTGCTTCTTACTTACCTAGTTTGTAGCGTAGTCCCAGCGATCCTCCAGCCTCTGGATCTCCTTACAGTATTTTCCTTCCTCGCATTCCATTGTTTTGAGTATATGGTTTGCCGTGCCCCTCAGGCACACTTGTAGATATTGTGCGAACTCTTATTTCTTTTGTAGTATTGTCATGTGCTTAGCCCTCTGACCTCATAAAGAGTTCAGAGGTGTTGTTATTAATAAATATATCGTTTATTTTCATAACAACCTGTGTGGTGTCCTTTCATCTGATATTCAAGGGGTTATATTGTGGTAAAACAGCAGGCTTCACATGCCAAAAGAGTTTAGCCTAAAGACTGCTTTTGTCCACGCTACTAGGATAGCTGGTCTATACGATTGACTTTACAACCAATCACCATAAGGGTTGTTTGGACTGATACAAGGTGATCACTAGAATTAGTGAGCATCATATATCAGGCCAACTTCTCACAAGAGCCGCCTTGGAAACTCCAGCACACCGAAGGACAAATAAGGCGCATATTCGGTGGAACCAAATACATCTCAGAAGAGACCTTGCACCATCTAAGGATGCGGATACCATTCGTGATCCACAGGGCATCGACAGCTGACTTTGTTGGCTCTGGCATTCAGAGAGCCCACCAGATGTTGAACCGCCAAGAAAATGTGACGTTCCAGCCATGTCTTGAAACACAGGGCCTCTTGACACAGGGTTAGGATAGGATAGATATTTATAGAGCGCTTGACTGCAGCGGCCTCTTGGCGCTGTGTGTGATCAGGAATAGATTAAGTTGTAGAACTGGAGAATTAAGTTTTAGTCTTGTGGGAACAGCCAGGTCTTCAGCGTTTTCCTGAACAGCAACCGATTCAGTTGGAGTCGCATGGTAGAAGGCATTTGATTCCATAGCTTGGCTGCACAAAATTATAGACTCCGACCCCCCCATCTTGCTCTACGGATTTTAGGGGTGTGAATGGGGCCTGTATTTGTGCATCTGAGAGTTCTGGATGGGAAGTACCATGAGAACACCTTCTGGATTTCCACCGCCCCTCCACCATAAAGGGCCTTGTGCACCAACAAAGGGCCTTGAATTCTACTCGTTGCTGGACAGGGAGGCAGTGGAGAGAACTTATGCCAGCCGAAGTACGATGGCCTTTAGGGATATGTAATAACAATTGTGCTGCAGCATTTTGCAGTGATTGCAGTTTCCTGATCTGGGTCTTATCCATGCCCATGAAAAGTGTGTTACAATAGTCTAATTTCGACAGCAAGAGCGCTACTACAATGGTTTCTTTAAGCTCCCCTGGGATAAAGGTAAAAATCTTCTGTAAACCCTTTAGTAGGAAGAAACAAGAGGAGGTCAGACGGTTGACCTGGGCTTAGAAATTGAGCTGATGATCAAAAATCACTCACAGCTAACTGAACCTTCTTGGTAGGGCAAGGGCAATCACCTGCTTCTATCGACTGCCAGGTATTATTCCACAGTGAAAGACCCGTGCCAAACTCCAGTACCTCCGTCTTATCTGTGTTTATTTTAAGAAAGTTCCGGCTCATCCAGCACATTATTTCTGTCAGACACGTATGAAAGCCTTTCGCGACTGTCTCTGGTTGTTTGGACACAGAAATTACAAGCTGGGTATCATCAGCGTACGAAACAAGAGTAAAGCTGTGCTTTCTGATGAGTCCGGCCAGGGGGGGTAACATAAATGGTAAAAAGCGTTGGGGACAAGGCCGAACCTTGCGGTACTCCACACGGGAGATAAAAGGAGTCAAACTTTAAACTGTTCTAGTGTATGGTCTGCTCCCTTGCTTCTAGGAAGGATGAGAGAAGGGCCAGAGCCATATCCTCAATTCCCACGTCCCTCAGCCGCTGCACAAACACCGTGTGATTCACGGTTTTAAATGCTGCTGCTAGGTCCAAGGAATGAGAACAGCTCTGCCTCCACCATCCATCACTTTCCGTATCTCCTTCGTTGCCATTATTAGGGCCATCTCAGTGGAGTTACATGGCCTGAAGCTGTGCTGTGTAGGGTCAAGCAGAGCATTGAGTTCAAGGTAGTGGGTTAACTCCTTGTTTACTGGTCTTTCAAGAATTTTGGCCGCCACCGGCAGCCCTGAAATTGGACGATAGTTTTTTGTCTCAATTGGATCAAGGGCCAGATTTTTGAGAATCGGCCTAATGCATGCTTTTTTCCAAGTACAGGGGTAGATACCAGACTTTAGAACTTGGTTTAGCAGAGGGGTTAGGTGTGTGCTAATGTTTATAGACACTAGGTCCATGGTGGCCAGAGCCAGATTTTATGGATAAGAGGAGGTTGTTAACCTCCTCATGGGAGAGCGGCCGGAAATGGATAAGCTGGCAATGAGCTACCTTCTTCTCCGTATATGGACTGTTACCGCCAACCGTAACACCGGCTGTATTAAGGAGATCGTTATAGATTGTTTGCACCTTTTCTTGAAAGAAAGTTGCCAGTTTGTTGCAGAAGGCTTGGTCCAGTCTGAACTGATTAGCCAGTTGTGATTTGACTAATATTTGAATAGATTTAAACAGTTCCTTAGAGGAATTATCAGCAGCCTCAATTTTAGTCATGAAATAGGCACGCTTTGCATTAATAATTGCTTCCTTATATTGTTCTAGCTGTAGATTGTAGGCCACTTTATGCTCCTTGCTGTAGTTTGATCTCCAGATTTGTTCACTTCTCCTATAGCTGATCTTCATAAGTTTGAGGCCTGGCCCATACCAAAGGGGTGGTTGCTGAACCTCTCAAGCGAGATGGTTGTTTCTGGCGCTACACAATTAATTGCTGAGCGAATCCTGTTGTCAAACTGCTGCGCTGCTTCATAAATGTCCCTAACCAATGCGGAGGCCAATTTTAAGGGCACGATCTAAGTCACTCCCTTGAATCTCATTTCACCGGCGAGTCCTTACCCTAGAATATCTAGTAGGGATCGGGAGGATGGACTTCATAGTTTTCATCTCAAAATGGATCACCCTATGATCTGTCCAGGGTAGTGAAGAGGTATTAGTCAAACTAATATCTGGATTAATAGTAAATATTTCATCTAACCTGTGACGAGCTGAATGGGTGTGTTCAGACTCTAGTTGTGTAAGACTGTATGATGCTGCAATATCCAGAAGACTAGCAGTGTCTGAGTTGGTACTTAGCTACAGATGATAGTTGAAATCCCCCAATATCGTGATTGTGTGGAAGTCCAAGCATGACTTTAATAGGGTCTGAAGGGCTTGGGATAAAGCCGCTCTTGGGCCTATAGATAAGTAGGCCTTGGAATGTGGAGGTGCTATTTATCTTAAAAGAGAAACGCATCACCTCTGCGGGAGGTAGTGCGATTGCTTGTACTCGCACTTTTAGGTGCTCTCGATGTATTAAAGCGATACCGCCTCCTTTATTCCCAATCCTGTCCTGTCTAGTCGCTAAGTAGCCTGGGGGGATGGCCATATTACAATCAGGCTCCGAGGACTCATCCGTCCAGGTCATGGTCAGAAAAACTATATCCGGTTTAGCATGTTGTAACATACATTCTAGCTGGTTTTTATGCTTGACCACTGAACGTGAGTTTTATAGTATGCATTTCAAGGACTCGTCCTGCCCCTTCTCATTACCCAAAGGCCCGCTGCAAATACTGGATGCCAACACGACATTCACACCACTCCCCGTGGCTGTGGTTTACCCATTGTTTGCCCTCTTCCCCACCTTCCTTTCATGCATGGTCTTACTGGCGGTCATAGGTAGTGGCTTAAGCCGAAAACCGCAGCTTGTACAGTTAAGACTCTCCGTGTTTCCTTCCCAGTTGGAGAACATAAGAGGCAGAGCACTCAACTCTCCTGAAAGCAAGGCGTTCCTTTCTGGTGAAGCTACGGCGTCCAAACGGACCAGGGGTCCTGGCGCTGGTCGCGCTCCAGGGACAGACAGGCTTGCCTTTGGCGCGCCCGCTGAGTGCGTCCGCTGCGTGGTTGCGCCAGCGTGGTTTTTATAGCCCGTGAGAATGTAGCGCTAGAAAGCTGACCCCTAGCAGGGCGGGCTCGCTTTGATAGGTGAGCACCGCGGGTCGGCAAAAAGATCTAAGGCTACAGGATATTTGAGTTTAAAATAACTTCATTAAAAACACAGAGCATTCAGTTAAAAATGTGCAAAGTTCATAGTTAGCAGCGATTCCCCTGGTTCACCAGAGTACTCTGATCTCCATTTCTCCCAGATGGCACCCCCAAGCCAGGAGCGATGCATCTGTCATCACAGTCAGTTCTGGTTTGGGAAGGGAGATGGATCTGCAGCTGACCCAATCACGGTTTGTTAGACACTACTGCAGGTATTTTGCAGTTCCCTGTGAAATCTGGACCAGGTCGGAGAGATTCTCCATATACTGCGCCCACTAGTACTTCAGGTCCCGCTGCAGAGCTGCATATGCCAGCGGGCACGTATTACCAGCAAGGTGCAGCAATAGTGCAACAAATACTGAGGGGGGGCCTGCAAAGTACATGGAGGGTCCCCTCCGGTCTTTCTCAGGAGCTCTCAGGTCAGTGTACTGTGCTGAGGGAGCCCCCTGGTGCTTTTTGGCCCCCCCTGCACTGCACTGGGATGCAGGAAGTATAGAGGTCCAACAGCCTCAGAGTCGGTTTCAATGAAATTCAGGATAGAGGCTGCAACTTTTGAATAGTAGCCTGAATATCCTAGACTCGACACTGCGGAGTATGGGACCAGAACTGCACTGTGTCCAAAACAGCTGCATTGAAAGGGAGCATCTGAGAGGAAGTTAGGTAAGACTTCAGCTCGTTGATAGTGAACACAACCTAGCCAATACAACAGGTCCACTGTAGTCTGGAGGTAGGATTTGACTATCTAGCGCGAGCCCCCCTTCAACAACCAGTCAGTGAGGTTAGGGAAGACTGGAGCACTGACCTCTGGAGATGGGCTGCGACAACCACCTTCACCTTGGTGAACACCAGAGGGGCGCTGGTTTGGCCATATAGAAGCCCAGCGAACTGAAAGTGCTTGTGGCCCACCATGAACTGTAGGTAATGACTGTGGGCATGTAAGATGGTTATATGAAAGTAGTTGTCCTGCGAGTTAAGCGCTACCATCCAGTCTCAAGAGTCCAGGGCAGACAGGACCAGAGCCAACAAGTGTATCTTGAATTTCCTCCTCTTTCGGAATAAGTTAAGAGGGTGCGGGTCTAAACATGGCAGAAGCCTCTGTCCTTCTTGGGCACAAGAATGTAGTGGGAATAGCGACCACAACTTGTAGGAAGCTGGTTGTGTATATACTATTCCAAAGTAAGGTATAGTGTGCACAGAGTCCAGTGGATCCCCAAAGGCTTTACAGAGGCTAAAGTAGATAATACTAATGCTATCTTTTGTAGTAGTGTGGGCCAGCAGTTAGGCTTATCAGAGGGCTGTGATAAGCATTTGTTGTACACACACAGGCAAGAAATTAATACGCACACTCAATGACTAAATTCGGGACCAGTGGTTTATAAAAATATTACAATGCCAAAGAAACTTAGTTGCAGGTTAGTACAGTTTCCAAATTGGCAATACTTTTCAAACCAGAAAATGAATACCTACTGCGAAACTTCAGTTCAGCAAGGTAGTTTTGGAAATAGCGAAACTTTGCAAGGCAGGAAAAGGTACACTTGGTGCAATATTTCAATTTGAGCAATGTTATCCTATGGGGGGAAAGCAATAATGCACTATTACAGGTAAGTATTTCACTTACAAACCAAGTCTTCGGGCTTTAAGGTCAGCAGTGGGCAAGGTTCGGGGCATGGCTAACCGCTGATGGAGTAGGCAGCAATCTCTGGCGCTCCTGATGGAAACAACCACATCTAGTATTATCCTGCCAACAATGCAGAACCGAGGGATGGCAGAGTGAAAAAACATGAATTGGGAATTCCAGGCATCCGAATTTTTGCATGATAGATATCACAGCAGAGCGGACAACGGTCTAATAGGCTGACCTGTGTAGAATGGCAGAACCAGTACTCAGCTCGTGAAAGGCTTCTGCACTTCTGCAACGTGGCCTAGACTCAACAGCTGCTGTTTCTCCTATTCAGTGCAAATTTCAAGAACCTTCATCCAGGACTGGTAGTGTGCTCCTGTGCCTCCTGGTCTCCTCTGGGGGGTGTGGACTTTGTGACCTCTGCCTTCATGTTGTTCTCGCCTGCATTCTTCATCCTAGTTCCAGCGGTATGGTCCACAAGACGCTGTAGCTGCTGAAGTTCCACAGCCTGCTACTGGTGTCTACGGAGGTTTCCGACACCACTTCACCCCTATGCACCTGGACTCCCTGGTGCAGGTATAGATGTATCTTCTGGGTATCCACGGTTGGGGTGACTTTCCAACCTTCCTTGACCCAGGTGGGTCCTTCGGGAAGGGTCCTTGAACTTTAATTTTCCAACCACAACTTATCCTGTGTTGTCCTATAGACGTCTGACCCGGAGTAACCACCCGGCACCCGGTTGCCTTGAGGTTCTTGGCTACTCACCTTGGGTGGTTCCTTGCTTCCCCTGGGGTTCCCCAACCTTGGATACTCGTCCCGTTTTGGTACTCACCTTGCATCTCACTATTTTAGTATATGGTTTTGCCCCCCAGTGGGGCCCTGTGTGAATTTCTATGCTGCTTACCTGTTTTCTAAGTATTCCTTGTGTTTACCTGGTAGGAGATAAACCAAGTTAGTAACGTCGAACTACTACATCGGTGAAAGTTGAATCATATTCTATCATGGTAAGGTCTGACTTGTGTAAAACTAAGATGGATATAAAGATGGAGGGTGCGACAACTTATTGACTCTTGGAAGGTGCTTGGTGCCCTAGTCTACTTACATGAACCGGCTCGAGTGAAGGTTATAAAGAATGGCCGCTCACAAATTTACTACTTAGACCAGGAGGCAAAGCTAGCGCTCTCTAGACTGCAGCAGAACTTAAAGAATGACATGAATAGACTATATCTAGTGGCCCTTTCCTTCTGTTACGTCGTGCTTTGTTCTCAATTTCCGACACTTGAATGAATGTTTCTTGCTTCACTTTTCATGCTTTCTAGTTCTTTTTTTTGACAATCAATTTTATTGAATTTTGAATTTGACAACAAACAGCACCATCAGAGCTACATTGTACATTGGCAGAACAGGCGGAAAAACACACATCACAGTGACATCAAGACTACATAAAGAAATCAAGAATAACGTATCCACGTGCACCTGAAGAGAGGACCACACCATCTCAGTCGCCGAGTTCCCCAACCCATTTCCCCCACATGCGATGAAATTTCTCGGGACACCCCCAGGCTACCTATAAAGGCCGCTCCTGCGCAGCACACCAATCCACCCCCCGGCGCCAGCGCCCTAGAGTGGGAGGGGCAGTGAGCAGCGATGTCCCTCTTGGCAACCACCAACGCAGTATTGAGGAAGAGTTTCTTAGCCCTGGAGCCGTCCAATCCGTCGGTGATGCCCAGCAGAACATGTATGGGGGTCAAGGGGCACCTCCCAGCCCAGGACCCCTGTCAGGTCTTGTGTTAACGATTCCCAATACCTCTGAATCGCAGTACATAACCACACCATATGATAAAAGTCAGCGTGGGGATGGGAGCAGCGGGGGCAGTTAGCATCAGGCCGAAGCCCAGCACGGTGGAGAGGCAGGGGTGTAAGATAGGCGGCGTGTAGAAAATAGACTTGGACCAGGCGCTGTCTTGCCGATACCGCGATCGTCCTAGGGGCCATCAGGGCATCCCCTCCAATATGCATCCTCCAGAGCCCCAAGCCAGCCCTCCCACTTCTCTCGGAGCAGGGAAAGCGAGTTAGGGGTATTGTTGGCGAGTTAGCGGTAGATCCGAGAGACTTCACCCTTCCCCAAATCCCCGGTCAGGACTTGCGCCTCAGGCGGGCTATATTCGGGCAGGGACGTGCCGTCTGGAATGTGGGAGTGAAGGGCGTGGCGCAACTGTAAGTAGCGAAAGAATTGAGATAGATGGGAGTGTCCTATCTTGTAAGTCTTGAAAGGATCGGATATGGGTACCGCTGCACAAGTTACTACTTGTGTAACGATATATCTGTAAGAGACATTAGTTAGTATTAGATTCCTTACCTTAGAATATCCCCAGGCATCAGACTGGATCCGGAAATTTTTGCGTAGCAGTACCCTTGCGCGTCGGTAGGCGTCGTCTGCGGCTCCGCGTCCGTCGTCGACGTCGTGGGCGCCGTGATGACGTCGTCGGAGTACTTAGACGCCGCCTCCGCGTGCTGACGTCAGTTCTTAGACACAGCTTTTCCGCGCCAGAAACGCAGAGCCATGTTAAAAACCAACACTGGTGCCATTGAAACTAGGGCCCTGAAAGGGGACAACCCTAACCCTAGATATTGGTTCGCAGAACGGGGAGGATGGGCGGGTCGGTAAGGAATCAAATACTAACTAATGTCTCTTACAGATATATCGTTACACAAGTAGTAACTTGTGCATCTGAAAGAGACACGTTAGTATTAGATTCCTTACCTTAGAATAGATACCCCAGCAATACCAACCCCAGTGGTGGGTCTGCGAACCAATACTCACACCAGAAAGTCCTGGAGGACGGAACGGCCAAAGAAGCCATCCCTCCGGACTTGGCTGTCCAGGCAGTAGTGTCTCGCAAACGTGTGCAGCGATGCCCACGTAGCTGCCTGACAGATGTCTTGTAAGGGCACACCCCTGCCCAGGGCAGTGGTAGTTGCCGTGGCTCGGGTTGAATGAGCCCGCAATCCAGCAGGGGGCTCCTTCCTAGCCAAGGAGTAGCATGCCTGGATACACAAGATGATCCACCGGGAGATGGTCCGCTTGTGCACCGCTTTCCCCTTCTTAGCGCCCACGTAACCAACAAAGAGTTGGTCATCCACCCGGAACTGGCGTGTGCGATTCAGATAAAACGAGAGCGCACGTTTTGGGTCCAGACGATGGAGCCGCTCTTCCTCTTTAGAGGGATGCGGTGGCGGAAAGAAGGTAGGCAAGGTGATAGACTGCCCGATGTGGAAGGCCGTGACGACCTTGGGCAGGAAAGAAGGTTTGGTACATAGCACCACTTTGTCTGGATGGACAGAAAGGAAAGGTGGAGTACACGAAAGAGCCTGAAGCTCACTCACTCTCCTGGCAGCGTTGATGGCAACCAGGAAAGCAGTCTTCAGAGTCAGAAGGCGAAGAGGGCAATTGTGAAGTGGCTCAAAGGGAGCGCACATCACAAAAGTCAGAACCAGGTTCAAGTCCCACTGAGGCATCACAAACGGAACAGGAGGAAAAGTGTGAGTGATGCCTTTAAGAAATCTGTTCACAATAGGGGACTTGAACAAAGAAGGCTGATCAGGTAGCCTGAGAAAGGCTGAAAGGGCAGAAAGGTAGCCCTTGATAGTGCCCAGAGCAGAGCCCTGCTGGGCAAGAGAAAGAAGGAAGAGAAGAACCTCTGAAAGAGGGGCAGCAAGAGGATCCACAGCCTTTGCTGTGCACCATGCCACGAATCTGTTCCACCTGCAGGCGTATACCGACTTTGTGGAGGGACGCCTGGCTGCCAGAATGACATTACAGACTTCAGGAGGCAAGTCAAATGGCCTCAACTGTCGCCGCTCAATCTCCAAGCATGGAGGTGGAGACTGGACAGGTTCGGGTGGAGGACCGTCCCCTGCTGCTGCGACAGAAGGTCCTCCTGAAGAGGCAGACGAACCGGGGGATCGACTGACATACTGAGTAGCTCGGGATACCAGTACCTTCGAGCCCAGTCCGGAGCCACAAGGATGACTTGGGCCCGGTCGCGCCTGATCTTCTTCAGCACTCTGGGCAGAAGTGGTATAGGCGGAAAGGCGTACAATAGACCGCAGCTGCACTTGCGACGAAAAGCGTCTCCGAGCGAGTGCCGCCTTGGAAATTCCAACGCGCAGAACTGATGACATTGCGCGTTCTCTTCGGTGGCGAATAGATCTAACCAAGGCTCTCCCCATTGCTGAAAGAGGCCTTGCGCCACGTCCGAGTTCAGACGCCATTCGTGATCCATCATGCACCTGCGGCTGAGTTCGTCCGCCCTGGCGTTCAGAGAACCTGCCAGGTGTTGAACCACCAGGGTCACCCCCTGATGTTCCAGCCATTGCCAAAGGCGCAGAGCCTCCTGGCAAAGGGTCCACGACCCCACCCCGCCCTGTTTGTTGCAGTACCACATGGAGGTGGTGTTGTCCGTGAACACCTGCACTACACTCCCCCGGACAGAGGGGAGGAATGCCTTCAGTGCTAGACGAATCGCCTGAAGCTCCAACATGTTGATGTGGAGTCGAGTCTCCGCCGGAGACCAGAGGCCTCTGATGTCCGCCTCTCCCATGTGGCCTCCCCAGCCCTGGAGGGACGCGTCCGTCACAACTACGTGCTCCGGTTGGGGAAGGGAGAGGGATCTGCCGCAGACCCAATCGCGGTCCGTGAGCCACCACTGCAACTGTCTCGCAGTGCCCTCCGAGATCAGGACATGGTCGGATAGGTTGCCTTGATGCTGGGCCCACTGAAACTTCAGGTCCCACTGCAGAGCCCGCATCCCCCATCTGGCGTGATGCACCAGCAGGATGCAGGAGGCCATCAGCCCCAGAAGCCGCAGCGTCAACCTGACCGAAACCCGGGATAACGGCTGAAAGATGGGAATCAGAGCCTGATTATCCAGGACCCGCTGCTCGGGTGGATAAACCCGAAACTGCGCCGAGTCTAGAACCGCTCCGATGAAGAGGAGCTTCTGAGAGGGGCACAGGTGTGACTTTGGCACATTGATCGAGAACCCCAGCTGATGCAGGAGGTCTGCCGTAGTCTGGAGGTGGCTGACGACTGTCAGGGGCGAGCCCGCCTTCAACAGCCAGTCGTCGAGGTAGGGGAAGACTGAAATCCCCAACCTGCGGAGATGAGCTGCGACCACCGCCATCACCTTTGTGAACACCCGTGGGGCGCTAGTAAGGCCGAAGGGGAGCACGGTAAACTGAAAGTGCTCGTGGCCAACCGTGAACCGCAGGTAGCGCCGGTGGGCCGGCAGGACGGGGATGTGGAAATAAGCGTCCTGCAAGTCCAACGCCACCATCCAGTCTCCTGGATCCAGGGCAGCTAAGACCTGAGCCAGTGTAAGCATCTTGAACTTCTCCTTCCGGAGGAAGCCGTTGACGTTCCGTAGGTCCAAGATAGGGCGCAGGCCCCCTTTGCCCTTCTTGGGTACCAGAAAGTAGTGGGAGTAGCAACCACACCCTACTTCTGGCCCAGGAACGCGCTCGATGGCCCCTTTGGTCAAGAGAGCCGTAACTTCCTCCTGCAGAAGTCGCAAGTGATCCCCCGATAGAAGGTGGTTCTGCAGTGGCATGGTTGGAGGAGTCGCCTCGAAGGGGAGGGAGTAGCCCCTTGGGACGATCTGCAGCACCCACCTGTCCGACGTGACAGTGCGCCAGTGGAGGTGGTGATGGCGAACCCTGCCCCCCACTGGCGTCACATGGGCCTGAAAGCACGGACTAGGAGGGTTTTGAGGCGGATGTTGCGGGGGAAGGTGTGGACTGACCTCGCCGCTGCCCACGCCGCCCGGACGGCGGTTCCCACGGCCGCCACCGCGTTGGGTATTGCCCTGCGGCGCGTGGCTGGCGGCACGTGCGGGCGCACCCCTTCCGTGGCCACGAAAGGAGTGATAGGCAGCCGGTTGCTGGTGTTGGCCCGAGAGACCTAAGGACTTGGCCGTAGCCCTGGAGTCCTTAAAACGCTCAAGCGCATGGTCTGCCTTGTCGCCAAAGAGGCGACGGCCATCGAACGGCATGTCCATGAGCGTGCTCTGGACATCTGCCGAGAAGTTGGCGGATCTCAGCCAGGCGTGGCGTCTGACCGCCACCGTCGTTGCCATCGCTCTACCCAGCGAGTCAGTGATATCCAGTCCACACCGGATGGAATACTTGGCTGCATCCCGGCCCTCCACAAGGGCTTGGCCGAGTTTGGCCCGTACCTCCAACGGACACTCTGGCAGCACTTCCGCGACCTTATCCCACACAGAGTGGGTGTAACGTCCCAAGAGGCAGGCGGTGTTGGAAGACCGCAGGCCCAAACTAATGGATGAGAAGATCTCCTTCCCATACTGGTCATACCTCTTGGATTCCCGATCCGGCGGGGCCGACGGGAATGCGGTTTGGGAATTGGAGGCCTGGATAACCAGGCTCTCGGGGGTAGGGTGGGAGGACAGAAAACATGGGTCGCCCGGGGCGGTGGCGTCTGGCCACGTTCCTATCTACGGGCGAACCCGTAGCGGGCTTGGACCAAGTGCCCAGAAGAACGTCAGTCAAGGCCTCATTAAAGGGCAGCAGAGGCTCTGCCGAGCTCGACTGCGGTTTAAGGACCTCAGTGAGGAGGTTAGTCCTCACGGCCGCGACGGGGAGCTCAAGGTTTAAGGCCTTGGCAGCCCTCATCAGCACCACACTGTAGGAGAGTAGGGTCTGCAATCCTATGATCACCCAGATTTTTGCTTTTTGCTGCACTGGTTTACGACTTTCCCTGGCTGTGGGACTGCTAATCAGACCCACAGCCTAGCTGTTCTCTCTATCCAAATTGTACTCAGGTACTGAATTGGCACTGGGCCCTCTCTGAGTCCCTGTACCCAGGGCTGAGGTGCACCCAGAAGTCTCCCAGGGGCTGCAGCATGTATTATGCCACCCCTGGGCTGACTAACTAAATCTGACACAACTGGCTGCACGACAGCTGGGGCAAGGTGGTGTAATCACCCTTTGCTATAGATATAGTATTCCTATATCTAAACCTAAATGGGCACACAGATCTCCTATCAGTCACTCCTATGGCAGGCCTTGACAATCCTGAAGGCAGAGTGCTTGGAATCGTGTGAGATGGTGCTCTGGCATGAGCTGAGCCTGTCTGCGGCTTTCGGGATCCATCCCTTAGCCGTTTCCATGATATCGCATACCATATACTCTTAAGTGCATTATAATCCTCGCGGTTATATGCCAACTCTGGTATCGCTTTATCAAAACATGTCGAGTAAGGTGTCATACGAACTGGAATACTAACCCCTCGCCAATTCTGGCGACGGGGTTAGCATTCCACCCTTCTAGAGGGACACGACATGATGGTAACCTGTAACCCCGGTTAAAGTCAAGCAGAGCCTTAGCTCCACAAAATGGATGCTGCCACCGAGACACAAGTCTGCCCTCCTGCTGCTGGGAGTCCTCCCAGAGCAGGAGGCAAAGACAAAGGGTTTCCTGCCAGGGGCGGTGCCAGCACCGTCCCAGACAGGGTTTTGTGTATTCTAGGTAGGCAGGGCTTCAGAGGAAGGTGACTGCAAGTGGCACCCCGGTGCTCACTGTGCATAGGCCGGCTGAAACCAGTTCCAGGGGCACTCCAGCCCCTGGCCTGGGGAAAGCCCGCCAAAGGAGAGGGGTGTAACCACCCCCCTCCTGGTCCCACCCATAGGGCAGGACCTAGTCGCGTGCCAGCCCCCTTTTCCAAGATAAAGGTAGGAGCAGGCCCCCTTCCAAATTAGATCATCTTTGGAATCAAGACACGACTTTCTACGAAAGGACTTCAAGATTTCTTCTTCAAGATTCTCCCTTGTGGCTAAGGAGTAGTCACCCTGCATCCGCAGGCACCATCTTAAGAACACTGCGGTCTGCTGCAAGTCCTTCCTCCGGAATCCGACTGCCCAGCTCGACGAGAACCGGCTTCCCTGGCACCTCTGACCTCTACCCACCTCTACAGCCAAGCTGAGAACCGTGGGTGCGACGAGACCTCGAGGGACCGGCCATCTTCAAGACTGCACGACTTCTTTCCAGCACGACCGCCGAGGAATCCTCTGGTGAGTGCTTTGGGGTCCGAGAAGCCCCGACCCTGAGCAGCCCCAGCACCGAAGTTCAGCCTCCCAGCATCTCCACGATCTGCGTGGGGCCCTTCTGCTTTTTGCTGCTCACCGCGTTGTTTGGCTACTAGCCCGCTGGCTTGTGGCCTTCTTAACGACGCCCGACGACATCACTGCTGCTGGTCTGGTTGCTCCAGACTGGCCCTTGCTTCCCTCCATCGGAGAAGTACCCTGGACCCTCCTGGTCCACTCAAGACGCCATTTTAGGTCCACCGCGTGGGCCTTGCATTTGCCAAGACTTGTTGCCCCAATCCTGGGTCCAGCGACGTCGACAGCAAGAACCTTCGTGGGACAGCTCGCCCCTCCATCCTGGTCGCCGACAACGCCTCCTGGTCCGAGAGACTGCAGAGCCCAGCAGCGCCCACTCACCTGACTGCGGTGACTTCGCCCGGTGCCATCCTGGTGCCCACTTAATCACTGGCTAGTGATTCAAGAACTTGGTCCCCTCTGCTTTCAGGTTTTCTTCTTCCCTGATCCAGGCTTGGATCTCTTCGAACTTTTCTTCACTGGCCGCCTGCCAGCAACTTCTTCTTCAGGCTCCTGGTTTGTCAACGAGGAATCCCGACGTCTTTTCAGACCTATGCAGCCGCAGCCCCTGGGCTAGGTAACTTCGGCATTTCGGTGCCCCAGCATAGCCTCACTATCCAAGGGTCCAGATCCACTGTCGTTTTCGACCTACCTAGTCCGGTTCGCCCGAGAACAGTAACTTTGTGAATTCTAGCTTCCATAGGCTTTTTCCCGCCTTACGCGTGAGAGTTCCCACGCTGCACGTGGCTCCCCTAGGCCTCCTGCTCCTAACCTGAGTGTTCAGTATTGTAGGCCTAGCGTTTCTAAAGCCTCTGAGAATCGTTACTTACCTGCTAGTAATTCGCATTCCACTTTTAGAGTATATGGTTTCTCGTGCCCCTCGGGCATGTGTGTAAATTGTGCCACTTAAAGTATTTTCGTAAGAGTTTTGTTGTGTGCTTAGCTCCCTGTCTCATAAAGAGCCAGGGTAGTCTTGTTATAAATAAATACACTGTTTATTTTCATAACAACTTGTGTGGTGTCCTTTCACTTGGTGTTCAAGGGGTAATGTGATGGTAAAACAGCTGGCTTAACACGCCCTCTAGAGTCTTAGCCTTAGACTGCTCGTATCCATGCTACTAGGATAGCTGGTCTATAAGGTTGACTTACAACCAATCATCAATAAGGGTTGTTTGGACTGATATATAGTGATCACTAGAATAGTGAGCACTGCACATCAGGCCAACTTCTCACACACACTATATGTTGCCCCCTCCTCCGAAGCCACGGTAGGAGGGGAGACAAACCCAGGGTCTGGAGAGGTGTCCAGGCCACTGGCCTCCCCAAGGTCTTCTGTCCAGTCCTCATGAGACCGACACTCCCTGGTCAGAGGGTCCTCAGACCCCTCCCAGTCCTCTCCTACACCCATCTCCTGAAATTCAGGGTCCTCAACCAATGGGGCCTGTTCATAAAAGTGAAATTCACCCAACGGCGTCTGGAGCGGCACCCAACGGGGCCGCCCCGACGGCCGAACAGGAACGGAAGTAGAACCTGTGTCGGCGCCGCCCGAGGACGGCGCCGGAGGCGACACCTGAGGGTCCGACGCCGGGGAGGTCGTCAGATCCACCGGCGACGAACCAGATCCCGACGGAGGACCAGCGGCGTCCTGCGGCGCCGGCGGCGTCGGAACAACTGGACCCCTCGGCGCCGGGCCCGAAGGCGCCGGCGGCGTCGGGATAACAGGGGCCTGCGGCGCCGGGCCCGAAGGCATCGGCGGCGTCGGGGCCGAAGCACCAGACGGCGTCGGGCCGGAGCCGCCGACCCGCTAGGGCCCCCAGACGGGTCCGCTGGGCCCAGAGGCGCCGCGGAGCCCGTCGGAGGAGAGAGTTTCCTCATGGCCATGAGGAAGCGCTCGACCTCCTCCGGCGTCGCGTCGAGCCCAGGGACCGTAGGGTATGGGGCTGGATGGGGCGCCCGCGACTCCGACAGAGCCGCGTGGGCGGTGTCACCCGAACCCCCGGCCGCATCGCGCGAGCGTCGGGGGGAGTCCGAGGAGCGATGACGCCGCTTGGACTTCTTGTGCCGCTTACCTGACGACGACTTCGACCCGGAGGAGTGCGGCCTACTCTCGGAGCTGTGGAGGCTCCGGGCCCGCGACCTGTCCCTCAACCTCCCATGGGATCGGCACCTCTCGCGGCGCGGGACCGACTGCCGGAGTTCGAGTCGCCTACGGGACCGCTCCCGCCTGGCTTTCGAAGAGAGGGCCCGGCAGTCGGAGCAGGCCTTGTCGTCGTGGTCGACGCCCAAACACGACAAACACACGCGGTGAGGATCCGTGACCGACATCAGCCGGTCGCAATCGTCGCAATGCTTGAAGCCGGGCATCCCTATCGGCACCGTTTCGGAGTCGAGAGACTCGAAATAGTAATCAAAAAGGATCAAAAAGTTCAGTCAAAATTGACTAGGGTTACTGCTTTTTCCAGATCTGCGCTTGCTGGCGCGGAAAAAAGAAGAACTGACGTCAGCACGCGGAGGCGGTGTCTAAGTACTCCGACGACGTCATCACGGCGCCCACGACGCCGACGACGGACGCGGAGCCGCAGACGACGCCTACCGACGCGCAAGGGTACTGCTACGCAAACATTTCCGGATCCAGTCTGACGCCTGGGGATATTCTAAGGTAAGGAATCTAATACTAACGTGTCTCTTTCAGATCCAGATGTCATCTAACAAGGTTACCCCGATGAGATCCCATTGCCGGAATCGTGACAGGGAGGCAACTTCATGAAGCCTGGTGCCACACCACAAGGGAGTGTAGCGGCTTTCTAGTTGTATTACTTTATTAATGCACTACTAATCATAGCAGGGAGGCACTTGGGAGCGCTGCTCCTCTATGATGTCTTATATCGTCAGCAGGGTAGTGGGGGTGATTCCTTTTCTAGAACACTGGGTGGGAGGATGGGGGGGTGCTCTTGATCTTGGGGCTGACTTACAGTTGGCTTATTGGTGGAACAATGGAGAGAACCGGTACTGGGGGTTTAAAATGCAGGGGGTACAGATTGAATTAAAAGTAAATAATGAGGTAAGTTACAATACTCAATGTTTTTATGCAATGGTTTTATTTTTTCTGATGCTTGTGTCTGAAATTCTTTTTTTTCTAAATTCTTTGAGGGATAATGTCAGGGGAAGGCAAAAGCTATGCTCGAGTCTGAATTGTTATATATTTTATATTGGTGACAATTTGATGTATTAACTGGAATGTAGTTGGGTTGAATTTGTCATCTAAACGCCAACTGGTCAGAGAAGAGCTTAAGATATATAAACCTCACTTGGTAATTCTTTAAGAGACACAGTTGGCTTACAAGGATAGGGGTTTGTTTAAACAGCTAGGTTTTGAGATGATTGAATGTACCTCACAGGGGGCAGCAATTAGAGGGGTAGCGATCCTCAAGGATAAGCGGCTAGTTTGCAATAAACTTAAAACTGCTTCTGGTCCAGGCGGAAGGTGGGACATTACACAGCTTTAGATTTATAACAAAAACTGGTTCTTTGTGCGGTGTATGATCCAAACTTGGATGATCTTACCCTTTCTAAACTAATACTGGAATTGCTTGGTTGGCAAGGAGAAATAATCATCATGGGGGACTTTAATTGTACTTTAAATTATGATATCGACTAAACTAACCGGTCAGTCTTTCCTAAAAAACCAGAGGGTTCAGAAGTCAATTTATGAATTGGCTCGACTTCATGGTTTGTCAGACTTATGGCGAACACTATATCCTACTTTACCGGGATTTACATACTATTCTGCACCCCATCGAGATTATTCAAGAATAGACTTAGTTTTCGTTAGCAATAGCATTTTGGCAACAGCGCAACTAGAGGTCTGCCCATGGATAACATCTGATCATAATCCGTTTTTGATCAGCTTTCAGCTGGCAGTTGAGGGCAAGAGCAATCTGCCTTTTACATTTTCAAGTTACTTGCTGAGTGACTTCGGATTTATAACATATACTCAAGGGGCTCTTACCGAGTTCATGCGATCCAACATAGACACCGCTTCTCCTTTTATTGTATGGGACACAATGAAAGCTTCTATACGGGGTTCCATTCAGCAGTACATTTATCATCTAAATAAAATAGTCTGAATGCAACTTGTGATACATTAAAAAAAATGTAAATAGCGCATGCGGAGGAACTTATGTCTAGCGGCCCAAGTAGCGATTCAATATACTCCTCTTTAATAAATACGCATCTGCTTATGAGCAGGAAGTTCAAAGAAAAGAGTGCAGCCGCCTTTAACAAAAATCGTTCTCGTCAATGGGAGTATGGGGATCAGGTGGGGAGGATTTTAGCATACCAGATTGCTGATAAAAAATCTAAAACACTGATAGATTCGATAAAGGGTAGAGATGGTCAATTATACACTACCCCGGATTCAATTCTAGAGCAATTCACCCAAATCTATAGGGAGCTTTACACTCTGCCCGGTGACGTGGATGAAATTTCACGGGAAGAATACTCACAACTTGGCGATCCTCTCTCCCTGAGTTTGGAGACAGCTGATTATCTTCAACAAGATATTACTGATGAAGAAATTACAAATGCTATAGCTGCGTTGCCTTCTGGCAAGGCTGCCGGGGACGATACTCTGCCAATAGAATTTTATAAAACGTTTAAAAGTTCTATTCACCCCTTATTTCACGATGTCTTGCACCAGATTGGGGAATGTATGGAAGCTCTTAAGTCTTGGGATATGACCAACATCGTTTTCTTTCTTAAAAAAGGGAAAGTTGCGGATGAAGATGCGCTCCGATGAAGAGGAGTTTCTGAGAGGGAATCAGGTGCGACTTCAGCACATTGAGGGGGAACCCCAGCAAATGCAGGAGGTCGGCCGTAGTCTGGAAGTGGGAGACAACTGCCAGGGGCAATCCCACCTTCAACAAACAGTCGTCTAGATAGGGGAAGACTGAGACCCCTGATCTGCGCAGATGAGCTGCGGCCACCGCCATCACCTTTGTGAACACCGAGGAGCGCTGGTATGGACAAAGGGGAGCACAGTAAACTGAAAATGCTCGTAGCCTACCGTGAACCGCAGGTAACGCCGGCAGGACAGGGATGTGGAAATAAGCATCCTGCAATTCCAACGCTACCATCCAGTCTTGCAGGTCGAGGGCAGACAAGACCTGAGCAAGCGTCAACATTTTGAACTTCTCCTTTCGGAGGAAGAGATTGACGTCCCTAAGGACCAAGATAGGACGCAGGCCCTTGTCCTTTTTGGGAACTAGAAAGTAGTGGGAGTAGCAATAGAAACCACAACCTACTTCTGGGACAGGACCGCGCTCGATGGCTCTCTTGGCCAAGAGAACCATAACATTCTGCTGGAGAAGTGGCAGATGATTCTCCGATATGCGGTGGTAACGAGGTGGCATGGCTGGAAGGGGAGGGAGTAGCCCCTTCGGACTATCTGCAAAACCCACCTGTCCAAAGTGATGGTGCGCCAGTGGGGGAGGTGATGGCGAATCCTGCCACCCACTGGCATTTGATGGGCCTGAAAGGACGCACTAAGAGGGTTTGGAGGCTGCTGCGGGGGGAGGGGTGGAGTTGGTGGACTGGCCCGCCCACTGACCCCCTGAATCACGACGCTGGTTCCCACATTCACAGCTGCGCGAAGGTTGGGTACCTTGCAGCGGCCTGTGGCCCTGGGCAGGATGTAGCGGGGCACCCCTTCCGTAGCCGTGAAAGGGGAGAAAAGCAGACTGCGCCGGACGGGAGGAGAGGCCCAAGGACTTGGCCGAGGCCCATGAGTCCTTGAAGCCCCCCAGGGCGTTGTCTGCTTTGCCGCCAAAAAGGCGACGGCAATCAAAGGGCATGACCATCAAGGTGTTCTGGACATGCCCTGAAAAGCCAGAGGACCTCCTCCAGGCGTAGCGTCTGAGTGCTACCGACGTTGAAATGGTCCTGCCCAGAGAGTCGGCGGTGTCCAGTCCACAACGGATTGTAAACTTAGCTGCGTCTCTCCGTGCAGCGACAGCCTGAGAGAGCACTGCCCGGGCCTCCTCCAGACACTAAGGCAGCATTTGTGCCACCGTATCCCAGACAGAATGCGAGTAACGGCCCAAGAGACATGCAGTGTTTACTGACCGCAGTCCTAAGCTGGCAGAAGAATTGTTTTTCTTGCCAGGATGGTCCAGCTTCTTGGATTACTTTCCGATGGAGCGGTAGGGAAGGCGGTTTTGGAGGCTGAGGCTTGGACCCCCAAGCTCTTCGGGGTGGGGTGTTGGGAGAGGAAAGTGGGATCGCCCGGAGCCAGGCGGTGGCGTTGGGCAATCATCCTGTCCACGGGAGCCCCTGTGTTGGGCCTGGACCAGGTACCCAAATGGATGTCAGTGAGGGCCTCATTAAACGGAAGGAGGGGCTCCGAAGAGCTCGCCGCCAGTTGAAGCACCTCATTCAGGCGGTTAGTCCTGACTGCCACCGTAGGAAGCTCAAGGTTGAGAGTCTCGGCCGCCCTACGCAACACAACAGCATATGACGCTCCCTCCTCCGTAGCAAAGATAGGACGAGACAAAATGCCAAGGTCGAGTGAAGTGTCAAGACCACTGGCATCCTCCAGTTCCTCTCTCCAGTCCTGTTCAGAACCAAGCTGGTCAGTTAAAGGGCCACCTGACCCCTCCCGGTCCTCCTCATCTTCCACTGGTTGCCACTGTGGTTGGAAAGGGGCCCCAGAAGTGAACAGGGGCCAAAAACCCCACTCGGAGCCGGATCTGGGGCATCGATTGATGCCGGTCCGGCGACATGTCTACCTCAGGAAGGCGACTGGGGTCGACGCCGGCCAGGGGGCCGACCGGCGTCTGGCACGGTAGTGGTGCCGTCGGAAGCGGCACCGGTGGAGGCATAATAAGGTCAACCGTCGCCAATCCAGATCCAGGCCTGCATCCAAGGGGGGCCTGTAGTGCCGAGGCTGGAGCTGCCGGCAGCGAAGACCTAGGCCCCCCAACCGAGTCCTCGGGGCCCAAAGGCACGCCGGAGGAGTCGGTCCACCCAAAGATGTCATGTATTGCTTCGTAGAACGTACAAAGCTGGGCGGGGGTTGCTCCAGGTCCTGGAAAGAGAGGGAAGCTCGGAGTCGACCCTTCAAGGCTCCGTGCGTGGAGCTGCGGGAGTAGCACCACTCTAGAGCCCCGTCGAGTCGGCCGACCGACGAGGAGAAGGCGAAGATTCTTCTTCAAATTCTTCTTATGCTTCTACTTACCCGATCCCAAGTGCGAAGACTTCGATGACTTCGAGACGGACTGATGGTGGCTCTGCGACTGGTCCCTCAACCTCCCTCTCGACCGGGGCCTCGAATGGCGCAGAGCCGAATGCCATCGCTCAAGCAGCTGTCGGGACCGCTCCGCGCATAGCCTTCGGCATCAACAACTGATAGTTGGAGCAGGACTTGAGGTCATGGTCGCACTCCAGTCAAAGAGGCACACGCGGTGCGGATCCGTCACAGACATCAGTCAGTTACAGGAACCGCAGGCCTTGAAACTGGGCATCCCTCATGCACCTGTTTGGAATCGAAGACTGGAAACAAGACGTCGACAAAAGTCGAGAAAAAGTTAGTAAAAAAATGACTGAGGTACCGCTCTTCCTGGATCTGCGCTGGCTGGGGCGGAAAAAGAAAGAACTGACGTCAGCGCGCAAGGGCAGCCTCTAAGTAGCTGCCTTGACGTCATCCCGGTGACCACAAAGCCGACGACGAACGCAGAGCCGACCAACGCCACCTTCCGACGTGCAGAGAAACTGCTGACGAAAAATCTTTCCGGATCCAGTCGGACGCCTGGGGGTGACTCTAAGGTAAGGAATCTATAACTAACGTGTTTCTATCGGATACAAGACCAACTTTATAGTGGTTGCACCGAACCCAGTCATGTTTGGTATCAAACATGTTAGAATCATACCCCAACACCAATTCCAGTGTTTGAAGTATGATCCCATGAACTGGAGGGCCCTTAGGGGACACCCCTGTACTCCCGGTAATAGCCTTTCAGGGTCTGCAAGCGAGCTAGTGCTTCTGTCAAACACAGACATGATTATGCCCTTCTGCTACTGAGCTGAGCTCGAGCAGGGGAGGATAGAGCAAAAGGTTTCCTGTCACAAAGAGGTGTGACCACCTCCCACACATAAGTGTAATGGGCATGGGTGGGGGCACATGCTAGCGCCACCAGGCTGCTTTGAAGGACACATTTTGTGCCCTCCTTTCATACTCGAGTTTGAACTAATTCAGTAAATTCTGGTTCCCGCTCAGGTGCAAAACTGGACAAAGGATATGGGAGTATCCACGCCTCCATCCAGCCCCTCCTCAGTTAAGGAGCTTTGAGTCATCTTAACTCTTTCCTTAAGGTATTTAAGATCTACCCTATGGGTGGGTCATCAGATCCGTCATGGAACAAGACGGTCCTGAAACTACGTCACTCTCCAATCATCTGGAAACTTGGACTTTAACTGGAACAGAGACTGCACCAAGGAAGACTCCAGCTGCTCCTGGTATCACGGTTCTTCAAGTCTTCTTTGTCATCTGTATTTGTGCTTCTTCCCTCATACTTCCAGACTCTCTAAGTGAAATAGTCTTCGAGGGAGCTAAGCACACAAGGGAGGGACATTTTACACAAATGCCCCAATAACAAGCCAGCATTTCTGAATGCCACAGATAACAACCAATGGCAAAATTACTCTAAGCTGGAAATTCAGAGTATACACAAAAAACAAGTGTAGACTCCGCATATAAAGTCACATAATTGCGATAATGATATGTTCTATACGAATTGCTGTAAGTCAACAGCAATGCACACCAGCACTTAAAAGGTAAACTCCCTAACCGGAAGACATCACCAGAAAATGACCTCTTGGGCATAAAGCCCTTTTTCAGAGGACAAAGTAACACAGCTTTGGTAAATGCATTAGGTTCCGCCTATGATAATAATAATAATAATAATAAGTTAAGAGGTGTGGGAGCAGTGTATGAGTGCAGAGAGAATGGTGGGAGTGCTCTCTGTGCAGGCTGAATGTTGCATTAATGAAAGTTGATAAGTATGTGAGTGCAGGGAGAAAGTGTCTCATTGCATGGTGAACATGCAGAAGGAGGCAGAGAGGACTTGTACCTGCAACAACTTTGTCACTTCCTTTTTTTGTTAACATTTTGCTACTATAACCTACCCTACTTATGACAAAAATACATTAAGAATATACCAGGTATGGTGTAGAGCTCAGTAGTGCAGAGTAGAGTAGCATAGAGTAGATTGGCATAGACTTCAGTGGCGGAGAGTATAGTGGTGCAGAGTAGAGTAGCATGGAGTTCAGTGGCAGAGTGCAGTGTTGCAGAGTACAATGCAGTAGTGTAGGGTGCATTGGAGTGGAATGCAATGGTGTCGACCAGAAAGGTGCATAACAAGGTGCAGTGATGTAGAGAACAGTGGCATGGAGGGCAATTGGCATAGAATGAAGTGGTGTAGAATAGTTTGGTTAAGAATAGAGTGAAGTGGAGTTGAGTAGTGTGCTGTGGTTTTTAAAATTATTATAACAAGGGTGGCAGGAAGAGAGCCGTAGAAAGTTTGAAGGCCACTGATGTAAAGAAATATGGAATCCACTTTAATACCTGGAGCAAGCAGACAATTGGGTCTGCAACACCAAAAGAGTAGCCTTTTCCAATACATCAGTAGGGCAATGGTTTTGAAAGACAGAGGAGAGCATTTAACTGTACTCAGTGGAGTATCAAGGAGGTGGGAGAGCGGTCCACCCCAGGCAGCACGATTTTAGGGGGTGGCCTCCCCCCCCTTACCTGCAGCTATCACGGGGCAGCAAACACAGGACTCGCCTGTCACACCCCCTTGCCCCGCCTTGCTCTTTTCCGTGACTGTTTGGCAGCAAAAGCAGGGACATCCACAGGCAACAAAAGGTCTAGCTAAGCCACTGACTCTACTTGATATGCTCCAACTATATATACTTATATTTATGAACAAACTGCACATCTTACAACATACACATTTCCAGAGCAGATGGAAACATGCAGAAGGAGGCAGAGAGGAATTGTACCTGCAACAACTTTGTCACTTCCTTTTTCTATTAACATTTTGCTACTATAACCTACCCTACTTATGACAAAAATACATTAAGAATATACCAGGTAATCCTTTTTTAAACTTTCAAAGTTTACCTCATGTGTGTATCCTCTGTGAGAATTCACCAATTTAGTCAGGATTTGAAATCGGCATTGCATATTGCTTTGCGAAGAAAATTAACAAACTTATTAAACACAAGGCACTCTAATAACAAGCATTTGCAATACAATAGGTCTAGCAATTGCGAGATTTTGAGCTATTGGCATTGTAAGTGACAATGCCTTTTATTTCTGTGTTTTGAAGCAACGAATACAAGGCATTGTCATTTACAATACCAATAAGTCAAAGTATCTAAAATACAAGACCTATTGCATTGCAAATGCTTGCATTATTGTAAAGTGCTCTTTTTTAAATAATGGGAGATGTACAAAAAGCGACGCACAGAATAAGCAACCAAAACAATCAGAGCAATGAGATGGCAGTGGTGTTGCCGCAATGATGGCTTTGATAATAATTTAACTGTCCATCAATGTCAGCTACTTACAAAAAACAAAATACATTGGCTAAGACTAGTTTACACTACCAACCTTATAGTCAGTACAAATATTAGAAACATTTAGCAATGGAGGCACATGCACAGGCACCTAAACGTGTACAAAGAGTTACTATGTGTCTTTCTTAAAGTGATAATTACACAGCCAAACATAAAAATTGGTGACAACAGGGCTATTTCAAATGACTTTTCTTAGCAACAAATAGTGCAATCAGTACAAGCACACGTAATGAACACACAAGTTAGGGTCTAATCCTTGAGCTATCTCAGCATAGAAGAGATAGAAAGGTATTTACAACCGGTTACATGTTTACGCCTGTTATGCGGACAGGTGCGGGTGCCCCGTGTCGGTGTATTTTATCTTCAATCTCTCTCGAAGAAAACAATCAAATTTTGTTCTGAAAAAAAAAACACTATCCAAAAACACATATACATTAAATATATGTTATCACCATTTCAGACAGGAACAGACACAAGCCCCCACTAACTACATCAGCCCCCAGCCCTGGCTCCTAACCCCATCCAAATCCTGTTCTCCAAACCCCAGGCAGGCCCCGTCGGGCAGCAGCCCCATGGCTGTCCCCTCGACAGGGCCTCAGTAAACACAATAAACAGTTTGTGATCTGCCGGGGAGGGGCACTAAAAGGAGTCATCTGTCTCCCGCATTCTCCACATCTGTAATAAAAGTGCATTTAGAGTCAGTGCCGAAGCAACAATGATATGGCGCACGCAGTGGCAGATTGCTGCGCGCTCCTTTCTGCACAGCTCGAATTACTACCATAACTCAGCAGAATTTGTAGGGTTTAGGAGATAAGTTGTAACGACCCATTGGGGGGTCGTCAATCCCCCCCAAACTGCTTCCAGAATCGAAATTACATCTGCATTCGAATTAGAAGCATTATTCGCCCATTTAATTCAGAGTGAACATTTTCCCTCAGAAGATGGTGAGTGAGCGTTTCAGTTCTGTGATTCTACCAGCAGCTGTTCCGGTCTGCCTGACGTCACACGCCGATAGGAGAGAGCCCGCTGCAGCAGATCACACACCGCGGAGCCGGAAAACGAGAAAAACTTACACCGCGGCAGTTTTTTCACCGGCTCCCACTGCCATCCGAAGTCCGCTTGTATCTCCCCCCCCGCACCCCCCCCCCTCGAGGACCTGCTCCACCAGGGGTTTGCTGGGGGCTGTCAGTGGCCGCGGGACGAGCGGCGGCTCCAGGCTAATCACGCCGCTCCAGCCGCCTCAGCCTGCCCTGGTCCCAGCCCGTCCCGGTCCCGGCCCACCCACCCTGGAAGAGTGACTACAACGCCGAGGGTAGTCAGGAGCTGCGGGCGCAGGGGCTATAGGGGCTATAGGGCTGTAGGGCTGTTCTGATCTAAGCCCAGTACTCAGGCTCTCAGCCTGTCCTCTCCCTATGCCTCTCCCTATGCTAGGGGCAAAAAAAGGCTGAGAGCATCGGAAGACCAAGCGAGGAGTGAGTCTGGGCAAGCGAGGAGCAAGGAGCTGAGAGGTGAGCGGGGTCTGCGGGGGCAGCAGTTGCTTTGCTGTGTACACCGGTGTCACCTGGGGGCTCTTCGCCGCTCGCTACAGGCCCCGCAATTCAGGTCCCTCTGCTCACTTGCCCGGTACCGAGGAGAAGAAGAGAAGAGGCGGAGCGGGGGGAAAAAATTGAGGCTGCACACCTGGAATCTTTTCTACTTATTACCCCCACTCACCTTAATCGATCATCGACCTTTGGCGAGGCACAAGGTCTCCCGGGGGAAGGCTAACCTACAAGCGCGAGCGCGGCTGCCGGTAGAGGCGCCCGCTAAGTAAGAGCCCGGGGGGGGGTCTGACAGGCAGTCCGACTAGGTCTAACTGACCTACGGCCCCTTTGCGCGCTCCGCTCTGCTCTGCTTAAAACGTAGCCAGCTCATATCCAGCCAACCTACAGACAGAAAACTAGCGAGCTAACCACCATCGCCACTAACGACATGAGGTCAGGAAAGGCCAGGGGGCCCCTGGAAGTCAAACCAAAGCCCACAGCAAAAACGAACGAAAAACCGGGAAATGGAAAAGGGCACAAGAAAAAGAAAAGGAAAATGAGCGTAAACTCCACTACCAGCGCGGAGCTGAACCTCTCCACATCAGAGCAGGCACTGGGGCTGAGCTACAATACAACAGAGCAAGAATCCCTAACGGTCCTGATACCAGAGACCGTAGCAAGGGCATCACAAACTGCTAAACTGCTAAAAAACTATCAGCCCAAAATATACACAAAGTTTGAATTCCTAAAGGACGCGGGCGCAGCGATATTCTCAAGTAACAGGCACCTGTCCGGACTGCAAACACCACTGCTTCCCGCTGTCTTGGAATTAGCACGCTCTTCGCCACCACTGCTTGTACCCGAAGGCCCGTTGGCACAAGGGGGCCCTTCGTCGGACCCTGCGCAGAGCAGTACCTCGGGGCACGGGGATGCTAGCACTCCTTTGGAGGCCTCAAACGAAAGAGGGAAGTCTTCTAACTCCGCTGCCTACAACTAGAAGATTCTGCACGCACACTCAGCTGGCTTGGTCCCTTGCAGCCGGGAAAACACCTTATCACCCCCACTAGATGACCTTAAAGTCAACCAGAATGAGAAACTCATTTCAGTCCAAATACCAGCTGACAACCTAGACAGCTGCCCCACTGAAAGGGCTCCTGGGGCAGGCCTACAGACAACATCACCGATTCCAGCAAAAGAAACCGCACCATGTCCGGAGCTGGACTGGCAATCCAAGAGCCATACTCATAGTACACCCATCAAGTCTCACCCAATGGCTGGACGCGCTCTATCAACTACAGATCAGGAAACCCACTACTCAGCAAGAAGCGCCTCTGGTAGGGAGGCTGCAAGTTCTCACGAGTCCAGTAGCAAAGCCGAAGCAAGAGCATTAGTGTCCTACCTCAACACACAAGAATGGGAAGATATGCTAACTACTCACACACCTGATCTCAAAGGGACTCACGCCCCTGACTCACCTTTGGCAGCCAAAAACCTAAACATGCCAGGCAACGACTTCAAAGAGAATGAGCGGAGAAAGGAACAAAACATCGGAACGTGGAACTCACTGCTAAATACAATACAACTAGCAGTAGATACCCTGCAATACCAATCTGAGAACATGGAGCTTCAACTTAATCTCTTCAATACACTGGCAGTCTTTACAGCTGGCATCGACGACAAGCTAGGCAATCTAAACAATCTGATTCTGAGAGGACAATCAAACACCTATCTGAGCTGCAATTGCAGTCAGGCATTAGACAAAGTAGCCTCACTGCCCACAATGCTAACTGACCTAATAGGAGATATAAAGACTCTACATAGAGGATACGCAATTAAAGAAATGGGCACCACTAACCCTGAAACAGGAGACATCAGGAGCGAAGCATCCAGAACCGCAGCAGAGCCAACCACCCATTCCGCACCCGCAAACGAAGAGACAAGCCTAACAGGACAGGAGCTCTCGCAAAAACTCAACGCCAAACAGCGACGTCAACAAAAAAGAAAAGGGCGCAAGCAAAAAACTGAAACATCCACGTTGGACCATCGCTAAGCCAAATATGCGGAGCCCATGTCACAGACACATCGAACTTCACTAATCACCCTGTTTCTAATCAAACTGAGCGTCCCCAAGCAAAACGGCCAACTGAAACACGAACAATACCAAAGCAAATGACTTCATTCAAAGCATCAACAATCACCGCCAACATGCCAGGTGAAGGCTCAACCTCTGTACCTCGCGAAACTCATACAGGCCATGCATCACTAGCTCAAGTACATCACTCACAATACAAGGAGGAAGGAAGCACCAAACAAACAACAGAGATGTTGGTCTTTTATCCGGAATACAAGTCACAAGGGCAGCATGACACGCTCAACCGTGGCAACATTCTTAAACCAATGGAACATATTCCCAGCCTGGAGGGGATAAGTACTAAGGACTTAATCTCGGTTGAATTCTTGCCCGCTGCAAATTCAAATAGCCCGGAGGGGATCAAGACCATCTGGTCTTCCAACAATGTCGCAGAGTCTATTGCAGCAGAAGCAGAGCAATTTAAGACATGGGGCATCAAGCTCGACCCCATACTAAAACCAGCCTATCCCTCACCCCTACAGAGGAGGACAAGCTCAAAATTGGAGGCAAGACAGGCAAACACCCTTAGCGTCCTTAAAGGCGCCTTGGGAAGCTCGCCCAAAAAAAGAGAGAACATACACTGGCAGCGTCCGGAAGACAGGCCGAGGGCGGTAGTGGGCTCTGAACTAGCACTCACATCAAGCGGGAGAAGTCCAGTGCAAAAGCACCATCAAATCCGCACTCCCTTCATGACTAAGCCCCCGAGAGAAAGTCCGCCAAATAAAAACACACGCAGCCCTCGGGGATGGACAGAAGCGAGCACAAGGGGCGCGCTAAATCAAAATCGAGCACTAACAAGAGAAATTCTCTCTAGAACGATCTTCATACGTCCTGAAGAGGACTGATGCCATCAACAAATGAGAGATGGCATTAAGGGCAGTGCACCATCCATAGGCATTTGTTCTTTGGAATATAAACGGCCTAATCTCAAAACTGGATGACCCAGACTTCCAAAAGTACATCTCTCTATTTGATATAGTAATGTTGCAGGAAACCTGGCTCACATCTACACAACACATCACTGGCTTCACTGGCTATTCAACAGCAGCAGTTAGAACCAACAGATTTGGCCACCAGTCAGGAGGCCTGGCTACATATATATCCAACACAACAATATCGTCGGCAGTTCTCATGAACTCGTCCACATCCTCAACCTTAACAGTGAAAATAAAACTGAAGCTCTGTAACAAAGAAGAAGAGATATGCCTTGTCAATGCATACGTCCACCATAAACACAGAGGTAAAGACTCCAACACAATTTCCAATCAACTTACAGAGTATATCTCCCAGATGGAAAAGCCACTCTTTCTCCGGTCAGGGGACTTCAACCAAAACCTCCTTGGCTCATCAGCAGAGGAAGAGGTCCTGGCTCTGAATACAATTTACACCATACCACCACAAAGCTCCCCGCAAAACAGGAGAAAGCACCAATACAATTCCTTTCTCAAAGACTTAGAACATTTAAATCTCCGGGCATTAAATGGCAGATTCATGACAGATCGTCCTCCAGTAGAAATATTCTACTCACAAAAAGCCAGCTCCATCTTGGACTATACATTTGCCAGTCTGGCACGCTTCCCCCACGTCTTGGAATTCAGAATGGGGGATAAGGGAGAAAGTGACAATCGTCCCCAGGAATGTCATCTGACATTAAAGTCGCGTATTACAATCAGGCTAGACAAAACGCTAGGGGCGATCTATACCATCAATCGAAAAAGGATTAAATGCACACCAACTAACCTAACAACTCTGGCAGATACTGCCCTACAAAGATACAACACACACAAACCAAATTCAGCTGGGCATATCCCACACTGGGAGCAATACACAGGATCCTTGCTAAAAGAACTGGCAACCAAGACTCCGGCAAAAATTAACTTGCACAATGTGAGCAGTAAAACCAACTCAAAAAAAGGACAGAGAACAGAATTAAGGCAGCATAAAAGATTAGTAAATTCGACCTTACGAATGCTAAGATCAGCCCCCGACAACACACAGCTCCGGACAGTGTTGAAGAAACAAAGAACTGAGCTTAAAAGCATAAAATGGAACATAAAGAAAGACGCTGAAAATGAGACATGGGCAAAATTATTACACGACAGCAAAAGTAGTAACAGCGCACGCTTTTGGCAATCAGCAAACAGGATCCTACGACCACAGTATAAAGAACTAGGCTCGCATATTCTGGAAGAGTCATGGACCAATTACCTCTCTAGCCACTTCAATGACCAGCCGGAACACGCAGGAGTGCAAAAAACGAACACCACAGAGCCTAACTCCACAATGCCCGCCCTGACCAAGAGAGAGCAAAGCCTACCCCAAAACATCTCGGATACAACAGCCGGCCAGCAAATAGCAATCATAAAAAAACAGATTCGCAAGGGCAGGAAGGAAGGTGCTCCGGGTCCAAACGGTATTCCACCAGCCCTATTTAAGGAAAAGATCACAGAATGGGCTACCAACATGCAACCGCTATTCTCGGAAGTAAGACTCTTAAACAAAATCCCAGAATCTTGGAGAGGGTTGACGATTGTCCCCATATTCAAAAAAGGTGACAAAAGGGACCCTAACAACTACCGACTAGTAGCCCTCCTCGATAATGAGGCAAAATATTTTGCGGGAACTCTCTTGGAGGAAATTGCAATATGGGCGGATTCAAATCAGATCATACCATTGAACCAGACCGGCTTCCGGAAAAATACTGGAACAGCTACCAATAGTCTGGCCATCTCTCTAATGATCGATGCAGCAAAAACAAAAAAATTGCCACTGCATATGTGCTACATAGATTTCAGTGCAGCGTTTGATAACATCGAGAGAGGCAGACTTTGGGGTAAACTGGCACAATGGGGAATACCGCAGCCGACTCTAAGCATGCTGAAGCTTCTACACTCTGACACCTGGGTGCAGGTGAAGCTAGGAGGCGGCACACACCTGTCATCCAAAGTTCGTACCACCAAAGGCCTGAAGCAAGGGTGCGTGCTTGCCCCAATACTGTTCAATCTGTTTATGGCGGATTTATCAGACTCACTCAACATATGCAACTCCCATTCCCCGAGGCTGGGGGGGGAAAACCTCGAGCAACCTGCTGTACGCGGACAACGTTGTGCTACTTAGCCATACCTCCACCGGCCTCCAGCAGCTTCTGATCCAAATGCACAGCTACGCCACGGAAAACAAACTTAAAATAAATCTGAGTAAGACACGGAACATGTCGATCAACACCAAGAAGAAGCCTCAGAAGTCATGGGCACTAGGCGGTCAAAAAATAGAGTTGGCAGTTGTTTACAAATACCTGGGAGTTCTCTTTGACAGAGATGGCACCTTTGCACAACAAAAGCAGGAAGCAAAAAGGAGAGGGGCGTGAATCGCCGTTACACTAAAAAACATAGCCAATCAACTGATGGGGCCAATTCTAACCCCCTATCTGAGAGTTATCTAGGCTAAGCTACTCCCCTCTATCTGTTATGGCAGCGAGGCGCTTCGTAGGAGAGATTCCAAGAACCTGGATACAATCCAGACAAAAGCCTATAGAACAATGTTTTCCCTTCCGTCCTACACATTGCCGGCCCAACTTAGGCTGGAATTTGGATTGCAAAAGCAAGCCCTTGCCAGACAGGGAGCGTACATCAACTGCTGCCACAAACTCCGTTCGGCCCCCACCGACACTCTAAACTCGCTGCTATGGCAAGACATTCAAAACAGGGACATATCTCAGGCAAGATCCTACCTGAAGACAGCTTTGGTGGCTACTAATTAACTGCGATTTGGGACATGCAACTCGGGCACAACCCATTCAAAAAACTAGTCTGGAAAACTGTTAAAACACTATCCTTACTAGAGGACAAGGCCACATTCGCCAAAAGAAATCATGCCTGGATGTCATTAAACTCTTATAAAACGCTGACACCACAAACTTACTTCAGCGAGGGTTATCCTACGACAACAAAACTGAAGTTCTTGAAATACAGACTAGGGGTTCTGCCCAGCAGAGAGTATCTTTCACCATGGCTCAGGAGCAATGGCCACGAGGTTTGTCCGTTTTGCAACACAGACAAGGGTGAGATACTTCATCTGACCTGCCTTTGCGAAGAGCTACGGCCAGCCCGTCAACAACTCTTAAAGGCCCAGTGTTAAAAGTTAGGCTGAAAACTGTCAACATTATCGGCGCCCTCTTGCTCTCCTTAAACCTTTTGTGCGCGTAAAACAGCCGCCATTTTTGGACACCATGGCTTCCCGGCTCTCGCCGAGAGCCAGCGCGTCTCTCTCTCTCTCCCTCCTAACTTCGCTAGCAACCCCCTGCTTGCACCTGCCTTGGGTCATAAACCCCTCTTCGGCGCTGCTCTGCCCCAGGCCCTCATCCTGTTCCCAGCGCGACACCTCCCTGTTTCCCCGTCATGATCTCCGGCCCTTTTGATGCAAACCCCTTTTTCCCGTGTGCCCGTTTGTCTTCCCCGTTCCCAGACCGACACCTAGCTCTGCCGATACCAACCTCTTGCCCCTCCCCATACAATAGGAAGCTTCCCTCCTCAAAGGATCCCCGAGATGATCAAAGCCCCCTCCACCCCACGAGATCCGATCGAAACCCGCACACTCCGTGAATCGGCGGAATGCCCAGCTGCGCAATGATCATCACCTGTTGTGAACGGGGCGGGGACTTCCACTATAGCCTTGCATGGGAACGGGCTGGGAAGGGAGGATTCTGAGGATGTCTTTCCGTACATCAAAGTATCAACGAGAATGTGTTACATGTAATAAAGAGATAAACTCATGTATAAGAGGCCAGGCCTCCGGGATGCAGTTAGAGCACCTCAGAACGATACCTTCTGTCCGTTTCGTTGTGTTCTCCTCCGGAGAGAATAAAAACCCTTGTTTCCTGCCTTCCAGTCTCCAGCGCCTGCCTCTTCAATAGTTTAACTTCTGTGTGGGTTCAAGAGGCGACATCGCCGGGCAATAATTAAGGATCTTATATTCTGGTTGGTAGTGCCCCCCCAGTTTGTACTTTTCCACAATTGGCGTCCCAAGCGTGGGGCCCATCAGCGACCCATGGATCCAGTGGGAGAGGTCCTGACGACAAAGTGAACGACTGCAACGATCGGGAACGCGTCTGTCCGATAGACCCTCGTCTGACAGCCGATCATCCGAACTTCACTGGTTCCGAACAGACCTCTCTCGAGTGATCTACGGTCCTGACTGGGAACCATCAGGAGTGCCGCGAGGATAACGAAGAAGAGAGGACGATCGGGCGCTGGATTCGGAAGTCAGGAAACTGTCCATGCGGTCCGGGTAAGGTCGTGTTACCACGACAAATTGCGGAAAATTTGCTTGATTGTTAAATACTAGTATTGCTCTTTTTTGTTTAATTGGAGATTCACTGTCTGCAAACGGAGAGACAACAGGCTCTCCCTTTGCGAGCAGTGGAGGATAGGTAGGGCAGACAACCGTGCTTATTTTTCTCCCCCACTCAATAGTCACCTGAAACTGAGCTGTTGTTCGCAAACTATTGTTTCCTGGAGATTCCCTGTCTGCAAACAGGGAAGAGACCACCCTTTTTGCAGATAGTGAAAAAGGTAGGTAACGCAAATCTTTGCGGACCTACTCACTCTCCCCATTGTTATTTGTCGGTCTTTTGTTATCTTGATCCACGAGGGATTCACTGTCTGCAAACGGAGAAACAAAGGTCTCTCTCTCTTTGCAAGCAGTGGAGGATAGGTAGGGTAGCAGCCGTGCTTATTTTTTTCTCCCTCACCCTATAATTGCTTGAAACTGAACTGTTGTTCGCAAAATTATTGTTTCCTGGAGATTCCCTGTCTGCAAACAGGGAAGAGACCACCCTTTTTGCAGATAGCGAAAAAGGTAGGTAACGCAAATCTTTGCGGACCTACTCATTCTCCCCATTGTTATTTGTTGGTCTTTGGTTATTGTGATCCATGAGGTATTCACTGCCTGCAAACAACGTAGAATAGAAATATTCTGTCCAGTCTTTGCACCTAGTGATAAGATAGGCAGTGCTGACTTTTTAGTCCCTCGTTACGAGCCGTCATGTCTGTCTTCTCCCCACTGATTGGTAGCCTGTTTAGCCCGGACCGCTTATTAGAGATGGACCATCCAGCCCCACTGGAAGGCACCCCTAATAAGGACATGTTCATGAAGCATGGATTGACCGCTATTGCCTATAGTAAACTATGGCATAAATATACAAAACAGGGTCAAGAAAGTCAATGGCCCCTGACAGGATCCTTCGATGATGATAAAATAAAAATGCTAGAAACTGCCCTAGGTAAAAACAAGACAACACCCACTATGCTTGATAGCTTCGGCATGTGGCGAAAAGAAACTGAACAGCGTAAACAGAAAACTGAGAGTAGGTTGGAAAAAGAGCTGCAAAAAGCAGCCCACCTAGCCGCTCAGAAGCTAAAAAAGGAGATAGAGGAAAGAGAGAAAGCTAAACAGAAACTAGAAAGGGAAACGCCAAGCCAGTGTCCGGTTAGAACCCCCTCCATGCTCTACCCTGATTTACCCTCAAAACGACAAGCCAATGAGGACCTGCTGTTAGGTCCCCCTATCATCTACATGCCCCCTCCATATGCCCCTTCTCGGCCCCTGGCGCAGCACGCGCCACCCCCAGGTACAAACGAAGGTACCGCCGCAGCGTCGGCCCCAATGGCCTCTGTGCCAGCCGAACCCCTTGTATTAAAACCCACATCAACGACAACGTTAGACGAGCATGAGACTCGAGGGGCTGGCCTTGCAAGAACAAACAGGCTAGACAAAGATGAGCGAGCGGGGATCGACAAAATAGCAAGGACACTGGTAGAAAGGAAGGATGATGAAGAGTACATCACAGATATGTTCAGCTCGTATACAGGGAGTCACAGACGACATTTTACCGTACGACTGTGTTATCATGTCTTGAATGCATACGAGGACCGATATCGAGACAAAGGTCCCGAGAGCCTAAGGACTCTGTACCGGAAGGTCGATATCGGGGATGAGGGCGAGTGTGATGTGTCGGACCTCTTTACGCGTACGCTTGAGGTTTTCCGCCACCTCACTGAACGAAAGCCGGGAGCTAAATCCGCGGCCCCCGTAGTGACCGAACCGCCGACCGAGCAATCTAACACCATGATGCCGATACGTGAGGCTGCCCCTTACTGGGTTCCTCCTCGGGGTACGGGGACTCACGATGATGCAAACAACCAAGATGCGAAGGGAAGGGTAGTATACAACTGGGTCTACCAGCCATGGGACCGGCAAGAGATACTGACATTCCGGAAATCTCTACCCGACCTACGAAAAAACCCCACTGCCTTCTATACAGAATTAGGTACAGCCCTGGGTTCGACTATCATGACCCTGGCTGACATCGACTTGTTCTTCGGGTTATGTCTACCAGCTGATGTGTGGAAGCAAATCCGGAAAGTCGACCACCTTGAGCTGTTCGGACATACCTGGCCACAACTCGATGACTTGGACAAACAACGGGGACCAGGACAAAAGCCGTTGAAATCCATTCTAGACCTCCCAGATAAAATTGTAGAGAAATTAAAAACCCTAATCCCAGAAAAGAAAGTGGACTGGTCGATAGTAACAGCCTGTCGCCAAAAAACCCCAGGAGGATGTATCGGAATACTTCTCCCGGTTTGAAACGGTGTTCTCTGATTACAGCGGCCAGGACATGACCACTGCAACCGGACACCATCTGTTTGTCCAGAATTATGTTAAGGGCCTATCATTGGACATCTCCCAGAAACTACAGGCCAGCGAGAGTAGTTGGGCAGCCTCCAAACCTACAGCGATTCTTCAGATGGCCCAATATTACGAGCATCAGAAAAATGAAAACGATAGGGCGACAGAGAAAAAGAAGAAAGACTTAAAGGAGAGGGTGATGATTGCCAAACTGCAAGGGGTGACTATAGGACGAGACCAATACCGGAGAAACTACCAGACAAACGTCCCTAAGACTGCATTACCCCAGGACCGCACTCTGACTCCCTACAGTGGACGCACAGACCTTAGAGATGACCAGTGCGCTTTCTGCAAAGGGACTGGCCATTGGAAATCCCAGTGCCCAGTTCTCCTGGAAATGATCAGGAACAGAGACCCCAGGGAGGTAGCAAACGGACCGAGACCTAGGGGAACACAACGAGGGCCCCCAAATGACGCGACTAATGACAGATCAAGCAGACCGAATACGTTCGATCGACCCAGACAGAACCAATATCAACAATCTGACTATGACGACACTCACACCTTTGCATAGGACAGCCAAGGGCGAGGGAGGGATCCAGTCGAGCTCTATGTTGACCAGCAGGGCCCTTATGTCACTGCTAAGGTCCTGGGTACCAAGTCTCCATTTCTGGTAGACACTGGCGCAACACGTAGTGCGTTATCTAAACGACTGATTCCAAGGGCACCCTTGTCTGGCTCACTCATAACATCGACAGGTTTCGATGGAACGCCCTCCACCAACCCTTTGTCTGCCCCGATTCTCTTTGACGTAGAAAACAACACCACCGACACCACGTTCTTGCTCTCCTCCAATAGCCCTGACGCCATTATGGGACTTGACTTACTGAAACACTTCCGAGCGACGATTAGGTGTTCTCAAGATGGAGTTCGAGTGTTTCTTTACGACAACCCCGTTCTGCTTAAACATTGTTCCCCCCGACACATGTTTTCCATCACCGACGTCGACGCGTCCCTACTTGACACCCTGCCTCCGTATCTGTGGGCCAAAGCGGATTCGGACGTAGGGCGTATGTTAATTGACCCAGTGCACATTACTGTCCGACCAGATGCAACACTCCCAAAACTCCCACAATATCGGATATCGCCAGAGGGCGAGAAGGCATTGGTAATGATTATCCAGTCACTGATAGACGCAGGAGTGGTAGAGGAAGTGGTTAGCAACGTTTGCAACAGCCCTATCTTGCCCATTATCAAGAAGCAGGGAGAGGGAGATGAGAAAGCATACCGTTTCATCATCGACCTCCGAGAGATCAACAAAGTGGTAGTACCCCAGTACCCTGTGGTCTCAGACATCACCACCATCCTGACCTTGATTCCATCCACTGCAACCACCTTTTCCGTCATCGACCTCAAGAACGCATTCTTCTCCATCCCCATCCACCCCGACAGCCGATATCTCTTCGGCTTTACCCTAAAATCCCGCTCATATAGGTTTTGCCGAGCCCCTCAAGGCTACACGGAGAGCCCTAGCATCAACAGCCAGGCCCTCAAAAGACAACTAGACCAAGTCCGGTTACCCGACGGGGTGGTGTTGGTACAATATGTCGATGACATCCTTTTGGCAGCCGACACCACCCCTCTAGCGGTTACCGCCACCATTCAACTCTTGCACTTCCTTGCGGAAAATGGCCACAAGGTCTCCAAGAAGAAGTTGCAATTCTGCCTACCCCAGGTCACTTACCTAGGCCACCTTCTGTCCAAAGATGGAAGGAAACTCACCCCTGATCGAATCCAGACCATTCTAGACACCCCTGTCCCTAAAACCCAGAAGCAGGTTCGCTCCCTATTAGGCCTCACCTCCTTCTGCCGACAATGGTTGCCAAACTTCAGCCTCGTTGTAAAACCACTGCTCTCTCTCTTGAACAAAGACGTCCCTTTCCCACTCCCTTGGACTCCTGAGTGTCAAACCTCCTTCACAGAACTACGAGATGCCCTTTGCTCAGCCCCTGTCCTGGGTACCCCTGATTACAGAAAGCCCTTCTCCCTTTACACTCACGAAAGGGAGGGGTGCGCTTTATCTGTCCTGACCCAGGCCATCGGTCCTAAGCAACGACCGTGCGCTTACTTCTCTGCCGCTCTTGACCCTGTCGCCAGAGCCTTGCCTGCCTGCCTTCGAGCTGTAGCTGCTGCTGCAGTCTCTATCCGACAGAGTGAGGGGATTGTACTCTCGAATTCCCTCACGGTACTGGTACCCCATGCAGTCGACACCCTCCTGAACCAAACCAAGACGCAACATCTGACGAGTGCACGACTGACTGGATACGAACTAACCTTGCTTGCCCCCCATATCACCCTGAAAAGATGCACCACACTGAACCCAGCAACTCTGTTACCCCTGCCAGAGAACGACCCCAATGTGCACCCCGTACATGACTGCGTGACTCTTACGGACGAACAGACCAGGAGTAGGGTCGATCTCAGAGACACAGCTTTCCCTGACCCCGACGGGGAGTTGTGGGTGGACGGTTCTTGCATCAAACTCTCCGATGGTACCACTTCCGCTGCCTATGCAGTCACCACAGCTCGAACTGTAGTAGAAACAGCCCGCATCACCCAGCGATCTGCCCAGGCAGCGGAATTGATTGCTTTGACGAGAGCCTGCATCCTGGCAACAGGAACCACGGCGAACATTTACACCGACAGCCAGTATGCCTTCGGGGTGGTTCACCATTTTGGGCTCCTCTGGAGGGAGAGAGGATACTTGACCTCACACGGCACACCCATCCTGCACGGGGATTTAGTCTCCGCCTTAATCGAAGCTGTCCTCCTCCCCAACAAGCTTGCCGTTATCAAATGCCAGGCACACAAGAAGGTGACAGACATTATTGGACAGGGAAATGCACTAGCCGACATCACCGCCCGAACGACAGCAGAAAATAGAACGACAACACGTATGTACGTGACCAGGTCACAAGCAGAAAACTGGACTGACGCCAAGGACACAATTAGAGACATACAAATGGCTAGCACACAACACGAATTGACTGAATGGGCACGGGTGGGATTGAAAGACGATGAAGGCTGCTGGCGGACAAAAGACACGAACAGATGGTTGCTACCTGATTCATACCTGATTCCCATATTATCCATGGCACACTCCCCAGCCCACATAGGATCAGCCCCCATGATCGAACTTGTCTCCAGGGTTTGGCACAATGACAAGATCCCAGATTCCGCCAAACGCCTGGTCCAACAATGCTTAATATGCCTGCAACACAACCCCGGGAAGGGAACTGTAGTACCCCGGGGGGGATTTGGGGTCCCAAACCACCCATTTGAAGTCCTGCAGATGGACTACATCCAGCTAGACAGATGCCAAGGCCTGAAATATGTACTTGTTGTGGTGTGCGCATTTAGCAAATGGGTGGAAGCATATCCGACCCGTGACAACACCGCTATGGCCACTGCAAAGGTCCTGTTAAAAGAGTTTTTCCCCCGTTATGGCCTCTGTCGTGTTTTATGGAGCGATAATGGCCCCCACTTTGTAGCCAACGTTATCCAGCTCATCCTAAATGGGCTGGGTATCAAACAGAAATTCCACGCAGTCTTCCACCCTCAATCTGCCGGGCTGGTCGAACGACACAACGCCACACTAAAGCTTAAACTGGCCAAAATAGTGGCTACGACGGGCCTGAAATGGCCAGACGCCCTCCCATTGGCATTGCTATCGATGCGCTCTACCCCCACCCGACATCACTTAACCCCTTATGAAGTTGTCTTCGGCCGACCCATGAGCGTCTGGTCTGCCCCGAAACCAACGTCCATTCATGACGTTCCGGATGTCCTAATGTCTGATTATCTGTACAAATTGACTGAAACTTTGTCTGTCCTTCATCAGCAGGTGCGGCAGGCCATCCCCGATGCTTCCAGGGGTCCGGGTCACGCCATCCAGCCGGGGGACTTCGTGCTGATCCGAAACTTTCAGCGATCAAAGAGTTTGGAACCCCGGTGGACGGGCCCCTGGCAAGTGCTGATCACCACTCGGACCGCACTTCGAGTGGAGGGGAAGAAACACTGGCTGCACGCCCATCACTGCAAAAAGGTCTCTCCAGCCCTGGCCACGACAGACACCGTCAACACCCAAGAAGAGCTCCTGAACCAGGACCGACCATCGTTGAACTGCTACCCTGATACAGAGACACTTGAACTTTCAAAACATCCTGACCCCACTGTGCCATCTCGAGAAGGGTATTTCCTGCGTCGAAAGGAGGGAGCTTCGGCTAAGTAGGCCACGGACTAGGTTAGAGAACCTCAGAACGGTGACCCAAACTACCAAGGGTTACCTGGAGAGAAGCTAAAACTGAGTCTGTGGTCCTGCCCACTACCGAGCACCTTGAAGACGAAGATGATGGAAGCGCCAGATAAGAAGATGATGGAAGCGCCAAACAAGAAGCCGACTGAGACAACAGGAAATACCCACTACAGGAATCCGAGAACAGACAGACTCCATAGCCCAAAGACAATTGCACTCTTCATCGTAATCCTCCTCTGTTTTCTCCTCATGACTACGCTCTGGATTATGGAAGAACACACACCTGCGCACGAAACATTCCTAACCACTGCTCAGCCTACCACCATGAAGGAACATTATCTAATTTCGCTCTCTCCTCAACTAAGAGAGAGGCGAAAGGAGTTCTGGAACAACTCTTTCGTACAGCTACTTCACCAGCACAATCTTGCCACCAACGCCACCAACTGCTGGATCTGTGGGTTGCTACCCCATGCCACTGGACATTCAATACCATTCATCCCTTCACCCTTCTCCGTCCACGGCTCCTGCCTTGCCTGGCTGATCCTCCTGCAAGAGAGCTACACGGAAAATGCCACCTCCAGCAGAGCTGCAGCACATTCTTCTCATGGGGCCGGGCGAAACAAGACAAAGACACACTTCTGCCCGCTGAACCCCAGCGACTCAATCCAAATGGACATTCCGGCCAAAGAACGAATCGAAATGCAGGTATTCAACAATCCAACCAGACCCACCTTCTCCTATCTGCGGAAACGAACGGCTGCCACTCTGACTGTAGCCCTGACGGTCATCAACGTCACAGGCCACATGTGTGTAGAAGGACTTGGGACACAGCTGGTGGGTCACAGCGCTTGCCGCTTTACCAGAACTTTGGACTCCACGGATCCACCTTCCTTTGTGTCCTCCCCAAACATGTATTTCATCTGTGGCACGAAGGCCTACACCTGGCTCCCCAAAGGCTGGGGGGGCACTTGCTACATCTCCTTCGTCCTTCCTCCAACTTATGTGGCCCCAGCGAATCACCACAGGCAAAAACGAGCAAAAGACGTTGAGCAAGCCGACTCAACAGGAGCACAGTTCCTCGATGCTATGAAAGGACTCGTCCCCCTCTGGGGCCCGATGGCAAACAGCCGTGCCATCCGACATTTGACTCAGGCAGTCGAGACAACCATGAACATCACAGCGGGCATCTTTGCCAACAACACTGCCGAGCTCCAAGCGGTCCGTTTGGTGGCCCTTCAGAACCGCCTCGTTCTAGATGTAGTTCTGGCGGACCGTGGAGGAGCATGCCGCATTATTGGGGCCAGCTGTTGTACATACATACCGGACAACTCACCCTCAGTGTACAAAGCCATCGAACATCTTCACAGACTCTCTTCGGAAGTCCACCAAGAGCAAGAAGAATGGTCGCTTGGTGGTTGGTTCTGGGACACCGTCAAAAGCTGGGGCTGGAGACTGCTCACCATTATCCTGATTCCCGTAGTTGTAATATGTGGCCTATGCTTAGGAATTCAATGTTTGCCACCTATGTGTTCTTTATGTGCGAGTTGTATTTTTCCCAAAACTGTGGACATTGGAAGCGAACATATGAGGGCATTATATGATACCGAAGTTAGGAATTTGATGAAAATTGACATTGAATAAGCAAGTTGGCTAGATATGTTGAAAAGGGAGGACTGTTAAAAGTTAGGCTGAAAACTGTCAACATTATCGGCACCCTCTTGCTCTCCTTAAACCTTTTGTGCGCGTAAAACAGCCGCCATTTTTGGACACCATGGCTTCCCGGCTCTCGCCGAGAGCCAGCGCGTCTCTCTCTCTCTCCCTCCTAACTTCGCTAGCAACCCCCTGCTTGCACCTGCCTTGGGTCATAAACCCCTCTTCGGCGCTGCTCTGCCCCAGGCCCTCATCCTGTTCCCAGCGCGACACCTCCCTGTTTCCCCGTCATGATCTCCGGCCCTTTTGATGCAAACCCCTTTTTCCCGTGTGCCCGTTTGTCTTCCCCGTTCCCAGACCGACACCTAGCTCTGCCGATACCAACCTCTTGCCCCTCCCCATACAATAGGAAGCTTCCCTCCTCAAAGGATCCCCGAGATGATCAAAGCCCCCTCCACCCCACGAGATCCGATCGAAACCCGCACACTCCGTGAATCGGCGGAATGCCCAGCTGCGCAATGATCATCACCTGTTGTGAACGGGGCGGGGACTTCCACTATAGCCTTGCATGGGAACGGGCTGGGAAGGGAGGATTCTGAGGATGTCTTTCCGTACATCAAAGTATCAACGAGAATGTGTTACATGTAATAAAGAGATAAACTCATGTATAAGAGGCCAGGCCTCCGGGATGCAGTTAGAGCACCTCAGAACGATACCTTCTGTCCGTTTCGTTGTGTTCTCCTCCGGAGAGAATAAAAACCCTTGTTTCCTGCCTTCCAGTCTCCAGCGCCTGCCTCTTCAATAGTTTAACTTCTGTGTGGGTTCAAGAGGCGACATCGCCGGGCAATAATTAAGGATCTTATATTCTGGTTGGTAGTGCCCCCCCAGTTTGTACTTTTCCACACCAGCTCAAGCAGCTAGGGACTTGTACGAGAAGGCAAACGGTCCTCGCCTGCCTGAACCCTTCGAATACGAAACTGAACTGCAGATACGTTAAGTTCCTTGCAATGATCGAGCAAAAACTGTCAAAATAAAAACTTTCGATCATTGACACAGATAACATGTAGGCGGCCTACAGGACTCCCGGGAATACGCTGCCCCGCCATAAAGACAATTGCTCCTGGCTAATCAGACTGGGTTCCTTTGTGCATGCTTTTTAATGACGACAACAATGTACAAATTTTAATGATATTTAAAAGTCCATTTTCTACTGTTTTGTACTATGCTTTGCACTGGTTTTAATTAACTATGCACAATAATCTTTCTTACTTACTCAGAAGATGGAATGGAATTACAAAATGAGCGAGTCCTTAATTTACAGATTATAAATCACAGTAAATAATTCAGCTTCCGTATCTCACAACCTTCGGAGAGAGCTGTGGATGGGGGGGCTTATCACACAAATCAGTGCGGAGAGAGGAGATATATATCTCCGCTCCGAGCACCCCGGCGCGGCACTAGGAGAGCTGTTCCTCCCTCCAAGAGCAGCCCGGCCGCCAGCATCCCTGTGCCCACCAGCCGATGGCGCAATGCCACTGTGGCACTGCCACAGCTGTTCACAAAAGCCGAGATTTTTGTCAAGGACATGGCACCGCGGCCGCCATTAAAAGCTAACCTACCAGTGGCTCCTTAAGCAGGCGCCATGGCAATTAAAAACAAGTAGTCCCTAAACAGAACTGACAAAGTCCTACAGCGAAATAAAACTGTAGTTGGTCGGTGCTGCTTCCGATAAAAACGGAAGGGATGCATCAGACCAGCAACCAATAGGGACAACGGAAAATACAGTGCCACATAAATAGGCCAATTGCAAGAAGCAGGAAAGCAGCAGGCGGGATTACTCTCGCTATACAGATTACTGTATGTCTCGGAGAGACAGCGCATGCGCGCTGCCTACGCGAGACCTAAAAAAGTGACTTGAGGCAATAGAGCTCTACCAGAACCCGTGGGAATAAGCACGTTTGTTATAGCCTTACAATACTATCCTTCCAACAACCCACAACAATTTATATTTACGGCAAGCAAGAAACTAAGTTACTTTGTGAAGTATAATTGGTTTTAGTGGAATACATTGTGGGTGGAGGATGGGTCGTTCAGGGCTTACTCAACTTTACATTCAACTTTAAGAGTGACACAATGAACGAAAATAGGAACTGCAGTTTTTTCTTAGTTAAAATGTTCAAGTTATGCTTTTTTATTTACAGGTATTTGACCAACGTCTCGGGGTAAGCTTACATTACAAGCGAGAGGAACCTTGCATGTCAGACTCACAAAAGGTTGTTCACTTTCGGAACTCAGATCAAATATTTTGAGCAAAGTCTAAAAAAGTATTTTCTTGAAATGATTTCAAGTTGTTTGGTACATAGTAGGGGTGGGCGTCAAATTCCGTTCTGCAATTTCCGCAATCGGCAGCGTACCGGAGATTTTTTTCATGCTCACGCTTTGAAAATACGTTCTCGCGCGCGCGATTGCCTTACCGGGCTCCCTGCGTTCGCCGTCAAGTTTTCCCAATCCAGTCGCATGCTCCACGAGATGTTGGCAGCCGTTTGCGCTATCTCGTGAGAGTTCGCACCGCGATCACGTCATCCATCTCGCGATCATGCACCGCGAGAGTATTTGATCTCGAACACGTCATTCTCCACTGCGAGCGAGAGCGTGAGGTCGCGAACAAGTCATATCCAACGCGACAGGGAGCATGAGAACGCAAACACGTCATTTTGGACGCGCCATCGACATCCGGCGCAAGTAAGGTGAAGCTCGAGAACTGGAACACGTAAAATTTTCAATCTGGGGAAGAATATCATCTCTAGCAGCATAAAACCTTCTGAAAATGATGATTTGGATGAAAAAAACTCCTCCGATTGACATTTGGCTCTCCTTTTTTGTGCAAGGAGTCCTTTTTTAGGTCTCGGCCTGCATAGGCTGCGCTTGCGCAGTCTCGCCGGCGAGATCTTATGTTTTTCAGTGTGGGGCTTGAACTCGCCCCTCTTCTCCATTGGCTGGCTTCCTAAACGGAGGCCAGCCATTGGAGGAGAGGGGCGTCTGTCCATTTAAGCCCGTGTTTTTGGGATTGAGGAGCGTGTTTTTTAGGTTCTTTCTCTCCTCTTCCCATTGGCTGAAATTTTACATTCCAGCCAATGGGAAGAGGAGAGAAAGAAAAACACGCCCCTCAGTCCGAAAATCACGGCGCATTTCTGTGTTTCTTCTTGACCTCAGAGAAAGATGGTTGGTGTTATGGTATGGTCCGCTTTTTCTGCAGGAGCTACCGAGGGTAAGTATCTGCCCTCTAGTGATGCTTGTTTGTACTGTGGTGTTAAGTTATATATGTCTCTGTGGGCTTCCTTTTGACTTTTGTCAACCACTCTTTGTGAACCTATACGTCACCCAGTCTTCGATCGACCGACAACCGCAAATGTGTTATCAAGGTGTGCAGTTTTGCTGTTCTCACGTGTGACCTATGTTATTATAGTTTTACGTTTAACGGTGTTTGAGGAACGTCCAGGGGGGCTGATCTATTCCAAATTTAAATTTACATAGCATGAATCTAAATTAAACTTATTTTTATAATGGTCACCCTAAACTGCACTTTCCCTTTGACCCGCTCCCTCCCTCCCGCTCCGTGGCAGCCCATCTCCCTCCCTCCCTCTACCGCTCCTCAGGCCGGCCGCCATGTTACGGGGGAGATTGTAACTGCAGCTCCAAGGGGGACCTGCTGTCGCTGTCCTTCCTGCGGAGCTGGGAGCGCACCCCGCACCGGAGAGGGGAGTGAAAGGAGGCGGGCAGGAAGGTGCAGCAGCCCTGGGAGCAGCGAGTTCAGCACGCGTTCCTCTGCCCTGCAGGGCCCGAGCCGGCTCTGAGTCTCTCCTGGTCGCTGGCGCCGGGGGCAGGCACAGTTTGTCACTGTTTGTGTGGATTGTTGTTTGACTTCTTGGCGCTGGCCGGGCGGCGCTGCCAGGGAACGCTGCGCTGAGATTTCCCCGGGCTGCCGCTGAACTGGATCAGATGAGCTGACTGCCCCGTCCGTCCGCGCAGCGCCTTGCCGCGCCCCGGGTGCTGGTTCGGCCAAGCTTTCCCTTTTCATTTCCTGGATTGCGAGAGCTGTGATTGCCCAGCACGCAGGATTCCGGGGAGGAGAAACCTATGTGACCCCCGGCCCGCAGCTTGGATAACGCAGGTAAGCTCTCCCTCCACCCCGTGTCACCTTGAGTGCTCGCTTTTCTTCCCTCGTTGTGATTCTGCCCTCTGTTCCCTCGTTGTGATTCTGCCCTCTGTTCCCTCGTTGTGATTCTGCCCTCTGTTCCCTCGTTGTGATTGTTTTTCTGCCCTCTGTTCCCTCGTTGTGATTGTTTTTCTGCCCTCTGTTCTCTCATTGTGATTCTGCCCTCTGTTCCCTCGTTGTGATTCTGCCCTCTGTTCCCTCGTTGTGATTCTGCCCTCTGTTCCCTCGTTGTGTTTGTTTGTCTGCCCTCCGTTCCCTCGTTGTGATTGTTTTTCTGCCCTCTGTTCCCTCGTTGTGATTCTCCCCTTTGTTCCTTCGTTGTGATTCTGCCCTCTGTTCCCTCGTTGTGATTGTTTTTCTGCCCTCTGTTCCCTCGTTGTGATTCTGCCCAATGTTCCCTCGTTGTGATTCTGCCCAATGTTCCCTCGTTGTGATTCTGCCCTCTGTTCCCTCGTTGTGATTCTGCCCTCTGTTCCCTCGTTGTGATCGATTTTCTGCCCTCTGTTCCCTCATTGTGATCGATTTTCTGCCCTCTGTTCCCTCGTTGTGATCGTTTTTCTGCCCTCTGTTCCCTCATTCTTTTTCTGCCCTCTGTTCCCTCGTTGCGATTGTGATTCTGCCCTCTGTTCCCTTGTTGTGATTCTGCCCTCTGTTCCCTCGTTGTGATTGTTTTTATGCCCTCTGTTCCCTCGTTGTGATTGTTTTTCTGCCCTCTGTTCCCTCGTTGTGATTCTGCCCTCTGTTACCTCATTGTGATTCTGCCCTCTGTTCCATTGTTGATTGTTTTTCTGCCCTCTGTTCCCTCGTTGTGATTGTGATTCTGCCCTCTGTTTCCTCGTTGTGATTCTGCCCTCTGTTCCATCGTTGTGATTGTTTTTCTGCCCTCTGTTCCCTCGTTGTGATTGTGATTCTGCCCTCTGTTCCCTCGTTGTGATTGTGATTCTGCCCTCTGTTCCCTCATTGTGAGTCTGCCCTCTGTTCCCTCGTTGTGATTCTGCCCTCTGTTCCCTCGTTGTGATTGTGATTCTCCCCTCTGTTCCCTCGTTGGGATTCTGCCCTCTGTTCCCTGATTGTGATTGTTTTTCAGCCCTCTGTTCCCTTGTTGTGATTGTTTTTCTGCCCTCTGTTTCCTGTGTGTGGCTCTCTGTGTGTGTCTCTGTGTGTGGCTCTCCGTGTGTGTGTCTCTGTGCGTGTGTGTGTTGGGCTCTGTGTGTGTGTGTGTGTTGGGCTCTGTGTGTGTGTTGGGCTCTGTGTGTGTGTTGGGCTCTGTGTGTGTGTATTGGGCTCTGTGTGTGTGTGTGTGTTGGGCTCTGTATGTGTGTGTGTGTTGGGCTCTGTATGTGTGTGTGTGTTGGGCTCTGTGTGTGTGTGTTGGGCTCTGTGTGTGTGTGTTGGGCTCTGTGTGTGTGTGTTGGGCTCTGTGTGTGTGTGTATTGGGCTCTGTGTGTGTGTGTGTGTGTGTGTGTGTGTGTGTGTGTTGGGCTCTGTGTGTGTGTTGGGCTCTGTGTGTGTGTTGGGCTCTGTATGTGTGTGTGTGTTGGGCTCTGTGTGTGTGTGTTGGGCTCTGTGTGTGTGTGTTGGGCTCTGTGTGTGTGTGTTGGGCTCTGTGTGTGTGTGTTGGGCTCTGTGTGTGTGTGTATTGGGCTCTGTGTGTGTGTGTTGGGCTCTGTGTGTGTGTGTGTGTTGGGCTCTGTGTGTGTGTGTGTTGGGCTCTGTGTGTGTGTTGGGCTCTGTGTGTGTGTTGGGCTGTGTGTGTGTGTGTGTGTGTGTTGGGCTGTGTGTGTGTTGGGCTGTGTGTGTGTTGGGCTGTGTGTGTGTGTTGGGCTTTGTGTGTGTGTGTTGGGCTTTGTGTGTGTGTGTTGGGCTCTGTCTGTCTGTGTGTGTGGCTATGTCTGTGTGTGTGGCTCTGTCTGTCTGTGTGTGGCTCGGTCTGTGTGTGTGGCTCTGTCTGTCTGTGTGTGTGGCTCTGTCTGTCTGTGTGTGTGGCTCTGTCTGTCTGTGTGTGTGGCTCTGTCTGTCTGTGTGTGTGGCTCTGTCTGTGTGTGTAGCTCTGTCTGTCTGTGTGTGTGGCTCTGTCTGTGTGTGTGTGGCTCTGTCTGTGGTGTGTGTGGCTCTGTGTGGGTAGCTTTTTTTGTAGGTGGCTCAATGTGTGGGTGGCTCTGTCTGTGTGTCAGTGGCTCTGTGTGGGGGGCTCTGTGTGGGTGGCTATGTGAATGACTGTGTGGGTGGCTGTGTGTGTGTGTGTGTGGCTCTGTGTGTGGGTACAAATGCAATAGGTCTCGCATTTGCGAGCGATTAAGCTATTGGCATTGTAAAGGACAATGCCATTTATTTATATGTTTTAACCCCTTCCCTGCTGCTGTCGGGCAATGGCCGTCGCGAGCACTACCTTCGTAGTGCTGCGCACGTCCATTGGCAGACCCGGCCCCACCTGCGCAAGGAAACGCCCGCACCGCCGCGGGTAACGGGTTAAAAACAAAAACATAAATACAAATAATGTCATGCGCAATGCCAATAGCTCTAACTTTAACAATGCCGAGACCATTGCATTGTAAATGCTTGTTAAAATGGGGGGAGAGGGAGGAAGTGCCACAGATCTCCAACTTCCTGTTCCTGTCCAGCAGGCTCCTGCCAGTGCTTTGTCCATCTCCTGCTCATTCTGCCTTTGGATTCTGAGCTGGAAAGATCACTCTTTTTGTTTGCTGCATAATTATCATTTGATTTGAGGATTTTTGAATGTGATATTTTACAAGTAAGGTGGTGTTGTGTCTATTTGATTGGGGGCATTGCAGTTGTTGCAACCACAATTTAATTTGGGTACTTATCATTCCTTTTTTTTTTTTAAATTGTTGTGGGTAGTAGTAGTCAGTAGGCTCAGAGGTGGTCATGGGTGGGTGCATGATGAAGCAACTGTTCCTTTGGTGTGTTTTGAATGTATTTCATTTTCAAGCATCATTTAGGGCATGGATGGCATTGGATTGAGTTGGGAAATGTGTTTTTGGGGTGGGGCTTCTGTTGTTGGGTGTCTTAAAGAAATGTCTTTGTTGTGTGTGTCTGGTGTGTGTTGGTGTGCAATGCATGCACCCTGCAGACCTTTTTTTTGGCCTGTGTATTTTCGTTTTTGCATTTTATTGCATTAAAAAGACAGAGCAGTGTGCTTTAGCATGCATCCTTTGCCTGGCTTTTATAGGCCTTTTGTCAGTTCATGGTGTTTCCCAGGCCTCCTGCTTGTTGCTTGTGATTTGTGAGTGTCCATGTGGCTGGTGGCCTCTTTTTGTGGTGGGAGTTAATAGTGTCCTGCTTTTGCCATATAGGCCTGATTGGTTTTCCTATTGGCTTACCGCTTCCATCCATCCATCTCCTTTGCCAGCAACAGCTCCATGAATGATGTGATGCTCAAATAATTTAATGCCAAACAGGGTCCACCCCACTTCCATTACATTTGTATTTTGGTGGTTCTTATTCTCTTTCCTATCCTTCCTGAGAGTGTAGTGTGTACACAGTAGTATAACATAGCCCTTGTTGACAAAGTCTCAGAAATGGCTAGACTATATATTTTGTTTGTACAAGTACAGTAGTAACTGAACCACAACAACAAATGCAACATTTCACTGATGTTCTTCTCCTGGCTTATTTGCTTTTAGGTGCACAAAAAGCCAGAGGAGGAGGTGTCATCATCATCACCAGTTGTACTGCCAGACAGAGGTCCTGCTGCGCATCACGTCCACGTGTGACCACAACTTGTGTACCTGCGTCCTGCCTGACATCTGAAGAAGATGGCCCCAAAGAAAGGTACCAGGTCCAGTATCAAGAAAGTTGCCAGTGAGAAGAAGGAAATGAAAAAGGAAGTGCCACTAACCACGACTGGTGTTCGGCCAATGTTTTTTTGGGACCAAAAAAATTACGCATGCAGCCGCGTTGTCTGGGAACCAAGCTGGGAGCAGCACCAGCCCCACCAACCTAGGCCCAAGCCCTTGAGTGTCACAGAGGTAGCCAGTCTACTAACGAGCAGCAATGTTGAAATGTCATTATCGCAAAGTAGTACACAATCAACGCAGGCGGAAACTCAGCAGATAAGTGTGCAGCAGCAGCCGAAACAACAACAGCAGCAGCCGCAAGAACAGCCCCGGTAGTAGTTGTTGCTCCTGAGGGGCATTTCAGGAAATCAAGCTTCCTGCAGACAAAGTGGAGCAAACCACTGTTTCGGAAGATCTATTGTCTTCCAGACCACCAGCAAGGAAGAGGAGGCTTAGTCCATCATCTTCTTCTTCAAGCCCCGCTTCTGATGATCGTGATGCCACTTGGCAACCAATCAATCAATCAATCATGCATTTGTAAAGCACACTACATACCCGTGAGGGTCTCAAGGCGCTGGGGGGGAGGGGGAGGGGACTGCTACTGATCGAAGAGCCAGGTCTTGAGAAGTCTTCTGAAGGCCAGCAGGTCCTAGGTCTGTCGTAGGCTGGTAGGGAGAGTGTTCCAAGTTTCGGCAGCGAGGTAGGAGAAGGATTTGCCCCCGGCGGTGGTTTTCCGAATGCGTGGAACTGTGGCGAGGGCGAGAGAGGCAGAGCTTAGGCTGCGGGTGGGGGTGTAGAAGCTGAGTCAGTAATTGAGGTATGCTGGTCCGGCATAGTGTAGGGCTTTGTGTGTGTGGATGAGGAGTTTGAAAGTGATCCTCTTGTTGACGGGGAGCCAGTGCAGGCCTTTCAGGTGGGGTGTGATGTGGCTGTGTCGGGGGGACTTCGAGGATTAGTCGTGCCGAGGCGTTCTGGATGCGTTGCAGCTGTCTCAGGAGCTTGGTTGTTGGTTGTTGTTGTTGTACCAGCTCCGTCTGAGAGTGATGTAAGCCACAAGACAATGCTACTGAAAAGGAAGGTTCCAGAAAGACTTAGCGTTATGGAGGTAGATGTACTAGAGGGGGATGATGATGATGATGACGAGCCAGTCATCACGCACATAACTCCTGCCGCAAAGGGGATGGAGACCAACATTATCACTCCTATCCAAAAAGGCTGCTGCTGAGCGGGATGTAGCACGGATACCACCAACACAGGTTACACCACCACGACCTCCAGCTGCCATATTTTCAAAGGCCCGGCAGGGACCTACATCCAGCTCAACCATCTCAGTAGGTAGTGGTAGTAGAAGTCACAGTGTAGCTGCACAGAGTAACATTGCAAGCACACCCTCTAGTTCATCTGGTATTGAAAGTGGCACATCCAGCAGTGCCAGAAAGTTCTCCTCCCCAGTTTGGGACTTCTTTTCGGTTAGCACTAATGAGGAGAATGTTGCTTAATGCTCAATTTGTCGCACAGGTGTTCGGCGGGGTAAGCTTGGTGCAAACTATTGTACCGGAGGCTAAACAAGTCATCTCAAAAGACACCACACTATCGTGTGGGAAAATCACCTACTGCACTTACAACAAAGTAAAAAAAACTCAACCCATTGATGTTGGGCATGAAGAATCAGGGGACGATATTATTGCGGTGGAAGGTGAAGAAGAGGGAGGCATTTCTAGCCCTGACCCCAGTAGTGTAGTGGTACCACCCACATCCTCCTCAGCAACATCTCAGTGGCACCTCAGTAAGAGCCATACTCGGAGTCAGGCTGAGACACCAAGGCGACCGAGTACTGCAATGAAACAAAGTGCGTCGTTGAGCCTCAGTAGGTTAATGAAAACAACAGCACAACAAAGGAAAGTAATCCAGCCTACCATTGAGCATGCTTAGGTTGGAGGGGCAGTTCCAAGGCAACCACCCAACGGCACGGTTGTACAATGCGAAGCTTGCTAAAAAATTAGCGCTGGACCTTCTCCCTTTTTCATTTGTGGAAGGGGTGGGTTTCCTTAAATTTGTGTCAGCCATCTGCCGTAAATGGAAGGTTCCCAGCCGGTCCTATTTCGCAACAATTACTGTTCTGGCACTACATCATGATGTGCAGGAATTGGTTGGACACGCATTGTAGCAGAGTGTTGTTCACAATATCCACCTGACAACAGACATGTTGACCAGTTACCAAGTCACAGATTACATGTGCATCACAGCACACTGGGTCTCTTTTGTGGGGGTTAGAGATAAGCTATCTGAAGGAGGTGCTGTTGACACAGCTGAGATTTTTACAGCTACTCGGAAACATCCAACTGTAGCCATGATCGCCATGGAGAAATCTCATACTGCTGTAAACATTTTGGAAGAGGTTCGCAGCAAGGTTTTTGAATGGCTGCGCCCAAGAGGGCTTAGTATTGGTTTTGTTTCCACAGATAATGGCAGTAATGTACTTAAGGCCATGGAACTTGGTTCCTATTTCAGGGTTCCCTGTTTGGCACACTGCATAAACATTATAGTTCAAAACTTTCTGAAAAAAGAACCCATAGTCAGCAACTTACTGATCACCTGCAGAAGAATATGCATTAATTTCAGCCATTCTTCTAAAGCTCGGAAGAAGCTGAGGATCATTCAACGTGACTATAAAATGCCAGCCAAAGCACTCATCCAGGAGGTGGCAACATGTTGGAACTCAACGTATTACATGCTTGGTCATCTGTTTGAGCAGTACAGGCCACTCAATGAATATGTCCTGCGAAGAGGGGATGATCCTGTGAAAGGTATGACCCTTCAGATGGACTAATGGTGCCTAGTTAAATGCCTGACTGACATGCTTCGTCCTTTTGAAGTCTTCACACGTGAAGTCAGCAAGGAGGACTGTACTACGGGCCAAGCTATCCCATTATTGCAAATGCTAGAGCATCAGCTGAAGGCGGTGTCTGAATCATACAAAGGTGTAGAGGGAAAAAAGAAGCCTATGAGTTGGTGGAGAGCTTAGCCCATTGCTTAGCTGACAATACAAGGGTGCAAAATAAGATTTTGTCACAAGAACATTACATTTCTGCCACAATTCTGGATCCACAAACAAAATTGGCACTGAAGACATTAATTTCTTTTTCAGAGATGGATGTTGCCCGCTACAAAACTTGGATAGCTGAGGTAGCGAGTAAGTTGGAAAATGAACGGCTGCTAATTAAATTTAAAAGCCCGCTAGATCAACCCACAACAAGTACTGCAGCAGGGCATCCGACATCAAGTGCAACTTCGGAGGCTGAGGGCAGTGCGTTTGGTTCAGAACACTCATCACTATCGACAACAGCAATAACTGGATCATTCAGCCCAGTAGAATCTTTACAGGATTGGTATTTACATTTAGGCATTGGTAAACGCATTGCTGATGCACAGAGAAAAGAGCCGGAAAAATGTTTAGCACCCCTGAACATTGAGCGGATGGTCCAGGCCTATCTGGATGACCTAACAAAGGTGTACATTGATCAAAAACCCATTGCCGTAACTGGTATGGGAAAGGGCCCAATAGCTACTGCTCAGCAGGCTGGCGATAAGCTATCTGGCTTACCCTGTCGCAAGTGTCACTTCCGAACGTGTTTTCAGTGCTACTGGTTCCATTGTAACAGTGAGAAGGACCAGTCTCGCCCAAAAACATGGAGAGGTTAACAATAATCAAAATGAATCAGCACTTCATACCACCGAATTACACAATACATGAATCAAGGGAGGAAGATGAGGGCAGCGGCTCAGGTGACGGAAGTAGTGTGTTACATGATGATTACTTACTTCTGGTGGAACCCCCAGAGTTTGAGGACGAGCTATACTTACCTGACAATTAGGCTTGCACTTACATTCTTCCTCCTTTATTTTCCTTTATTTATGTGTCTGTCTTTCCGGTTACAAACTTTGAATCACAACAAATCCATCACCACCATCTACTACTCTTTTTATTTCAATATACGAGTTTCAGCTGTCTGCATTTCACAGTACAGTCCTCCGAATCCAACTCCTCCGCTCCATCCTCCTGAATCTCCCTAAATCCATTGCCCTCAAGACAGGTGATGATTGGATGATGCAAAATAGAAGAAAAAATAAAATCTTTCCTAGTCCCTCCAAAAGAGGTGGAACATGATGACTACTATAGCTATCCTCCTTTCTGAGCCGAGAGAGACTACCCATTAACTGAAAATGAGATGGAACAGGTAATGAATGATGCCATGCATTGGACGCAGACTGAGTGATTTTGTTGTGCATGAAGTTATTTCATTGTGCACTATTTGTAATAATCATCATTCTACACACTAAAAGTAACTCAGGGCAATTTTCCCCTTCTTGCAACTATTTTTAATAAGAAATTTGTACTTCTACTGCAGCTTGATTCATTGCTTTTGAATACAGGACGGGGACTCAATCTGTACAATGCACACTGAGTATGGCAACAGCACCGTCCATGATGATGATGATGGCGAGAGAGACGGCCTCTTAACTTAAGATGAGAAGGAACAGGTAATGAAAATGAATGGCATGCATTGGACACCTGACTGAGTGATTTGTGTTTGTTGTGCATGAAGTGTAGTCAAAGTGTACTAGTCTTAATGTACACACTAAAGAGTGACTCAAGTCAATAATATTTCTACTCTTGTTGTTTAATAACTGTGGCGCTTCGCTTGGGGATTCAAAGAGGCTCACGGACAACGGGGTTCTTGGCAAAGCGGGTTTTATTGATTTGTACAGACGCCTCTTCTGCACTGGTAGGCGGTAGAATGGGAGGGGGTCGTCGATCTCCCCTGCAGTGGTTCTCGTGGTTCCCAGTTGCCGCTCCCGGTGTCTTCTGGGAGTCGTAGGCCGCTCTTCCGCCGCTGTCCACGATGGTTCAGAAGCCGACAGGAAGAAAAGGAAACCAGCGTTAGTCCGGCGTTGCCAGCCGGTTGATAAGGGGGGGCCGGGGGGGGAAGTGAGGACACACACGTGCTGCTAACAAAAACCTGTCCCAGTGTCGGTAAGTGAGGGGGGGGGGTTTATCTCTAGGTGTGCCGAATGCACCTCAGGGTGGTTTACTCCACCTCCGTCCCGCCCAACCCGTGAAGCGAGCCCGTACCTGTTCTAGCCACACTTCTCGGGAAGTGTGGCTGGGCGATGCGCCTTCCCGTTGGCCTCCCAGCTTGTCGTTGGAGTCTCGGTCTCCGCCTCCTGCTCCTTCCTGGCTCCGCTCTTCTTCCCTCGATGTCTCCGTCCTCTGCTCTCCCTGGGTCGCCTCCTCCGTCCTCGGATCTTCTCTTGCCTCCTCCGACCTTCGCTCTTCCTGATTTTCCTCCGCCGTCCACCGATCTTCCTCTCTCCTCGTTCTCCAGTCCGCTCCGTCCTCTCGCCACCACTCTCCTTTTCCGCCTCCAGGTGTATCACACACCTGAGCAGAGTCTGGGCTGGGTTTTACCGGAGTTAGGTGGGCGGTGTCTGGCTCCAGCTCCGCCCAATTAAAGAAACATGGGTCTTTTTCATACATCCCGGGGTCATAGGTCGCGTCCGCTGGCGTCTTACAGGCGTCTGTGTGCTGTGCAAAAAGAGGGGAGACATTAACAGGTAGGCCAGGAGGGCCCGAGTCCGGGTCCTCCTCGTCACAATAACAAAATTGTACTTCTGCTGCGGGATGATCTTCACAGTGATTCAGTACAAGTATCGGAGATGATCGATGGAATAATAAGTCAGGATGTTTCATGAGTGGCATAAAAGGTAAATAAGTCCACAACAACCACAGCCGACCTAAATGTATGTTTAGAAGTGGAGTCGAGTGTAGCAGTGGTATGACTGCGGTGCATTGATTAGTCACTTAAATTGTACAATGCTATGTTGCTGGATATGTGCTCTGTCCAACTCTCAAAAAATTTAAACTAAACGGAGGATGTGCTAAGCAACGTGCCGTCACTGTGGGCCTGCTCTGTACTGTCGTTGTTGTAGCTCAATGCTGAAAACAGACTAGAGTTAAGATGATGCATACATGCCGCCGCGGAAAGTGTTCTTGTTGCACTACACCATAACTTGTGCATTATTTTCAACTTTGTTTCTCAATACCCCTTTCGTTTTTCCATCTACAATTACAGGCCGGGCTTTACCCTGTGCCATACTTGGGAAAACAATGGACACTTACCTTACCAATAAATCTACATTTGCCAGGCAGGCAGTGGCGACACCCAAGATTGATAGACGAGAGGACCAAGAGGAATGCTGAGATGCAAATCCACATTTTTGACCAGGATAACACAGTAACAGTATCAACTTTCATCATCTTTTAAATAATTTGATTAATTTTTTTGTCTAAAAGCTTTACAACAGTGTGTTCTTCTTGTTGTTATTATTGTTACCATTAGGTTTGCTCTCTGTTTATGATTCATCCCTACCAATATTAAAACATTTTCTTTGCTATCTGTAAAAGTAAGCCCAGAACAACTGAACAAAAACTGTATGTAATCTGTGTCTCCTTATCAATGATCATCATGCATGCATTTCCTTTTTCTCCCTTAACATATTGATATGGATTTGGTAGTCTACAGAGTTTGTCGTTTGTTGTTTGTCCATGCGTAATGTTTTTCATTTTCAAACCGTTCCCCAAACCCTTTTTCCCATCCATTCAACAAACCCTAAACCTCCGGGCTGCGTGACTTATTGAGGTGTGACTAAATTAAATGTACACCAATCATTTATCACACCCTTGCTGGGGCGGATGTGGCAAAAGCAACAGTACTTCGATTTCAAGGCAGAGCGAGGATCTTCTTCTGCTTGCCCACCCATGAGCAGTATATTTTAGAGGTGATTTCTATTAACCAAAGGAACATATACATCAGCATTAATTGCCGGCATTGATTGGATTTGTTGTCATCTTCATACACAGCACTAACTGTTACGCTTGTGTCGAGTGTACTGCAGGGCTAGTCAAGTGACTCGACACAACTATAGTTTGGAACTCTGTTTAGTAGGCTATCCACACCACCATTTTGTTTTGTTGTAAAATATTTTTGCATATTATTGTTTCACGGTAAGTTCTGTACTGTACTTCATTCTACTACTCCTCGAACAGTCTCTCTCAGGTGACTAACGAACAAGTCACTTACCTTCGGTAACGCTTTTTCTGGTAGATACTATATCTGCCTGTGGATTCCTCACCTTGTGAATATCCCCCTTGCGTCAGCAACGTTCGGAAATTTTCTTCGTAGTACGCCGACGTGGGCGACGTCACAGGAGCACGGCATCGCGTGCGACTCCGTCTGACGTCACCGACCCCATATCAGGCCCACGCCGGCGTGATGACGTCAGTTCCGCCCTTTTTTCCGTGCCTTCGAGGCACACGGACGGACCAACGATAGCAAATATACAATGTACACAGTACATATAGAACTAAATCAATACAATAGTATAAACCATATATACCCAAATGATGAATGCCCAGATCCTGGGGGTGACCGGCACTTGCTTCGGCCTATTAAAAATGCTGCGGAGGTTTTTGCCTCTTTTGTCAGAGGAGCACAGGAGGCTGACTGTGCAGGCTCTGATAGGCTCCAGGTTGGATTATGCCAACATTCTTTACCTGGGCCTACCAGAGTACCTGTTGCAGCGGCTTCAAGTTGCGCAGAATGCGGCGGCCAGGGCCATCTTTGGTTTAAACAGACGTACCAGCGTCTCCGGGTTATTGCTGACGCTGCACTGGCTACCTATCCGCAAACGGATCGCCTTTAAGGCTATGACTTTGGCCTATAAGGCGCTCCACGCCGTGGGAGCAAAGCATCTCCAAAAGAGACTGGCCTTTTACCACCCGGCTCGTTCGCTGAGGTCTGAATCTCTACTTTTGGCGGCTGTCCCTCGCGTTAAGAGAGCCCGCCTGGGCGGCCGCTCCTTCAGTCTGCTGGCTCCACAGATGTGGAATTCGCTTCCGCTCCCACTTCGGGGGGCTACTACTCTTCTTGATTTTAGAAGAGGTCTCAAAACTTGGCTGTTCACCCAGTAGGTCTCCCAGCAGTCCCTTTTTTATTGTCTGTTTGTTTTCTATTCTTTTTAACTGTGTTATGTTACTTTGAATCAGTTCTCCTTACCTAAAGCGCCGGGACACTCTTTTTGAGTAACCGTTGCGCTATACAAAAGAATAAATAACATAACATAACATAACAGAAAGACCAGGTATAGCAGAGTGGACAACGGGGAGGCGGGTGGGTCAGTGAGGAATCCACAGGCAGATATAGTATCTACCAGAAAAAGCGTTACCGAAGGTAAGTAACTTGTTCTTCTGATAGATACATCTGCCGTGTGGATTCCTCACCTTGTGAATAGATTCCCACAGCAGTCCCCACTCCCGGAGGAGGGTGCCCACTCTGCTACACCAGGAAGTCTTGGAGGACAGAGCGCGTGAAGTGGCCATCCCTCCTCACCTCGGTATCCAAGCAGTAATGCTTCGCGAAAGTGTGGAGGGAGGCCCAAGTCGCGGCCCTGCAAATATCCTCAACAGGTACACCCCTAGACAAAGCAGATGTTGCAGACTTTGCTCTAGTTGAATGAGCTCTAATACCCTCAGGAGGGTCCTTACCCGCAAGTGAGTAGCAGATTTTGATGCACAGGATTATCCACCTGGAAAGAGTGCGCTTGTGCACCGCTCTGCCCTTCTTGCAGCCAGCAAAGCCAACAAACAGCTGGTCGTCCATCCGGAAGTCCTTAGTCCTGTCCAGAAAGAAAGACACCGCCCTCTTAGGGTCCAGGCGATGCAGCCTCTCTTCCTCCTTAGACGGGTGAGGGGGAGGATAGAAGGTAGGAAGGGTAATGGACTGCCCAAGATGGAAAGGAGTCACCACCTTAGGCAGAAAAGCAGCCCTGGTCCTAAGAACCATCCTTTCAGCATGAATGGTCAGGAATGGGGGTTTGGAACTTAGAGCTTGAAGCTCACTCACCCTCCTTGCCGAGGTGATTGCAACGAGGAAGATAGTTTTAAAAGAGAGAAGCCTCAAAGGACACTTGTGCAAGGGTTCAAAGGGGGACCCCATTAAGAAGGTCAGCACAAGATTCAAATCCCAATGAGGAACAACAAACGGAGTAGGAGGGAACATATTTATGAGACCCCTCAAGAATCTTAAAACCACCGGAGATTTAAAGAGAGATGGCTGATCCGGCAAACATAGAAACGCCGATAAGGCTGAAAGATACCCCTTAACCGTGGCCACAGCCAAACCTTGCTGTGCCAGGTAAAGATCAAATTGTATAATATTAGATAAATGAGCCTTCAAAGGGTCAACATCTCTCTCCCTGCACCAAGAAACAAATTTTGACCACCTATAGGAGTAAATGGACTTAGTGGTGTCACGCCTGGCAGAGAGAATGACATCCACCACCTCGTGAGGGAGAGAAAAAGAACTCAAGTTGCCCCGTTCAATCTCCAGGCATGAAGGTGTAATGTCTGGAGGTGGGGGTGTAGAACCTGCCCCTCCATCTGAGAGAGGAGGTCTGCCCTGTGAGGGAGACGGAGCGGCGGGTGAGAGGAGAGGTGGAGTAGGTCCGAATACCACACCCTTCTTGGCCAATCCGGAGCGACCAATATGACTTGGGCTCGGTCTTGACGAATCTTCCTCAGAACCCGAGGAATCAAAGGTATGGGAGGAAACGCGTAAAGGAGTTGATTCCCCCAACTCAACTGAAACGCGTCCCCCAATGCTCCTTGCATCGGATACTGGAGACTGCAGAATGAAAGGCAGTGAGCATTCTCGCGAGTGGCAAATAGATCATCCCGAGGAGTCCCCCACATCCGAAAGATGTCGTGAACAACCTCCGGGTGAAGCCTCCACTCGTGGTCGGCAGAGAACTGCCGACTGAGACTGTCTGCACGAACGTTCAGAACTCCGGCCAGATGATTTGCCACCAGACAAATCTGATGGTCCTGAACCCAGGACCAGAGACGCAGAGCCTCTCTGCAGAGACACTGCGACCCTACTCCTCCCTGCTTGTTGATGTACCACATCGCAGTCGTGTTGTCCGTTAGGACTTGAACCGAACGACCGCGAAGGGAAGGGAGGAAGGCCTTGAGCGCCAAACGTATCGCCCTCAATTCCAGAAGGTTGATGTGAGACAACCTTTCTTCCGGAGACCAAAGTCCTTTGACCTCCAGGTCTCCCAGATGAGCACCCCACCCGAGAGTGGATGCATCCGTTATCACTGTGGCCACTGATGGAGGCAGTTGAAAAGGCTTTTCTTGCGACAGATTGCCTTCCACGCCCCACCAAGACAGATCCGCTGCAGCTTCTCTGGAGATCTTCACTGACTCCCTGAGATCTCCGTTGTGCTGATACCACTGCCTGCGGAGGCACCACTGGAGTGCCCTCATGTGCCAGCGTGCATGACTGACCAACAGAATGCAAGAAGCCATCAGACCGAGCAGACGAAGGACCTTCAGGACTGGAACAACCGCTCCATTGTAGAATAAAGGAATCATCTCCTGAATGTCGTGAATCCTTTGAGGTGGAGGGAATGCACGACATACAGAAGTGTCCAGTACCGCACCTATGAACAGGTTGCGCTGGGAGGGCACCAGGTGAGATTTGGGTACGTTTATCGAAAAACCCAACCTGTGTAACAACTGAGTTGTCTCCTGCAGATGATGGAGCACCTTCTCCGGCGACTCTGCTTTGATCAGCCAGTCGTCTAGATAAGGGAATACAGGAATCCCTGACCTTCTGAGATGCGCAGCCACCACTGCCATCACCTTGGTGAAAACTCGAGGCGCAGTAGTAAGTCCAAAGGGAAGAACCGCAAACTGGTAGTGCTGCGATCCCACCGTAAAACGGAGATACTTCCTGTGCGACTTCACGATTGGGATGTGAAAATACGCATCCTGCAAGTCGATCGACACCATCCAGTCTTCTTCCATCAGCGCCAGAAGAACCTGAGCAAGGGTGAGCATTTTGAACTTCTCCTGTTTGAGATATAGGTTCAACATCCTGAGATCCAGGATCGGCCGAAGCCTGCCATCCTTCTTGGGAATCAAGAAATACTGGGAGTAGCACCCTTGACCCCTCTCCTGCTCTGGAACCACCTCTATCGCACCCTTTCGAAACAGTGCCAGGACTTCCTCCTGCAGGAGAAGCAGGTGGTCCTCCGAACAATAACCTTGGCAAGGAGGGTAATTGGGAGGGAACTCCTGAAAAGGAAGTGCATACCCATTCTCTACGAGATTGAGAACCCAAAGATCTGATGTAATCGATTCCCAATCTCGTAGAAAATGAGTAAGCCGACCCCCTACTGGCCCTACATGATCCAGAATGGTGGATCTAGGGCTGCTTTGCTGATGCGGGTGGGGGTTGGGCATTATTGGAGGAAGTGGAGGAAGAGGAGACTTGACGTCCACGTCCACGACCCCTCTGTCTACCTCTATAGGACCTATATAGAGGGTTCTGCTGCTGCTGCTGTTGTTGTTGACCCTGCTTGAAGGGACGAAAAGAAGATTTACCAAATCCTTTGAATTTTCTAGTCGTCGACCCTCTCATCTGCAGACCCAAAGATCTTGCGGTGGCACGGCTGTCCTTAAACCTTTCCAAGGCTACATCAGCCTTCTTACCAAAAAGGCCAGTTCCTTCAAAGGGTAAGTCCAGCAATGTAGACTGCACATCCGCAGAGAAATCTGGAGACTTTAACCATGCGGCTCTCCTGGTCGCAATGGATGAACCCATAATTCTAGCAACAGAATCCACAGTGTCCATGCCGCTCTGAATGACCATGCGGGCAGCAGCCTGAGTGTCAGAGACCACTTCATTAAAGTTCTTCTTATCCTCCTCAGGAAGTTTTGATGACAATTGCTTCACTGAGTCCATTAGCGCATGCACATATCTACCTAAAAGGCAAGTAGCATTTGATGACTTAAGAGCCATGCTCCCAGAAGAGAAAGTCTTCTTCGCAGACTGATCTAATTTCTTAGACTCTTTGTCAGCTGGCACTTGAGGGAAAGAGCCTGCAGCCCTATTAGAGCAAGCCGCCTGAACCACAAGACTTTCCGGAGATGGATGCGTAGAAAGAAATGCAGGGTCATCAGGAGCCACCCTATAGCGCCTTGCAATAACTCTTGAAACTGCAGGAGCAGATAATGGTCTCTTCCAAATCTCCTTTATTGGATCCGTCAAGGCATCAGTAAATGGCAGTGTAGGCTCAACAATTGAAGAAAGAGAATGCAAGACTTCAGTGAGGATGTTGGGCTTGTACTCCACTGTGGGCAGCTTTAAGTTAAGAAGGTCAGCAGCCTTCCTAATAACCACGTGATAGGGAGCCACGTCCCTAGACGGAGCATCAGAAGTCGAAGGCAGACCCCACTCGGGAGAGAGTTCCAGACCACTAGCATCCCGAAGCTCATCGAAATCATCATCATGATCAGGAAGCTCGCCTTCTTCCACATCAGAACTTTCATCATCCTTTTGCTCGAGAAGACGCTGAGCTCTTCGCCTCGACCACTCCAATCGAATCGAAGTCGACGGATCCGGTAACGACTCCGACGGAGCCGGTTCCGACGTCGATCGAGGAGCCGGAGCAGCAGGACGAGAGTCATGAACAGGTGTGGTACCTCGATCTCGACTGCGAGGTCGATCCGGAGTCGGCGAAGCCGCATGCGGAGTCGAAGACCTCGGTGGAGCCGTACCGAGCCATGGTGGAAGAGGCGCCGGCATGAAAGGCATAAATGGAGCCGGGGCGTACGACTGAGGAATACCCAGATTGTACGATAATGGACCCATGGGGCCAACAGGCGCTCCAGTGGGGTACATTGCCCTAGAATATACTCCAAACATCGCATTTAGAAAATGCGAGGGATCCTGTCCAGGACCAGGAAAGGGAGGGTACGGACCTACCGGATGTTCCAATGGAGGCCGCCCCGACACATCCTCACTCTGACCTTCTGGGTCCACAGGAGTCTCCGCTGGAGCCGGATCTTGAGGAATCACCTCTTCTTCCTCTTCATGCGCCGAGGATACCGGATCCGGATCCAGCTCCGGCTCCGGAGCCGGAGAACCTTCTTTTGATAAAGCAGGCGAAGGAGAGACAAAGTCTTTACGATGTTTGTGAGATCTTCTCTTCGAATCAGAGGATTCCTTCTCCGAATGATGTTTCGAACTGTGCTTCCTCCTCTTATATTTTCTCCTCGAGGAGCTCGAAGCGTGACCGGAAGCCGATTTAGATCTAGACCTAGATCTTTCTCTGGATTTTGACTTCGCTTTAGATCTCGACTCCTCTCCAGATCTCGAACCCGCTCTGGATCTCGACGCCGATCCAGACTTCGATCGAGACCTTTGCTTCGACTTCGATCTTCGTGACGTCGATCTCGAATATCGACCAGAATCCTGTTTTACTTTCGCCAAAAGTAATTTAGCTTCACGCTCTCGAAGCGCCTTTGGATTCATCTTAAAACAGGAATTGCAGTTCTTGACGTCGTGACTCGAACCAAGACACCACAAACAATCCTTATGTGGGTCAGTGATGGACATCGTGCGGGCACAAGACCTACATGGCTTAAAGCCTGTTTTCCTCGACGACATCTTCGGAGAAGAATCAAGTCGTAAGAGAGAAACAGTGGCAATTAATTAACAGAAAGATACTAAGTATCGCTGAAGATCCCGAAAACCGTTAGCGTCGAAGACGCGGAAAAAAGGGAACTGACGTCATCACGCCGGCGTGGGCCTGATATGGGGTCGGTGACGTCAGACGGAGTCGCGCGCGATGCCGTGCTCCTGTGACGTCACCCACGTCGGCGTACTACGAAGAAAATTTCCGAACGTTGCTGACGCAAGGGGGATATTCACAAGGTGAGGAATCCACACGGCAGATGTATCTATCAGAAAGTCTCATTTTCTTTTTTTGCAAATCCTGCTGCCAGTGTCTACTACTACCACCACAACCATGGCATGTTAGGAAAGGAAACCATCATGATCATGCAGCCATCACTGTGTCTAAGTTAAACATCAAGCAAAGGTAGAAGAAGTTTGGGGGAGGCATAATTAATAACGGACATGTTTTCAATCAATTCACATACCCCTTTGAGTCCAGTTAAAGAATGCATAGACTAGAAGAGACTGACAGTACTAGTAAGACAACTCAGTCAATGAGAGGTGCTGCATTTATCTGTTTGTCTTACAAAGTCTGCCAATTATTTCATATACTGGCTATGGGCGGCCCTGCACCAGCAAGGAAACATTGTGATGTAAAACAGTAACCCCACCCACAAAAAATTAACAACATTGTATGTAAAGTAAAAATATTGCTTTAATAACGTAACAAAAAAAACTATGTAAAAAAAAACCTGACCCACCCCCTTTCCCTAACCCTAACTAATGTTTGTAAAGAAAAAGTTCAACCTAATGTCCAATTGTCCAAAACCCCAACGCCGAATTCCCACCCACCAAAACAACTAAAAAAGGGGCAATAAACAGGGTCTTTTGTGTTCAGTGGGATTGTCTTTGGAGAATACCCACTGCCTCCTCAAGAAGGACAATGCAGAGCTTTAAAGCACGGTAGTTGCTGCCACAGTGGGGGGGGGGGGCACCAGTGATGGTAAGGGAATGGCGGCGGCGGGCGGCTGCCAGACGGTGGCGCCGTACCGCTGGAGGGCGGTGGCTGGGGCCCAGGGCATTGGAGGAGGTTGCAGCTGCTGCCGCCTCCTCCTACTCCTCTTCCAGGACCATCAGCCGCTGTGCCTTGGCGGCCAACTCCTTCCGATCCGGTTTCCCCGTGGAAGTAGTAGCTCTATATCAAAAAGAAAAAACAAGACTATTGTAAAATATACTCTTAGAAAAACAGTAAGACAAGTTAATTATACACATAGTAGCATGGTAGCAATATGAAGCACAGTACATAACGCACAAGTTACTTACCTTCGGTAACGATATATCTGTAAGAAACAGTAGTTAGTGTTAGATTCCTTACCATAGGATATCCCTAGGCGTCAGACTGGATCTGGAAAGTTTTCGTCAGTAGTACCCCTGCACGTCGCTAGGTGACGTCTGCAGCTCCGTGTCAGTCATCATCGCCGGTATGACGTTGGAGTACGAAGACGCCGCCCTCGCGCGCTGACGTCAGTTCTGTACATAGCTTTCCACGCCAGGAACGCAGAGCCATGATAGAAACCGACACTGGTGCCATGAAACTAGGGCACTGAAAGGGTTGTCCTTAACCCTAGATATCGGTTCGCAGAAAGGGAGGGTGGGGCGGGCAGTAAGGAATCTAACACTAACTACTGTTTCTTACAGATCTATTTTTACCGAAGGTAAGTAACTTGTGCATCTGAAAGAAACAGGTTAGTGTTAGATTCCGTACCTTAGAATAGATACCCCAGCAATACCAATCCCGGTGGAGGGTCTGCGAACCAAGATCACACCAGAAAGTCCTGGAGAACGGAACGGCCCAAAAATCTCTCCGGACTTGGCTGTCCAAGCAGTAGTGTCTAGTAAACGTGTGCAGCGAGGCACACGTAGCTGCCTGGCAGATGTCCTGCAAAGGGACTCCCAGACCCAGGGCAGTAGTAGCTGTCGTGGCCCGAGTGGAATGGGCGCACAGCCCAACAGGAGGCTTCTTTTTCGCCATGGAGTAGCAAACCTTGATGCACAAGACGACCCACCGAGAGATGGTCCGTTTGTGCATCGCAGTCCCTTCTTAGCGCCCAAGTAACCAACAAAGAGCTGGTCGTCCACCTGGAACTGGCATGTGCGATCTAGATAGAAGGAGAGCGCACCTTTTGGGTCCAGACGGTGGAGCCTCTCTTCCTCTTTCGAGGGATGCGGAGGCGGAAAGAAGGTGGGCAAGGTGATGGACTGCCCGATGTGAAAGGCTGTGACTACCTTGGGAAGAAAAGAAGGACGAGTCCTCAGAACAACTCTGTCTGGATGGACAGAGAGGAAAGGAGGTTTTGAAGATAGAGCCTGGAGCTCACTCATTCTCCTGGCAGAGGTGATGGCAACCAGGAATGCAGTTTTAAGAGTCAGAAGACAAAGAGGACAGTTATGAAGTGGCTCAAAGGGAGCGCACATCAGATATGTTAGAACAAGATTCAAGTCCCACTGAGGCATCACGAAGGGAACAGGAGGAAACATGTGTGTGATGTCTTTGAAGAATCTATTTACAACAGGGGACTTGAAAAGAGAAGGCTCATCAGGAAGCCTTAAGAAGGCTGAAAAGGCAGAGAGGTAGCCCTTGATAGTACCCAGAGCAGAGCGCTGCTGGGCAAGGTAAAGAAGGAAGAACAATAGTTACTTACCTGTAAACAGGTGGTCCTCCAGTATTGGTGTCTTTCATAGATTCACATGCCTGAATCATTCCCCGTCGTCGGAGTAGGAGTCCCACGGTATATTAAAAAGCAATAATTATGCCATAAATATATAGCAAATATCAGAAATACCAAACCAGGAAGTAAGTAGCACCAGCTACAGTAGAAAAAACTTCCACACTCGTGACCATCTTAGTCATTATGTGTTAGTCCAAACTGCAGCCAATCAGGCGACAGCACCCACCAGAATGTTCTCCCCAGAGGCTCAGGCTCTCAGATTTTCTCGCACAGGAGTGAAACCCCATGATGTCCGAGTGAGTCTCTGGGGGGAGGCGGGCGGGTTGCATGTGAATCTATGAAAGACACCAATACTGGAGAACCACCTGTTTACAGGTAAGTAACTATTGTTCTTCTCCAGTATTAGGGGTGTCTTTCATAGATTCACATGCCTGAATCAGAATAGTAAGCAATACTCACAATGCAATGCTCATAGACCTCAGAATGGCATATCTATATATATATATATATATATATATATATACAGTATACATATAAAACAAAATCCATCAACATCTGAGAAAACGTCTAAAGAGCATAAAAGAGGAGGTGGAAACAGAGGCTCACCTTATTTGAAAAGATTACGCAGCACTGCTCTTCCAACCGAAGCATCTGCATCGTCTGCTGAATCTAGACAGTAATGTCTAGTAAAGGTGTGCCTGCTAGACCACGTAGCAGCTCTGCAGATCTGTCGAAGCGGTACACCAGCAAAAAGGGCAGTGGAAGAGCTAACCGCCCTTGTAGAATGCGCTCTTGGCAAGGCCTGTAAGGGCCTACCGGCTTGTTGATGACAAAGTCCAATTGTAGAGGAGACCCATCTAGCAATGGTCTGTTTTGAAACTGCACAGCCCTGGCGCTGCCGTCCATAAGCCACGAACAGCTGGTCCGTCTTGCGGATAGTAGATGTTCTTGATAGGTAAAATTTGAGGCATCTCCTAATATCCAGCGAATGCAGTGCTCGTTCAGCTGGAGACTGCGGGGCTGGAAAGAAAGTCTTGAGGACAACCGGCTCATTTAAATGAAAATCCAAAGGCACTTTAGGCATGTACGTTGGATTAGTACGTAGTACTACCGAGTCAGTGGTAAATTGGATGAAAGGTTATTTAGATGTGAAAGCCTGAATATCACTAACCCTTCTAGCAGATGTTAAAGCTAGTAACAGCGACACTTTCCATGTCACAAATTTCAGGTCCACCTTATGGATCGGCTCGAACGGGTGACGCATGAGCTGAGTTAGTATGACATTCAGATGCCATGTAGGAGGAGGTTTCCGCACAGGCGGAAACATACGAAACAATCCCTTGAAAAATTGTTGTATAATTCGTACAGAATACAAAGAATTTGATCCATCCTGACGATATCTGGAAATGGCAGCCAGGAAGACCTTAAGAGTAGAATGTGCCAAACCCAGTCTGGCCAAGTGCAAAAAGAATGGTAGAATTTGCTCTGGCTTTGCGTGAATGGGATGAAGACCATTAGACTGGCACCATGCACAGAAACGCCTCCACTTAAGTCTGTAGGTTTTGATCGTAGATGGAGCTCTGGCCTTCGCCAGCACCTCCTGGCAATCCTGCGGAATGTTTAAGTGTGCAAATTCCATGTGCTGAGGAGCCAAGCCGACAATTTCAGAGAGTTCGGGTCCGGATGATACACCTTGCCCTTGTGGGTAGAGAGAAGATTCGGAATGCGAGGTAGTTGGATCGGTTCACATTCCGAAAGAAGGAGCAGCTCGGTGAACCAGTATTGTCTGGGCCATCGTGGAGCAATCAGGATCACCCGGCATGGTTGCTTCTTCATCTTCTTGAGGACTTTCGGGATCAGTGGTATCGGTGGAAAAGCGTAAGCGAATATTTGATACCAACTCATCGAAAGGGCATCCCCGCATGAGTCCTTGTGGGGAACCCAGCTTGCAAAGCATGGGCATTTCCGGTTCTGATGCGTCGCAAACAAGTCCAGATCCGGATGGCCCCATGTCTGAAAGATGCGGTCTAGAGATGGTTGATGTAGTTCCCACTCGTGGGTGCAACCTGCGGATCTGCTGAGAGAGTCCGCTAACACATTCGCGACTCCCGGGACATGGACAGCTGACAGATGTATATTGTGAGTCAGAGCCCAATTCCAAATCTCTTGTGCCTGGTGCTACAGCCGGGCTGATCTCGTGCCCCCCCTGCTTGTTTAGATAATGCATGCAGGTGGTGTTGTCCGTCCGGATCAAGACTGTGGCCCCTTCTAGGGTCGCCTGAAAGGATTTCAGGGCTAGAAAGATGGTGTGCAATTCGAGCCTGTTTATGTGCCATTTCATTTGGATCTTGTCCCATGTGCCGCTGACCGTCATGCCCTGGAGGTGTGCGCCCCATCCTGTCATTGACGCGTCTGTTGTTACTATGAACCTGGGCACTTCCGTGAGGAAAGAACATCCCACTTGTATGTTGCAACCTTGGCTTCACCATTGAATCGCTGCTCGCATTCGTGGTGTTATGTTTATGATATCCTCGAAGGACCCTGACACCTGAATCCACTGGTGACTGAGCTCCTCCTGCAGGGGCCTCATCCGAAGGCGACAATTGGGGGTGAGAAGTATGCAGGAAGAAATCATTCCCATGAAAGACTTGAACATGCGCACTGAAACGCAGCTTTTTACCAACAGTGCAGCGGCCAGCCGTTGTATCTTTTCCTGTCTCTCCCTTGAGATAAATACTTGGGCGAGCTTGGGGTCTAATGTCGCTCCCAAAAAAGTTTTTCTCCTTGATGGCGTTAGGCGTGATTTCTGGAAGTTCACTGTGAAACCCAGGTCTTGCATCAGTGACAGAGCCTTTTGAATGTGAGTTTTTGTCATGTCGAAAGAACTGGCCTTGATAAGGCAATCGTCTAGATACGGATATATCTGTATTGACTGCAATCGAAGGTGGGCTGCCACCGGGGCCAGCATCTTTGTGAACACTCTGGGGGCCGAGCGTAGTCCAAAGGGAAGAACCCTGAACTGGAAGTCCCTGCCAGCCACTCTGAACCTTAGAAACTTCCGGTGCCTGGGAAAAATCGGAACATGGAAGTATGCGTCTTGAAGGTCGAGTGTTGCCATAAACTCACCTGCCGAAAGAAAATGGAGGATTTCCTGCAGTGTTAACATCCTGAATGACAGTTTTTTGAGAAATTTGTTGAGGGCACGCAGGTCGAGGATGGGTCGCCATTCCCCCGACTTCTTGCGAATAAGGAAAAATCTTGAGTAAAAACCTTTCCCTTTTTGATGATGAGGAACCCTTTCTATTGCTCCTTTTTGAATCATAATATTGATCTGGGCAAACAGCTCCCTGAGATGTGTTGGAGGAGGTCCTCTTGGGGGAGAATTTGGATGAGTTTTTACGAATTCCAAAATGTGACCTCTGCCCACCACATCTAAAACCCATTTGTCCGTTGTAATCTTGGACCAATTTAAGTAATTTTGGGATATTTTTCCTCCAATTTGGTTCGGGTTGGGGCAAAGTGGCGGCAGGATGTGTCTCTCACTTTTTACTGTCTCTTCCACGATAATTGGTCTTTCCTCTAGACTGAGAAAAATTTCCCCTTCTTTGTCCGTAAGCCTGTTGACGATATGGCTGGTATCTTTGGTTTCCCTGGGTGGAAGTATAGGAGCGCTGTTGGTTATAATTTCCTCTATTAGAGAAATTCCCTCTTCCTCTTGTGCCATGAAAGGAAGACTTCCTGTATTGCAGTGTGCCCAGCGAACGTGCTGTATCCGTATCCTTCTTGATGGCTTCCAGCGCATCGTCCACATGTTTTCCAAATAAATGCTCTCCATCATAAGCCATATCTAAAATTTTCGTTTGGACTTCCTGTCTAAAAGATGTTGCTCTCAACCATCCTTGTCTCCTGAGAACAGCTGCACCTGCTAGCTGGCGAAAACCTGTTGCAGCAACGTCCACTGCAGCATTAATCATTTCAGATGAGACGCACTCTCCTTCTTGAAGGATTTTCTTTGCTTCCGCTCGATCTGGTTCAGGAAGTTTGTCCACATACGGCAAGATGTCCGACCACATCTGCCTCTCGTATCTCCCTAATATGGCCAGAGAGTTTGCGACTTTAATAGTCGTAGCTGCAGTTGTGGAAACTTTTTTCCCGATTAAATCAAGACGTTTCCCGTCTTTGTCTGGCGGCACAGAAACCTGAGCTGATGGATTAGAAGATCTCTTTTGCGCTGCCTGCGCTACCACAGAGTCTGCTTTCGCTTGCCCAATGAGGCATGCTGGAGCTGAATTAGGCGCCCTATATTTTTTATCCACTCTAGGGAGCGCTGCTGGTAAAGAGTTAGGTTTGGACATAATCTTCAGTCCTTCCTTCCATATGAACTCAATGATTGGAATGGTCCAACTCTGTTTCTGTTGCGAAGACTTGAAGTCATATAAGAAGCATTCATCTTGTTTCGACTCCATAGGTATTAAGAACCTCTTTGTTGCCCTATCCATGAGCTTGTGGAATGAGGCAATGTCCACAGGAGGTGACTCAGATGTCGTAGGTTCTGCCGGAGAGGGTGTGTTTGCATTGTAATCCTCATACTCCGACGATTCTGACTTATTATCCAATTCTCCTTCCTCCAGTTCCTCATTATCAGAGTACTGATCATCCTCTGTTTGAGGAGCTATGACTTCAGACATAGGCAATGCTGTACGTCCTTGTTCCCGTGGCTCAGACCCAACTGGCTGTGTCCGCTTTGAAAGCGGCGTCGTTGTCATAGGTCTTGGCGTAGACATCCGAGAATCACCTGACTCGGAAGGCGGAAAACGCCTATAGTAGTCGCTGAGCATGAATTGTAAATTGCGAAATAATTCCTCAGGCATCGGCATGCCGGAAGCAGGCCTGTTCTCTTGTGACAAAGGCTCTGTTTCTTGTATATCGTCTTCCGTATCACCATCCTGAATCTTAATCCGGAGGTCAGACGGACTTCTGGCCACTCCAAAATTTTCATCCTCATAAGAACCCTCTTCATCAGAATCCAAAAGTTTCTCTGGCACTATGTGCGCAGAAGGGAGGACCTCACTATCAGCCCGTTTCTTCAACAGCGTTGCCGTAGTTGCAGGTGAGGGCAACGGTATTCCAGACGGGTGTGCTGACCAGACTTGTAACGCAGTGCAGCTTGACAATGGTGGCGTCGACGGATGCACCTCCGTCATCGACGAATCTGTCTCTTGACGCGGAACCCTTTTCTTCGTCGACAGAACCATCGTCGACGGTTGGTCTATTCTCGTCGTCGACGAGTGTTTGGATGATATCTTCGTCGACGGTAACTTCGTCGACGGGGTTGTCGACGGTAACTTCGTCGACGGGGTCGTAGACGGTAACTTCGTCGACGGGGTCGTAGACGGTAACTTCGTCGACGGTGTCGTCGACGGTAACTTCGTCGACGTTGATTTAGCCGTCGACAAGGATTTCGTCGTCGACGGTAACGCCGTCGACGAGAGCTTCGTCGACGAGAGCATCGTCGACGGCACCATTTTCATCGTCGACGGGGAACCGCCCGTCGACACTATAATATTAGAAGAGGAACTCGTCGACAGTACCTTAGCCGTCGTCGACGGGACGATCTTCGACGACGAGATAGGCCTTATCTGCACATGAACCAGCGTAGGAGAAGAAGCTGAAGACATCACTAGAGCTGGCTGAGGAGATGAGAAAGTCATAGTGCAGGTGGTAGACGTAGCCACAGGAGAGGAAACACACTCCTTATTTGACGTTGACATTGTCAAAGGTGGCAGTTGAGGAGGCATAGACTGCGAAGATTTCTTGGGAACTGCAGATTTCCCAGATGTGAGAAGTTGGCCTGAAATGCAGTGCTCACTATTCTAGTGATCACTATGTATCAGTCCAGACAACCCTTATTGATGATTGGTTGTAAGTCAACCTTATAAACCAGCTATCCTAGTAGCATGGATACGAGCAGTCTAAGGCTAAGACTCTAGAGGGCGTGTTAAGCCAGCTGTTTTACCATCACATATACCCCTTGAACACCAAGTGAAAGGACACCACACAAGTTGTTATGAAAATAAATGTATATTTATTTCTAACAAGACTACCCTGGCTCTTTATGAGACAGGGAGCTAAGCACACAACAAAACTCTTACGAAAATACTTAAAGTCGCACAATTTACACAAGTGCCCGAGGGGCACGCAAAACCATATACACAAAAAGTGGAATGCGAAATTACTAGCAGGTAAGTACTATTCTCATAGGCTTTAGAATCGCTAGGACTGGACTACTGAACCTTTAGATTACAAGCAGGAGACCTAGGGACGTCGTGTGCAGAGTGGGAACTCTCACGCGTAAGGCGGGAAAAAGTCTATGGAGGCTAGTAAAGACAAAGTTACTGTTCTCGGGCGAACCCGACTAGGTGGGTCGAAAACAAGAGTGGATCCGAACACTTGGAGTGTTGGACTATGCTGGAGCACCGGAGTACTCGGTTTACCTAGCCCAGGGGCTGCGGCTGCATAGGGTTCAAGTTGCGTCGGGAACCCTCGTTGACGAACCAGGAGCCTGAACAAAGAAGTTGCTGGCAGGCGGCCAGTGAAGAAGTTCGTGGTGATCCAAGCCTGGATCAGGGAAGAAGAAGACCTGTAAGCAGAGGGGACCAAGTTCTGAATCACTAGCCAGTGATTTAGGTGGGCACCAGGATGGCACCGGACGAAGTCACCTCGACCAGGTGAGTGGGCGCTGCTGGGCTCTGCAGTCTCTCGGACCAGGAGGCGTTGTCGGCGACCAGGATGGAGGTGCCAGCTGTTCCACGAAGGTGTCTGCTGTCGACGTCGCTGGACCCAGGATTGGGGCAACAAGTCTTGGCAAATGCAAGCCCACGCGGTGGACTTCAAATGGAGTCTGGAGTGGACCAGGAGGGTCCAGGGTGCTCCTCTGTTGGAGGGGAGCAAGGGCTAATCTGGAGCAACCAGACCAGCGGTGTTTGTCGTCGTGAAGCATCGTAAAAGGGGCCACTAGCCAACGGGCAAGTGACCGGGACAACGCGGTGAGCAGCAAAGAGCAGAAGGGCCCCACGCAGATCTCGTGGATGCAGGGGGGCTGAACTTCGGTGCTGGAGCTGCTCAGGGTCGGGGCTTCTCTTACCCCAAAGCACTCAGTCGAGGGTCACTCGGTGGTCGTGCTGGACAAGCGTCGTGCAGTCTTGATGATGGCCGGTCCCTCGAGGTCTCGTCGCACCCACGGGTCTCAGCTGGGCTGAAGATGTAGGTTGAGGTCAGAGGTGCCAGGGAAGCCGGTTCTCGTCGAGCTGGGCAGTCTTGATCCGGAGGAGAGACTTACAGCAGACCGCGATGCTTGGTTGGTGCCTGCTGCTGCAGGGTGACTACTCCTTAGTCACAAGGGAGAAATCTTAGGAAGAGTCTTGAGTTCCTCTCGTAGAAAGTCGGTTCAGGATTCAAAGATTGATCTAATTTGGAAGGGGGCCTGCTCCTACCTTTATCTTGCAAAAGGGGGCTGGCACGCGACTAAGTCCTGCCCTATGGGTGGGACTAGGAGGGGGGTGGTTACACCCCTCTCCTTTGGCGGGCTTTTCCCCAGCTCAGGGGCTGGTGTGCCCCTGGAACTGGTTCAAGCCGGCCTATGCATAGTGAGCACCGGGGTGCCACTTGCAGTCACCTTCCTCTAAAGCCCTGCCTACCTAGGATACACAAAATCCTGTCTGGGACGGTGCTGGCACCGCCCCTGACAGGAAACCCTTTGTCCTTGCCTCCTGCGCTGGGAGGACTCCCAGCAACAGGAGGGCAGACTTGTGTCTCGGTGGCAGCATCCATCTTGTGGAGCTGAGGCTATGTCTGACTTTAACCGGGGTTACAGGTTACCAACATGTCGTGTCCCTCTAGAAGGGTGGAATGCTAACCCAGTCGCCAGAATTGGCGAGGGGTTAGTATTCCAATTCGTATGACACCTTACTCGACATGTTTTGATAAAGCGATACCAGAGTTGGCATATAACCGCGAGGATTATAATGCACTTAAGAGTATATGGTATAGCGTTATCATGGAACAGCTATTAGGACTTGGTTCCGCAAGCTGCAAACGGGCTCAGCTCATGCCAGAGCACCATTTCACATTATTCCAAGCACTCTGCCTTCAGGATTGTTAAGGCCTGCCATAGGAGTGACTGATAGGAATATATGTGTCCATTTTAGGGTTAGATATAGGAATACTATATCTAAAGCAAAGGGTGATTACACCACTTTGCCCCAGCTGTCAAGCAGCCAGTTGTGTCAGATTTGGATGGCCAGCCAGGGGTGGCATAATACATGCTGCAGCCCCTGGTAGGCCCTGGGTACACCTATGCCCTGGGTACCTAAGGTACACTGTACAGGGACTGATAAGGTGACTCAGTATCCAATTAGATATGTACCTAAGGTACATTTATTTATTTATTTATTTATTTTATTTTGAAAGTTTTGTATAGCGCGAACAAGATCTTCGCAGATATCAGAGCGCTTTACAGCGGAGGGGAGCATGTATACGCAGATACATCAGTCATGTTAACAGTACATTGAAGTGATATCATAAAACAATCAAGTAAATCAATTTAATTTGGAATGGAATCCATGGAATCCATTTTACAGAGAGAGCAGTAGGCCTGGGGTCCTGAATAGCAGGGCCCCAGGTCAACTAAGTCAGAAAACCAGCAAAACACCAGGCAAAAAAGTTGGGGGTAACCATAGTCAGGGATCTACCTTCCTACACCAGACTTCTTAGAAGACGCACTATCCATCTTCACAGATGGAGGAAGCTTCTTTGAAACACTGGGTCCAGAAAAATCCAGAGAAGGCTTGGCCTGTTTTGCCACTTTCGCCTTGGGAGATGATACTTCAACTCCAGCCTTCCTCTTACTGGAAATATGAGAAGAACCAGAGGCAATGCTTCCTACCTCAGACAAAGGGTCGTCTTTGTCTTTTAGTCTGTTTAGCCACAACAGCAGTCTTCCTTCTCTGTCCATGATGGTCTTAGGGGGAAAGGTCCGGCAGATCTTGCACTCCTTTGCCTTATGGTCAGGATAAAGGCAATATAAACATTTCTTGTGGGGATCTTCTTTGAATAATCTAAGTTTTCCACAAGAATCACAGGACCTAAACAGAGACTTAGAAGTAGACATTTGAAAGTCTTGAAGGAAATAGTGGTCTTGAAGAAAAAACTGAGCAGAGCTCAGGGAGACTCCCTTCACACGACGTGCGGTAGAAAATCTGAGAGCCTGAGCCTCTGGGGAGAACATTCTGGTGGGTGATGTCGCCTGATTGGCTGCAGTTTGGACTAACACATAATGACTAAGATGGTCACGAGTGTGGAAGTTTTTTCTACTGTAGCTGGTGCTACTTACTTCCTGGTTTGGTATTTCTGATATTTGCTATATATTTATGGCATAATTATTGCTTTTTTATATACCGTGGGACTCCTACTCCGACGACGGGGAATGATTCAGGCATGTGAATCTATGAAAGACACCCCTAATACTGGAGAAGAGAAGAACCTCTGAAAGGGAGGCAGAGCGCGGATCCACAGACTTTGCTGTGCACCATGCCACAAATTTGTTCCACCTGCAGGTGTATACCGTTTTTGTGGAGGGACGCCTGGCTGCCAGAATCACATCACAAACTTCAGGAGGCAAGTCAAATGGTCTCAACTGCCGCCGCTCAATCTCCACGCATGTAGGTGGAGACTGGACAGGTTCGGGTGGAGGACCGTCCCCTGCTGCTGCGACAGAAGGTCCTCCTGAAGAGGCAGACGAATCGGGGGATCGACTGACATGCTGAGTAGTTCGGGATACCAGTATCTTTGTGCCCAGTCCAGGGCCACAAGGATGACTTGGGCCAGGTCTTGACTTATCTTCAGCACTCTGGGCAGGAGTGGCATAGGCGGAAAGGCGTACAACAGACCGCAGCTCCACTCGCGTCGAAAAGCGTCGCCGAGCGAGTGCCGCCTTGGAAATTCCAATGCGCAGAACTGATGACATTGCGCATTCTCTTCGGTGGCGAATAGATCTAACCAAGGCTCTCCCCACTGCTGAAAGAGACCTTGCACCACGTCCGAGTTCAGACGCCATTCGTGATCCATCATGCACCGGCAGCTGAGTTCGTCTGCCCTGGCGTTCAGGGAACCTGCCAGGTGTTGAACCACCAGGGTGACGCCCTGGTGTTCCAGCCATTGCAAGAGACGCAGAGCTTCCTGGCAAAGGGTCCAACGTATAACGTATAAGGCAGATTGTCAATGCCAATTGGCATATTTTGAATTGCAACCCGTCCTCCACGTCGATCTTAGCCAAACCTCTATTTGCACACAGGAGAAATCGCAATCTGAAAGACAAAATAGTTCATTCTAAATTTAATTCCAAGCTACCCAATGTTAAACAGACTCAGAGATCACTACTGACCAATCTGCCAGTGCGAGGCACAGTTCCCTGTTCCTCTTGCAAATCTTGCAAGAATATCCTGGCTGGAGAGATGTTTACCCACAATGGCTCCACCTTTAAAGCAACAGACCTATGGAATTGTAAAACCACCAATGTGGTTTATTTTATCAGCTGCCCATGTGGCATGGGGTATGTCGGCGAAACGTGTAGGTCGATTCAAACACGACTTACAGAGCACAGATCGGCCATTAAAACTCAGAAACTGAATGCGCCTCTAGTGAAACATTTTCTTGATTTACAACACAAACCGGAAGACCTACATTGGCGCATCCTAGAAAAGATCAAAACCCCAGACAGTAAAGGAGGATGTGCTATCCGTAAAAAACCCGAGGTCTACTGGATTTTTGTTCTGGATACACATAAAAGGGGATTAAATAATGAAACTCCCTGGGAGAATGCCATCTGTTTGTAATAGAAACAATATTTGTACCGGCAGTCTGTATGTCCATCCCTTCTGTGTCTTTGATCCAGGAATGGTCAGAAAATTTGCTAAAAATTAACATGAATTAGTAATCTGTGTCCTTATTGAGGTTTCTTCTTAATATCTCCTCCTATCCTCAAATATAACTTTTTCAAAAAATAGGAATCCCCCCTTTCCCCTAGTCGGTGTACATAGAAAGCACCCTGGTATTTGCCCTTGTATCAGGAATTCTGAGCCAGTAACTCTGCATCATGAAGGGGTTTCTCTAGTTCAGTAAGATCCCCCAACAGCGGCCTATGACAGATCCGTGGCCTATAGGCTGATCGAGTTATATATCAGTATATTTTTTGTGACTGGGATATTATTATTCCCATTCAGACATTTTTCGAGATCATTCAGTATATCTCGGGTACTGGTAATCATGTGACGATATAGACACATTTTGGATATTTCGGATGTCTTTCTTTGACCCTCCTTTCGCCGCTCGAATTGCGTTAGTGGTTCCACCCTTATCAATATTGATATCTATGCTCATTGAAGCATTACTATTTACAGGTGTCAGTTTGTTCCACCTTTATCAACATCGATATCTGTGGTACTTCCCCTTTAAAACGAGGCATCGACGGGCTGACACGTCAGCGCAGGCAATCCAGCCATCCTCTTTTTAAGGAGTGGCGTGTCATCATGTCGGGTTAACCATCATTTCCAACGGCTGCGGGACGCCAACAGATATCCTAAACGTGGCTCCCACAGGTTGATGTCACGGTTCGGTTTCTATCATAATCGGTAAGCAAATTGCCCCCTTTTTCTTTGAAACCACACCTATTATCATATTATCTCGGTATATGTTTGTAACTGGTGGTTTGTCATATTTCCACACACAGTACCGAAGATATTCTTCCAACGGCTGCGGGACGCTAATAGACATCCTGAACGTGGCTCCCGCAGGCTGATGTTATCGTTCGTCCTTTAGCATATTCGGTAAGCGAGCTGTGCTCGACTTTGAAATTTTATTTCCAATTATATCTCCTAAGTATTGGTTTGTAACAGGGGGCTGTTATATTTCCACCCTCAGTACCGAAGATACATTTCCAACGGCTGCGGGACGCCAACAGATATCCTGACCGTGGCTCCCGCAGGTTGATGTTATTGTTCGTCGCCTAGCATATTCGGTAAGCGAGTGGGCCATGGCCCCCCCCACGCCAAACAACCCCCCTTAGAACTTGCATTTTCAATCACACCTCGCATGTATTTGTTTGTAACTGGGGGTTGTCGTATTTCCACCCTTAGTACCGAAGTTAGAGAAGCTGAACGAGAGCGGATATCCTGAGCGTGGCTCCCTCTTGTTTATGTTACCGCGAACCATATTCGGTGAGTTAACTTTCTTCGTCCTTGAAAGCGACCTGCCTCTTTTCTCGAGATTGTACTTGCAATTGAATCACCCATGCATTTGTTCGTAATTGGTAGCCTGTCGTATTTCCACTCTTAGTACTGAACACACTGGTGCTGGACGCTAGCAGGTATTCCGAGTGCGGCTCCTCTTGGTTTATGCCACTGTCCATCTTGGATCATATTCGGTAAGTTAGTTGTCTTTATCCCCGAAATTGCATCAACAATTTAAATCAAATATGTATTTACAAATAGAGGTTGGTCTTATCTTTATCTTTAGTACCGGAGACTGACAGTTGGCTTCTTCTTGTACCCAGACGAAAAATTTCGTCTTTTTAACAAACTCGGTAAGATCCTGAGATTTTCAGCTTAAAACTACATTCCGAACATAAATTAACAGTGTATAGAATGGCAACTAGAGGTTCGCTACCATTTTTCCTTTCCCAGTACCACAGCTTGATAGACGCTCACTAGTGTTTTCAGTGCATGTTAATAGAGACAGGCCCCTGATTTACTTTACCATCTCTAAGACTGGGAGAGCATACTGGTTTTCTTTCATGTGGTTCGTATATTCTGCTTTAGGTTTAAATGGGATGAAATCTCCTCCGTTTGAACAGTCTCATGTCGAGATACCTTACCAAGATCCCCTTTTATTGTATCAATATACCACTGCTCAAATATATAATGATTAGTTTGTACCTTATGTAGCTACACTGTTTAGCTGCACAAGTAGGGAGTTAATGGTATGCAAGCACAGCCATATGTACATGTATTGCTATGTTGATGATGGGAGTTTGAGATTACTCCTTTGTGTTTTTAATGTGTTTTTTATATATGTCTTTCAGAATGTATTGTGGCTCCTGAAGAAGGCGTTCTCGTGATAACGCCGAAACGCGCGTCGATGACTAATATTGTTCGCCACTGTTTTAACACTTTTTGTGCAATTGTGCTATAAATACATTATTTGTATATAATCGATTGTTTATATGATTACCTGGTTTTTATGTTCTCGCATCAAATGTTTTTAATATGAATATGTACACTTAGCAATAAATGCAAGTTTGTTTTTCTTATTTGGGTTTGTGCTTTCTACTTTCCTCCTCCCCGCATGTATTATCAATTGTTTATTTTTCTCACAAAGGGTCCACGACCCCACCCCGCCCTATTTGTTGCAGTACCATATGGCGGTGGCGTTGTCCGTGAACACTTGCACTACACTTCCCCGGACAGAGGGAAGGAATGCCTTCAGTGCAAATCGGATCGCCCGCAGCCCCAGAAGGTTGACATGGAGCCGGGACTCCGCCGGAGACCAGAGGTCTCTGATCTCCCTCTCTCCCATGTGGCCCTCCCCATCCCAGGAGGACGCACCTGTCACCAATACATGCTCCGGTTGGGGTAGGGAGACAGATATGCTGCTGACCCAATAGCGGTTCGTGAGCCACCACTGCAACTGACTCTCAGTGCCCTCCGAGATCAGGACGTGGTTGGACAGGTTGCCCTGATGCTGTGCCCACTGAAAATTCAGGTCCCAATGCAGAGCCACCTGGCGTGATGCACCAGAAGGCTGCAGGAGGCCATCAGCCCCAGGAGCCGCAGCGTCAACCTGACCGAAACTCGGGATAAAGGCTGAAAGATCGGAATCAGAGCCTCAATATCCCGAACCCGCTGTTTGAGGGGAAAAAACCGAAACTGCGCCGAGTCCAGAACCGCTCAGATGAAAAAGAGCTTCTGAGAGGGGCACAGGTGCGACTTCGGCACGTTGATGAGAACCCCAGCGAGTGCAGGAGGTCGGTCGTAGTCTGGAAGTGGGAGACGGCTGTCTGGGGCAAGCCCGCCTTCAACAACCAGTCGTCACGATTGGGGAAGATTGAAACCCCTGATCTGCGCAGATGAGCTGCGACCACCGCCATCACTTTCGTGAACACCCGAGGCACTGGTAAAGCCGAAGGGGAGCACGGTAAACTGAAAGTACTCGTGGCCTACCGTGAACCGCAGGTAGCGCCGGTGGGCCTGCAGGACGGGGATGTGGAAATACGTGTCCTGCAAGTCCAACGCTACCATCCAGTCTCCTGGGTCCATGGTAGCCAGGACCTGAGCCAAAGTCAGCATCTTGAACTTCTCCTTCCGGAGGAAGCCGTTGCCGCTCTGTAGATCAAAGATAGGGCGTAGGCCTCCTTTGTCCTTCTTGGGTACCAGAAAGTAGTGGGAATAGCAACCACGTTGTACTTCTGGCCTAGGAACGCGCTCAATAGCCCCCTTGGCCAAGAGGGCCATAACTTCCTCCTGCAGAAGTTTCAAGTGATCCCACAACATGGGGTGGTACTGCGTGGCATGGCTGGAGGGGTCGCCTCGAAGGGGAGGGAGTAGTCCCTTCGGACGATTTGCAGCACCCACCTGTCCGACATGATGGTACGCCAGTGGAGGAGGTGATGGCGAACCCTGCCCCCCACTGGCATTGAATGGTCCTGAAATGCTGGACTAGGAAGGCTTAGAGGCAGATGCTGCAGGAGCGGGTGTGGACTGACCCTGCCGTTGTCCCCCAGCACCGCCACGGCGGTAACCACATCGCGACCGTGTTGAGACAGGTTCTGCGGCCTGTGGCTGGCTGGATGTGTGGGGGCGCCCCTTCCTTGGCCACGAAAGGGGCGAAAAGCGGAAGTTAGCTGGCGCTGGCCTAGGCCCAAGGACTTGGCCGTAGCCCTGGAGTCCTTGAAACGTTCCAGCGCACTGTCCGCTTTGTTGCCAAAAAGGCGACGGCCATCGAAGAGCATGTCCACGAGCGAGGCCTGGACATCCCCTGAAAAGTTGGCGGACCTCAGCCAGACGTGGCGGCGAACCGCCACTGTCATTGCAATCGCCCTACCCAGCGAGTCCATGGTGTCGAGTCCACACCGTATTGAGTAGCATGCTGCATCCCGCCCTTACGCCAGGGCTTGGGTGAGCTTTGCCCGGGCCTCCTACGGGCACTGAGGCAGCACCTCCGCAACTGTATCCCACAAAGAGTGGGTGTAACAGCCCAAAAGGCAGGCGGTGTTGAAAGACCGCAGCCCCAAACTCAAGGAGGAGAACAGTTTCTTCCCAAACTGATCATACCTTTTGGATTCCCGATCCAGAGGAGTGGTCCGGAATGCGGTTTGAGACGTAGAGGCCTGGATCACCAGGCTCTCGGAGGTGGGGTGAACGGACAGGAAGCTAGGGTCGCCCGGAGCCAGGCTGTGGCATCGGGCCACGTTCTGATCCACAGGAAGGCCGGTGGAGGGCTTGGACCAGGTGCCCAGCAGAACGTCAGGGAGGGCTTCGTTATACGGCAGTAGATGCTCCGAGGAGCTTGCCTGCGGTTTGAGCACCTCAGTGAGGAGGCTAGTCCTCACGGCCGCAACAGGGAGCTCAAGAGCCAAGGCCTTGGCTGCCCTAGTCAACACCACGCTGTAAGCAGCCCCCTCCTCCGTAGCCACGGAGGGAGGCGAGACGAATCCAGTGTCTGGCGAAGTGTCCAGACCTCTGGTCTCCTCAAGCTTGTCTGCCCAGTCCTGGATCAACTGGCACTGAAGTGCCAAAGAGTCCTCAGACCCCTCCCAGTCCTCCTCGCCATCCATCTCCTGATAGTCAGAGAATACTGATGGAGCTGGGTCGTAGGTGAATTGCTCAACCATCGGTGCCTGAGACGGCGCCGGTCGAACGGACCGGGGCTGGGACTGGGGACGACGTCGTGGGCGACACCCTTGGGGTCGGCGCCAGCGGAGGAGTCGTAAGGTTGACTGGTGACGACCTGGATCCAGGCCTGGATCCTGTGGGGCCCTGCGGTGTCGGGATCGGAGTCGACGACGGCGCCGGGGCCGAAGCACCCAAAGGCCCCGGGGTCGGAGCCGCCGGCCCGCTAGGGCTCCCAGACGGACCCATGGCCCCGAAGGCGCCTCAACAGGTTCCGACGGAGGGAAGTGAGTCCACATGGCCATGAGGAAGTCACGTATCTCCTCCGGCGTCGCGTGCAGCTCAGGGACCGGCGGGTAAGGGGCTGGACGCGGCGCTTGCGGCTCCACCGGACCCCCGGCCGCATCGCGCGAGCGTCGGGGGGAGTCAGAAGAGCGATGACGTCTCTTCGACTTCTTTTCGAATGCCTCGACTTACCTGAGGACTTGGAGCCCGAGTGGTGGTGACTCGTCGAGCGGCGATGACTGCAGCTCCGCGACCGGTCCCTCAACTTCCTTCTAGACCAGGAACTCGAGCGGCGCGAAGCCGACTGACGGAGCTTGAGTTGCTTACGGGACCGCTCCCCGTCTACCCTTCGAGGTCAAGGCAGGGCAGTCGGAGCGCAACTTGTCTTCGTGGTCGGCCCCGAGAAGGTAAAGGTACCAATGGTGGGGGTCAGTCACCGACATCAAGCGGTGACAGTCCTCGCAAGGTTTAAACCCAGGCATCCCTATTGGCACCGCGAGTCGAATGTCGACTCGAGAAGTGATCAAAATAGATCAAAAAAGGTAGTCAAAAAAGGGCTAAGAGTACTGCTCTTCCCGGATCTGCGCTTGCTGGTGCGGAAAAAAGAAGAACTGAGTACTCCGACGTCATCCCGGCGATCACGACGCCGACGACAGACGCGGAGCCGCAGACGCCTACCGACGCGCAGGAGTACTGCTGATGAAAACTTTCCGGATCCAGTCTGACGCCTGGGGATATTCTAAGGTAAGGAATCTAACACTAACCTGTTTCTTTCAGATATTTGTGGTATGTATCTATCCTCCCACTTGCTTGGGCTTTAACATTTGTGGGATTTTTTCAGGCATTCAACCAACCATGCATCTGATTCCTATCAGCCACTTATGCATGCATTGTATGCATGCATCACATGTATCCTTCTCTCTGTCAGTCATAAATATTAAATCTCGCCCGTCCTTCTTCCATCCACCCGTCTTTCCCTTTTTAGTTCAACACCAGGTGATCTGATCTGACTTTTAGTCTTCTCCATAAAACTTTCAAATCGGAGTTGAAATCAGATACAAGAGGCCATTGGTTACTCAATACTCCCGCCGCTAATGCCTTTACTAATGCCAATTAAAGGGTGTCTTCACTCTTCAAACATTCACAACAACTTCTTACTAAGTCTCAACAGTACAGTATACATACAGTACACCCTTGCAGTGAGTGTAATGTCAATAGTTAAGGATTATGAATCTAACTTACCACCGCCCGCCACTGGTGCTGGCTCACCCCCTGCAGCTCCAACCGCAACTGCCGCATCCTCGCCAGCTGCGTCGCCTTCGCTGCTGGCCCCGGCACTGGAGGTCGGTAGTGCGCCTAGAAAAAACATTACACATTTTTTAGGTGTCATATACACCTCCCCCTATTGGTCAGTAACAAGATTGAAAAATGAGTTAATAGTGATACATACATATACAACATACATCACTAGTAGTGGAGAAGTGTGACTCACCGGTTAGAGGAGGCAGACCCGGACGCAGAGGTCAGACCCGGGACCAGGGTTCAATCCCTGACGCGGCAGGGTCATGAGCTCAAAATGTCCACGGACTCGAATCATGGGTTCATACTCTGCAACTCTAGCTTGCTTAATCTCCACTACGGCCCCACCGCGATGGGATGCCTGGCTTTCACCTTGAGGATGCCCAGTAGGGGTTATCTCGCAGGGAAAAGCCAGGACGGGTTCCCAAAGCAAGCGCCTTGAGACCTTACGGTGAAAGGCGCTATATAAGAACGTATGATTTACGATTTTTTTTTATTTACTAGTACAAATCAGGTAGTAGTAGACACTAGTAGTTATATGGCCCCTTAGGTCATTCTAGTCTTTGCTTAGTTAGCCCGAGCCATGCAACCATTTATATTTGTGTCTTTTATTTATGCACACGTGACGTTACCTCGCAGCTTGTTGTATAAGACACCTTTGAGCCCACAGAACAAGTTACTTACCTTCGGTAACGCTTTTTCTGGTGGATACAGTATCTGCCTGTGGATTCCTCACCTTGTGAATATCCCCTTGCGTCAGCAACATTCGGAAATTCTTTTTGTAGCTTCGCGCCGACGTGGACGACGTCAGAGGCACGACACCGCGCGCGACTCCGCTGACGTCACCGACTCCATAATAGGCCCACGCTGGCGTGATGACATCAGTTCCGCCCTTTTTTCTGTGCCTTCGAGGCACACGGACGGACCGACATCAGTAGATATATACACAGTACACAAATGTCAAGATAACACACATAGTGTGAAAGCAATGCAGAAAAGCAATTGAAATAAAACTTTTCCTTTAACAATAAAAACATATTAACATCACAGTTACTCAGGTATAGAAAGTGGACAACGGGGAGGCGGGTGGGTGAGTGAGGAATCCACAGGCAGATACTGTATCCACCAGAAAAACCGTTACCGAAGGTAAGTAACTTGTTCTTCTGATGGATACATCTGCCAGTGGATTCCTCACCTTGTGAATAGATTTCCACAGCAGTCCCCACTCCCGGAGGAGGGTGTCCACTCTCCCATACCAGAAAATCCTGGAGGACAGAACGCGCAAAGTGGCCTTCCCTCCTCACTTCAGTATCCAAGCAGTAATGCTTCGCGAATGTGTGGAGGGAGGCCCAAGTTGCCACTTTACAAATATCCTCAACAGGTACACCGCTCGACAAAGCAGATGTTGAAGACTTTGCTCTAGTAAAGTGGGCTCTCATACCCTCTGGAGGTTCCTTACCAGCCAGGGCGTAGCAGATCTTGATGCATAGAATTATCCATCTCGAAAGTGTGCGCTCTTCCTTTCTTGCAACCAGCAAATCCAACAAACAGCTGCTCATCAACACGATAGTCCTTAGTCCTAACAAGATAAAACCTCACCGCCCTCTTAGGGTCCAGACGGTGAAGCCGCTCCTCCTCCTCGGATGGGTGAGGGGGAGGATAGAAGCTAGGAAGGGTAATGGACTGTCCTAGATGGAAGGGAGTTACCACCTTAGGCAGAAAAGCAGCCCTGGTCCTAAGAACCATTCGTTCAGCATGGATGGTAAAGAATGGGGGCTTTGAACTAAGAGCTTGAAGCTCACTTACCCTCCTTGCCGAGGTAATTGCAACTAGGAAAACCGTCTTAAAAGACAACAATCTCAAGGGACAATTATGTAGAGGTTCGAAAGGGGAACCCATCAGAAACGTAAGCACCAGATTCAAGTCCCATTGAGGCACAATAAAAGGAGCAGGAGGGAATTTATTTGTAAGGCCCTTCAGAAATCTTAAAACAATAGGAGATTTAAATAAGGACGGCTGATCCGGCAGGCAGAGAAAAGCCGATAAAGCTGAAAGATAACCTTTCACTGTAGCCACAGCAAAACCATGCTGCGCCAAAGAAAGAGCAAATAGAAGTATATCTGACAAACGAGACCTCAAAGGGTCAATGGACTTCTCCCCACACCAAGTCACAAATTTAGACCATCTGTAAGAATAGATTGACTTAGTGGAGTCACGCCTGGCCGAAAGAATGACATCCACCACATCATGTGGGAGAGAAAACAAATCAGGTTGCCCCGTTCAATCTCCAGGCATGACGGTGTAAGGTCTGGAGGTGGGGGTGTAGAACCTGCCCCTCCATCTGAGAGAGGAGATCTGCCCTGAAAGGGAGACAGAGCGGCGGGCACGAGGAGAGGTGGAGAAGATCTGTGTACCACACCCTTCTTGGCCAATCCGGGGCGACCAATATAACTTGGGCCCGGTCTTGGCGAAGCTTCCTCAGAACCAGAGGAATCAAGGGTATGGGAGGAAACGCGTAAAGGTGTTGCGAGTCCCAACTCAACTGAAACGCGTCCCCCAAGGCTCCCTGCATCGGAAACTGGAGGCTGCAGAATGTCGGGCAGTGAGCATTCTCGCGAGTGGCGAACGGATCCACCTGAGGAGTCCCCCACGTCCGAAAGACGTGAAGAGCTACCTCTGGATGAAGTCTCCACTCGTGGTCGGCTGAGAACTGCCGACTGAGACTGTCTTCATGCACGTTCAGAACTCCGGCCAGATGATTTGCCATCAGACAAATCTGATGATCCTGAACCCAGGACCAGAGACGCAGAGCCTCTCTGCAGAGACACTGCGACCCTACTCCTCCCTGCTTGTTTATATACCATGGTGGTGTTGTTCGTCAGGACCTGAACCGACCGACCGCGAAGGGAAGAAGGCCTTGAGCGCCAGACGTATCGCCCGCAATTCCAGAAGGTTGATGTGAAGCAACCTTTCCTCTGGAGACCAAAGATCCTTGATCTCCAGATCCCCCAGATGAGCACCCCACCCTAGAGTGGACGCATCAGTTATCACTGTGGCCACCGCTGGAGGAAGTTGGAAAGGCTTTCCTTGAGACAGAATGCCCTCCACACTCCACCAAGACAGATCCGCTGCAGTTTCTCTGGAGATCCTGATCGACTCCCTGAGATCTCCGTTGTGTTGATACCACTGCCTGCTGAGGCATCACTGGAGTGTCCTCATATGCCAGCGTGCATGGATGACCAACAGAATGCAAGAAGCCATCAGACCGAGCAGACGAAGGACCTTCAGGTCTGGACTGACCGCTCCATTGTGAAATAAAGGAATAATTTCCTGTATGTCGCGAATCCTTTGAGGTGGAGGGAATGCCCGACATACAGTAGTATCCAGTACTGCACCTATGAACAGGTTGCGCTGGGAGGGCACCAGGTGAGATTTGGGTACATTTATTGAAAAACCCAACCTGTACAACAACTGAGTTGTGACTTGCAGATGATGGAGCACTTTCTCCAGAGATTCTGCTTTGATCAGCCAATCGTCCAGATAAGGGAATACCGGAACCCCTGACCTTCTGAGATGTGCAGCCACCACTGCCATCACCTTGGTGAAGACTCGAGGCGCAGTAGTAAGACCAAACGGAAGGACCGCAAACTGGTGGTGCTGCGATCCTACCGTAAAACGGAGATACTTCCTGTGCAACTTCAGAATGGGGATGTGGAAATACGCATCCTGCAATTCGATCGACACCATCCAGTCTTCTTCCAGCAGCGCTTGAAAAATCTGCGCAAGGGTGAGCATCTTGAACTTCTCCTGCTTCAGGTAAAGGTCCAAGATCCTGAGATCCAGGATTGGACGAAGTCTGCCATCCTTTTTGGGGATCAGGAAATACCAGGAATAGCACCCCTGACCCCTCTCCTGCTCTGGAACCACCTATATCGCACCCTTTCTGAACAGAGCCAGGACTTCTTCCTGCAAGAGTAGCAGATGGTCCTCCGCACAAAAACCTTGGCAAGGAGGGTAATTGGGGGGAAATTCCCAAAAGGGAAGAGCATACCCATTCTCCACGAGATTGAGAACCCAAAGATCCGATGTAATCAATTCCCAATCTCGTAGAAAATGGGTAAGCCGGCCCCCCACTGGGCCCACATGATCCGGAATGGCGGATCTAGGGCTGCTTTGCTGTGGTGGCAGGGGGTTTGGAAGAGGTAGAGGAGGAGGAGGCCTGACGACCTCTAGGACGAGCTCTTTGTCTGCCTCTGTACGACTTATACAGCGTATTTTGCTGCTGTTGCTGCTGCTGAGGCTGCCTGTAGGTCCGAAAAGAAGACCTGCCAAAACCTCTGAACCTCTTCCCGGTAGTACCTCTGGACTGCAGGCCCAAAGATCTCGCTGTCGCTCTGCAGTCCTTGAATCTTTCTAAGGCAGCATCAGCCTTCTTTCCAAACAAACCTGACCCATCAAAGGGCAAATCCATCAAGGCAGCTTGGACATCCGCAGAGAACTCAGATGATTTAATCCATGCCGCTCTTCTTGTGGCCACAGAAGAACCCATCATTCTTGCTACCGAGTCAGCAGTGTCCAGACCACTCTGAATGACCTGTCTAGCGGCAGCCTGAGTGTTAATAATCACTTCTTGAAAATCCTTCCTATCCTCCTCAGGAAGCTTTGGAACCAGCTGTTTTACTGAATCCATCAATGCATGGATATAGCGTCCCATTAGACAAGTTGGATTAGTTGATGTAAGCGCCATGCCTGCCGAGGAAAATACTTTTTTAGCAGCCTGGTCCTGCTTCTTTGATTCCTTATCCCCAGGAACCTGTGGAAAAGCGCCCGCAGATTTTTTCGAGCAGGCCGCCTGCACAACCAAGCTCTCTGGCAAGGGGTGTGTGGATAAATAGTTCGGGTCACCAGGCGCCACCCTGTACCTTCTTGCAATCCCCTTCGAAACAGCAGGGGCTGTAAGAGGTCTTTTCCAGAGCTCAGTTATAGGCTCCACCAAAGCATCATTAAAAGGGAGCATAGGCTCGACCACAGAGGTAGGCGAATGAAGGACTTCAGTCAGTAAATTAGCTTTATACTCTGCAGTTGGAAGTGTTAAATTACACAAGTCTGCAGCCTTTCTTATGACCACGTGATAAGGTGTCACATCCTTAGAAGGGGCGTCAGAAATAGAGGAAAAATCCCAATCAGGGGACAGTTCAAGACCACTAGCCTCTCTCAGATCATCGAAAAGGTCCTCTGAATCTTGCAGCTCACCCTCTTCCATTCCTGCTTCACAAAACCCCTGCATGAATGAAGTCGACGGATCCAGAATCGACTCCGTCTGAGCCGGGCCGGCGTCGGGCCCGAAGCCGGAGGACCAGACCGCTGAACACGAGGTCGAATCGGTTTCGGCATCGAGGGTGTCGGCGTCGATGGTCTTGGCATCGAAGGCTTCGGCGGCGCGGAGTAAAGCCAAGGCGGCGTCGGAGCCGGCATAAATGGCGCAGGAGCATAAGACTGGGGGATACCCAGATTGTATGCTAATGGACCCGTGGGACCAACCGGTGCACCAGAGGGGTACATAGCTCTTGAATACACTACATACATAGCATTCAAGAACTGAGTAGGGTCCTGACCTGGAGCAGGAAAAGCTGGATAAGAGCTCACAGGCTGCTCTCGAGGGAGCGGAGTCTTCTCGACTTCGACCTCAACCTCAGGCTGGTGCACCGGGGTCAACGAACCCGCAGGCAACGGAGCCTCCTCTTCTCCTCCATCTTCTTCATCTCCTTCACCCTCCTGGTCAGAAGAATGAGTCGGAGCCGGAGAAGAATTCGACATCGGCTTCGGTGAATGAACAGGCGAAGCCTCACCTTCGGAGACTTGAACTCCTGGAGTCGGAGCCTCCACTTCTTTGCTAAGTAACTTCACCTGCGACTTCGGTCTCGAGCTCGAGTCCTTCCCAGAATGATGGCGAGACTCATGAGATCTCTTCTTGTGCTTCTTCCTTGAAGACTTGGAGTCATGCCCTAAAGACGTCCTCGAGCGCGACTTCAAGCAAGACCTCGACCTCGAACGACGATTCCGTGACCTCGACCTCTTCTTGTCCTTCCTGATCTTCAACTTTGCAACAAGGAGTTTCGCCTCCCTCTCACAGAGAGCCTTAGGATTCATTTTCTTGCAGGATGAACATTCCTCGACGTCATGGTCCGAACTCAAACACCAGACACGGCACTCGGGCGGATCCGTCATAGACACCTTCTTGCCGTACTCTCCACAGGGCTTGAATCCAGTCTTCTTCGTGGACATTTCGACACAAAGAAGCAAAAGGACACTGAAATGAAAGAAACAGTAACAAAGTTACCAACAGCTACAGAGGATCCCTGGAAACAGTTAGCGTCGACGACGTGGCAAAAAGGGAAGCGGAGTCGCGCGCGGTGTCGTGCCTCTGTGACGTCGTCCACGTCGGCGCGAAGCTACAAAAAGAATTTCCGAATGTTGCTGACGCAAGGGAATATTCACAAGGTGAGGAATACACTGGCAGATGTATCCATCAGAAATTAAAAACAAGAAGACTTACAAGAGCCAGCAGAAGAGCCCTCGTTGTTGTCCTCCTGTTGCTGTTCTGCTCCTCCGGCCGACTGAGACCCTGTCTACTTGCCCCTGGGTGCTGAACATGAAAGATATAAGAAAGAGAAAAACATCGATGATTGGTGTGAAACAAATAAAATATTTTCAAGGACAGTCGAAAAAACATTTATGTGAATAACAATTGCAATAAACAAATTGACCTATCTCATCTGGTCAACAAGTATCGGGGGATTCGCGGATCGACTACTTACTATTTATCAACACTAATCCAGTCTTCCATTCTGATTCCAGAATACTAACTAAGCCTAAGTAGTACTTACCACCTGACCTAGCCCACCTATTCTATGCCTGCCAATTGTACATTAAGTATGCATTTCCACTTCTTTTAGTCCTCAAAAGTGTATAAATGGTCAAAAGGAGGATACAGGACTACATTTTTGCATACACCAAATTGTTGGTTGATTGATTGGTGCTGATGTTCTGCTAGTGCTAAGCCTATTACCACTCATTGAACAAACTAAAAAAGGTTCTACTAAAGACTGGGGTAAGCACTAGCAGCGCGTGACTTAACAGAGGGGGCATCACCCATACCACAAAAAATTACAAAGTCATACTAAGTAACTGAACCCAAGTATCAATCCACCCCTATCTCTTAGTGACAAGACAAAGTAAGGACTAGAGTCACTATAGCATTACGTTGTTAGGGGTGGTCGGATCTGATCACAGGCATGAGTGTTCAACGTAGATTCCGCAGGGCGGCATAGAGTGCTCCTTTCCGCATTCGTATTAAAACCCCTGAGGTCTTGTTTGACATTCCCTAATTCACCTACTGCATTGTGTTGCGGTACTTTGAGACTCTCCCTAACGAGCAGAAAAGAGAGGTTCACCCAAGAATCATTGCTTGGCTTACTGCTTGGTTAGTGACCACGCCCCCTTTACTCAGCGTCCTGCTCAGTGAGGTCCCGTAGCGTTCCTGGTTCCTGTTTGCCTTCGTGTTCCCGTTTTCTCCTTTGATTCCTGAGCCTGTTGTACCTGCCCTAGATTCCCTGTTGGGTTCCCGGTATCCCTTTTTCGTTACCCGTATCTCTTCCTCCACCCTGCTTCTCATTTCCCGGCACCTCCTTCCCCGGTGCCTTTCTCCCTTTTCTGCCTTGAGTGCCTTCCGGTCCTTCTCGCCCCGTTTTTGGTTTGTGAGGCTTGTCCCCTAGCCCTTACCTCTTCGCCGTTCCTCTCTGGTGTTTGTTTAGAGTGGACGGAGGCTTTCTTTGTTGTTATTGTTTACGCGCTTCGTTCCATCTGCATTACACGAGCGGAACGTGTTGTCTGCAATACTTGCGTTGTCTTGTTGTCTTGTTGTGTGTACACCCGTTCCGCTCCGTCTTAAGTTTAAGAGCCGGACGGGGTGTGTGTATTGTGTGTGTCGTGTGATATATGTTACTCACTCCGCTCTGTCTTTAGTTTATGAGTCGGAAGTGGGAGTTTCCGTATCACTTTGTCTTTAGCTCTAAAAGTGATACGAGCCAGTCAGCAGCGGCTCTTGTGGCCCAGTCTTGCTCTGTATTCAGTTTAAGAGCAGGACTGGAATTGATTACCTTCTGCCTTGGAGGTATCCTTGCTGGTAGTCTCCCAGGGCCCCTTCAGTATCTCTTGGTTCTCGACTGGACTACCAGCTTAAAGCCCTGACGCTCACCTGTGAGGTAAGTGGAATGCTATGTTGAACACTTATGTATCAGTCCTGTAAATTACTGGTGAAGTTAGTGTTGTTGTACCTTTCGTTCCAGCTATCTCCTGCCATCAAGACTGCAGCTACATCGTCCCTGCTGGGGGAGAGTGGTATACTCCTTGGGAAAATTCCCCCCACACTTTTTGGGAGCAACTGACTTTGAGCGAGTTATCTCTTCTCACTTGGGTCGTTGCTGTTTGGAATTGTGTGGGACATTCGTCTTTGCTCCCGTGGACAAACATCCTCCTCTACAGGGGAGGACCCTTGACATACGTAACTTAATTTCTCTAAAATAAACTCTTACATAACCACGTTAAGCGTGCGCAAACGCAAAGTTGCAAACGAGTTAAATTAGTGGCGCAGAAGAGCACCTGTGTCATAACAATCAAAGAAGACTTTTAAACGTAATTTGCCTGTAATTTAAGCAGCAGCATTCTAGCTGCTTGAATAAAAAAGATATTCGCAATATATAACACAGAGCAGAAGAACAGACACTAATTAGCAATAATTAAATAGTTAATCACCAAGACCCAGGACCTCCACTCCTAGCAGGTCCTGCTCCCGGTCCAGGATATCGGACCACCGGTGCGTCAACTGGCTCTGGGTGCGCCGGACCCCAGAGCAGCAAAACACTGCCCGGTGCACCTTCCCCCACCGCTGCCGACGCTCCCGGAGCCCGTACCCAGACCTAGGCTTGCCACCTGTTGCCAGGGTTAAGGGGAGGTGGCGCTGCACAAAGAAAACCAGTGCAGCCAACTCCACCTCCCCAAATAAGGCCCGTACCTGCACCCCTTGTGGGCGCTGCCTTCCGCAATGAAGGCGGTCGCGGCTCGGGCTCCGGCGTTGAGCCCTTTGCCCTTTCCACATGGTTCTGGGGTAGGCAGGGCGGTAGAGAAAAGGTAAACCGTTTTTTTAAAGTAAGTAAAAGAAATGAAAAGAGCAGGCAATAGAAAAAGAGTGAAAAAGTAGTTAAAAATACACAAAAAATACACAAAAACCAAAAATATAGAAGCAGGAAAATAGTCTGAGAGATAATAAATAAGAAAGATAAAAAAAAAGTTTCTAGAAACAAAAGATTGAAAAGATAGAGGGAGGATTCAAAAGCAGGCCCCCAGAACCATAGCAATAGAGTTAAAAACAAGATGGTCGCGCCCATTGCCACCGCGTGGGCAAATTTGTGCGATATTTTGCCCCATAGCACGCAAAAAGCGGCACGAACATGTAAAAGCGTTCCCGAACAGGAAATACAGATAGCGAACGGGCGCGAGCATGCATTGCGCGACCAGGAACAGGAAATAAGCATCGCGGGCGGGCAAGTGAAAACAAGATGGCCGCGCCCATAGGCGACCGCATGTGCAAGTTGGCGACACATTTCCAACACGATCACGCAGAAAATATCGCGAACAGGCAGGAAAAGAACTTCCACGTCTTCGCGATATTTCTGCGTGTTTGCAGAGATTTTCAACATTTTCGCGAAGAGTTGCGTAATGCAATTACGCAAATTCCGCCCACCCCTAGTACATAGTAAATTAAATGTCAATTATTTTAAACCAGTAGGCAATTTACTGTAACTCAAATTTGTGTGCACCAAAAGCTCCTCCCAGGACCTCAAACATGATTCCAAGGTATATAACTCAAAACGGTGGAGGTAGTACTGTGAGTAGCAATGAAAATAGATGCTGTTGGAGGCGCTATTCAAAAAAGCTGTTTCTAAACTTAAATTTTTATATTTTTTTTCTAAACATGTGATCTATGTTTTTCCAGGAACTGTCTGCATCTAAAAATTGGGCTTTCTAGGCATGTTTTTTTTGTACTTCTGCCTCCAGTGCTACTTTCATTATTGTAGTCTTATTGTCACCTGCACAATGCCAGTATTTTACAGAGCACATACTACCAAACCTGAACCAGGAAATGAGGGCGGGTTGAACGCTGCATTTTATTGCAAAAAGTTGAACAACGGTGACTTGATATTAGGAATATTCTGTGACGCTCATGCAGTCAATCAAAAGAATTAAGCAAATCCAATGTCCTCCCCGCAGCAGCTGTCTATTTTGGTCACAAATTATGGAGTGTATACAAAATAACTCTTGTTATTAGGGGCAGATAAAACTCAGTGAGTGCAAAGCAGTGTTATTTAATCTTCCATTAAGACATACATAGACTTATCTACCCCGAAATAACACCGCTATTTTGTGAACAGTATCGCACAGCATAATTTGTAAAAGTTATGTGACAGACTAAAATCAACAAGTACTGGCAAAGCCATTTCACACTAGACAAAGCTAGCAAGCAGGAACTCTGTCTTTGCATAGACACACGCCTCGGACATGCAGGGAGATAGTCACACGCATATAGAGTATCATCGTGCACACGCGACACATGGTCTGTGCTTGCCAATCTCAGAGGCTACTCAGAGCGCATGGTATTAAGGGCTCGCTCTAAACGGTTCTGCTATAGGCCACCTGGCAGCAGCGCAACGTTCCCTCCTTCTCTGCAAAATGGAGGCCCAAAGCTGATGCCAAAAACTCTTAAAGTAGACTACAGCCTGGAAAAAAACCAGGTACCATAAAGAAATTAGAGCACCAAGATACTGACCACAGGCACCATCGCGACTCAATCACTGCCGAAAGGAAGAAAGCCGAGCAGCACACACAAAGTAGTTCCTAGTGCTGGTAGCACACATCAACTAGGAACAGATCATGGTATCTGGGGATTGATTATTAAAGTTGTCAAATGGAGCAGCATCAGTGGGTTCATGGATCTTTGTAAAATGTTGTGCCCATCACAGACTTTTGTTTCAACAAATGCTGTTCTCGTAGCGCAGTACATTGTAACAGATTATGTTACATTGATGGTGTTTTTTTGGCATTTTGCTGCTTCATTTCAAGAAGCAATGCTGCTTCGCAAGCAAAGCGGATTAACACAGTACTTGCCGATGGGAAACTGATAATACAGAGACACACAGAAAAACAGGAAATAGAATGCCTACAACCAATAGAAACTAGGAAAATTAAAGTGACAAGCACAATACCAATAAGAAGTGAAGAAGTAGTGAAGGCGGGATGTCAGTCCTTTTAAGATGTATTAAATACATTTATTTCACAAGCACAGCACAAGCGCTGTGCAGGCGAAACCTAAAAAAGGAAAAAAAAACCACTTCAGGCATCATGTACCACATAAGCTGTTAAAGACAGTATTGAAACAACATCTGCTACATGCAGGAACACCAATCTGGTGTAAACAAAAGACGGGCATGCCAATGCCCTAACAAGGCTAGCGCCTTACAAAAAAACAAAAATCCTCTGTCATCTATACAACCCAAGTATAGGGACAACTAAAGAACATAACAGAGAAAGCGATATTAAGACTCTGTACCACTTCGCTTGTCACAGAAGCACATCAATGCAGAGTCGGCCTGAGCCCCAAAAAGATGGGCACCATTAAAGTGCATATCAACCAAAGTAGCCTGGACAGCCTTTAAAAAACCTGAAGTTCTTAACCATGCACAATACCGTAGTGCCAGCAAAGATGACATGGCTCAACCTACTAAATCTGTAGTATCCATGCCACATCTAATTATCAGCTGTTAAGTATCAGAACGGAGGTTATCCGGAGAAGATAGCAACACAGTCTCCAAAGAATCCCACAAAACGAGGGATAAACACCCAAGAAGACTAGACATGTTTGTGGACCTTAAAGCAGAACTAGTCGAAGAAAAGATGTGCTTGCCACATGCATTTTCACTCCAAGACTCTATTCAAGGGAGACTTAGGCGGAGAATCCATATCCTGTGAAGCTGTATTAGCCCGAACTACAAGACTACAAATGGTAGGATGCCGGAGGAGACAAACTTGGTCTCCAGGAGCCTACGAGATAAAGCGCGGTTCACTCCAGCCCACTAGCCTCACTAAGTGCAGATATCTAATTCTCTTCCACTTGAGGTGGAACACTCTCAGAAATGGCCTGAAATGGCCCAGACTCCCCTGTAGCACCCTTCACAAGGAGGACTTAGAGCAAGAAATCAGTAGGGAGACCTCGATCTGACGGCGAACCCAAAGGACACTGAGCATACAATACTTGGACTTTTTAATGGTCGAGGGGTGCAAGAGGCTACACTGCTCACATTACCTTGACTCCAAGCATCACATGCAGTACTAATCGGGATCTGAGATGGATATGTGCCAATTGCAGTAGTGACACAGCTTAGACATTGTCTTCTTGGGAGGTGACATTTCCCTACTAACAGCAATATTTTTTTTATTTTTTAGACAATCTCATGACAAATTACTAAAGGGACAGAAACAATGTAGAGGAGCAGGTCTGGAACGGTGTCAAATGGAGCACAAAAAACAGAACTGGCATTTGTGCACTGCGGTGGCGGCTTTATGGCTCTAATGACGTCACTGTGGTGTCACTTCCCGCACAGAGATAGAGTCAGTGCCCTCTTAAGGCAAGAGAGATCTATAGAAAAGTTTCCAGATACAGTCTGGTGAGGAATCTATAGGTAAAAGGTTCTGTCAGAAATGGCCTTAAAAGGTCCTCCGGTATTAGGCACCATGAGGCTACTATCTCCAGATTTGCGACGTGAACAGCTCTAATGTCTCCAGGGACGAGGCCTGACTATACAAATACCTCTTTTAAATGAGTATCAGAATCATTTACAGAGGTTACATGTTCTGCTGTCTTTGTCAGACAAAAACAAATTGATATTGCATGTGAACAGTTTCTGCGATAGTGACATTACAGTTCAAGCTATGAGGTTAATTTAGTATTGATGGAGATTCTGTGACTGCTACATCAAAAACGTCTGTTTCCAACATGCATTAGTATGAGAGCCTTCCACAACATTAGCTCCCTTACCTGACTTGGTGATCCAGAAGCAATATTTCCAAGCCCTCTTACTGCCAGCATTCGCACAGTGACACAGCTGTCTTTCTGCCTTCCAGTCAGGTTGTCCATTATCGATTCAAAGAGATGCAGATCATTTACCACATTACTGTTAAGAAGCTGAAAAAACAAAATATCCCATATAATGAATAATGAATGAAAAACAAGTGAAAAACTGAATTTTGTTGTGCAAGCGTGTGTAATATGTTTCATGTATAAAATGAACAGTACCTGAAAATCTGAGTTTTATGTTGATATTGTAATAGTATCCGTAGGGCCGGTTCAAAGTTATACAACAAATCTTAGGGACAAATGCTTTTATATCTAGAACTTATATTCAAAATCATCTAACTCCTCAAAAGGACAGAGAGCCTTCCGCTAACTCAGGTTTTAAACTGACAACATTAGCTAAATATCTGTCCTTCCATAAGTTGCTACAGCAAAACAACATATTATGGAACTTCAGTCAGTGTATATGGCACACATATAAAGTGTTTATAAGATGCCTCCCCTTCAAGGTATTTCATCATTTAATGCCTGCATTTGACCGTATACTTCTCGACTACTCGATGTGGTTCTACGAGAAAAAGACTAAGAAAACTGTGAAATGGGCATGTTACACACTTATGGTAATGTTATTCCAGGTGTTTTGTTCTGATGAACAAGTTATTTACATTGGTAACATGCTTTCTGGTACAGACTCCATTCAGCTGCAGATTCCTCGCCTTCTCCAAATTTCCCAGGTGTCATAATGGATCTAGAACCTTTTCAGCAGTACCTCTGCACGCCAGTAGGTGGTACCTAGTGGCTCATACTGATGCTGTTCTGCTCTAGAAACGATGTGGGGAGCACATATGGGAGCCTCTCCCATGCGCCGATGTGAGTATCTTTCGAGAGTATCCATGCCCCCAGATGCAGTACTCTGTTGCAGGGATTCTAGTCAGAAACAGAACTATGCTTGGGACCACAGAACATCAATATGCAGGGACTGAGTCACCATACCACATCAGCACCTAAGGGTCCAAATTCAACTAGCTAATAGTGCTTCATTTCCCTCCCTAACGTTTCAAGATGAACAAGTGAATTGGCACCCCGGAACATGACATTCTAGACCCTCTCAGGGATTGCGGTAGCAGGCCATCTTTGTTTTCTCACTCATACATGTCCACAATAAATAAAAAAGAGACACGAAGAAAGCTTACTATCATGCTCGATTATGTAACTGTGCTGCAACTAGAAAACATATGCAGGTCAACAATATAATTAGCATAATTAAGAGACCATACACAATAAAAAGCCCAGTCATACTGACTGACAGACAGACAACCTAAACCTACCCTCCCTATGGAAGCATAATTATATATTATAGCTCTCTGGGATTAGTGGCGAACGCCATACCTGGCATACATAGATGGATGCTCTACATCTCAGCTAGTACTGCTCTCTTGTCTCTGGACCGTTGCTTTGCAAGAATAAATCCTCTCTATTTTCGAAAGGTCGAGTCCCAGCTTATATGATAAGAATTTTATGTTTGAAAGCAGCAGCTGGATTTCTTTATTATGTCTAGGTTTTAGTGTGTGACCACAGAGAGTAACAAGGAGCAGAGATGTTCCAACTAAATCCCAGCAGAAGAACGAAATACAAAAACGTGCAGCCTTTTTGTAAATAACAATGTGTCACAAAAATAAGTATGATGTTTTGTAATGTGTGTGCAGCAAAAGCGTCCCACAACGTGCACAGTTAGGCTAACATAGGGAAAAACGACAATGGGCTCCCTAGGGAACACACAACTACAAATGCAAAAAGGTGTGACCATAAATGAAATGAATGGAGGGTCAGTGAGGAATCTATGGCTACACAGAATAGAGAGAATGTTACAGAACTAACTTGTTCTTATCATAGCAACTTCTACACGCAGATTCCTCATCTTCTGAACAGATACCAAAACAGTGGTGGATCTGTGTATGCACTCAAACAAGAAAGTCCTGCAGGAGTGAGCATCTGCGAACTTGACAAACAAGTTACTTTTCTTTGGTCATGCTTTTTTTAGTCAAGAGTCTAACAGTAGGTTCCTCACCATGGAATATTCCCCAGGCGTCAGAGTGGACCAAGAACATTTTGAGCACTGATCAGTTCCACGTTGTTAGTGATGTGCACGTCCCCACGTAGGTGCCACTCTGGAGAGCTGAAATCAGTTTCTTCCATGACTATTTCCACACCAGGATGGGTAGTTAGGTTAGATTTTGCTTAATGGTCACATACTCCATCTAACAGGATTTTAGGGTGAAGAGCCCCTTACATATAATAGGGAGAATGGCTGGGCCAGTGAGCAATCTGCAGTTAGAGTCTCTACCTGAAAAAGCATTACCAAAGGTAATGAACTTGTTCTTATGGAGACTACTAACCACAGATACCTTACCTTAGAATAGATATCCAGCAATATTTAACAGGAGGTGGGTCTGCAAACAGCTAAAACCAGAAAATCCCCCGGAGGACCGAGCGAGCAACATTTCCACCTCGAAGGGCCTGATAGCCCAAGCAGTAGTGTTTTGTGAATGTGTGGTGAGAAGACTATGTGGCAGCTAGAAATGACTTTTCTGTACAATAATTTACAAATTTGCTTCACTGGCTGTCTTTGTATAGGACTGCATGGCTACCAAAATAACATTGCAAACTTTGGGAAGAAGGTCAAATGCTATCAACTGCTGCCACTCAATCTCCACGCAAGAAGGCATAGAGTTGGACTATTGGTCAGCTTGGGGAAGATGGCGGCCGGGTAAGACGCCCGGTCGGAGAGCTCCGCGATTCTAACTTGAGGTCCTCAAGAAAAACTGCGCTAGACTACACTGACACCGTCAAAGGAAAGGAAAGGAATGCAACAGACGGTAAGAATATAGACCCAGAGGTCCAGACCGAATAAAAAATGTATATTGGCATACTCTCCGGGTAGTACGGAAAAAAGACGTAAAAGACATAAAGAAAATGGTTGGTTACATGGTGTCGGACGGACTCCCGCCACGGAGGGAGTTTGAAATCCCCTGTACGCGGAGTGAGAGGAGCGGCATAGCAGGCTACACGGGAGTCTGGGCAGCGGCGGGGAGAGCTAGAGCGACCTGCAGAAAGGCTTCCGGGAGGCTCGGCTTTCAGTTCGGGGGGATAAGCGGCAGAGACAAGCCGGAGCTGGTTTCACTTTTGCTCGAGGGACATAAGAAAGAGAGTGCGAGCAGGGAGACTCCAGCTTCCGATTTAAACGGCAAAACTAGCGCGAGGAAGTGCATTGCTGACCCCCTTAACAACTACTTTGTAAAATCAGGCACAGCGCTAATAAAAGACTCAAACAACGTGGAAGATTACATTTTGCCACAACACATGAGCGAGGTACTGGGAGAGAGAGAGAGGAGGGGGGCAAAGAAGGGGAGGTCAGAGAAAGCAGAGAAGCAGTGCAGGATAAGGACATAACTACCGGGCACAAGAGCTTAGGGGCTCCAACAACAGGAAATTATAGAGGTGCAGAAGGAAAAAGGGGGTCGCTGAGCGTAGTATCCAGCTACAGCCTCAGAAACAGAAACTTTCTCAAACAGGAGCAGTATCCAAAGAATATCACTCCAAGGGAAGTTAAAAAAAAAAACTAAAAAGAAGCCCCAAGAAACCGCCAAGAACAACACTGACAGCGGGAAACAAACAGCTGAGGATAAAATTGACTCAGCCTTGAAAAATAAGCTCAAAATTACCCCCTCTCTGAGAACTTTCTTTAAAGTTCAAAAACAACAGCAGCTACACACGGTGAATCGCCTTGAGCCATTATCAGAAAGCCCCGAGCCTGTACTTGCACAGTTACAAAATAACCAATCCTCCACAAAAGCAACTGTCTTTAATCTTCAAAACGAAAGCCCTAAAATATCAAGCACTAACAGAGCAGTGCCTAAGAAGAAGACGGAAGATAAAAACCATACTCATATGCAGTCCATAGAGAAATCAGAAACTATCCCTGTATCTCAAGATATGTCAGGGGCAGAGGCAGCCACAGCAAAAAGCACTCGGGACAAAAATAACGAAGAATTAGTGACGAATGAGGAAACCGAGACTATGGTTGTGCAGAAGACACAAGAGACTGATAAAGCAAGTTCCAGAAATCAGACGGACAAGTTTCTGGAGAAAATATGGACTGAGATGAGGGACAAGTTTACCATATCAGAGGCTAAACAAGACAAAATTCAAGAAGTATGTGAGAAGTTGGACTGTAAACTCAATGCACTAGGAGCGAGAGTGACAGCTGTGGAAGAAGAAGTAAGTGTCTTGAACAAAAGGGTGGAAAGTAATCGAAAAGAGTTAAGTACACTAAAACAGGAGGGGAGACATATGAGCGAAAAGCTGGAATCGCTTGAAAACCAAGCCAGGAAAAACAACATACGAATCTTAAATGTGCCAGAAAATGAAGAGGGGACCGACATCAAGAAATTTATCGTAGAACTCCTGGTGGAACATTTTCCCTGGATCAATGCAGAACACCTAGAGGAAGACATGCAAAGAGTCCATAGAGACCCATTCGGAAAAAATAAAGAAAGGAAAACACCAAGGAAAATACTCAATAACTTCAAAATGTACACATTAAAAGAGAAGATTCTCGGTGAGGCCCTGAAAAAAGGTAACTTCAGCAAAGGTTCATGGTCCTTCACGATAAGGTCCGACATGTCCAAAGCATCACAAGACAGACAATGGGAGTTGGGGAAACTTATGCCAGAGCTACAATCATTGGGTGCCACAGTACAAATGAAGTTTCCGCCCTCGTTAAGAATCATGTGGCGCAATAAAATGAGGAATATTAGAGATCCTGAAGAGGTGAAAAATATTCTCGGGCTCATGCGTGATAATATTTGGGTGGAGAATCCCACAAGCTAAAAATTATCTTTAAAAAAAAAAAACGCATACAAGAATACATAAAATAGGTCGGTGTAGGGCGCAATAAATAAAAATACCATACACAAATCAAGTTAAGAGTCAAGGAGCCACAAAGGGGTTAAGATGAAAACCCCAAGAAAAGAAGAAGAAGGAGGCTTCCCCAGGGAGGGTAAGGACAAAGTACAAGAACGGAAAAATAAAAAAAACTCAGAAAATAAAAAATGGGTGGGGAGCAAAATGGGGAAAAAAAACAAAAAAAAATCCTCAAATACAGGAAAAAATGGAAGGAACGGAAAGTCGAAACCTCTGCCAAAACATTTGGAATCTGCAACCAAAACGCACTAACAATAAACATGACAGATGGGAGAAACCAGTAAAAGAACTAAAATACTCTGCTGGAACGTAAATGGCATGAGGACAAAAAGCAGGAGGAATAAAATCCTAGAATACCTTAAGACAACTGAAAGTGAGATCCTTATTTTACAAGAGACGCATCTCCTAAAGGAGGAATGGGATCAGGCAATGAAAAACCTAAGATGGGTCGATACGTACGTTTGCACAAACCAAGGGTGCAACATCAAAGGAGTAGCCATTATCATCAAAAAAATACTAAAAGCAACTATGGAATCCTCGGAAGTCGATAGTAAGGGTAGGTGGGCACTAGCTAGAATAAAAATGGGAAACATCTCCTACACAATAGCAGGCTACTACGGCCCCAATCTCAAAGATCCTGAGCCCCTTCAGAATCTATACACACACCTGTTACAAGCCACTACCCCGGTATACCTGGGAGGAGACTTCAATCTCATATTAGATCCTAGAGTAGATAGGTCCCCCCCAGGAAGGCAACCAAATTTACCGAAAATGAGGGAGTGGATTGGAATATATAGAAGGGACTTAGACCTGATAGATGTATGGAAGGAAAAAGGAGACAAGAGTCAGCCTTACACACTACACAACAAAAAGCTAGGACATAGGTCAAGAATAGATTACTTCTTGATAGATAGAAGCCTACTGGTAAAGCATAACAAACTTAATCGACATACCGTCCCACCTATCAGATCACTCCGCTGTACAGTTAACAGTCCAAACAAACACAGCTCAAACGCAAAAGAGATTTACAGTAGAAAGGACCTTGTTATTAGATCAACAATTCGTACAGGAACTCAGAGCAGAAACAGAAAACTTTTTCGAAAACAATAAAATAGGTACAACAAAACAGGTTACCTGGGATACATATAAGGCCGTGATAAGGGGCAAGTTACTTAGCCTAGGAACATATAAATCCAGAAAAATGAGGCAAGAGATAACAGATCTGGAAAAAAGTATAAACACCCTAGATACTCAAATATTAGCGGAAAGAGAACTAGATAAGAAAGAAAATCTACAAAAGGACAGACTAAAACAGAAAGACTCCTTAAGCAACATTCTTGAGGATAGAGTACGAGTAAAATGGGAAGCAAGCAAGCTGGCAAATCACGAGTATGGGGAAGGCTGCGGAAAATGGCTTGCATGGAAGTTAAAGACCGACATGGCAAGAAATAAAGTAAGGGGCCTAAAGCAACATGATCAATCAAGTCTGACCACAGAGGAAGAGGCAATCAGAAGAGATTTGAGACCTTTTTCTCTGAGCTATATACCGAAGACATCAGCCCATCGGAGGAACAGATAGAGGATTACTTAGGAGACATGTCGTTTTTAGCCCTATCTGAAGAGGAGAAAGGTGAATTAAATAAAGAAATCTCAATCACCGAGGTAAAGGACGTAATAAGAACCCTGAAGAAAGGTAAGGCCGCAGGCCCAGATGCTTTACCAAATGAGCTCTACATGACTTTAATGGAAACTCTATCCCCATATATAACGGAGCTGGTAAATCTGTCTTTCAAACATCAGGACAAGCTGCCCGACTCTTGGAACGATGCGGTAAGAACTATCATCCTAAAACCAGGGAAAGACCCTACAAAATGCGAATCCTACCGCCCGATATCTCTGCTCAACGCAGACTATAAAATATTTACAAAAATAATGGCAGCTAGACTGGGAAGACTCATGCCACAGCTTATACACCCAGACCAGAAAGGCTTCACAAAAGGAAGACAATTACACGAACTTACACACGAACTACTGAGTGCTATAGATGTCGCCATATTAAAAAAGATCCCTCTTACGATACTGACTGTCGATGCCGCTAAGGCATTTGACAGAGTAAACTGGGCATTTCTGAATAAAATAATGAACAAAAATAATCTAGGTAACTCTTTTTTACATGCTGTAGGAAAAATCTATAAAACTCCAAGATCCAAAATTCTGGTGAATGGCAACCTCACAAATGACATCAGAATAGAAAGAGGCACCAGACAAGGATGTCCCCTTTCCCCTCTGCTTTTTAATCTATACATAGAGCCACTAGCAAACAAACTCAGAAACAGCAAGGAAATAACCCCCTTTAAACATCAAGGATGGGAAAAAAAGATCGCACTTTATGCATATGATCTGATGCTATTCACAGATAACTATGCCAGCTCTAAGCTAGCCATAGAAAATATTTTAAGCAAATTTGGAGAGGTCTCAGGATATTTAGTTAATCACACCAAAACAGAAATCATGACATGGAACACACATTACACCAGCCCAAATGTCAGACAAGAGATAAGATACCTGGGTATTCTAGTGAGTCAGGACCTAGACAAAATTCCACAGAATAATCTAAATAGAGTGGCACGCGAGGTAAGGAAACTACTCAAAGTCTGGTCCAGCCTACCCTTAAGCTTTATAGGAAGGTCTAACATCATAAAAATGACTGTGCTACCAAAATATACATACCTCTTTAATACCATTCCGCTAGAATTAAAAAAAAACGCATTAAAAAAATTGCAGGGGGAAATCACCAGCTTTATATGGGCCTCTAAAGGTACAAGAATATCATGGAAGAAACTCAGGAGGAAAAAAGAAAACGGAGGGATAGCAAGCCCAGACTTGGAGGAATACCACAGAGCATTTCACTTTAAAAACATGCGAACCCTTTTAAAAATTCATCAATACTACCCGGAACACTTACAGGCAATGACAGAAGCTGAGGATCATTTTCTTTTCAAGTTCGGACACCAAAAGTACTTTAAAAAAATCAAACTAAAGATACTAAAGGAGGCAGCCAAATTATGGATCCAAATTAGAACAATCCTAAAGATTCCCTACTACAGCTCAATAGCACCGGTATGGGACTCACCAGGAACCCCGGACTGCTTAAAAGACGCTATGGCTAAACCACTTAAACAAGCTGATATTAAACACTGGGGCCAACTCTTAAATGGATCAACACTAATCTCCTGGGAAGAACTGTACACTATTTCCAACGGGACAGTCTCTAAATTTAAGTTCTATCAACTAAACAGTTGGGCAAAAACAATTCCGGCATATGACAAAGATAGTAAAAATCTTGAAAAGGAAATGATAAAAATCTTACCCATGAATAAGGAAATCGCAAAGTGGTACTGGACCTTTATAATGGCAGGAGACGAAAGTATCCAGACTGAAGATCAAATCTGGGGGAAAGATCTGCCAATGGTAGACCTAGGCAGATTATGGGAAGAGTCTCTAAAGAAATGTTGGTCAACACTAAAATCAGCAGGCTTGAAAAGAAATCATTTGTACACACTACACAGGGCATACTGGACACCGAAAGACTATCTAAATTTAAAAATGCAGGAGTGAAAAAATGCCCTAAATGTGGAGAAGAGAGGGCAGATGATGTCCACATGTTCTGGAATTGCCCATCCCTGGAAAAGTTCTGGGAAGAAGTTGGTAAGACTCTAAGCTCGATTTTCCAAAGACAACGTAAGTACAAGTCTTATTCTCTTTGGGATTGGTAATACAGCAGAAGGGCATACAGTAACAGTAAATGAGGCAAATCTACTCTTCGTATTAATGGTGATAGCAAGGAGGGAAATATGTATTAAGTGGATTGGGCCATCACCTCCAACACATGGAGAGTGGATGAATTCAGTTCTCAGGATAAACAGACTAGACAAAAGAGAGAAAGGTAACAAGAGATATAAATACTGGGAAATCATGGAAAACCACCTGACCTCCAATGTAAGGGCAGAACACACGGTCCTATGATTAATGCGAAAACAACATCTGGTTGATGAGTACAATACTCAGAGTAGCCAAGGTGGCTAGCTCCCCTCCTCCTGACAACAGAAATGTTAATATGTAAATGGCATAAAGGGACTCCTCTGTCACAGTGAAATAAGGGAAACTCCCCAACCAAGAGAGACCAAGGGGCAGTGACGGTACAAAAGTCCAGAGGCAGAGACCTGAAATTCCATACACATAGAACTCTCGCAATATGAGAAAAAAAAAAAAAAAGAAGGCATAGAGTTGACAGGTTCGGGTGCGGAACCCTCCCCTGCTGCTGCGACAGACGATCCTCCTGAAGGGGCAGCCTGATCGGAGAATCAAAGATCAATTGGAGAAGCTTGGGATGCCAGACTACCCGTGCTCAGTCACGAGCCACAAGAATGACTTGGGCCTGGTCGCACCTTGGTAAGGTGTATAGGAGTCCTGGGCTCCACTTGAGACAAAACGAGTCTCCAAGAGAGAGGCGCATTGGAAACTAAAGGGTGCAAAAGTGCTGACATTGCACGTTCTCGGCAGAGTCGAAGAGATCTAACCACGGCTCTCTCCAATATTAAAGAGAACTTGCACCATCTCTGGATGGAGACGCCATTTGTGACCCGCTAGGTATCAATGGCTGAGTTTGTCCACCCTGGCGTTCAGAGAACCTGCTAGGTGATGAACCACCAGGGATATGCCCTGCTGTTCCTGCCAGGTCCAGACACGCAGGTCACTTGACAAAGGGTCCCCAACCCCACTCCGCCCCGTTTGCTTCAGTATCACATGGAGGTAATGTTGTCCGCGAACACTGGAACCAGTTTTCCCTTGTTTGGAGGAAGAAGGTCTTTCAATGCCAGACAAATCACTTGGAGCTCCAGCAAGTTGATGTGGAGTCCGGATTCTGACGGAGACAAGAGTCCTCTGATCGCCACCTCTCCCGGATGGACTTCCCATCCAAGGAGTGACCATCCCCAACCATACCACAGTAATGTGTGGTATGGTTGGGGCAGGGAGAGGGGTCTGCCTCTAAGCCCATTGAGGTCAGTCAGCCACCAATGCAGGTCCTGTGCAGTTCCCTCCGAGATCTGGACCATGACGTGGAGATTCCCCTGATGCTGAGTCCACTAAATCTTTAGGTACCACTGCAGGTCCTGCAAATGCTATCTGGAATATGTCAGCAGCAGGATGAAGGAGGCCATGAGGCCATGAGGCCCAGCAGCCTCAGAGTTATTCTCATCGAAATCCAGGATAGAGGCTGCCATATCTGTATCATAGCCTGAATATCTGGACTCGTCGCTTGGGAGGATAGGTCCAAAACTGCACTGTGACCAGAAAAACTCAAATGAAAGGCAGTGTCTGAGAGCGATTAAGATGTGACTTCAGCACATTGATAGTGAATTTAGGTAGGTTCACCATAGTCTGGAGGTGGGAGATTACAGCCTGAGGAGAGCTTGCCTTCGACAGCAGGTCGTCCAGATAGGGGAAGACTGGCACCCCTCATCTGCGCAGATAAGCTGCGACCACCGCCATCACCCGAGTGAACACAAGAGGGGTGCTGGTAAGGCCAAAGGGGAGCACGGTGAACTGAAAGTGCTTGTAGCCTAACGTAAACCACATGTAATGCCAATAAGCAGGCAGAACGAGAATGTGAAAATAGGCTTCCTGCAAATCCAGTGCGATCATCCAGTCTCCTGCGTCCAGCGCAGATAAGATCGGAGCCAGAATGAGCATCTTCAACTTTTCTTTTTTGAAGAAGTAGTTGAGGGCTCACAGATCTAGGCTAGGACAAAGACCCTTTTGTCAGGACCAGGAAGTAGCAGCCAAAACAACCAGAGCCTACTTCTGCTGCCCAACTCCTCTGGCTGCCTTGGCCAAGACAATCACGACTTCCTCCTGAAGCAAAGTAAAGTTACCCTCCATCAGCTGATCATAAGTTGGAGGCATGGAGGGAGGGGTAGTCCCAATGGGGAGGGAGTAGCCCCTTCGACTAAGTGGGGAACCCACCTGTCCGAAGTGATGTTCTGCCAGTGGTGGAGGTGATGGTTAATCCTGCCACCAACCGGCCGCCCATGATCTGGAAGGGCTGGACTAGGAAGGTTTGGAGGCTGAGGCTGCAAGGGGGGGTGGGGAGTTCTGACTATCTCTGACCGCCGGACCCACGGGGTCGAAAAGAGCCACGCTCACAGCGTCACAGAGTTTGCTGAACTTGCGCAGTCATGTGGCTGGCACAGCTAAAAGCCCTTTCCATAGGCACAAAAGTCCAACCGGGGACATGTGGCCACTGACAGGCACAAGGACTTGGCTGTAGCCCTCAAGTTCTTAAAGTGCTCCAGCGCCATATCTGCTTCGTTTCTGAAGAGATGGGTGCCATCAAACGGCATGTCCATGAGAGAAGCATGGACATCCCCTGAAAACCCAGAAGTCTTCAAACAGGCATGGCGTCGCTCAGCCAGCGTCGGTGAAATTGGTCTGCCAGGTGCGAAAAAAATCTACCAACATATGGCAGACGGGTAGCTTTTCCTGGATCGGTGCTTTACTGGCAAGGAAAGAAAAGAACTGATGTCTGCGTGCCTGGGTGGCAACTAGAAGGTACTGCGACGTCATAACCTATGCTACCAACACTCGCGACATCACGCGAAGCTGAATGGAGCCACCAGACACTGTGCACAAGTGGTATTGCTCAGCAAAACGTTTCCAGGATCCAGCCTGACGCCGGGGAAATTCAAAGGTAAGGAATCTGCAGCTAGCAGTCTCTATCAGATCTTTGCCGCATCTCTCACGTCTGATACTGCTTCGGAGAGGATAATACAGGCCTCCTCCAGGTCCAGTGGCAGCACTTGCGCATCCTTTTCCCCCAGGGAATGGGAGTAATGGCTCAATAGGCATGCAGTGTTGACTGATTGCAATGCAAGGCTGGCAGAAGAAAAAGTTTTCTTACCTCAACTGTCCAGCCTCATGGATTTCCTGTACTGGGGTGCCAACGGGAACGCGCAGTGGGCAGTAGAGGCTTGGACCAGGGTTAGGTGGTTTGTAAGGAAATTTGGGTCACCAGGTGCAGGGCGATGGCAGTTGACGATTGTCCTATCCACAGGAGCCCCTGTGATGGGTTGGACCAGGTTCCCCGTAGGGCCTTAATTAAGGCCTTGTTGAAAGGCAGCAAGGGTTCCACGGAGGAGACATCTGCTGCAGGACCTCAGTCAAGATATTTGTCTTGACAGCCACAGAAGGGGGCTAAAGGTCCAGGACCTTAGCTTTTCTTTGCACCACAATAGCATATGATGGTCCCTCCTCCGATGCCATGGTAGGGGGAGAAAGCAGGCCAGTTTCTGGAGCTGTATTTAGTCCGCTGGCCTCACCCAATTCCTCGTACCAGTCCATGTCTTGATAAGGCTGGAATTGTAAAGGGTCCAGCGACCCCTCCCAATCTTTCTCCATTTATAGCCCTGCAGGATAAGGCTGAGGAACCGACCTAGGACCTAAGGGGTCCAGGTAATTGGAGATGAGAATGGGGTTGGAGCCTCTTGTGGCATCTGGAGTCTTGGTGTCTGGGAAGGTGCTGGGGAAGGTCACAATGGTATGTCCGGCATCAGTCAGGATCCATCGCTGGCTCCATGTGGGTCGGGGGAGGTCATTGGCACCAGTTCTGGAGCCGTCGGCGTGAAAGCTGATGAAGCCCCCTCAGAGTCTCCAGGCCAGCCCCCAAGTATATCAAGAGACTGCTCCCTCAAAGCTTTCGGAGCCTTGGCCCAGAAGTCGGAGCACAGTTTGAATCCAGACGTATTCTAGGACATAAGGATAAACCTACATACCAAAAAAAGGGTCGGCAGTGGGGCGTGGCTTAGCGGGCAACGATGGTGGACGCAGCTTGCTAGAGCTCCCACCGGCCCGACATTTATCCGGCAGTTATCCTGGCTCCTGAACCCGCTACATAACCCACCAGAGCGGAGATAGTGGCGGAGGGCAGGAGGTGTTCTCCGGTGCACTTTTCGGTGCCCCCAGACCTTTTACGGCCACGACAGCAGCAGCGGCAGATGGCGGCCTGGTCCCCTGAGTGACGCCGGGACCTCGATTTTGACGCTCCCAGATCGGAGGGTCTCCGCGCCGGCCGGCTGGGCCAGCTCCTCTCCTGGGCCTGCGGCCCCCCCTTGAAGGCGGAACATTGGCTGTATCAGCGGTCTTGCCCGCAGGTGTAGAGCGCCGGCCTGAGCTAGGGGGAAGACCGAGGGGCACTGCGGCCTGCATCGGGACCGGGAGACCGGGACCTCGAGTTTCGAGGCTCCCGGCTGTGAGGGCTGGAGCCTGGTGGTGCCCGAGGGGCTGATCGGAGAGGCTGAGGACCCGGTGCCCCCCCGGAGTGGGTGCCTGCCCGGGGACTTGGTGTGCTCCCTGACCACGGACGAGTGTGGGGATTGATCCTGCGTGGACCCGGTGGCGGCACCTGGTGTGACCCTCTATCTATTGGTGACTCTGGTTGGAGGCGAGGAGCGGCCGGCCCACGTAACGCCGGTGAGTGCCCGAGACTGTTGGCCAGTGGTCCGGGGGGTTCCTCTGCTGGGTGCTGGTGGCGGCCGCTGCGTGGCCTGGAGTGGATTCCACACCCCACCCCCCTCACCCCCCTTGTGACTGGAGTATGGAATAGAGCCATCGTGGAGCGGAGACAGGGCCAGCCTGAGACGCTGTGGTGCTCCCTGCACTTGGGAGCGGCCTTGTGGACCCTGGTGGCCCCCCAGGCGGAGGACGACAATAGTGTGGAGACCTGGTGGGCCTGAGGTTCCTTGAGTGGTGTACTCTTGCTTACATTTGGAGGTGCGGGGGTTGGCGTGGACACTACCCACTGTTGATCGGGGACCGGTTGGGCCCAGGTGTACTGCGACAATGACCAGAGGTGGGGGGGGGGGGCAGTGGATCCGCCAAGCAGGGGACCCTGGACAAATTTACGGGGCCGAGTGGAGCGCCTGGTGCCTCGGGCGGAGGCCATGGATCGGGCCCTGACAATGCAGCACTTATGGCGGCGATCACCCAGTCCAGAGACATGCTGGACGCCAAGATTGGGGCGGTCGGCGCGGATGTGACCCTATTGCGTCAGGACCTGCGGAACGCGGTGGTGCGCATTACTGAGGCGGAATCCAGGATATCGGTGGTGGAAGACGACGTTGGGACCCTGAAGCTGAAAGTGGCGGCGATGGAAAATGTCCAGAGGGGCCTTGCGCTTCGGGTGGAAGATGCTGAAGGGCGCGCGCGCAGAAACAACCTTCGCTTCGTGGGGTTTCCGGAAAGCTGCGAGAAGGGGAACATGGAACTGTTCTTGTCTCACTGGTTGGAGTCCTGGCTTCCCCCAGATGTACTGTCGCGGTGCTTTGTTATTGAACGCGCGCATCGAGCCCTGACGCAGAAGCCGCCGACGGGGGAGCGGCCCAGGCCGGTGATCGCTAGGATTCTGAATTTCCACGACAGGGACACTATCCTGCGGGAAGCGAGTACCAAAGACTCCCTTCTCTTCGAAAACCACAAGATAATGATCTTTCCTGACTACACCAGGATAGTGCAACAACAACGCCACTCGTTCATCGCCGCCAAGGCTAAACTTCGAGGCCTGAAGATCCAGTACTCCCTCCTTTATCCGGCCCGCTTGCGGGTAATCTTTCAATCGAAAACTCACTTTTTTGATAATCCGGAGGATGTCTTTAAGTGGACGGATGCGACAGTGAGGGTACGACCGCATGCCCAGCCGGGACTGAACCCGGGTCACTCACGGGACCCATCACCGGCACGGGAGGATTCCACAGCCAAGGGCAGGAGACATAGGAGATCGAGGTCGCGGAAACGCTCCCCTTCACGTAGTGGAAAGCGAGATGGCGCGCCCACCGACTCTGATCACTCTGGCAAGGATGGAGGTGGCTCAGGGGACTGAATCTGCTCATGATAAGTACAGGCTCCCGTTGGGAGATGGTTTTCCTGTGTTCGTTTGGACTGCGGCTTGCTAACTGACTGCATAATCGCTGCATGACTTTCTTTATTCATGGTTGGGACTCTGTGGGGAAGTGGGGGGGGGGGTTCAGGTAGCTCTTCTATAGGGGCTTGCCTCCTACTTAAGTGGGAGATGTTAAGGGGGGGAGTCGGTTGGCTGGGTGGGTAGTTGGGTCTGTTGAGGAGGGATTCTTGGGGATCCATTGGAGTGGGTGGCCGCTGACCTCCCGTTGGGGGTTAGGGTGCTCCTGCACCGCGACAGGTACTTCAATGTTGTTGAGGTATGGGGGTGGGGGCGGGCGGTTTGTTGGGAGTTGGGTCGGGGTTGGGTCTGGGGGTTGGGGGAAGGGGGATACACGGGGTTTGGGTCCACAGGAGTAACTTGTTCACGCATGATGGTTCAACAGGTTCGTTTTATGTACTACGGGCAATTGCGCTCTCTCATGCCCGGACAGTTCCACCCCTTTCCATTTGATGGCGGCTAGGGGTCCTGCCTCGGAGCTCCCCAGAGCTACTCTGAGAATTGTGAGTTGGAACGTGCGGGGTATGCTCGATAAAATTAAGAGAGGGGCTGTACTGCGACAGGGTAAACGGGAAAAGGCTGATGTTCTACTGTTACAAGAGACTCATCTCCTAGGTACGAAGACTCTGAGTCTACAAAGGTATGGTTATCATCAGGTGTACCATGCAGGGTTTGCTCGGGGATCCCGGGGGGTGGCGGTCTTGGTCCATCGGAGAGTATCCTATGTACATTCCTCGCAGTGGATTGATGCACAGGGCAGGTATGTTTTTATCAAAGGAATGATTGGCGAGGAACAAGTGGTATTTGGTAGTGTGTATGCTCCCCCCCCCTTGCAATGGTCTCTGGCGGAGAAGCTGTTTGCGGTCTGGGCAGAGGTGCCGGACGTCTTGTCAGTGATAGGTGGCGATTGGAACGATGTAATGGATGGATCTGCGGATCGATACAGGCCGGGTGGCGGACAAATGGCGGTTGCCCCTACGAAACTGAGTGAGATGGTGAGAGGTATGGGATGTACGGATGCCTGGCGCTGCCAACACCCACACAATAGGGAATTTACTTATGTGTCTGCGGTCCATCGTTCATTCTCTCGGTTGGACTACTTGTTCGTCCCGTGCGCCACCGTCGGAAGGGTGGCATCGACTGCCATTCTGCCCCGGGGGCTTTCTGATCACTCCCCCGTGACGATCGATATTCTCCTTGACAGACGGCGACAGCCGTTCCGGTGGCGCCTCTCTACTTGGCATCTGCTACGGGATGACTACCAGTCCCACACGCGTGAGGCCATTGCCCACTACTGGAGAGAGAATGAGGGGCCGGACTCTGACGTGGTGACCCTCTGGGAGGCCATAAAGCCGACACTCAGGGGTGTAGACATTGCCTGGTGTGCGAGGGCCCGCAGGACTCGTAAGGAGGAACTGGAGAAGGCGGAAGAACGCGTCCGCACTCTGGAGGCATGCTCTACAGAGACTGGGGCAGAGGAGGATACGCGGCGGCTCCTGCAGGCACAGACTGAGTCTGCGTCCCTATTGCTTGAGGAGTCGCGCCAAATATGGCTCGCAACGCAGAGTAGAATATACCAGTGGGGGGACAAATCTAGCTGTATGCTGTACAGGCTGTGCCAGAATGCGTTCCAGGCTCAGACGCTGCCGACGCTGAAGGATGAGGCAGGGACCCCCATAACTGATCCAGGGACTATAGCTGCCAGTTTTGCGAGCTACTACAAGGCGCAATACGCCCCCAGGGACTCCCGGCGGAGGCTATAGACAAATTCCTGGCGGATCTCCCGCCGCGGGGGATCTCCGACGAGGAGCGTGCTGACCTGGAGCTTCCTTTGTCCGCGGAGGAACTGGGCAAGGCATTGGGCGAGCTGAATGCCGGGAAGGCCCCTGGGCCGAACGGCTTCCCGTGTGAGTTTCTACGGAAATTCCACCTCCAGTTAGGGCCCCATTTCAAAAAGGCATTGGACGCTGCCGGGGAAAGTGGTCAGCTGCCATCGGATTGGAGACATGCCGAGATAGTGGTGTTTTGCAAGCCGGGGAGACCGCCAGATCGGCATGAATCGTACCGCCCTATCTCTCTCCTGAACATCGAGGCAAAGATACTGGCGAAGGCACTGGCCAATCGCCTCCTACCTCTTATTACCGCTCTGGTCCATCCGGACCAGGCTGGTTTTATGCCACACAGAGCCACGAGACACAATATTAGTTGGGCCCAGGTGGTTCTGGAGATGATGAAAGCCACCGGCTCCCAGGCGGCGCTCCTATTGGCAGACATCGATAGAGCCTTCTACTCGCTGAGCTGGATATACTTGCAGGCACTCCTACCCCGTTTGAATCTTGGCCCTCGCTTCCTATCGTATGTGCGGTTGCTGTATACCGGCCTGACGGCGTCAGTGAGGGTGGCGGGTGCGGTTTCAGACGCCTTTCCCATTGGGCGAGGCACCCGACAGGGTTGCCCGCTCTCGCCATACTTATTTGCTCTAGCAATGGAACCCCTCGCGGCGTGGGTGCGAATAGATGCACAGATGAAGGGGTTCGAGTGGGAGGCTGGGCCGTCAGACCGTATCACGCTCTACGCGGATGATGTGCTGTTCTTTCTGACGGACCTCGACAGGTCAGGCCCCAGAGTACTTGAGATACTGAGAGTGTTTAGAGAAGTATCAGGGCTGAATCTCAATGTGCGGAAGTCCGTTTTGTGGACCCTAGGCAGCGGGGTGGCTCTTGGTGCCTGGGCATCGGCCTTACAAAAGGCGACGGGAGGCCTTAAATACCTGGGGGTGTTCTTGACTGACATCCCTGGAGTCTCGTGGGAGCGTAATATTATTCCGGTTTGGGATAGAGTCAGATCAGACATGAAGACGTGGTCCCGTATGCCCTTGAACCTATATGGCCGGTCAGCCATCTTTAAGATGGTCGCTCTTCCTCGTCTGCTTTACCAACTGCAGAATCATCCCTACCCTATTTTGCCACAATGGTTCCGCCAAGTAGATTCGGCGCTAGGCCGTTTCCTCTGGGCTGGGGGGACGGTGCGGGTGGCCCTTCGCACCTGCTTCCTCTCTACATACTGCGGTGGCATGGCGTCTTCGGACATCCTCTCCTACTATCAGGCGTCCCATCTCGTGATCCTCAACAAATGGTGGTATGGAGATCGGGGAGACCCGGCATACGCTCTGGAAAGATATCTAATGGAACCCGATACTTTGCACACGCTACTGTACTCAGCCGGGAAAAGAAAGAAGCTTCCGGTGGTTACACAAACTGTCTTTCGAGTCTGGCGTCGGGCGCTTGGTCGCATGGGGTGGTGGAATAGGCTGACTGGGGAGACCCCATTGTGGCGGAATGGCCGCCTACCGGCTTTGTCGACCCTGCCGGGGTTTCGCGCTGGGACTCAATAGGGATCTCGGCGTTGGGGCATGTTATGAGGGGCACGACCCTTAAATCCTTCCAGGAGTTGAGGGATGAGTACGACATGCCGAGTACCAAGTTCTTCAAATACCTGCAGTTCCGCCATGCTATCTCCCCCGCCCTGGAGGGGTTGGACTCTCTGCCGGAATTCAGTCCCATAGAGGCTAAATTATTTATGGGAGAATTAACGGAGAAGAAAATTTCATGCGTGTACCAATCCCTAGTCACTCACTGTGCGCCCTCCCTGGATGGCCTTCGGGCCAAATGGGAGAGAGACGTTGGTGAAATAGATGAGGAAGGATGGAGGGAGGCTCTTGCGGCTCCGAGGGAGGCGGCCGTCGCCGTGCGGCTGCGTTTTATCCAATTTAAATACCTACACAGGGCTTACTTTACGAGAGAGAGGCTGTGGCGAGCTGGTTTGATTGCCTCCCCCGACTGTCTGAGGTGTGGTAGGGAAATGGGTACGTTCCTGCATACGGTGTGGACCTGTGGGGCAATGGTGCGATATTGGAAGCGTATTTGGGATTGCTTGGATGAGGTACTGGGCTGGCAGCTCCCGCGTACGTTGCAGCTGGGTCTTTTGCATGTCTTGGAGCAGGTGGGCGGTAACATCTATAAGAGGCATCTCTTGCTCCTGGGCCTTACGGTTGCTAAGCGGGATGTGGCCCGGGCCTGGAAAAACCCTGGGGCTCCCCCGATTGAGGTCTGGAAAAGAGGTATGGACTACTGTATGGGACTAGAACGTCCTGTATTTGAGGCCCGTGGCTGCCCCAGCAAACACTATAAAATCTGGAAGAGGTGGGCAGAGTACAGGGGGTTGTGGCTAGAGCCGACGCCGCAGCAGGACACAATGGCGGATCAACTATCATGAGTGCCGGGACGGGAATGAGAGCGCATTACCATCTTTGTGCAGATTACTTTGTTTAGATCCTGGTGACCATCGTGAACGGGGTGGGGGTGGGAACCGGGTGGGGGGTTGTTACGGATGGGAGGGGGGGATCCGGGTAGTTAATGTCCCAATTTTATCCTGCCTTATATGCTGATTGCTGCAACTGTGATTCATGTTTATATGCTTACAGCCTTCCAGTGTCTGGAGTGCTGTACATGTCTCTGCAATCTATTTTTGAAATGTCAATAAAACCTGGTTTTGAAAAAAAAAAAAGGGTCGGCAAAACATTGATAAAATCCTGTCAAAAAGTGACATGTGCGCAGAAAGCACTGATGTCAGAGCGCCAAGCTGGTGTCTAACACAGACATCACAAAGGCGCAGACAAAGTGAAGCGGAGCCGACTGACGCCACCTTCTGGAGTGCAGGGTTATAGCTTGAAGAAAAATCTCCCAGATCCAGTATGACGCTTGGGAAATTCAAAGATAAGGAATCTGCCGGTAGATGTCTCCATGAGATAGCAATGAATCATCAAATTTCGAAAAAAAATATGAAATTAAAAACAAATGTTTCAAAGCATATGTCAATTGTGGATTTCCTAGTGGAACCAAATATTGACCAGGTGGTATCAGCACATGCAAGTCTCGTACCCCACCCTTGAGACACCAAAATGTAGGAAGCCAGAAGACCCTCATGTAGTTTACGGGGCTTACTTCAATAATCCCAGGTACTCCATTTGTGGTAATATGGTCGAGCAGTTTAGGCTTATCAGAGGGGAGTGTAAAGCATTTGTTGTACACACACAGTCAATAGATAATGCACACACCTAATAGGAAATACAAGACCATTTTATAAAAATAAAAGATTTTAGACACCAAGATTTTTAGAATAACTTTTGGAGATATTGATTTTACCAATTAATAGCAAAAATACTCAAATAATGTTTTTGAGGTACGAGCTTCAAACGCGGTAAAGTATTCATATGGGAGGAAAAACATTTTGGGGTTGCCCTGTGGGACTTAAGGTGCAAGGAGGCCAAGGTGCAAAGAACCACCCGCAGTTTTGGGTTACTTGCCCTGGGTTGCAGAGGTGCTGCTCAGAACGGAAGCCTAGGAATGCTACACTATTGAAGTCAATAGGGAGCTGAAAACAAAGGCTGCAAGGATGGACTTGGGGACAAGTCCAGGTGAACCAAAAGGGTGGTCTCAGGCTGTAAGGACGCCTAGGCTAAGGAGACTCAGTCAGGAGTCACTGCCCTGGACTGTGGAGCTCAGGTGCAGACGGTAGTGGCTGGCTGATCCCTGTGGGTCAAAACGTTCACGGTTCTCTGTCAATTCAGCAGAGAAGGGACAAAAAAGACAGCAAGGCCATTTTGCACGTGGATCTCGGTGCTTTATCCCTTGGAGTGCAGGCAGCTTTCCTACGGCAGTGGTGTCCAGACTAGACACAAAGAAGCCTTGGCTGGTGTATGAAAGTGCCTCTTCAGCCATCATGTAAGTCCCTAGTAAATGGTACCTGATACCTGGGGCATTGAGACAGACGAAGGTCACTAGGGCTGCAGGGCGAAGTGTGCCACCATAGGGACCCCTACATCAAGATCATGCAAATTGCTATTGCAAGCTGTGTGTCTTGGTGGGGACAAAACCGAGGAGTAGACAAGGCACACGGCCCAGAGTGCCATGCTTAAAGACGTTGTAAGAGATTTAGATAAGCCCCCCCTATAGCAGACCTTACAGCCTGAAGGCACGGTGCACAATACAGCATGTGTGGACATATCTGCTTGTGACAGATATGACCCTGCAATGTCCAAGACCTTCTTAAGGATTGTAAGTGAACAGAAAAGCAATCCCGAGAACATAGGCTGGACATTCATAATTAAGAAGTCCCCAGATCCACGATGGCTCTACTGTCCCCCCGTAGGAAAGTCGAATCTGCTTTTATGGTTACCCCCACTTTTTGCCTGGTGTCTGTGTTTTTCACCTAGTTTGCTGGGATCGTGCTAATCAGGACCCCAGTAACTGTGCTTTCTCCCCTAAATTTGTTCTGGTAAGTACTTTTGTACAACTGGCTACTGGAGTATCCTTATAAGCTGCTAGTATATGGTACTAAGGAACCCAGGGCATGGGTACCAGGGGTCTCTCATGGGCTGCAGTATGTATTGTGGCACCCATGGGAGTCCACTTAATCTGTGACTACAGGCCTGCTATTGTGCGAGTTGGTGCTTGCACCTCTCAAAACAGATATACATATTTTTATATCGGAGGTCAGTACACTTTTAACCTATGAGTCAAAACTGAAAGCAGGGTGCTTGGTTATACGTGTGAGAGTGCCCCTGCTTGAGCAGGACAACCCTACAAACCCCGGAGTCGATTCTACAGGCTTTGTAAGTGCAGTCAGCCATTTTAATACATATAGTGGACATCAGTCATTATGAGATGTTTAACTATATAGTAAATGTACCGAACCTGGTCATGTTTGGTATCCAACATGTTGGACTCATACTCCAACACTGATTCCACTGTAGGAAGTATAATTCATGTATTAGGGGGCTCCTTGGGGAACACCCTGACTGTACTCCTGGTAAAAGCTTTTCAGGGTCTATAAGCAAGCTAGTGCTGCTGCTGACCACAGGCACAGTTCTGCCCTTCTGCTGCTGAGCTGAGCTCAAGAAGGGGAAAGGAAGAACAATAGGTTTTCTGTCACAGGGGGGTGTGACCACCTCCAAGACAGAGCTTAGTGTATTGGGTTGGGGGAGCTTGCAAGCGTCACCAAACTGCTTTGAAGGGCACATTTCGTGCCTTTCGTGCATACTCCAGTCTGAGCCAGTGCAGGGAGCCCTTTGCTTCTCCTCTGGCGCAAAACTGGACAAAGGATATATGAGTATACTCCCCTCTGTCCAGCCCCCCTCTGTGAGGGACCCGAGTTGTTCCAACCTTTTCCTTAGTGTACTTAAGGGCTTACGTATGGATGGGTCCTTCGATCCGTCGTGGAACAGGATTCAAACCTAAAACTACGCCCCTCTTCAACCGTCTGGACACTTGGACTTCATTTGGAACTGAGACTGCACAAAGGAAGACTTCTGCTGCTCCTGGTCTCGCTGTTGTTCAAGTCTTTTTTGTTGTCTGTATTTGTGCTTCATCTAGGTTCTTCAACAGACCTGTGGGCATGAAGGACACTCAAAGAAATATCCCTTGGAGTGAAGGAGTAACTCCCCTGCATCTGCAGGCAATGGGCTGCCTGTTCTGCTGATCTTGTTGTCCTACGGATTTCCCGAAGGTTCAGCAACACAGGTGGTGGTTCTGCAACTCCCTCTAGGCCTGACCTGTCCTCTGCAGGATTGAAGCGAGTATCCCTCGGCAGAACCGCTGGGACCAAATTCCTGTGCACCGCGTTGACTTGCTTGATCTGTTGTTGGCTCTGCACTCCAGAGTTCTTCAGGCTACAAGAAGCTCCAGCCACCAGCACCTCTGCCCTCCAAGATCAGGATCCTCACCACATCCTCTGCACCGTGGGCCTTCATCTTTGGTGAGCGGGCCAAGGTCATCCTGCGGCTCCAGTGGCTTTGGCCTTTGGGTCCTCCTGAGGGTATTCTACTGCTTCACTGGGTTCCCCTGCTTGCTCGGTGCCTGCTCTGACTCTCCTAGTGTGGGTGAGTCCATTGGACCTTGCTGGTCCCAATGTTGCTCCTTTTTCTTCTTATACGCCCGTTGCGGCTACGAAGGTTTGTTGGTGCTCCCGCCGGACACCGACCACCTAGTCAAGGACACGGGACAGCTCGTACATAGTTCCTGGTCTTCCTCAACATCGTCTGGGTCCTCACAGCTTCAGCAACATTGTCACTGCTGACTGTACCGGACCTCCTGACATGAGTGGGCACAGTGATTCCGTGCCTCTTGGGCTCCAGCGAGTAGCATAGACTCTGTCCCCTCTGCTTGCAGGTTTATCACTCCCAGAATCCACCCTTGGATTCCACCGGACTCCTTTGAAATAATCTCCAGAGGCATATTCATCAAAGCCTTCTGTTGAAGTCTACGGCAGGTTCCAACGTTACTTCAACCCATGTACCCGGCTTACCTGGTGTAGGTAACCTGGTTCTTGGGGCATCCGCCGGAGGAGTGGCTCTCCAACCTTCTGTCATCCAAAGGGTTTTTTTGTGGGTCCTCCGGGAAGGGTTCTTCTCTAAAACTACAACAGAACTTTTCCATTGACTTCTATTGGACATGCAGCTGTGTTTCGCCTCTGCACACAGCCTCCGTGGCATTTGTGGGTACTTACCTTTGGGGGTGGCGGGGGTTCCTTGTTTCCCCGGCTCCTCTGGGTCTTCTATTCCAACTCCCATCCTCAGCATTCCACTTTCTTAGTATATGGTGTGGTCTCCCCCTTCATTTTGTGCTGTGATTTCGTCCTGATTGCATTTGAAGTATTCCTGTGTATTGTGTTGATATGCAAGGGTAGGGGATATACCAATGAGTTAGTTATGTTATATTTTATTTATTGAGTGCCAATCACCAGGAGGTCTCTAAGCACTGTAACATGAATAGAAGGTCCAGGATTCTTTCCGCACTACTATACTTCACACACAGCTTGTCCAAACACCTTCCTGAACAGGAGGGTTTTAAGTTTCCTCTGGAACGGTAGTAACCTAGTTTCCCCACACATACCGTCTGGTAGTATGTTCCAACTCTGGGGGACGGTAACTGAAAATGCCCGGCCCCCTAAAGTTATTCTGTTAAAATGTGGACAAACTAACAGGCCGGACTCTGATGACCAAAGAGAGCGTCCGGGTACATAAGGCCTCAAGCGGTCTTTGATGTATTTGGGTGCCTCTCCGAACTGGGACTTGTGTGCAATGCACAACCCCTTGAATGTAACCCTTTGCTTGATGGGAAGCCAGTGTAGCTGCTGCAGGAGGGGGGTAGCATGGGCTCTTCTATGCAGTTCACACATCAGCCTTGCTGCGTCATTCATAACCACTTGGAACTTCCCCAGGAGTTTTTCGGGAAGCCCAGTGTAGACTGCATTACCATAGTCTAGGCATGACAGGATTATTGTCGTCACAACCGTCTGTAAGGTGGAAGAAGACAGCAAGGTCGCTAATTTCCGAAGTTGCCACATCAGGCCAACGCAGCTCCCCACGACAGCAGATACCTGGATATTTACGGTTAATCCAGTGTCTAGCTTTGTACCCAAACTCCTCACTGCTGGCACCGGCATTGGGGTGGTACCCAGCTCTTGGGGCCAAAAAAGATCGGACCAGGGCGAGATCCCGGAAGTGAGGGCAATCACTTCTGTTTGATCTGGATTTACCTTCATCGAATTAGAGGTCATCCAGTTCATGGTAAACCAGAGGATGTTCTGGACGTTACGCTGTGAATCAGGAGAGTTGTCAATTCGCACAATTAGTTGAGTATCGTCATCATAGTTAAACACCTGACAATCTGTTCTGGCCAATGCATCTATCAGGGGCTGAAGGTAAATGTTGAAAAGTAGAGGGGACAATGCGGAGCCCTGTGGGACCCCCCCTTGTAAATTGCCTCACTTCGACATATGATCTCCTAATTGGACTCTCAGACCGGTTCACCAGAAAGGAGGTAATCCATTGGAGGACGGTCCCAGTAACTCCCAGCCGCCGGACACGGGCCAACAACTGCACGTGATTCACCGTATCGAATGTGGCTGAGAGGTCCAATAGGATAAGGGCTGAGGGGATCTTCTTATCGGCTGCAAGTCGTAGGTCATCCAGCACTGAGAGCATCACCTACTCAGTGCTGTTGTGTGCTCTGAAACCGGCATGCCGAGTGTGTAATAGCCGATGTTGTTCAACAAAAGACGAGAGGACTCTGAGAACGTGTTGTTCAAGGACTTTTGTCAGTAAGGGAAGTCTGGAAATGGGTCTAAAGTTTTTGAGAATCTTGGCGTCTGCCCCGGCCTTCTTCAACAACGGGATCACCAGGGCTTCCTTAAACTTCTGTGATACCCTTCCTGTAGCCAAAGACAGATTTAATATGGATAACACCTCATCCTCTATCACCGGGATGATGGTTTTGAACCACTACGGTGGACAGGGGGCCTCAGGTGACCCTGATTTTAATTTGGCCACAATATGGGCTAAATCATGTGGTTCGAGCAAAGGGAACACTGAAAAAGCAATACGTAAACAGGCGAACCTGACAGTGGAACCGTCTAGCTACAGCACCTAACCTGCTATCCCTCCACCAATCTTAGCCAGTCTATGCTTACTGGGGTCAGTGTGCACACTGAATCGCACCCACCGTCACAATGCTCGTTCCCTTGGGAACCTAAAAGTTCAGAACACAAGCACAGGTGCACCACACATCAAAATTCAAACAAGAAGAACAATTATAAAGTTGGTATCCAATAAAGACGTTCTTTAATTTCTCTCTTTTTATTCCATTTCCAATGGATTAAAAAATGGACAAGTTTTTATGACTCTTCACACAATACAGCCGATGCGTTTCGTCCTAGTACAGGACTTCTTCAGGGCACTAAGTATTGGGTGGGTCAAACCCATCCAAAGGCTAGTGAATCGCAGGCTTTGTTGATTATAAACTGTTCCCCGTCAGGTATTATATTATGTCTAAAATGTGAGCCCTCTGTATCTAGACCACGAACAGCTGATGGCTACTGGGAGGATCCCAACATAAGGATTTTCAAACACCGCAGTGATGTGTTCCGATTAGGCTCGCATCCAAGTCTGGCAATTGATAATCTCAAAGTTATGCGAGAAGGCCTACAGGTAGAGTAAGCAGCTCCAACTGGTTAAAGATGAGCATGAACAATATCAGCCTCCACGATTACCCATAGTACATCAGAGCGGAGGAAACGTACTGATACTAATATCTTGTAAGTTGGTTAAAATATTGAATGAAGAGGAAAACAACAGCCGAAATGAGGCTGTCACAGACAGTCAGAGTACCGAGGGACATGGCAGCAATGAATAAACAAACAATGCTTAGTGCCCTGAAGAAGTCCTTTACTAGGACGAAAGTCGTCGACTCTATTGTGCGAAGAGTCATAAAAACGTGTCTCCATTTTTTATTCCACTGGAAATGGAATAAGAGAGAAATTGAAGAACCTCTTTATTGAATATGGACTGTATAATTGTTCTTTTTGTTTGAATTTTGATGTGTGGTGCACCTCTGCTTGAGTTCTGAACCGAAAGAGCAGTACCCTGAAATTCCAGCGAGTCCTCCACTGACAATGGGCAGGGGATAATGCTCATATTACCTATGTCTGTAATAATATCTTCGATCGTAGGTAAAAAGAAATCCTGCATCTTGTCACAGTCAACCTGACTGGTGACGGTCCTTGGCTCTTTCAGACAATGCAGCTCTCTGAGTACGTTAAAATTCTCCTTCTGAGTGTCTGTTGCCTCGTTAATCCAAGCTTCATAGTGCGCAGATTTAGCTCTAATAATGGAGGCTTTATAGCGGGCCAACTTTGCTTTGTAAGCATCCTTTAATTCAGGGTCAGAAAGTTTGACAAAATATCTCACATTGACGGAGATCTTGTTTTTCCCCTCTCAATTCTTGCATGTACCATGGGGTCCCCTTTCTACTATTTGCTATTCTTTCCATGCAGGCAGAAGCCACCTCATCAATGGCTAGCTTTAGCTGATGTAAACATTCTTCATACATCAAATCTGGTTCCCTAAACTGAGTTCCAAGATGTATTGTCCAGTTCAGCACTTCCCTCAGCTGGACGTCTTCAATCTTATGCCAATTCCGTACCACCCTCCATCCTGTAGGTAGATGTTTGGGGAAGCTGTCTACAGGGAGTGAAAGACTGACCAAGAGGGGGTCAGACAAGCTACATAGTCTGCAATCAGTACATAATGTGGCTGATGACGTGGTCCAGATAAGGTCCAAGATGTGACCTTTCTCATGAGTGGGGCGCCCCCCGATATGGTGCAGTCCCAGGATGGTCATGGCTTCCTCAAACCTGCTAGAGGTACAATCTCTAGGTATTCAATCCCAATGATAATTAAAATCCCCAGAGTGTTGTGGAACAAATAGAAGTACTTTTATATAAACACTGTGTGGTTCTTTTTCATTTACCTTACACTACTGATTAAACTGTTAAAACAAGCTGCTTAACACTCCTTCAAGATAAGCCATAAGCTGCTCTCCACAGCTACCACTTTGAGACTACTAAAACCACCATAAGCGTTGCCTGGAATAGTGCAAGGTGCACCACTTAAATAAGTGTGCACCATATACTAAGCTAGTGTCCTAAAGTATTATCTACTTTACCCTCCATAAACCAAGTGGGGACCCGGGCAGCCCACACCTGACCGAGACATACTGCCATGAGAGGACTGACAGTGTGGTATGTGCCACACCTACCACCATTTACTGATAGGTAACACGCTATAGCCTATCCAACGCACCATGATATCTCCAAGTCAGGTCGAACACTGGGCACACGAAGCTCTTGACGTATCGAGGAATGCAACCTATGATCATAAGACCTGCATTTTACCTATTTGATGTACGAATGTCGTAATGTATTGAGATCTATTGTCATGATATTTGATAGATGAAACCCAATAAAAAAAATTTAAACACAAAAAAAAATAAACCAAGTGGGGACCCACTGGACTCACGACATAGTGTACTTTGTTTTAGTACAATATATAGAGAATCAGCATTCCACAGATATCTATTTTCATCATGCCCTTGTTCAAAATCCTGCATCAATTTACCAATATTATGAAAACAACATTTCCTAGTACGTAGATCGTTACTGAAGGGAGGCAGCATTTGGTAATGCCTAAGCTAACGGAGTAAACAGATGGAATAGGGTACTATACACATAACCTCAGAATGCTCTATATATATATATATATAACAAACGACATGGATAACACTGCAAGGGATGAAGCCACAAGTAGTGTCTGTTTGAAAAGCTGAAGGAATGATACTTGCAGATAATCCAACAATATTGAATATCAAAATCGAATGGCACAGACAACAGAGGAATTTAAAAAGCAGAGAACAGGTTCAAATGTGAGGTGTCATATGAGGATGGCTATAAAAAGTATTAAATCAACTTATAGTCTTACCTCAGCAAAGAAAGCAGTGGCAGTGATCCTCTGACATTCATTAAGGCTACTAATAGCGGGGATGAGATTCTTCACAATTACGGGAAGTTTCGGGCCTGCATGATTGGCCATGGCACTTAAGACAAAAACAGGAAAAAGAAAAATGACTTCAGGCATTATTTCTAGTCTATGGTAAGAAATCTGTTGCTCACCAACACTACAGCTCTATTGTGCTCCTTCACAGATTCACACATTTGAAATATACCCCATCATCAGGTTGCAGTGTTTAATAACATTTGTGAAAAGTAAAGGACGAGTTACTTACTTTTGGTAACAATGTATCTGGTAGAGACAGTCTAGCCACAGATTCCTTAACTTAGAATATCCCCAGGCGTGAGACTGGATCCAGAAAACTTTCTGCAGCAGCACCTAGGGGCGCCGCCTGGCTCCTCCCTGACTTCGTCAACGGATATGACATCAGCGGAGCCATATATGCCCCTCCCGGCGTGCTGACGTCAGTTTTCGTCACAGAAACTTTTCCGCATCAGAACACGGAGCCACCACCAATAAACTGTGAGAATATGGGAACAGTGTGCAAAAATGATGAAAAATTAGGAAGAAATCGACAGGTGAGACAGAGCAGCGCTCTGAAAAGCAACCCTGCAAGAGCAACGGTTAAGTCAGAGGAAGAAGTCCGCATCCAGAAGTAAAACCATGAAGGAGAACAAGTCCGGAACACAAGATTTAAGAATAGCTCACCACAAGACGTCACCAGAAAGAGACGTCGCAACCCTAATAAATGACCCATAAATGTAGAGAGCGAATAGATCTGAAGCAAAAGGCCGCAGGGTGGCAAAAAACACAAGGCAATGGATAAAAGGGGGAGAGGGGGGCGGGCAGGACGGTGGGAAAAATGTGAATAGATGTCACACCGTACAATCCAGGCCAAGGACTTAAAAGAACACATGACCTATGAACATACCGCCTAATCTTGAGAAAGGGCAAAAGAGCAAGCCACCCTAAGGGAGGTGAGTATAGAAAGCCCAAACCTGAAAAGGTCCTCGCAGAACGAGGAGGATGGGCGGGCATTAAGGAATCTGTGGCTAGACTATGTCTCTACCAGATACATCATTACCGAAGGTAAGTAACTCGTCCATCTGATGGAGACGTCTAGCCGTAAATTTCTTAATTTAGAATAGATGAACAAGTTACTTACCTTTGGTAACACTTTTTCTGGTAGATACAGTATCTGCCTGTGGATTCCTCACCTTCCGAACGTTGCTGACGCAAGGGGGATATTCACAAGGTGAGGAATCCACTGGCAGAAGTATCTATCAGAAACCAAAGCCATACCCATGGAGGAGGCGGGTCTGCAATGGAACCCCACCAAGTTCCGGAGAGAATTCAGTTGTCCAGAAGGTGACCAAAACAGCACCGCCAACCAGGGACAAACCATAGTGAGGACAGTAATGTTACCCAACCATGAAGCTCTAAAGAGAGCGGAAAACAATGGGAGGCAAAGGCACCAGAAGCTGTCAAGAACAGCGCTTACAAAATCCTTTTTGTATATGGGGTTCATAAAAGGAAAACACAGAGCCAGAATGGCTGTGGCGAAGTGAAAGTCCATAACTTGGAGAAAAAAAAGATGGACCATGGAAAAAAGCACTTTGGAACTTTTGCCTGCAAGGCAGGTGGAGCAGCAGTGGCAAAAGGCTGACCCTCACCCAGCAAACATATGTAGAAGAACTCATACACTAGATATGCTGGAGTAAAAAGGGAGGATACACGTTCGCAAGAAGCGGAGCTGAACCGAGGGTTTGAGAGATCCACTGAATGCAGCGTCCAGACTGCAGCAAAGCCTCAAGAGACAGCAACTGGTATGACAGAGTTATCACACACCGGCCCAATATGTACAACAGTGAAAAGGAACCCTGTTTAAACCTGTACCAGTAAGACACAAGAGACAGTATTGGCGGGATGCCAATCTACGGCCAGAAGGTCCTAGCAGTACGAAGGCACAAGACACGCCAGGACTTAAACGGTCTGTCACAACATGCGAAAGAGCCGATGACCAGTAGTACAGGCGCCAAAAAACAGGAGCGAAGACCGGAAGGCATTCAAGCATACCGATAGGTACCTATGCATACCGTGTGGACACTGGAACCACACAAAAGAAGCACATACCTCAGGTAGACCAGTATGAAAAGTTCAGGGGCTCATAGCAGCAAAAAGGCCACGGCCCAAACAGGGCACCAATAAAGCTCGCACCATATAAGAGCCGGTGGCACAAGCAGACCTGACCAGAGACGACGAACACCGCATGAAGGAAGAGCCTGCATGGATCCGCTGGGCAAGAACACAGAACAGACACCGAGCAGGAAGAAGAACGCTGAAAAAGGAAGCAAAGCACACCAAGGGTTTAGGGTACGCAGTTCGGGAGGATACACCAGAAACTGCGTTGTGTCCAGAACCGCTCCAATGAAGAGGAGCTTCTGAGAGGGAATCGGGTGTGACTTCGGCATGTTGTTGGAGAACCGCAGCGAATGCACAAGGTCGGCCGTAGTCTGGAGGTGGGAGACGACAGCCTGGGGAGAGCCCGCCTTCAACAGCCAGTTATCGAGATAGGGGAAGACTGGAACCCCTTATCTGTGCAGATGAGCTGCAACCACCACCATCACTTTCGTGAACAACCGAGGGGCGCTGGTGAGGCCAAAGGGGAGCAAGGTAAACAGAGTGCTTGTGGCCTACCGTGAACCGTAGGTTACGCCTGTGAGCCGACAGGAGGGAGATGTGAAAATAAGCGTCTTGCAAGTCCAACGCTATCATCCAGTCTCCAGGGTCCGGCAGTCACCCAGCGACAGGGCAGGTTCCATGCCAGTGAGAAGGGGCAATCTCAGACCCCCTTCCTCTAGACCGCGGGGACCCGCCATTGAGGCACTCCCTTCTTGTGAAGGGGTAATAATAGGAACACCACTGAGATGTTCCCATGAGTACTTTAAATCATTCAGAGACTTAATAGCGGTACCATAGGAATATAGGGTGTTTATTTCCCTGCTCCTATTTTATCTGTATTTTTATGCACCAAATCACACTGCACGGTCCTGACGAAGCGCACCAGGATCCATTAGGGACCTTTCTTCCAGCACGAAACATGTCGACCAGGTTTCCCATTCACAAATAGACACAGGTACTGAGAGCAGCAGAGTAATACTCTCGACCTCTAGCATACTATTCAGTCTTGGTTGTGTGAAACCACTTTGATTTAGGTTCATCACCAAGGACACGGCACGCCTGGTGGTTGTTGTGGTGGGGTGAAGGCGCACTAAGGCAGTACTCAAATATTATGGGGTGAACTTAGGCGAAAGTGTTGTGCAAAAGAGTAGGATGAGCCATCCCTCTCCCTAGATTGTGGTAAACCACAGACAAAGAACTCCAAGGTCCCCTGCACACGCTAATGGTATACAGATTTAAGTTAGTACAGTAATGAGTGTAGGAAAGAAACACTGTCCCACTGCTCTGTGTGATTCCAGGATTTATTGTCCTTGTTACAGAGTCTTAGCCTAGCCAACTTCTTCAGGGCTGAATTCCTATGATTACGGTCTTTATTGTCGGTTGTAAGACGTGCCAAAGGTAAATAGTAGTAGATGGTCTCAAAGGTAACAGAGACCAGAATTCCATTTAACCCCTTGGCCGCGGCGGTAATTCCGCCGCGGCACTAGGGGGGCCGCGCGGCACTGCCATGCTCGTTACGGAGTGGTTCCGTCACGAGCATGGCAGTGCCGCGCGGCCCCCCGGTGGCGCTGTGCTTGTGACGGAATGTTTCCGTCGCGGCCTTGCTCGCTCCATAGAACGCGCCGCGCAGGCGCGAATTCACTGCAGCGCAGGCGCGGCGGCTGGGCCGTGACGGAACCATTCCGTCATCAGCACAGCACCACTGTGGCTCGTGATGGAATGGTTCCGTCACGAGCATGCAAGGGGTTAATTAAAGTTTCCTCATGAAGCAGATTCCTTATCCTGTGATGCAGACGAGTAATCAGAATATGCAGCTACTAATTATTGTGGGACCCTATTCGTAGGGTCATGGCTCTCAGCCATCTTTGATTGTGTTGCATCTGGTCACCCGATCCGGTGAAGCAGATGGTGAAGTCTACGGCGTGTTAAAATGTAAAAAAGTGCGCAGTCGTAAACGCCAGTAAAAACAGGTTCAGCAGAGGAAGGGAATGAAGGCAAAATATTTGGTGTGACCCTGTAAGAGAGGGTCAAGTTCAAATATATTTGAATCAATCAGCATACTCAAATTGCATAGCAGAGAGCACTATCCCACTATTTAACTTGATCTGAGAAAGTAAACCTTCTGTAGTGGGTAGATTAAGATTTAAAAATGTATTTTCAAAAAGTTGGTGTCTCAGGTGAATATTATGGAAGATTGAACACTATCTGTGTTTCATAGAAATAAACATACACATTGATATTACACCGAGAGCCGGTATGCAAGAGGTTGTTCATGTTTAGGGCTAAAAATAAAACATGCTTTCTCTACGATAGCGTTCTATCAGTCATGGATGATTTCATACATTTAATAAACTTTTTAATTTCAAATACTTTATTAAGTTTTCCATATGACGGAATGAACCAGAATCTGACATGTTTGGAAAAATTTACAAACTAAACATAAGGTCTAATGATACATTAGGACATATAAACTTAACAAGATTCAACAATAATTATTATTTTAAGTTTTATGTAAACCAAGAAGATAAAACAAAAGAAACAGAAGAAAAGAAGACGAAAAGGAGAAAGACAAGGAAAGAACAGGTAAGAAAAAAGCATAAAGAACAAGTAGTCTGATCGAGAACTGAAAGATAGATAGCACATACTAGGTGGCTAATAGGGGTTTATAAAATGCCATCAAAAGACCTACTATAACAACAAACAAGCATTTGCACTGCAATGGTCTCGCCTTTGCAAAAGTTGGAGCTATAGGAATTGTAAATGACAATTTTTTTATTTATGTGTTGGTTTTGAAAACAGATAAAAAAATGGCATTGTCATTCAAAATGCCAATAGCTTAATCTCTCGCAAATGTGAGACCTATTACATTTGCATTTACACACACACACACACACACACACACAGCCACACACACATGGATGTGGTGGTAGTGGATCTGGTGGATGTGGTGGTGGTGGAGGATGTGGTGGTGGAGGATGTGGTGGTGGAGGAGGATGTTGTGGTGGTGGTGGATGTGGTGTTGGTGGTAGGTGTGGTGTTGCTGGTAGGTGTGGTGGTGGATCAGGTGGTGGTGGTGGATGTGGTGGTGAATGAGGTGGATGTGGTGGTGGTGGCTGTAGTGGATGTGGTGGAGGTGATGGTGGATGATGAGGTGGTGGTGGATGATGAGGTGGTGGTGGATGATGAGGTGATGGTGGATGATGAGGTGATGGTGGATGATGAGGTGATGGTGGATGATGAGGTGATGGTGGATGATGAGGTTGTGGTGGATGATGAGGTTGTGGTGGATGATGAGGTTGTGGTGGATGATGAGGTGATGGTGGATGATGAGGTGTTGGATGAGGTGGTGGATGTGGTGGTGGTGGATGTGGTGGATGTGGTGGTGGTGGATGTGGTGGTGGTAGATGTGGTGGTGGTAGATGTTTTGGTGGTTGTGGATGTGGTTGTGGTGGATGAGGTCCTGGTGGTGGATGTGGTGGTGGTGGAGGATGTGGTGGATGTGGTGCTGGTGGTGGATATGGTGGTGGTGGATGTGGTGGTGGATGTGGTGGTGGTGGTGGATGTGGTGGATGATATGGTGGATGTTGTGGATGTTGTGGATGTGGTGGATGTTTTGGATGTGGTGGATGTTGTGGATGTGGTTGATGTTGTGGATGTTGTGGATGTTGTGGATGTGGTGGATGTGGTGGATTTTGTGGATGTGGTGGATTTTGTGGATGTGGTGGATTTTGTGGATGTGGTGGATTTTGTGGATGTGGTGGTGGTGGATGAGGTGGTGTTGAATGTGGTGGTGGTGGATGTGGTGGTGAATGATGTGGTGGTGGATGTGGTGGTGGATGTGGTGGTGGTGGTGTATGTGGTGGTGGTGGAGGTGGTGGATGTGGTGGTGGTGGAGGTGGTGGATGTGGTGGTGGTGGATGTGGTGGTGGTGGATGTGGTGGTGGTAGATGTAGTGGATGTGGTGGTGGCGGATGTGGTGGTGGCGGATGTGGTGGTGGCGGATGTGGGGGTGGTGGATGTGGGGGTGGTGGATGTGGGGGTGGTGGATGTGGGGGTGGCGGATGTGGGGTGGTGGGTTTGGTGATGGATGTGGTGGTGGTGGAGGATGTGGTGGTGGATGTGGTGGTGGTGCATGTGGTGGATGAGGTGGAGGAAGATGTGGTGGTAGATGTGGTAGTCGATGTGCAGTTGCTGGTGGATGTGGTAGTGGTGGATGTGGTAGTGGTGGATGTGGTGGTGGTAGAAGAAGTGGTGGTGGTAGATGAGATGGTGGTGGTAGATGAGATGGTGGTGGTAGATGAGGTGGTGGTGGTAGATGAGGTGGTGGTGGTAGTTGAGGTGGTGGTGGATGTGGTGGTGGTGGATGTGGTGGATGAGGTGGAGGAGGATGTGGTGGTAGATGTGGTGGTCGATGTGCTGTTGTTGGTGGATGTGGTAGTGGTGGATGTGGTTGTGGTAGATGAGGTGGTGGTGGTGGGTGTGGTTGTGGTAGATGAGGTGGTGGTGGATGTGGTGGTGGTGGTGGTGGTTGTGGTGGATGTGGTCCTGGTGGTGGATGTGGTGGTGGTGGATGTGGTGGTGGTGGATGTGGTGAATGAGGTGGTGGATGTGGTAGATGTGGTGGTGGTGAATGAGGTGGTGGTGGTGGTGGATGTGGTGTATGTGGTGGTGGATGTGGTGTATGTGGTGGTGGATGCGGTGGTTGTGGTGGTGGTGGATGAGGTGGTGGTGGATGAGGAGGTGGTGGAGGTGGTGGTGGATGTGGTGGTAGATGTGGTGGTAGATGTAGTGGTGGATGTGGTGGTGGTGGATGAGGTGGTGGTGGATGAGGTGGTGGTGGTGGATGAGGTGGTGGTGGATGAGGTGGTGGTGGCTGAGGTGGTGGTGGCTGAGGTGGTGGTGAATGAGGTGGTGGTGGATGAGGTGGTGGTGGATGAGGTGGTGGTGGATGAGGTGGTGTATGTGGTGGTGGTGAATGAGGTGGTGGTTGTGGTAGATGTGGTGGTGGTGGATGTGGTGGTGGTGGATGTAGTGTATGTGGTGGTGGATGTGGTGTATGTCGTGGTGGATGTGGTGTATGTGGTGGTGGATGTGGTGTATGTGGTGGTGGATGTGGTGTATGTGGTGGTGGGTTTGGATGAGGTGGTGGTGGTGGATGTGGTGGTGGATGTGGTGGATGTGGTGGATGTGGTGGATGTGGTGGTGGATGTGGTGGTGGGTGTGGTGGATGTGGTGGTGGTGGGTGTGGTGGTGGTGGATGTGGTGGTGGTGGTGGATGTGGTGGTGGATGTGGTGGTGGATGTGGTGGTGGTGGATGTGGCGGATGAGGTGGTGGATGTGGCGGATGTGGTGGATGTGGTGGTGGATGTGTTGTATGTGGTGGTGGATGTGGTGTATGTGGTGGTGGATGTGGTGTATGTGGTGGTGGTGTATGTGGTGGTGTATGTGGTGGCGGATGTGGGGCTGGTGGATGTGGTGGTGGCGGATGTGGGGGTGGCAGATGTGGGGTGGCGGATGAGGTGGTGGATGTGGTGGTGGAGGATGTGGTGGTGGTGGAGGATGTGGTGGTGGAGGATGTGGTGGATGTGGTGGTGCTGGATGTGGTGTTGGTGGTGGATGTGGTGGTGGTGGTGGATGTGGTGGTGGTGGTGGATGTGGTGGTGGTGGATGTGGTGGTGGTGGATGTGGTGGTGGTGGATGTGGTGGATGTGGTGGATGTGGTGGTGGATGAGGTGGTGGATGTGGTGAATGAGGTGGTGAATGAGGTGGTGGATGTGGTAGATGAGGTGGCGGATGTGGTAGATGTGGTGGTGGTAGTGGTGGATGTGGTGGTGGATGTGGTGGTGGATGTGGTGGTGGAGGATGTGGTGGTGGAGGATGTGGTGGATGTGGTGGTGGAGGATGTGGTGGATGTGGTGGTGGAGGATGTGGTGGATGTGGTGGTGGAGGATGTGGTGGATGTGGTGGTGGATGTGGTGGTGTTTGTGGATGTGGTGGTGGATGAGGTGGTGGTGGATGAGGTGGTGGTGGATGAGGTGGTGGTGGATGAGGTGGTGGTGGATGAGGTGGTGGTGGATGTGGTGGTGGATGTGGTGGTGGATGTGGTGGTGGATGATGTGGTGGTGGATGATGTGGTGGTGGATGATGTGGTGGTGGATGATGTGGTGGTGGATGATGATGTGGTGGTGGATGATGTGGTGGTGGATGATGTGGTGGTGTTTGTGGATGTGGTGGTGGATGATGTGGTGGTGGATGATGTGGTGGTGGATGAGGTGGTGGTGGATGAGGTGGTGGTGGATGAGGTGGTGGTGGATGAGGTGGTGGTGGATGAGGTGGATGTGGTGGATGTGGTGGTGGATGATGTGGTGGATGATGATGTGGTGGTGGATGATGATGTGGTGGTGGATGATGTGGTGGTGGATGATGTGGTGGTGGATGATGTGGTGGTGGATGATGTGGTGGTGGATGATGTGGTGGATGATGTGGTGGTGGTGGTGGATGATGTGGTGGTGGTGGTGGATGATGTGGTGGTGGTGGTGGTGGATGATGTGGTGGTGGTGGTGGATGATGTGGTGGTGGTGGTGGATGATGTGGTGGTGGTGGTGGATGATGTGGTGGTGGTGGTGGATGATGTGGTGGTGGTGGTGGTGGATGATGTGGTGGTGGTGGATGATGTGGTGGTGGATGTGGTGGATGAGGTGGAGGAGGATGTGGTGGAGGTGGTGGTGGATGATGAGGTGGTGGTGGATGATCAGGTGATGGTGGATGATGAGGTGATGGTGGATGATGAGGTGATGGTGGATGATGAGGTTGTGGTGGATGATGAGGTGATGGTGGATGATGAGGTGTTGGATGAGGTGGGGGATGTGGTGGATGTGGTGGTGGTGGAGGATGTGGTGGTGGTAGATGTGGTGGTGGTAGATGTGGTGGTGGATGTGGTTGTGGTGGATGAGGTCCTGGTGGTGGATGTGGTGCTGGTGGATATGGTGGTGGTGGATGTGGTGGTGGTGGTGGATGTGGTGGATGATGTGGTGGATGTTGTGGATGTGGTGGATGTTGTGGATGTGGTGGATGTTGTGGATGTGGTGGATGTTTTGGATGTGGTGGATGATGTGGTTGATGTTGTGGATGTGGTGGATGTTGTGGATGTGGTGGATGTGGTGGATTTTGTGGATGTGGTGGATTTTGTGGATGATGAGGTGGTGGTGGATGAGGTGGTGGTGAATGTGGTGGTGGTGAATGTGGTGGTGGTGAATGTGGTGGTGGTGCATGTGGTGGATGAGGTGGAGGAAGATGTGGTGGTAGATGTGGTAGTCGATGTGCAGTTGTTGGTGGATGTGGTAGTGGTGGATGTGGTGGTGGTAGAAGAGGTGGTGGTGGTAGATGAGATGGTGGTGGTAGATGAGGTGGTGGTGGTAGATGAGGTGATGGTGGATGTGGTGGTGGTGGATGTGGTGGACGAGGATGTGGTGGTAGATGTGGTGGTCGATGTGCTGTTGTTGGTGGATGTGGTAGTGGTGGATGTGGTTGTGGTAGATGAGGTGGTGGTGTTGGGTGTGGTTGTGGTAGATGAGGTGGTGGTGGATGTGGTGGTGGTTGTGGTGGATGTGGTCCTGGTGGTGGATGTGGTGGTGGTGGATGTGGTGGTGGTGGATGTGGTGGTGGATGTGGTGAATGAGGTGGTGGATGTGGTAGATGTGGTAGATGTGGTGGTGGTAAATGAGGTGGTGGTGGATGTGGTGGTGGTGGATGTGGTGGTGGATGTGGTGTATGTGGTGGTGGTGGATGAGGTGGTGGTGGATGAGGTGGTGGTGGATGAGGTGGTGGTGGATGAGGTGGTGGTGGATGAGGAGGTGGTGGATGAGGAGGTGGTGGATGAGGAGGTGGTGGTGGATGAGGAGGTGGTGGTGGATGAGGAGGTGGTGGAGGTGGTGGTGGATGTGGTGGTAGATGTGGTGGTAGATGTAGTGGTGGATATGGTGGTGGTGGATGAGGTGGTGGTGGATGAGGTGGTGGTGGCTGAGGTGGTGGTGGCTGAGGTGGTGGTGGCTGAGGTGGTGGTGGATGAGGTGGTGGTGGATGAGGTGGTGGTGGATGAGGTGGTGGTGGATGAGGTGGTGGTGGATGAGGTGGTGGTGGATGAGGTGGTGGTGAATGAGGTGGTGGTTGTGGTAGATGTGGTGGTGGTGGATGTGGTGGTGGTGGATGTGGTGTATGTGGTGGTGGATGTGGTGTATGTGGTGGTGGATGTGGTGGTGGGTTTGGATGAGGTGGTGGTGGATGTGGTGGTGGATGTGGTGGTGGATGTGGTGGTGGGTGTGGTGGATTGGTGGTGGTGGGTGTGGTGGATGTGGTGGTGGTGGATGATGTGGTGGTGGATGTGGTGGTGGTGGATGTGGTGGTGGTGAATGAGGTGGTGGATGTGGTGGTGGATGTGGTGGTGGATGTGGTGTATGTGGTGTTGGATGTGTTGTATGTGGTGGTGGATGTGGTGTATGTGGTGGTGTATGTGGTGGCGGATGTGGGGGTGGTGGATGTGGGGGTGGTGGATGTGGGGGTGGTGGATGTGGGGGTGGTGGATGTGGTGGTGGCGGATGTGGGGGTGGCGGATGTGGGGGTGGCGGATGTGGGGGTGGCGGATGTGGGGGTGGCGGATGTGGGATGTGGTGGTGGATGTGGTGTATGTGGTGTTGGATGTGTTGTATGTGGTGGTGGATGTGGTGTATGTGGTGGTGTATGTGGTGGCGGATGTGGGGGTGGTGGATGTGGGGGTGGTGGATGTGGTGGTGGCGGATGTGGGGGTGGCGGATGTGGGGGTGGCGGATGTGGGGGTGGCGGATGTGGGGGTGGCGGATGTGGGGGTGGCGGATGTGGGGGTGGCGGATGAGGTGGTGGATGTGGTGGTGGAGGATGTGGTGGTGGTGGAGGATGTGGTGGTGCTGGATGTGGTGTTGGTGGTGGATGTGGTGGTGGTGGTGGATGTGGTGGTGGTGGTGGATGTGGTGGTGGATGTGGTGGTGGATGTGGTGGTGGTGGATGTGGTGAATGAGGTGGTGGATGTGGTAGATGAGGTGGTGGATGTGGTAGATGTGGTGGTGGTAGTGGTGGATGTGGTGGTGGAGGATGTGGTGGAGGATGTGGTGGAGGATGTGGTGGTGGAGGATGTGGTGGTGGAGGATGTGGTGGTGTTTGTGGATGTGGTGGTGGATGAGGTGGTGGTGGATGAGGTGGTGGTGGATGATGTGGTGGTGGATGTGGTGGTGGATGTGGTGGTGGATGTGGTGCTGGATGTGGTGCTGGATGATGTGGTGGTGGATGATGTGGTGGTGGATGATGTGGTGGTGGATGATGTGGTGGTGGATGATGTGGTGGTGGATGATGTGGTGGTGGATGATGTGGTGGTGGTAGTGGATGATGTGGTGGTGGTGGTGGATGATGTGGTGGTGGTGGTGGATGATGTGGTGGTGGTGGATGATGTGGTGGTGGTGGATGATGTGGTGGTGGTGGATGATGTGGTGGTGGTGGATGATGTGGTGGTGGATGATGTGGTGGTGGATTAGGTGGTGGTGGATGAGATGGTGGTGGATGTGGTGGTGGTAAATGAGGTGGTGGATGTGGTGGTGGTAAATGAGGTGGTGGATGTGGTTGTGGTGGTCTATGTGGTGGTAGATGTGGTGGTGGAGGATGTGGTGGAGGTGGTGGTGGTGGATGAGGTGGTGGTGGATGAGGTGGTGGTGGATGTGGTGGTGGATGAGGTGGTGGTGGTGGATGTGGTGGTGGATGCCATTTTAAGAAATACCGAGTCATAAAACGATAGACACACTCCACGCCAAGATAGAATCTATCACATAGAAAAAAATAAGGTACCATAACATAACGTACTGAAGAGTAACATAGCATAACACACTATAACATAAAACAACAATACATATCCTATAATGATATGTATCATTTTATGTTAAGAAAAATAATATCAGTTAACACAACGAAATGTAATGCAACGTAACGCAATGCAACATAACAGTGTAACATGATAATATTACACAAAATAACATATAACGTAAGAACGTAATACAAAACAATATAAAAAAATATAAGAAAACCTACTGTAACGTACCATGACAACATAACATAAAATAATATATAACATTAGAAGATAAGCAAAACATAACACAATGTTATATAATGTAACGCAACGTAACGTAGGTAGAATAACACAATATAACAATGTAACATGACAACATAACAGAATAGCACATAACATCACATTACGGAAAATAGTAACGTAACATTACATAACGTAACATGACCACATTACATAAAATAACACATGACAAGTACATATCATAAAATTGTAATACATAAGAGATCATCTCACAAAACAACACACTTGGGCATGAAGAGACATTGCACACATACCGTAGCACATCATTCAATATTTATTTATCTTGTGGTGTGGTTTCTGCGTGCAGGGCACACTGAAGAGGTTACTGTCTGAAACACCCTGAAAATAAATGAAACGGTCTATTTTCATTGTTACTATTAAGACCAGCCCTCCCCCTGCCCTGCTCGTCTCTCACCATCCTCAACAAGTCACCACTGCGCTCTCGGGGTTCTCACGTCTCCAATGGAAATTCCTCCCACGCCCTGCCTGCTTGCTGCTTCTGCTGAGATACACACCTCTGGCTTCGCAACCCTAACATATGTCTGTTAGGCAATTGGCGTCTAAAATACCACAAAGCGTTACACCGGACAAAGCCCACTAGCTCGCAGACAGTGTGTGCCCGTGGGCACAACGCCGAGGGAGGAGGTGTTTTAACACAACAAAGTTAAGAGTTAGCAATGGGGAGTATACGATGTAACTTTGCTGGATTTCCTTTTAAGTAAACAGACATCTCAGCTCAACATCAAGCACTTTAATAAAAAAAAAATTTAAATCCCATCACAAAAATGTGCGTTCGGTTTGCATTAAATTTGCCAAAGAAGTAACTTCATGAAGTTTGCCACGAAACTAAAATTCCTTCGCTGAATTCACATTAAAGTAAACAGAGCTCACCACTGATAATAAAATACATAAGGAAAGTGGAAAGCAAACAACGTGTCTCAAAGTAACAAGCATTGGGTAGGCTCACGCAGGAGTCTGAAAGCCCCGTCCTTTTCAGACTGGGGCGCGTGTTTTTCTTTCTCCCCTCTTCTCCATTGGCTGGAGGAGAGAAAGAAACGAAAAAAACACGCCCCTCAATCTGAAAAGGACGGGGCTTACATCGAAAACAGAACGTCACAGAGACCTCTTCTCCAATGGCTGGCCGACGTTTAGGAGTCCAGCCAATGGAGAAGAGGGCGGGCATTAACCTCGTTACTCTGAGACAAAGTCTCGCTGGCGAGACTGTGCATGTGCGCAGCCTACGCCAGTCTTGACCTAAAAATAATCGACAAATAAATCGAACATTGTATACACATTTAAAAAAAATCTTACAATGCCTGCATTGAAAGCCAGGAAAAACCTTATTGAAATAGTCCCTAAAAACCTGGAAGATGAGAAGCGTTCACAGAGGTCTAAGTGTGTTGAAATAAATGTCCAAAGAATTCCACAATGTTCTAGATGAGGGTTTCCATGGAGATTTCTGCAGCACTATGTTGTCTACCCCTCTGAGATTAACGCAGTTCAACCAATCTTTGTATGAGGCCTTATGCATGCCTTTCTAATTGTTAAGTACCATCTTAATTGCAGACGTGAAGAGCAAATCTAGAAGGGCTTTGTCTGTATCAGAACTTGTATCTATCGCCAAAAAGCCAGCACTCAGTGTTGCAAATTCTTTTTTCAACTTGCAATTGAATAATTTTGAAAGGAAGTCCCAAAATCTTGTCACTGCCTTACAGTGTAAAATAAGATGGGCTAGATCTCCTGTTTCTTCCGTACAGTTCCAGCACAACGGGTTGTTGCGAATATATAGAGTATAACCTAGCAGGTGTCCAAATAGCCACATTTTTGTTTGGGATAGTACTGGAGATATTTTATTACTTGTTGTGGAACTCCACACTTGTGGCCATATAGATTAGAGTATAGCAACTGAGGAATGTAGTTCCCATAAGGATTCCAGACTTTTATTTAGTTTGGAGGTTTTGGGGCGAAGAAGTTTGTAGATATGTGAAACTTGGTGACCCAGCTAGTTAATTTGTGCCACAAACATTGGTAAGGATGGTGAAGGGTTATGTAATTTTGCTTTGGATAATGCCGCTCTTACTTTAAAAAAATTATAAAATTCAATATTATTAAATTTGTATCTGGTTTGAAGTTCTGCAAACGCAACGGGATAAGAAGAGTGTTCTAACTGGTGAGGAAAAAAAGATTCCCTTATTAATCCAAGAATCAAAATTTAGACTTTTCCCCTTATACGAAACGCTACGGTTATGCCATAAAGATTCCAACTTAGAACCCTTAATACTTGACTCAAGCTTCTTATCGATCAGTAGTAAAGCCTGTTTCATATTTCTAATAATAGATTTACACCTATTAGGATAAAGATGACTAGATGTGAGCAGAACCAAGGGATTAATATTATCTTGGTTAATTGTTTTCAACTACTAGCCACACTGGAGTATAATGGGCCGGAGGTGAGATCCAGTAGGAGCCCTGTTTTGCCAGACAAGCGGATTGATATAATTTGTAATCAGGCAGGTTAACACCACCTAAAGATTTATCAAGCCTCAATTTTTTAATTCCAATTCGGGCCTTCTTAGCCTGCCATAAAAATTTGGTAAGGAGGATGTCTAGTTTACGGTGAAAGTCTTCAGTCAGGAGAAGCGGAAGCATATTTATACGATAATTAATCAGTGGCGTTATCATCATCGTTATGGTTTCTATTCTCCCCCACCAAGTGATGAATTTAGGTGACCAAGAATCCAAACCTTTTGCAACCTTTTCCAAAGTTAATTTCTCATTTTGGTGAAGTGTGTCAATTATATTGCAACCAGATTCGATTCCCAAGTACTTTATATACCCAGATTGCCATGCCAGACCTGTGTCCCCAAGAATTTCTTTGGTACAATGAACATCTAGGGATTTTACTTCCGATTTGTCTCTGTTGAGTTTGTATCATGAGTGTACAGAATATTTTCCAATCGTAGACATTAAGGCCTCGATTGAAGCACCCAGATTTTAGTTACTATTAAGATATCATCTGTGTAGGCTGCCAATTTAACATAAGTATTATTAAATCATACCCCCTTTATTTCTGTACTCAACTTAATAGCTTGAATTAAAGGTTCCATCGCTAACAAGAACAAGGACGGGGATAAGGGGTAGCCTTGTCTAGTGCTTTGCTGCAGGTTGAAAGGGTCCAAAATCGAACCATTGATCGCAATACGAGACGAGGACGCCAGATAAAGGCTCATCACCATATTTGTATAAGCTTCCCCCAAATTAAACGTATGCATACAATGTTTTAAAAAAGACCATTAGACCCTGTCAAAGGCCTTTTCTGTGACTAACGTGATTGCAATTGTTGGATCTTGTTTATACGCAGCATTCTTCAACGCCATACAACTTTTAAGAAAGCTGACTTGGGAATTACTTATCAACTGCGGGAGGACAGTATTAAGTCTAGTGGCTACAATTTTTGAATACATTTTACAATCATCATTGATAAGGGATACTGGCCTATAATTCTTTGGGAGAAGAGGATCTTTACCTTCTTTGGGTATGACTATTATGTTAGCCTCCGTCATGGAGTCCGTCGTACACCCAATACTAGCAAGATTATTAAAAACTCTCAACATAGTTGGCTGTAACTGAGCTGAAAAAGTTTTATAGAAAGTGGCTGTAAAGCCGTCAGGACCCGGAGCCTTATTATCTTTCAGGGCTTTGATCGAGTTCACCACCTCTAATAAACTTAATAAACTTATAGGTCTCATTTTAATTGCATAGTCTTACAATAGGGAAGCTTCATATTCATAAAACCCATTTGGCAGAAGTCATTAATCCGGTCCATATAAACATACACACCGAACAGTCTCACTACTTTTAGCACTTCTCTCACCATCCGACCTCTGAGGAGAAAGCTAGAGGATGTGCAGAATCATACATAATACAAGTTATGACAAAAGTCTAGTGGTTAAAAAGCTTCGAAAGTATTAAGAATAATCTGCCTATTAGCAAATGTTAGAAATTACATGTACAACTACTGAGTTTGATGTCATACCTTGCTAAGAAGGCTACTCCATCATGGTGAGTCTCCAAGCTCTTCATGAAGCTCCAACCACCATTTCTCTCCACCTCCTTTGTCACTGCACTGCTTCCTCCATGAGTCAGCATGGCCTTCAGGGTTTCAACTGCAGAACTGTGCAAAGATTGCTTTAACAGAGAGGGCATACTGGCACAATAAAATGCATTATGTTTTTTAAATAAGGTACTATTCAGCAAAATGTTTCCTTGCAAATCATATACAGACTTTCTTAACACAGCCTATGTACTCATTTATTACTGGAACTGTTGAGTTTCTTTACACTAGCTGTGTCCAGCTTTTTTGTGGCCATGTAGCAACTATGCAGCACTAAAGTACATCTTCTGGCAGAACATTGTTCATCTTGTGTTTATCCTTGAGGTTCGGACCATCTTTGCAAATTCCCAATAGACTGGGGCTCAGTTGATTTTACATAAAACTGGTACATAGTTACTTGTTTAAGACTTTAAAGACTATTCCCATAGTGGAGAACTAAGACTACAAACATGTAACATGTCTATTAGAGATAGATTTTATCTCCTTATGAAATGCCTCCCATTGTGATGAGTGTACTGTGGCATGCTGGACCCTAGTGTGTTCAGTTTTTGTGAGCTGTAATCCTTAGGACCATCTTCAGGCAGAACGAGTACAGATTTTGCAGTTTAGAGTCTCCCTGAGCTGAGAAAGGCTGATTCGTGTGGTGAGTGCTGACCTTACAGCTTACTTTATCTCTATTGTTCCACTTGATCAATGATGTTTGTTTTTTATCAAATCCAAGTTTCACCCAGGCATGAATTTGGTGCTACAATTCTGACAGGTCCTCTGCTCAATCCCAGGAGTTCCAATTCTCTACAATTCCTCATTTGAGTTATTTTATTGTTGGTTATGCATTCTACCAGGCAGGTGTGTGAAATCACAGCTCTCTTCACTGTGTTTCTCACAGGATAAAGTTGATCTTGAAGGCAAACACTTTCTCTTGAAAGTAGTAACAGGGATTTGAATGACTCAGCACAGACTGGATACCTGATCTCTCAATTACGCAGAAGGTGATGGGAGGAAATAGTCAAACAACTGGCAATTGCTTGGGGAGCATTCCAACCAATTATTTCTTGGCCAGTGTCCTGCTCTAGACAAAGGCCTGCCTTACCCAAATGAGTTCTGACCTTGCTACTCATAGGAATAGTCCACCCTCAACTGCCAGGCCTGGTTCCCACCAGAAAGTAACCTCAGACCAGTCTCGGCCCTGTTAGGCCTGGTATGTGGGGTATAGCATGGATTCTATGGCCCAGTGAGCAAGGGACAAGCATCTGGGCATACTCCTGGCCATTTAGTGCTTTATATCAATAACACAAAAGGTGATGGGAGGAATGTGTGCAAATAATCTAACTAGTGCCAACTGCTCGGTGTAGCATTCCAACCCATAATCTTTTGCAGACTGTTCCGCTCTAGACAAAGGTCCGCATTATGCAAATCAGAATTGACCCTGCTCCTCATGTGAACAGTCCATACTGAATGTCAATCGAGGCTCCCTCTAGAAGGGAACACAAGCAACCCCGGGCCATTTTCGGCCTTGTGGATTCCTTGCTCATGTGGGTCCCTTGCTCACTGTGCCATAAAATTCAATCTATACCTCAATGATGAGTATAACAAGGCTAAAATCGGTCTGGAGCTGCTTGCATTCCCTTCCGGAAGGGGCCTCGCCTTTCCCCGCTGGAGCGGTACATAGACTAATTTGCATATGGCTGGGTCTATTCTGAGGTGCCATGGTGGGCAAAAGAACGATGGGTTGGAATGCAACTACAAACGATTGCCAATGGTTAGATAAATTGCAAGCATTCCACCCATCACCTTTTGAGCATTTGAAGTAATGTCCTAATTCACAAAGGGTAGGTTCACATGTGGGGTACTTGCTCATTGTAGCACTGGAACCAAGATGCACTCAAATGAGGAGTCTCAATTAGGCTGAAACCGGTGTTGGTTTGCATGTTTTCCGGTTCAGAGAGGACCTGCCTTGGCAGTTCAGGGAAGAACGAAGACTGATCTGCATATGGCTGGGTTTAAACTGAGGTAGCATAGTGGACAAAAGAACGAGGAGTTAAAATGCTACCCGAGGAGTGGTTAGACAAATTGCTAGCATTACTTCCATCACATTCTGTATGTTGCCTGACCTCTTATTCATTAGGCCCACAGAAAGCAAGCATTTAGGGTGAACTACAAAAAAATACTAAATTAACCTGTGCTCAATCCTAAGGTAGGTTGGAGAAAAGCAGTCAGGCTTAACTAAGAGGCAATGTCTAAAAGCTTGTCTCCTTCCTGGTGAAGAATTGGCTTGGTAGTTTGGTCTGCCCTGTTCCCATGATGCACTGGGCCAGGGACAGACTAATTTACATATAGCCAGGTTCTGAGCTGGGATGGGGCAGTGAGCTAAATAACGGTGATGGATCAAGCCCTGATCTTTGGACTGGGTAAGAGTGGTCTGCTTAATTCAGACACTCTGTTCATCACCACCCCCTTTTCTGAATCGTTTTTGGCCACTATAGGTGTGGCAGGGTATACTCAGACATGAGTCCCTTGCTCACTGCTCCATCAGGATTCAAGCAAGCCGGGCCGACGACGCCTGAAATGGCAGAAACCGGTCCCTGGAAGCTTGTCTCCTTTCTGGTGAAGAATTGGCTTGGTAGTTTGGTCTGCCCTGTTCCCATGATGCACTGGGCCAGGGACAGACTAATTTGCATATAGCCAGGTTCTGAGCTGGGATGGGGCAGTGAGCTAAATAACGGTGATGGATCAAGCCCTGATCTTTGGACTGGGTAAGAGTGGTCTGCTTTATTCAGACACTCTGTTCATCACCACCCCCTTTTCTGAATCGTTTTTGGCCACTATAGGTGTGGCAGGGTATACTCAGACATGAGTCCCTTGCTCACTGCTCCATCAGGATTCAAGCAAGCCGGGCCGACGACGCCTGAAATGGCATAAACCGGTCCCCGGAAGCTTGTCTCCTTCCTGGTGAAGAATTGGCTTGGTAGTTTGGTCTGCCCTGTTCCCATGATGCACTGGGCCAGGGACAGACTAATTTGCATATAGCCAGGTTCTGAGCTGGGATGGGGCAGTGAGCTAAATAACGGTGATGGATCAAGCCCTGATCTTTGGACTGGGTAAGAGTGGTCTGCTTAATTCAGACACTCTGTTCATCACCACCCCCTTTTCTGAATCGTATATATAAAGTATTTATGCAGCACACAAACAGTATTACAGTAAAAACACAACAAAATAAAAACCCCAAACCAATTTAGAAAAATACTGTATTTGTCAATCAATAAATGAGACCAGAACACCAAAAGTCCAATCAGTAGAACCGGAGATATGCAATTTCTAATTACCTCTTTCTAAGCTTAGAATCGGAGCAGAACTGGAGATATGTAATTCCTAATGACCTCTTTATAAGCTTTGAAGGAAGCGAATTTTATAAAGCAGACAAAATCGCTAACGTTTTAACAAGGTTTTCGTTGAGGGTGGTGAACTGCTAAAAGGGTGTCAAGGAGATCACAACTAGAGCAGTTCAACAAAGGGTATGATGGACACTACAGCTAACTGGCAGTTTCCAATTCAGATAATTTGAAATCTGATACCAGGTTCTTTTTGCATTTCTCTGCATGGTTAAATATTTTTGTTGACCTTTTATGAGCCATGGCGCAGTATTAAAGTACTTACAACAAGTTATGGGTCACTCAAAGCAAGTCCAGTAAATCTCCAATTACACCAAATGAGGTTAAGTTATGAGGTCTTAATTTGTCGGAATCAACATGTTTATATATATATATATATAGATATATATATATAGATATATATATATATATATATATCTATATCTATATATATATATATATATATATATATATATATATAGAACCCATTCAGGAATTCCATCACAGTATTATATGAGAAGACCTTATACTGAAAACTTTAGTGGCCAATGTAAAATAATAGACAGGTGGCAAGTGCTTCTGGGAGTATTGCAACTGACGAAACTTGAAAGACCATTTACAACTGTCAGGTACTGCCCACAGTACTATACCTGCAGGGATCCAGGCTCCTAGGCACAGGGCCAGGGCTAGAAGTTTTCCTTTCTTTAGCATTGTTGAGGTTTTTGGGGAGCTGGACACCAATGGTGCAGCTAACACGCAACAGAAGGTTTACAAATAGCTGCTGGTAAAGGCTGAGTACAGCTGGGTTTGACTCCGGAACAGACAGGATCTCATGCAAAGCACATGTTGCCTGCAGACAAAAAAGAAAAAGGAAGCACAATAAGAGAGTGATGAAACACAGAAGATCCCTGCACTCCTATGTTAATGTCACATCATACTTCAAAAGATGTGCCACCAGTTTGTAATATTCCACAGAAATGTGATCCCAGAACAATATTCAACAAAGCAAAAAGCATTAGTAAGTAGCCTCTCATCAGTTTACCACATAGTTCATCATGAAACGTTCTGCCACTTTCTAAATCACATACATTTATTTTACATGGGAAACATTAAAAGCATAAGTAACAACTTCAGTGTGAAAAAGTTTATTAGCTTTGATAACTATTTTTCAGGTGGATACTTTATCTACCTGCATATTCCTGTAAAACAAACACAGACATCAGACTAGATCTGGAAACCTCAAAACTCTCAGGTTGGCGGTAGGGGGTGCTGGCTTCGGCTGATGTCAGAAGTGATGTCAGATGACATCCCCAAAGCCATATAGCATCCGTAGTCAGTTTCTGTTTATTTTTTCCCTGCCTTCCATGCGAGTGGACGAACTGACATCAATAGAACAGGGCAGTACCAAAATTCATAAATTGGGATCTTATTAACTTTCCCTATGGCGCATCCATCAAACAGGCTGCGGTATCTGCATGTAGAGTATCCACCAGAAAGATCGTTACCCCAGGTAACTTTTAATTCTGATGGATTTCTCTACTTGCAGATTCCTCACTGTAGGAGAGTAGGGTCTGCAATCCTATGATCACCCAGATTTTTGCTTTTTGCTGCACTGGTTTACGACTTTCCCTGGCTGTGGGCCTGCTAATCAGACCCACAGCCTCGCTGTTCTCTCTATCCAAATTGTACTCAGGTACAGAATTGGCACTGGGCCCTCTCCAAGTCCCTGTACCCAGGGCTGAGGTGTACCCAGAAGTCTCCCAGGGGCTGAAGCATGTATTGTGCCACCCCTGGGCTGACTAACTAAACTGACACAACTGGCTGCACGACAGCTGGGGCAAGGTGGTGTACTCACCCTTTGCTTTAGATATAGTATACCTATATCTAACCCTAAAATGGACACACAGATCTCCTATCAGTCACTCCTATGGCAGGCCTTAACAATCCTGGAGGCAGAGTGCTTGGAATCGTGTGAGATGGTGCTCTGGCATGAGCTGAGCCTGTCTGCGGCTTTCGGGATCCATCCCTTAGCCGTTAGCCGTTTCCATGATATCGCATACCATATACTCTTAAGTGCATTATAATCCTCGCGGTTATATGCCAACTCTGGTATCGCTTTCTCAAAACATGTCGAGTAAGGTGTCATACGAATTGGAATACTAACCCCCTCGCCAATTCTGGCGACGGGGTTAGCATTCCACCCTTCTAGAGGGACACGACATGTATGTAACCTGTAACCCCGGTTAAAGTCAAACAGAGCCTCAGCTCCACAAAATGGATGCTGCCACCGAGACACAAGTCTGCCCTCCTGCTGCTGGGAGTCCTCCCAGAGCAGGAGATAAGGACAAAGGGTTTCCTGCCAGGGGCGGTGCCAGCACCGTCCCAGACAGGGTTTTGTGTATTCCAGGTAGGCAGGGCTGCAGAGGAAGGTGACTGCAAGTGGCACCCCGGTGCTCACTGTGCATAGGCCGGCTGAAACCAGTTCCAGGGGCACTCCAGCCCCTGGCCTGGGGAAAGCCCGCCAAAGGAGAGGGGTGTAACCACCCCCCTCCTGGTCCCACCCATAGGGCAGTCCTTAGTCGCGTGCCAGCCCCCTTTTCCCAGATAAAGGTAGGAGCAGGCCCCCTTCCAAATTAGATCATCTTTGGAATCAAGACACAACTTTCTGCGAAAGGACTTCAAGATTTCCTTCTTCAAGATTCTCCCTTGTGGCTAAGGAGTAGTCACCCTGCATCCGCAGGCACCATCAAGAACACTGCGGTCTGCTGCGAGTCCTTCCTCAGGAATCCGACTGCCCAGCTCGACAAGACCTGGCTTCCCTGGCACCTCCGACCTCTACTCACCTCTACAGCCAAGCTGAGAACCGTGAGTGCGACGAGACCTCAAGGGACCGACTATTGCCAAGACTGCACGACTTCTTCACAGCAAGCCCGCCGAGTAATCTCCTGGCGAGTGCTTTGGGGTCCGAGAAGCCCCAACCCTGAGCAGCTCCAGCACCGAAGAGCAGCCCCCCAGCATCTCCACGATCGGCGTGGGGCCCTTCTGCTTTTTGCTGCTCACCGCGTTGTTTGGCTACTAGCCCGCTGGCTTGTGGCCTTCTGAACGACGGCGACGACATCACTGCTGCTGGTCTGGTTGCTCCAGACTGGCTCTTGCTCCCTTCCAGAAGAGGAGCACCTCGGACCCTCCTGGTCCACTCAAGACGCCATTTTGAGTCCACCGCGTGGGCTTGAATTAGCCAAGGCTTTGTTGCCCAATCCTGGGTACTTCGACGCCGACAGCTCCATCCATCGTGGGACAGCTCGCCTCTCCATCCTGGTCGCCGACAACGCCTCCTGGTCCGTGAGATCTGCAGAGCCCAGCGTCGCCCACTCACCTAGTCGAGGTGACTACCATCCGGTGCCCTCCTGGTGCCCACTGACTACTGGCTAGTAGTCACGAACTTGGTCCCCTCTGCTTTCAGGTGTCATCCTTCTTCCAGATCCAGGCTTGGATCACTTCGAACTCTCTTCACTGGTCGCCTGCCAGCATCTTTCTTCCAGGCTCCTGGTTCGTCAACGAGGACTCCCGACGTCTTTTGAGACATATGCAGCTGCAGCCCCTGGGCTAGGTAACTTCGGCATTTCGGTGCCCCAGCATAGCCTCACTATCCAAGGGTCAGGATCCACTTTCGTTTTCTCCCTACCAGGTCGGGTTCGCCCGTGAACACTAACTTTAACTTTACTAGCTATCATAGACTTTGTCCCGCATCCCGCGTGAGAGTGCACACTCTGCACCCGAGTCCCCTGGGCCTCCTAGAAGTAATCTAACGATTCTATAGTCAAGTCCTAGCGATTCCAAAGCCTATTAGTACTGTACTTACCTGCTAGTAATTTCGCATTCCACTTTTAGAGTATATGGTTTTTCGTGCCCCTCGGGCATTTGTATATACTGTGCTAACTTAAGTATTTTCGTAAGAGTTTTGTTGTGTGCCTAGCACCCTGTCCTCATAAAGAGTACCGGGTTGTTGTGATTCTAATAAATACACTGTTTATTTTCATAACACTTGTGTGGTGTCCTTTCACTGGGTGTTCAAGGGGTAATGTGATGGTAAAACAGCTGGCTTAACACGCCCTCTAGAGTCTTAGCTTTAGACTGCTCGTATCCATGCTACTAGGATAGCTGGTCTATAAGGTTGACTTACAACCAATCATCAATAAGGGTTGTTTGGACTGATATATAGTGATCACTAGAATAGTGAGCACTGCACATCAGGCCAACTTCTCACACTCACCAGTAGAACAGATTACAGAGCAAGACCCTACACTTTTTGGAAGGTTGATGGATGGTTAGACAAGTAAGTCCCACAGAACAGCTCTGGCATAGTGCCCATCCCTACGTACCACAGAATCCAGGCAGTAGTGCTTGGCAACGGTGTGCAGGGATGCCCATGTTGCTACCTTGCAGATGTCTGCAATGGTTACCCCCTTGGGAAGGGCAAACGTTGTGGATTTGTCCCTGGTGGAATGAGCTCTAAGTCCCTTTGGTGGGTACTTCTTGGCTAGAATGGTGCAGTTTTTAATCCATAAAATGTTCCATCTGGGAGAGCATCCTCTTTTGCACCACCTTACCCTTCTTGGCTCCGCAGTAACCAACAAACAGCTACTTATCTATTGATATATACTGCTGGTACAGTTGAGCTAGTAGTTGACCGCTCGCCTAGGATTCAACTGATCAAACTGCTCCGCCTCTATAGTGGACTGGGGTGGGGGATAAAAGGTCAAAGGGTAACGGACTGAGCTAGGTGGAAGACTATCAATATTTAACAGGAAAGCAGACCTGGTTGGCAACATCGATTTGTTGGAATAGAAAGAGGTAAAAGAAGGGTGGGAGCTAAGAGCTTGTTACTCGCTCACCCTTCTGGCTAAGCAGATAGCCACAAAAAAAACCTGTTTTGAACAACAACTGTAGTGTAGTTCCTATATTCCCAATAGGCTCTACGCATTGGAATAATATAAAATATAGTTTAGACGTATGATGAGGTCGACTAGGTCTCTATCGAATATATTAGACTTAATTGTGAGTGCCAGCTAGCTCAGAGGTCACTAGAAACTTTCTCGAATTCACAAGAAGGGATTAGTTTCTGACAACCGCATAAACATGACAACTTTGTTTCCCAAGAATAAGAAATCAATCTCTAGAGTCGCGGAAACAATAGAGGGCTATTTCATTCAGTCAATCGTGCATGCTTCGTTTCACCAGAGGTGCAGAGAAATAGAGAGACGGGTGTTTTCAATAAAAGGTATTTATTGAACAGTCTTCTTTCTCAAGCATAAGAAATGAACTGCTACAATCGTACTACTGGTTGCAAAGTATAATGCGTACAGTACGAAGTGTATTATAAAATATTACTGTAAAAGCATGGTATGGTTTCTAAGCCACATAAAATAACATAAAATACATACATTAATAAATAAAGACTAAAAGTACTCAACTGGTGCTTCTAAAATACGCCTACCCCGGTGTACCTAACCTAAGTCTAGTACAAGGGAAGAAGTAAGCGAGGTGTAGCTTAAGTTTAGTATTCTTTGACAAGAATCTCTCCAAGAATTCTCTAAGGGTCTAATCAGCTCCGTACCTTGGTTTAGAATGAAGGAGGACTTGTATCTCTCTCTCTCTCAGAACTCGATTTCCCAGCAACCCACAAGGGTAGCCTGGAAACACTGGAGCTGGATTTCTAGGCAAGAGAAAAGACAGCGTCTCTGTCAGTGCATCTGCTGGAGGGTCAGCTTCCTTCAGCACTTGCTTCGCCTCCAAACCACTGTGTGTTTGCCTGGGCAAATGTGGGCATATTTATACCTTGAAGGTGCCGAGTTGGACGTAAGGTTGGACATAATAACGTCATCAAAGACTCAGTTCTTTGAAAACTTCTTGAGTTCTTGGATAAATCAATATTCAAGCAAGGGGAAGTCCCTGACTGCTGAAGGCGGGTTTTTCCAAGAAATCGTTGTGGATTCTCGTAACTAGTGGAAGTAGCCATGCCGTATTTGGACTGCATAGGCTAAGTCTAAATATGGTTATGATTTCTATGCCTATATAAGGGTAGGGTGATATATACCTATATATGGGCATGAATCTGGAAAATTACACTAGGGTCCTAGATTCATATACAAAACAACATCCTTAAGGGACATCTATGCAGGGGCTCAAACTGAGTCCCCGTCAAAAACATCAGCACTAGATTAGGGTCCCACTGGGGCACAACAAAACAAGTCTCACAGGGCAAGAGAAAGTACATAATGCAGGTCCTGAGACAGTTAGGCCTGGAAGGGGTCCACATTTATGTCCACACACCAAAGTTGTTTCCATCTGATCGAGTAAGCAGATATGGTGGAGAGGAAATAGGCGGACCATATGACTTCCACTACCTCTGGTGGCAGTTGAAAATAACTCAGTTATCTCTGTTCAATAACCCTGCATGTAGGTGGAGTCCATGGAAATTGGGGTCTAGCACCATTTGCCCAGACTGGGAAAGAAGGTCTATCCTGTATGGGTATGCAGCGGGGAACACATGGAGAAGTGTGGAACGTCCACATACCACACACTCTTTGGCCAATCCGGGGCGATGAGAATAACTGGGGTCCGTTCTTGCCGAATCTTCCTCAGTACTAGAGGAATCAACGGTATCAGGGGCTTAGGGGTTAAAGAGGGAACATACAATGCCGCTGAAAGTTCACCTTAACTGAAATATCTCCTATGACTGTCAACGGACACTGGAGGGAGCAGAACTGCCAGCCCTGAGCAATTTGCAAGGAGGTGTAGAAGTCCACCTGAGTAGTGCCCCACAGACCAAAGATTTCCTGGATCACTTCTGGTAGTAGACACCATACATGGTCGGCAAAATAACTTCGGCACCGGCTGTTAGCTTGAATACCAGAGAATCCGCTAGGTGATTGGCGGTGAGCCATTTCCCTTTTTATAAGACCACAGTCTCAAAGTTTCCAGGCAAAGTAGGTAAGACCCTACTCGCTTGTTAATTTACCACATCACTGTTGTGTTGCCAATCAAGAACTGGATTAACTAACCTTGAATAGAGGGGAGGAAGTTATTGAACAACAGCCGAATCAGCCACAGTTCCAACAGGTTGATGTGAAGAATCTGTTCTTCTGGAGACCAAAGGCCTCTGCTCTCCAGGCGTCTGTCACTACCAAAGTCATTGCCAGAGGAGAAGTGAATGCCATCCTAGAACTTAGGTAAGCCTAATTCCCCCACCAAGCCACTTCTTCTGCAGCACAAGGGGACAATCCTACAGACTTCACACGCACTGTACCCACTGCCTGTGAAGTCACCACTGCAGAGCACTCATATGCCAACATACGTGCGTGACTCACAAGTTAATACTTGTGTAACGATATATCTGTAAGAGGCATTAGTTAGTGATAGATTCCTTACCTTAGAATATTTCCAGGTGTCAGACTGGATCCGAAAAGCTTTCGTCAGCAGTACCCCTGCGTGCCGATAGGCATCGTCGTACGGCTCCGCATGCGTCGGAGTCGTGTTCGCTGAGATGACATCACTGGAGCTACTTAGACGCACCCACGAGCGCTGACGTCAGCTCTGTACACAACTTTCCGCAACAAGATTGCGGAGCTATGTAAGATACTGATCAGTACGCAGAAAAGGGAGGATGGCTGGGGCGGTAACGAATCTATCACAAACTAATGTCTCTTACAGATATATCGTTACACAATTAGTAACCTGTGCATCTGAAAGACATGTTAGTAACAGATTGCTTACCTTAGAATAGATACCTTGTCTGTGAACAAGATTACACCTGAAAGTCACGGAGAACAGAACGGCCAAAGAAGCAGTCCCGCCGGACCTGACTGTCAAGGCAATAAAGCTTTGTAAAAGTGTGCAGCAAAGCCCACGTGGCAGCCTGACAGATGTCTTGCAGGGGAACACCACGTCCCAGTCCTGTAGTAGCTGCAGTCGCCCTGGTTGAATGGGCATGCAGTCCCTCCGGAGGTTCCTTTTTAGCCATAGAATAACAGGCCTTGATACGGAAGACGACCAAGCGGGAGATCGTCCTCTTGTGAACAGTCCGGCATCTTGGCACCTGCGTAGCCAACAAAGAGCTGGTCATCCACCCGGAATGCTTGTGTGCGATTCCAGTCAAAGGAGAGCACACGTTTTGAGTACAGACGGTGGAGCCTCTCTTCCTCTCTGGAAGGATGCGGAGGCGTAAAGAAAGTGGGCAAGGTGATAGTCTGCCCGATGTGGAAGGCAGTGACAACATTTGGCAAGAAGGAAGGACGAGTGCAAAGCACAACCTTGTCCAGATGCACCAACAGAAAAGGAGGCTTACAAGAAAGAGCCTAAAGCTCACTCACTCTCCTGGCAGAGGTGATAGCCACCAGGAAGGCAGTTTTCAAAGTCCGAAGACGTAAAGGACAATTGTGAAGCGGCTCAAAGTGAGCGCGCATGAGATAAGCCAAAACAAGATTCAAGTCCCACTGAGGCATTATAAAAGGAACAGGAGGGAACATATGCTTAATGCCTTTTAAGAATCTCTGTACAACAGGGTACTTGAAAAGAGAAGGCTGGTCTGGAAGCCTCAGAAAGGCTGAAATGGCCAAAAGATAGCCCTTGATAGTGCCCAGAGCAGAGCCCTGCCGGGCCAGAGAAAGAAGGAACAAAAGGACCTCAGAAAGAGGGACAGAAAGGGGATCCACAGTTTTGGCTGTGCACCATGCCACAAATTTTTTCCATCTACAGGCGTATACCAATTTAGTGGAGGGACGCCTGGCTTCCAGAATGACATCACAGACTTCGGGAGGCAAGTCAAATCGAATCAACTGTCGCCACTCAATCTCCACGTATATAGGTGGAGGCTGGACAGGTTCGGGTGGAGAACCGTCCCCTGCTGTTGCGGCAGATGATCCTCCCGCAGAGTGAGGTTCCGTGAATCCTGAACCCGTTTCATAAAGGTCATGGTTTCGTTACGAATTTGGTATTAGCGAACCGTAACCAGTTAGTACGGCAAGCATGAGTGTTTGTCACGCTACACCAATGGATTCACTACGTATTTAGGGATTCGTTCAGAACCCCTGGGTTCCATTTTGTGTATGGCAGCCATTTTGTGGTTGCCCTCACGTAGGCCGATGAGAAAGGCCGAACGAGTCTTTAGCACACGTACACTTTAGCTGACTTCTGAATGACCTGAACGAACGGACCCTCTTGACTGAAGCCAAACCTGTTAGGCCAGTTCCTTTCCCAGTAGCTGATCAAGATTGAGAATCAAGGCACAGGACATCATAAACCTTTATTACACACAACTATGTCTTATCTTACCCACACCTGTCTCTGCTCCTTTCTTTATGGCCTGTTTACGATGGGGATGTGCCCGTTTTTATTATGGGTTCGTTCGACCTGTCTGATGAAGAATGTTGGGTTTGACCAATGATCGATCATGGGCTGGGCTGACCCAGAGACCCCAGAAGGAACTGTCCTAGAAGAGCTTGAACCTGATCAGGTTGAGTTTCTTGAGACAGGGGGACCTTCCAGGGCAAACTTGAGGCAGGCCCAATTAGACTGCCCCTCTCTTGAACCCCTCAGACAGCAGGCTGCTGCTGAGGCTGCAGGGAATGCTACAGGTGCCCATAAGGTATATTGGGAAGATAGACTCCTATACTCTGAGGCAAGAGACCCCAAACCTGGTGCTACCAGGAGGCTGGTCATCCCCTTGTCTCTTAGAGGTTTCCTACTCACCTTAGCCCATGAAATTCCCCTTGCAGGTCACTTAGGCCAGAACAAGACTTGGGCCAGGCTTGCCCCACACTTTCACTGGCCTCATATGTCTGAAGACACTAAAGAGTTTTGTCGCTCATGTGTCACCTGTCAAGCCAGGGGCAAATCAGGTGGCACAACAAAGGCCCCCCTTATACCACTACCTGTGGCGGGGTACCCTTTGAAAGAGTGGGGATTGACATTGTTGGACCAATGGACCCCCCAACAGCATCTGGGCACCGATTTATACTGGTGATAGTGGATCATGCCACCAGGTATCCAGAAGCTATTCCCCTTAGGACCACTACAGCTCCTGTTGTGGCCAGGGCCCTGCCTGGAGTTTTCTCCAGAGTGGGGTTTCCTAAGGAGGTTGTCTCTGACAGAGGTGCAAACTTCATGTCAGGATACTTGACTGCAATGTGGAAGGAGTGTGGTGTGAACTACAAGTTCACCACACCCTATCACCCACAATGCAATGGGCTTGTTGAGAGATTCAACAAGACCCTCAAAGGGATGATAAAAGGGTTACCTGAAAAGCTTAGGCGAAGATGGGACATCCTTTTACCCTGCCTCCTGTTTGCTTACAGAGAGGTCCCACAGAAGGGGGTTGGCTACAGCCCTTTTGAGCTTCTGTTTGGGCATCCTGTGAGAGGACCCCTATGTCTGGTGAAGGAAGGATGGGAGTTACTCTCAAAAATCCTAAACTTGCCATAGTGGACTATGTACTTGGTCTCCGCTCCAGGATGGCAGAGTACATGGAGAAGGCATCTAAAAACCTTGAGGCCAACCAAGAACTTCAAAAAGCTTGGCATGACCAAAAGGCTGTCCTAACTGTGTATCATGCAGGACAGAAGGTGTGGGTGTTGGAGCCAGTGACCCCAGCAGCTCTCCAAGACAAATGGTCTGGACCCCATACCATCATTGAGCAAAAGGGAGAGGTCACCTAATTGGACATGGGAACTCCCAGGAGCCCCCACAGGGTGCTTCATGTAAACAGGCTCAAAGCATTTGTCAACAGGGAGGACATGGGCTTGCTCATGGCCACAGATGAGGGGCAGGAGGAAGAGAGGGACCCTCTCCCAGACCTGCTCACTCAGAACCCTGATGATGGGTCAGTAGATGGTGTAGTCTTTCCTGACAGCCTCTCTGCTCATCAACAAGAGGATTGTAAACAGGTTCTTCAATCCTTCAGGCAAATGTTTTCACTGACCCCCAGTCAGACAAACTTGTGCACCCATGAGGTGGACACTGGTGACAGTCTGCCTGTCAAGAGTAAAATCTACAGGCAACCTGACCACGTCAGGGACTGCATCAAGAAAGAAGTCCAAAAGATGTTGGAATTGGGAGTCATTGAACCCTCAGAGAGCCCTTGGGCTAGTCCTGTAGTTCTAGTGCCTAAACCTCACAACCAGGATGGTAAGAGAGAGATGAGGTTTTGTGTAGACTACAGGGGTCTCAATGCTGTCACTAAGACAGATGCCCATCCAATACCTAGGGCAGATGAACTGATAGACAAGTTGGCTTCTGCAACTTTCTTAAGTACATTTGACCTAACAGCTGGTTATTGGCAGATCAGGTTAGCTGAGGATGCCAAGGCCAAAACAGCATTTTCTACCCCAGGAGGTCATTACCAATTTGTGGTGATGCCCTTTGGTTTGAAAAATGCACCTGCCACTTTTCAAAGATTGGTGAACCTTTGAAAAGTTCTCACTGGGTTGGATGAATTTTGTGCAGCATATCTAGATGATATTGCTGTCTTTAGCTCCAACTGGGAGGATCACCTGATCCACCTGAGGAAAGTTTTGGAGGCCCTGCAAAAGCCAGGCCTCACTATCAAGGCTACTAAGTGCCAAATAGGGCAGAGTCAGGGTGTGTACCTGGGCCACCTTGTGGGTGGAGGCCAGGTTCAACCATTGGAGAGCAAGATACAGGCCATAAAGGACTGGGGTCCTCCAACCACCCAGACACAGGTCAGAGCTTTCTTGGGCCTGTCTGGTTACTATAGGACGTTTGTCAAAAATTATGGGTCCATTGTGACACCACTTAATGACCTGACAAGCAACAAAATGCCAAAGAAAGTTCAGGGGACAGTTAGCTGTCAAAAGGCATTTGTTGACCTAAAGCAGGCCATGTGTACTGCACCTATTCTCAAGAGTCCTGACTACTCCAAAACCTTCATTGTCCAAACAGATGCATCTGAGTTGGGTGTGGGAGCTGTTCTATCTCAACTGAATATTGATGGTCATGACCAGCCCATTGCTTTTATATGCAGAAGGCTGACCCCTAGAGAGAAACGTTGGTCAGCTATTGAGAGGGAGGCCTTTGCTGTGGTTTGGGCCCTGAAGTAGTTGAGGCCATACTTGTTTGGAACTCACTTCGAGATTCAGACCGACCATAAGCCCCGCTTATGGCTAAATCAGATTAAGGGTGAAAACCCCAAACTTCTTAGGTGGTTCATTTCCATACAGGGGATGGACTTTACAGTGGAGCACAGACCAGGGACTGACCATGGCAATGCAGATGGTCTCTCCAGGTATTTCCACTTAGAGCAGGAAGACTCACCTGGTCAAGGTTAGTTTAATGTCCCTAAGTTTGGGGGGAGGTTATGTAGGAGAGGGGGGTCACCAATCCTATGGTCACCCCATATTTTTGCTTTTTGCTTCACTGGTTTACGGCTTTCCCTGGCTGTGGGCCTGCTAATCAGACCCACAGCCTAGCTGTTCTCTCTCTAAATTGACAACCATGTACTTTAGGTGCATTTACCAATTGGTACTGGGCCACCTTATCAGTCCCTGTACAGTATACCTTAGGTATCCAGGGCATAGGTGTACCCAGGGCCTACCAGGGGCTGAAGCATGTATTATGCCGCCCCTGGCTGGCCATCTAAAACTGACATAACTGGCTGCACGACAGCTGGGGCAAGGTGGTGTAATCACCCTTTGCTGTAGATATAGTATACCTATATCTAACCCTAAAATAGACACTTATCCTCCTATCAGTCACTCCTATGGCAGGCCTTAACAATACTGAAGGCAGAATGCTTGGAATTATGTGAGATGGTGCTCTGGCATGAGCTGAGCCCGTCTGCAGCCTGCGGAACCAAGTCCTAATAGCTGTTCCATGATAACGCTATACCATATACTCAAGTGCATTATCGACCTCGCGGTTGAATGCTAACTCTGGTATAACATTATCAAAACATGTTGAGTAAGGTGTCATACGAATTGGAATACTACCCCCTCGCCAATTCTGGCGACGGGGGTAGCATTCCACCCTTCTAGAGGGACACGACATGTATGTAACTGTGAACCCCGGTTAAAGTTAACTCGAGCCTTGGCATCACAAAATGGATGCTGCCACCACAGACACAAGTCTGACCTCCTGCTGCTGGGAGTCCTTCCAGCGAGGGCGGCTTGGACAAAGGGTTTCCTGCCTTGGGAGGTGCTAGCACCACCCCAGACAGGATTTTGTGTATTGGGTAGGATAGGCTTGAAAGGAATGAGACATGCCTGGGGCACACAAGGTGCCCTGTGCATACACCGGTTCAAACCAGTTGCTGGGGCACTCCAGCCCCAGCTCTGGCGGGAAACAGAACAAAGGATAGGGGGTGTAACCACCCCCCTTCCTGGTCCCACCCAGGGGAGGGACCTAGTCAGTAGTGCAGCCCCATTTAGCAGGATAAAGGTAGGAGCTGGTCCCATTCCAAATTTCGATTAATCCCGAACTACTCTACAAGAAGAAACTCTGGACTTAGACGTTCTGCTCCACAGAAGACTGAATAAATCTCCCTTGTGGGCAAGGAGTGTTCACCCTGCATCTGCAGGCACCATCAAGCGTCCAGCGGCTTCACTTTGTCATCTTCCCTCGAGGATCCAGACTTCAGAGCCCGACAAGACCCGGATTCCCAGACCTCTCCGACCTCAACTCACATCTGCAGCAAAGCTGAGACCCGTGGGTGCGACGGGACACGTGGGACCGGCCATCTTGAACGAACCTGCACTTTGCTTACAGCACGACTCCCGAGGTAAACTCAACCAAGTGCTTTGGGGACTGGGAAGCCCCAGGCCCGAGCAGCCCCTGCACCGAAGATCAACCCTCCAGCATCCACGAGATCTGCGTGGGGCTCTTCTCCTTGTTTACTGCTCGACGCGCTGTCTGGTCACTTGCCGGCTGGCTAGTGGCCTCCTAGACGACGAACCTTTGAATCTTTGCTGCTGGTCTGGTTGCTCCAGACTGGCCCTTGCTCCCTTCCAAAAGAGGGGCACCCCGGACTCTCCTAGTCCGCACCAGACGCTTTCTCCACTCATCGCGTGGGACGCCGATTCCGGATCCAACACCGCCGACAGTGAGAGCCTGCGTGGGACAGCTCGTGCCTCCATCCTGGTCGTCGAAGACACCTCCTGGTCCACGTGGCTGCAGAATCAAGCGTCCACTCTTCACCTGATCGCGACGTCGACATCTGGTTCCTTCCTGGTTCCACTCCAGTCACTGGCTAGTGACTGTGAACATTGTCCCCTCTGCTTTCAGGTCTCCTTATTCACCGATCCACCCTTGGATCGCACCGGACATCTTCCTCCTGGTCGCCTGCAGCATATTTTCTTTCAGGCTCCATAGACTTCAACGCGAGAACCCGACGCACTTTGACACCTGTGCACCCGCAGTCCGTGGGTGAGGTAACAAGAGCATTTCGGTGCTCAAGGGTAGTTTAACTGTCCTAGTGTCCAGTTCCACAGTCATTTTAGTCCTAACTAGTCAGGATTGTCCGTACTCACCTTTAACTTGAACTGTACTGTCCATAGACGTTGTTACGCATCTCGCGTGTGAGTTCACACTCTGCACACGCGTCCCGTGGGCCTCCTATTACTTACCTAAGGTGAAGATAGCGTAGTCCTAGCGAACCTCCAGCCTCTGGACAGCTCCATTTCTTTTATCGACTCTCACATTCCACTTACTTAGTATATGGTTTGTCGTGCCTGTAAGGCACCATTGTAATTTTGTGCAACTTGTCGTATTTTTCTTAAGAGATTGTCATGTGCTTAGCCCTCTGACCTCATAAAGAGTTCAGAGGTGTTGTTATTAATAAATATACTGTTTATTTTCATAACAACCTGTGTGGTGTCCTTTCATCTGGTATTCAAGGGGTTATATGGTGGTAAAACAGCTGGCTTCACATGCCAAAAGAGTTTAGCCTAAGACTGCTTTGTCCATGCTACCATTAGGATAGCTGGTCTATAAGGTTGACTTACAACCAATCACCATAAGGGTTGTTTGGACTGATACAAGGTGATCACTAGAACTAGTGAACATCATATATCAGGCCAACTTTTCACAGCGAGGTTCCCCGCTTTCCGACGGCTACAAAGGACTGCTGCCCCGACTGTCGCCCTGTCTTGGAGCCTTTTATGATTTGTAGAGCGAGACGATAGACGGGTCTTCTGGCGACGTCATCGATGCTTCAGTTAAGTATGAGTGGAGCGTCTCCCAGTCCTTAGTTTTTGGGTATCCCTTGGGATCTTTGATTTGGAACTTGCAAGCTCCAAAGCCGAGGGACTTGTGTATTCACGAGACTATCGTATTCGATACTCTCTTGAAGTTTGAAGCTAGACTAGAGAGCGAAGATGCCTGGTCTTAGCAGACTTGGAAGAATATTTTGTTGTGGTTGTAATAGGGATTCCCGATTGGAGGACTCGTGTCCGGTTCCTCCGGTTGGAACTCCGACTTATGAGCTCTATTCTAAACACGGCTTGGGCCCCATTACGTTTAATGAAGTATGGATTCGTTACACTAAAAAGGATGGTGTCCTCAAATGGCCCCAATATGGTAGTTTTGACACTGAAGTTTTAGATAATCTAGAGGTTAGACTTTTTAAGAAGAAAGCCCGGCCGGCGATGTTGGACTCTTTCCGCCTATGGCGAAAGGGAGCCAAACAGAAAGAAATTAAATTAGCGAAGAAGAATAAAAGAGAAAAGAGTATCTCGATAATGCAAGCTGCTATACAGTTTAAAGATAACGAAGAAGAACAAGCGAGTGAGCAGTTGCACAGGCAACGTAAAATGGCGCTTGATAAATGCTATCCAGTTTTGCCGCCTCTTCAGCAAGATGCGATGAAGGACCTTGTGAAAGATCCTTTGATGTTACATTTGTTGACCTCGCCACCCCCTTATGCGCAGAGTGCTACAGCACCTCCGCAACCTTTAGTTGCGCAACCTCCGGTTGCTTTGCCTCTTGCTATTGCACAACCGCCAGCTCCTCTTCAGTTGGCTCCTACTCCTCTGGTGCAGCCTTCTCAAGGGCCGCCGACTTTGCTACCTGCTCCGTCTTTAATTCCTACGACTTTTCCGGCTGTTCTCGCTGCTTCCTCTGCTACTGCCCCTACATTAGCTTCTTCTCAGTCCGCTTTATCTCCTGTCCTGTCAACTTCTCCTTCTGTTCGACAGAGAATGACAGATACTGTTTCTAGTCTTTTGACTCCTTTCTTTGGGTCATTGAGTACGACCCCCGTTTCAGAGCGTAAGCAGTTGCATAGCCAAATACCTGGTCCCACGGAGAGGACGGTATTAGATCATTTAGCGCGTAAATGGGTTACTGATTCTGCAAGATACGAGCTAGAGTCTGTTATGGATGTCTTCCACCAATGGGAAGCACCGAAGCAGAGATATGTTTTTGACAAAATGTGTGTTTTCCTTTGTGAAGAATGGGAAGATAGTGATCTGGGACAAACTCCGCCTGAGTTGTTCCATGTACAGTCCGAATTTGCGAAAGGCACGATTGTGGGTCTCGACGTCGAAAGAGCGGTAGCGACACTGCTTTCGTTCAGGAGCGAGTCTCCTTCTCGGTCGTTGTTTGAGCCTGACCCTTCTGTTAGGAGGAAAGTGAGACAGTACCCTATGAGAGAAGTTCCTCCTGTATGGAAGGAAGCAGTCCAGGCTGATGCCGCTCATAACATTGATGCCGTACCGGCCCATTTTCAACGTGTTTCGGTGCATGTTCCGAGGAAACGAGCTGAAGTCTTGGCTCTTAAGCAGACTTTGCCCGACCCCCGTAAAAATCCTGCAGGGTATTATAAGGAATTATCACAGACTGCAGACTCATGTGTTATGAATCTAGCCGATATAGACATGTTGTTTGGAAATGTGGTCCCACAACCTTTATGGGGATTGATTCGTCATACTGATCATGCGCCGGAGTTAGGTGATACATGGGTTAATATTGGTGCTGCGGATGGCCGACAAGTTGGTGGTGCTAAACCTGAGCCTTTAGTTGCAGACCTCCCTGGTAGGATCATCACTTACATGAAAACTTTAATGCCTGCTATGCGAGTAAATTGGGACAAATTGTCTGCGTGTAAGCAGAAGAAAGATGAAAATGTATCTGATTTCTTCACTAGGTTTGAAGAAACGTTCCTTGACCATAGTGGTCAAGACATGAGTACCGAGGGGGGTCAACGGTTGTTTGTTGATAAGTTTGAGCATAATTTACTTTCCGAGCTATGTACCAAGTTAAAGGATTCAGAGAGTTCTTGGGCTCTTTCCTCGTCGGCACAGATATTAGATACTGCACAATACTACGAAAATAGGGATAAGGATGAGAAGGATAGAGCAGACAAGAAGACTAAAGATTTGAAGACGAAGGTTCTTTTACAGCAAGCGTACCCGCCTCGTAATAACCAACGTGATTATCAGCAACCTCAGCAGTTTCAGCGAAACTCGCAAAGGTTCGAGCCTTCTCAACCGCGTTTCCCTGTAGGCCCTAATCGATGCGCATATTGCAAAGAAGAGGGTCATTTTAAAAATAGTTGCCCTGTTTTGTTACAGCGTATGAATGGTGTTTCTGGTGCAAGAGGTCGGGGTTTTCAGCAAGCTTCTAGAGGTAGGGGACGTGGAGGGTTCCCCCAGAACACGCGTTCCTTTCCTCCACAAAATTCAATGAATTGCTTTGATCAGCAGAATAATGCGTCTGGTAGGACGACTCAGTACTATGCTGACAACTACTATGTCGAAGTTGAGAATATGGATGGTAATGATTGCTAGGACAGCCACGGACAAAGATTTCGACTCCTTTGTCTCTTTCTGTTGGACCTCGTGAATTCGAAGCACCCCTTATTCTGACGACAGGTTGTGGTGAGAACTTGTTGGGATTGGATCTGTTGAAAAGATTGTATGCGACATTGTATTGTTCTCCTTCGGGAGTGCAACTTACATTGGGTAAGAAAGTGATCTCTCCGATGTATTTGTCGAAGGATCAACTTCCGACAGAATTGTCTTCTCTTCCTAATAATGTGGGTCTTTTGGAGATACCGCCATATGTTGTGACGCTGAAAGCGAACGTTAAAATGCCACGTATTCCCCAATATAGGATCTCTAGTGATGGTGAAAGAGTGTTGCTAGCGATTATCCATGATCTAATTGAGAAAGACGTGATTGAAGAGACGAGAGGTAATGTGTGCAATAGTCCTGTTTTGCCTGTCTTGAAACGCACTGACTCTTCTCAGCCACCCGTTTACAGGTTTGTGATCGATCTCCGCGAGGTGAATAAGATAGTAGTTCCACAATTTCCTGTTGTTCCAGATATCACTGCCTTATTGACCATGATTCCAGCTTCGGCCACTTGGTTCTCAGTGATTGATTTGAAGAATGCTTTCTTCAGCATCCCGATTGCCGAGGAGAGTAGGGATATCTTTGGCTTCTCTTTAGGAGGCCGAAGCTTCCGGTTTAAGAGAGCTCTTCAAGGCTATTGCGAAAGTCCTTCTATATATAGTCAAGCTCTGAAAACACAGCTTGATACGATTGTCTTACCTGATGGTGCTGCTCTTCTTCAGTACGTTGACGATTTGTTAGTCGCTGCCGATAGTGAGGATATATGTAAAGAAGCTACTTTGTCGTTGTTGCGTCATTTGTCTGACTTGCATCATAAGGTGTCTCTTTCGAAGTTATAGTATTGTCGACAAGAAGTGACCTACCTAAGTCATCTTTTATCGAAGGAGGGAAGAAGATTGACCCCAGAACGAATTCAAGCGATTTTGAAAATGACTGTGCCAAGCACACAGAGAGAAGTGCGTGCTTTCCTGGGTATTATGTCGTATTGCAGACAATGGATACCGATTTTTTCTCTGCTGGCCAAACCTCTGTTGGCACGGACTTGTAAAGATACACCGAATCCCCTCCCGTGGTCTGACGATTGTCAGAAAAGTTTTTCTGAATTGCGCGATGCATTGTGTTCGGCTCCTGTGTTGGGTACTCCCGACTACAGTAAGCCTTTTACACTTTATGTGCACGAGAGGGAGGGATGTGCATTGTCAGTGTTGACACAATCTTTTGGGGACAAGCAACGTCCATGCTCGTATTTCTCGTCGACCTTGGATCCGGTACCTAGAGCGTTGCCGAGTTGTTTGAGAGCCACAGCGGCAGCAGCTGTTTCCATTCGACAGTCTGCTGGTTTGGTGATGAATAATGCGTTGATTGTGATGGTTCCACATGCAGTGGACACTTTGTTAAACAGGACTAAGACACAGCCTTTAACTAGTGCTCGATTGTCAGGTTATGAGTTGACACTTTTAGCGAGTCATGTGCACATAAAAAGATGCAGTACGTTGAATCCAGCTACGTTGTTGCCGATTTCTGTAGAGACAGATGATTCTGAATAGCATGATTGTTTTCTCAGGATGGAAGAGGAACCGAAAGGAAGAGTAGATCTTAGGGACACTCCTCTTGTGAAGTGTGATGGTACCTTATGGGTGGATGGTTCATGCTTCAAGCTTCCAAATGGTGATACGACTGCGGCATATGCTATTACGACTTTGCATACGATTGTTGAAGCTGCACGCATCCCACATAATTCAGCTCAAGCAGCAGAGTTGATTGCACTTACGAAAGCGTGTGTGTTATCAAAAGGAAAGAGGGTGACCATATACACCGACAGCCAGTATGCGTTTGGTGTGGCTCATAGTTTTGGACGTTTGTGGAAGGAACGTGGGTTCCTCACGTCACATGGAACAAAGATTCAGAATGGTCAGTTGGTGAATGAGCTTCTTGAGTCACTTACCTTGCCGTTGCAAGTTGCGATTGTGAAATGCAGTGCACACAAGAAGGTTACCGATGACGTTGGTCCCGGTAATGCGTTTGCCGATGAAGTTGCAAAAGATGTGGCGAGGGATGTGATGAGTCGAATGTATGTTTCAGGCCCTGCAAGATGGATGGTGATGTTGGAATGTGTGAGGATACGATAGAAAGTGTGAAGTCTATTCAAGCTGAAGCTACAGAGAGAGAGTTGAGCGTATGGAGAGAGAGTACGGGTAAATTGGATGCGAATGGTTGTTGGGTTGAGTTGTCAGAGCATCAGCGATGGTTGTTACCCAATGCGTACGTGCTTGCAGTGGTTAAGATGGCGCATGGAATGGCTCATATCAGTGTGAAAGGGATTGGTAAGTTGTTGGCTCCAGTATGGCAAAATGCTGGAATTCCTAAGTGTGCAGAAAAAGTGGTCAAGAATTGTATGGTTTGTCTGATGTACAATCCTGGTAAGGGAACTCTAACCCCTGCTGGTCATTTTGCGCCTCCGACGTATACGTTTGAGGTTTTGCAATTAGATTTTATTCACATGGAGAGATGCAACAACCTGAAATACGTACTCGTGGTTGTTTGTGCCTTTTCAAGATGGGTAGAAGCATATCCCCTAAAAGATAATACTGCCTTGTCCACAGCTAAAGCCCTTGTTAAGGAGTTTTTCCCTAGGTACGGCTTGCCGAGAATGGTCTGGAGTGACAATGGGAGTGAATTTGTGGGTCAAGTGATGAAGAGAGTGTGTGATGGTTTAGGGATCCGACAAAAGTTCCACGCTGCAAATCACCCACAATCAGCTGGTCTAGTGGAGTGCTATAATGGCAGTCTTAAGTTAAAACTTGCCAAGATACAGGCGAGCTCTGGTCTTAAATGGCCTGACGCGTTGCCATTAGCACTTTTATCAACTAGGATGACTGTACATTCTCGAGTGGGACTTAGTCCCTATGAAATAATTTTTGGTCGCCCAGCAAACATATGGGGAGTGCCGAGGCAGACGAAATTCAGCGAAATTGAACACCCTGTATTGCTTGACTACCTGTATGATTTGACGGCTAAATTGCGTGTTTTACACCAACAGGTTCATGATACATTGCCTCAGGCTTCTGAAGATCCAGGACATGCCATCGATCCCGGCACCTGGGTGCTGATCAAGAACTTTCAGCGGACAAAGAACGATCAGCCCCGTTGGACTGGTCCCTACTTGGTGCTATTAGCCACACGATCAGCAGTGCGAGTGCAAGGAAAGAAGAACTGGATCCACGGCGTACATTGTAAGAGGGTCCCTTTGCCTCTGCCGTACGACCGGTGGGTCCAGGTGGGTATTCCTGATTCGGAAACTGACACTGTGCCTCGTTTTCTGCCTTTTAGCGACGCACGTTTAATTGGGAAAAGTTCTGAGCGTGAAAGCGACGATCTTCTGCAAGAAGCTGTGCCACCGTCAGTTCGACTGGACACTACTGAGCCTGAACTTCTGTTCCGTGACCAGACATTGCCTGATAAAGGCCGTTATAATTTGCGACCAAGAGTCATGGGACAGATAATATAAGAAATTTTCCATTTTGCTATTTTCGAAATTCAGCTCTCCCATCTGAGAAACTGTTTTGGCCGATTTTTGTTTTTCGAACCGCCATACGGGTTCAGCTGTAGGGTCGCGGTGTAAAGACTTGGGAGTGCAAGCCGAAGACACAAGGTCGAGGTTCTGGTTGGTCCTAGGGCGTTCCCTGGACTGACAGACGCATTCCTTAGCACATGAAGAACCAACAGCCGCGAACAGCACGGTTAGAGGATGGAGTTTTTCAAGATGGAGAGACATGTTAAAGAAATTAGTTTTAAGAGCAAAATGTGTTGAATCATGAGTAGAAAATGTTTTTTAATAGTATGTCTTTATATGTTACTTAGCTTGATGATGTTTTTAATGGGATATATTATATTCTCTATTCAAGTGACGTTTGCACCCACTACACAACCCATACCTTCTTCTACTGTTTCTTCGCATTCTTTTCATTCTCTGCCTGAACATGAATCCATTAGAAGGTTGGAATTTGTTAATAACTCCTTTGTTCAGCTTCTGCACCAACACCAACTAGTAGTGAACACGACTAACTGTTGGATGTGTGGCCTTATGCCTCATACTACTGATAAAGGTATTCCTTACCTGGTCCTGCCATTCAGCTACAATTGTTCTGTGTGGGCATACAGAACGATGTTCATCTATGCTCGTGAAGTCTACCCCCTACGTTCTGTAAAGGACAATCCAAAGAATAGTGCTCTAGTTAAGGGTATAGTCGATATGATTAGAGGAGTTAGTTCCAATGAGACAATCCCGAGAGACGAGACACTAGCATATATTGGATGGAACGTGACTGGATATGGAGTTAGTCTGAGTGAGAACCAGCGAGCGAAAAGATCCTCCCCGATTTGGATCGTACCCCATCAGGGTCATCTTTGTCTGCAAGGTAATGGCAAGAATCCGAGAGCTCAGTTAGGGAAGAGTATCTGCACTGAGACGTATGTTTTTGCGTCACAGACTTACCCACCGTTTCTAGCAGCTAAGGGTACCTATTTTGTCTGTTACGATAGAGCGTACACATGGTTGCCCCCTGATTTCTCGGGCACATGTTTTGTCTCGTTCCTGTTGCCTACCATCTACACAGCTGCGGCAGATTACCACAAGACGAGAATTGTTAGAGGTGTCTTTAGTAAGGAAGATACTGCAGGACAAGAATTAGGAGATTTCTTGAAGGGTTTTCTGCCGTTTTGGGGACCGATGGTTAACAGCAGGAACATACAGCAATTGACAAGAGTGGTTGAGTCCACCGTAGTTGAAACTGCCGGTGCCCTTAGTAACTTGACTGCTGAGCTCCAGTCGGATCGCCTTATGACTCTCCAGAACAGAGTTGCATTAGATGTCATACTTGCAGATAGAGGAGGGGTATGTAAACTGATTCAATCGAGCTGCTGCGTTTTCATTCCAGACAATGCTCCGACAGTATACCAGGCCATTTCCAAGTTACATAAAATCTCTGAAACTATACATGTAGATAAAGGAGATTGGTCGTTGATGGGATGGTTCTGGGAACTGTTATCCACCTGGGGATGGAAGATTCTGATGATCATTGGGATAACTTTAGCGATTCTTTTTCTGTTCTGTCTTTGTATACAGTGCGCTCCTGCTATATGTGGCCTCTGTGCTACTACGTGTGCAAGGAGGCCTGTCCCAAGAGAGGTACTAAGTAATAGGATTATGCTTCAGCAACATCTTGATGATCTGATCAATATAGACCTGGACTCAGATTGACGTGAGTGTAGGTTATTGCCTATGTAAGGGCAAAAGGAGGGCCTGAGGTTCCGTGAATCCTGAACCCGTTTCATAAAGGTTATGGTTTCGTTACGAATTTGGTATTAGCGAACCGTAACCAGTTAGTACGGCAAGCATGAGTGTTTTCGTCATGTTACACCGATGGATTCACTACGTATTTAGGGATTCGTTCAGAACCCTTGGGTTCCATTTTGTGTATGGCAGCCATTTTGTGGTTGCCCTCACATAGGCCGATGAGAAAGGCCGAACGAGTCTTTAGCACACGTACACTTTAGCTGACTTCTGAATGACCTGAACGATCGGACCCTCTTGCCTGAAGCCAAACCTGTTAGGCCAGTTCCTTTCCCAGTAGCAGATCAAGATTGAGAATCAATGCACAGGACATCATAAACCTTTATTACACACAACTAGGTCTTATCTTACCCACACCTGTCTCTGCTCCTTTCTTTATGGCCTGTTTACGATGGGGATGTGCCCGTTTTTATTATGGGTTCGTTCGACCTGTCTGATGAAGAATGTTGGGTTTGACCAATGATCGATCATGGGCTGGGCAACTGAAAAGTGGGTTTTACCGTCATGTGATACCTCTGATCTGGATGTATGTGATTGGACAGTTTGTAAATGAAAGGTATTTGTCTGGAATGTGATTTTTGACATAAAAGGGACGACTTGCTCTGTAAAAGGGAGAAGTCTCCTGAGAACTCATACCGTGTTGACTTCTAGGACTTCTGTTACTGGCTGCAGCCAATAAATACGATCTTTGACGTCACCAAGAAGATTCCGTGTCTCTGTGTTTTTGAAGACAGATGACACCCGAAGACTTTGGGCGTGCCCCTGGTGCCGCCGGGTCTTAAATAACCCGGTTCTTCAAGAGGCAGTCGGATCGGGGGAACCAGGCTCATAATGAGTAGCTCGGGGTACCATACTCTAACCAAGGTTCTCCCCACTGTTGAAAGTGATCTTGCGCCACCTCTGAGTGAAGACGCCATTTGTGATACATCAGATACCGGCGGCTGAGTTTGTCCGCCCTAGCATTCAAAGAACCCGCCAGGTGTTGAACCGTCAAGGAAATGCCGTGACGTTCCAGCCATGTCCAAAGGCGCAGAGCCTCCTGACATAGGGTCCATGATCCCACCCAGCCCTGTCGCAGGGATTCCGTTCTCACACAGAACTGTGCACCGAGACTTGGAACCTCAGTGAATTAGGGTGTGCCAAAACTCACCTTAGTACCCAAAATCCCCTACCAGACTAGCAACAGTGTCTCATTCGTTCTTACAAAACTCCCAATGTTTAGACAAACCAGAACATGGACTTAAAACACCTCAGGTAACGTGGAACACATGAACACTCTTTCGTTGTACAATCATTTCAATCAAAAACAAGGAGTAAATGAGGACGCGTGCACATTTGAAATGTTTATTTTCTAATGCAGTGTTCTCAAGCGCAGTATCTTAGCTAATACAAGCAAACATATTATAAGAAACAAAGTAATCAGCATAGGTACTAGTCCATAGAATACATAGGGTGAAAGCATGTTAAAATGCTAGAGGGAAGAAGGCTAGAAGACAACTAATTCTCACCCTCCCTTGCTAGTATATTATATTATATCTAAGAAGGTCTCTTTGGGTTTTAGCACGGCGGCCCCATACCTCAGATGCTAGTGGTAAGGGATCACATCATCTTCCACCAGCTCTCGGCATGCGAAGCACCATCAAGTGTGTGTATTCTCTGTGCGTTGCAATATTAAACGCGCCCAAAGCCAGAATTGTGCCGCAGCTGCATGTATGTTATGTCTAGAACGTGCGAAGATCAGACCTCACAACAACCACTGTGTTGAGATATCCTTGAAGGCCTCGGCACTCACTGTACAGACACAGCTCACCAAGCAAAGCTGATATCAGAGCAACAACATATTATTCTCGTGTGAAGCAAAACATTCTACTAGGCTCAAAGCTAAAATAACAAGTATGTGCCGTGTGCAAAAGCAGCAGAAAGGTAAAATGGCGTTTAAACTCCTAATAAGCTCATGCTAACTTAACACAGTGTGTAGGCAAAGCATATCTATATGACACCCTCCCTTGATCCGAGCACGGATAAGATAAGATAAGGGGCACATTTTTGAAATGCAGAGTTCAAGAACGATAGTCAGTTTAAATTTGAGTAAGTGAAAAAAATAAAAAATGTGTAACTCAAAAAACCAAAATCTCATAATCATGACAGTTTAGTGTTCGCCTTCATCAAAGTCAATAGGTCTGGGTCTAAAAAAAAAAAAAATAATAAATAAAAAAAAAGTCCAATGTCAACAAATTCATCGACAGACCTCAGTCTAGCACTGAATATGCAAAATAAGCAGCAACAGCTTCCAAAAGGAAGTCACTGTTCTCATCCGAAAAAAATTCAGCCATCCAATTCAATAGTGGGAAAGAACATGCATGCTCTTCAATTACCGGAGCCTCTAGCACCATCAGAGGACAACTCGGTAGGTTCTCGATGAAGCTGTGTGCCAAGAAGTCTTGCACCGCTGCGAATATATTCCAACGACCCAGTATTCCATGCATCGCTGCAAAGGCCATAATCCCTCCATCAGAACAACGCAACTCATGACCAACTAAGGGGCTCATGCTTTGATTAAAATCAACTTCAGGAGATACCACATTGCAGAGACACAAATCCAGGGCCCAGTCGAAATCGCAACTCAGGCAATAAAAGACAGGCTGGACACATGTAAAATAGGAAAATCGAAACGATAATCCATAAGCTGCACTTAAGGTGGCGAGCGGCAGCGCCCCATAGTATTCAAGCATCCTGTTGCGAAACAGTGCCAGCCGCGACAGCTCGTCTTGGAACACAGGATGTGCATCCATTTTGAATGAAACAAAACAGCAAAAGTACGTCTGCAGCCAGCGCCAGTAAAACTGGAAATCCACCAAATAGGCTGGAAAAGATCGAATGGAAGAAAGCAGGAATGACCCCCAAATATATTTTTAAATGAAGTCACAAGACCGCTGCTAACTAGTTTAAAAAAGTGCGCCAGCCACGTTGTGGAGGATGTGTAAAAGATTGTGTGAATTAGTTCACCGAAATGCAATGGTAGGTCAGTATTTAATAAAGCATGCACCTCCGTGTGGGTGTTAGCTACGCGAAGGACAAATGTTTCACGGGCAGATGTGAGGGCAACTTCTTTTTGGGACAATAGAGCTCTTATGCAACTCATCTTATTGAATTCTGCTTTCAAGGTCGGAATCCTCGGCCAGATGGAAACATCCAGCTTCCCATGCGTGGGTGGATACCTTACAGCAAACCTTACTTCTTACAGCAAACTACACGGTCACGGACGGTAACGACATAAGCAATGCCTTTTATTAACACACAGCAATCCTCATTGTTCAATAGTAAATAACTCCCATTTGCCAGTAATGTGAATGTGGGAACGATAGCGGGCACGAGGGTACCTTTCAAAACACCGGCTAATTTAGGCTCTTCTTGATTACAGGAGCTATGTAATTGGATATGTCTTCACATTAATGAGTGATCTGGTGTTTCAGTGCATTCTTCACCTATCAGATAAACTTCCTTGCCCTCCCTTAAGGCATCTGTATGTGAAAGGAAGCGACCAGGCTTCATGGAGATAGGAGCTACCAAGAGGCTCGTATCTACCAATGGCAAAATACTTCATACAATTTTTAAATTCGAAAAGAGCAAACGGTAGAGTTATTAATCCGTGGATAAGCCACGTTGCAGTAGTGGCCTCTGCCACAGAAAATGGTAAGGACTCCAATTGTTCAATGTATAACATGAAAAAAGATGCCTCCTTCATTGAAAGTAAACGTTGCTTATCAGTCAAATTAAACGGGGCAAATAGAGAAGAGGTGTTCATGTAATGCCATGGCACTTTTCCAGCCTTAAGCTTCTGCAGGGTCCAAGCAAACTGCATAACAGAACGCAATTGATTTTGACCATGGTATAAAACAGACACTTCATCTTGCAGAATATCAACTACATATGACACAATACTGTCCAACGTGTAAACGCGGGAAGAAAGCGTGTTAATGCTATTATCTACAACTGCTAACACTTTTTCTAAATTTGCCTGATCTATGGCTCTAAGGCGGGTAGCCGCCTCAATCTGTGATGTTTTCCAGAGTTCATTATAAACCGCATATATCCATCTTTTAGATCTACCTTTAGCTGGGCCTTTTATGAAATCATTCAGATCAACATCGTCAGTCAGCTTAGATAAATGCAGTTTAACTGACTCCAAGGTAGAATGTTTGAGCCTATTCTGACATAATTTGCCTACTGAATAGGTAGTTACAGAATGGTCACTCTCAAAACGGGGATCAACCCTGACCTGTGTAAAGCCTTCAGCTAAACCCAGAAAACGATGTTGGCACGAGTCAGCACTTCTGTGCCAGAGCAACCAACCATTGGGATCCAAACTGGATATGTTAAAGAACGAATTTAGCAACAGAGTTTGCAACTCTCTGATCGAACATTTTGTAGTATTACCCCAACCTGAATATTCTTCCAAATCAGGGAAGGAAGGAGCATTTAATTTTTTAGAAGTAGGCAATCCAAAGCATGTTGTCTGTGAAATGGTAGAATTCAAAAACAATATATGATTCGGGATGAGACATGCACGGTGCAAAGCCTCAGTGCCTTGTACCTGCCAACTTTTAGAACCCCAAACAGATTTAAGGTCAACTGTTTCCTTCCACAACTCGTAGCCTCCAACAGCCAGCTGGTCTAGAAAGGTTTCAGGTTCAGGTTTAGAGTCTTTATTTCGATATCAAAATCATAAAAGACAATATTTAAAACATATTTCATTATAATAACATTTTTCCTTTAAAAAATAGCAACACCATTATCGTAAAAAGTTATTAAACATACAGAAACAAAGACGAACCTGAACATAGCATATTACAAATTGTAAGACAAACAAAAGATACAGGAAACATACCTCATACTATGTACAGTTTTTCTAAATTTAGTTAGAAGAGGTATGGGTAAGCCTATATGAAGGAATTAAACGGCCCTGATAAGGGTTTTGTCTGCTTCTTGCCCTGATGGCCCAGGCCCACCCTAGGAATTTGGCTATACTCACCACAATCATCTCTGAGGTATTGGTTTTTAAAACCTGAATAGCCTCCGAGGACCTTCTAAAAGGGAGGTGCTGAAACAAGGGTTTTAGCCATTTTGATCGAGGCACAGAGTAGATCGGGCAGGCAAACAGAAAATGACCCTCAGTTTCTTTATGACTTGTGCACCAACTACAAAATTCAGTTGCTCCGTTAACCCATTTATTTGTAAAGGAATTCAATGGCAATGATCCTACCCGAAACTGATGGTAAAGTTTCTTGTCCAGCGGTTTGCTGATGATATCCCAGTAGGTCTCACGGGAGGGATCCAACTTAATGGTCAGAAACCTTCCCGTAAGACCAACAGAGCTGGAGGCCGTTATTAACAATAAACGGACCGAGGCCCAGTACAATGCCTTGAATTCCTGTTTGGATGGAAAAGCGTTGGTGCTTGGAGATGTCCACAGATGTTCTAGTCCCATTTCAATCAGAATGGTTTTTACGCTTTTTAACCAAGGGATTCTTCCAGATCCCCCAATTGACCTAACTTCGGCCAATTCCTTAGCAAAAAGGGTAAGGTCAGGGGATGTCCATATACGCCTCCAGAAGGCCACCAGTCTAAATCTTGCCATCTCATTGATTGGGTTACATCCCATGTCCAAACATAGGGGTATAGAAGGTGATGATTGGGGTAACCCAATCAGGCTCCTTAGGAACTTACACTGGGTTCTGAATAGGCTGGAGAGGTCAGTGTATCCCTAGAGATCAGCGCCATATAAGATTGCGGTGTTGATCTTGGTGTCATAGATTTTTAATGCTGGGGTAACCCGTTTAGTGATTGATCTCCTTTGCTCACTCAGAAGGCAACCAGTGAGTCGGGCAAGTTTAAGCTGTTGGGCGCCAATCTGATCTTTCCATCTCAAACGACGGTCCAGGGTGACCCCCAAGTACGTCATGGTTTCAACTTGTTCCAAGTTGACTCCACTCAAACTTACGGAGCTCCGGACAAGGTGCCTCCTATTCAGAACCATAAACTTGGTTTTACCAACGTTTACCTTAAGGTCGTTGATGGCACAGAACTCCTCAAAGCGGTCCAGCGCCCGCTGCAGACCACTGCGTGTTTTTGAGAGGAGTAGGGTGTCGTCGGCAAAGATAATCATTGGAAACCTTGACCCTGCCAACAAAGGGGCGTCAGTGGGGGTGTCTGCAAAGAATTTGACCACTTGATCAATGAATAGCAGGAAGAGTGTTGGGGCCAGGACACAACCCTGACGAACACCACGAGTCACGGGGAAAGATTTTGACACTTGTCCCTGGCTTCCCCACCTCACCCTAGCGTAATTGTCCTCGTGCATTTTAACTATCAGATCAAGTAGTTCCCTAGGAAGGCCCAAGTCCCTCAGGACGCACCACAGTTTGTCCCTCGGCACAAGATCGAAAGCAGACTTCAGATCAATAAATGCGGCAAAGATGGTACCACCGCCGAGCAGAACCACCTTCCAGTAGATCAGACAGAATCTGAACACCTGATCAATGGTGCTCGTTCCAGATCTGAAGCCTGCTTGCAAGGGAGATAAAATATCCTCTAGTACAATCCAACCTTGAACTCTACTCAAAACCATGCGTGCAATAATTTTTTGGAGGGAGTCGATAAGGCTAATCGGGCGATAGTTGCCCGGATTAGACCGGTCGCCTTTTTTGTGGATAGGGAGTATCTCCGCACCCTTCCACGACCTAGGAATTCTTGCCCCTTTAGCTATTGCACTAGCGATCTTTGTTATGTAGGGCACCCAAAGAGCGGGGTTGGCTTTAAACAGGTCAACAGGGATTAAGTCCATCCCTGGTGCTTTCCCCCTCTGGGTCAGGCCAAGTGCTAGCTCTACCTCAGTTTCCGAGAAGATAAGTTTTTCCCCTCGAATGGATAGCAGGGGTACCTCATCCAATTTAAAGGGGGGTCCAGATGTTTCAGCACAAAATTGAGCCGAATAATGGGTCACCCAAAGTTCAGGGGATACATGGTTTGTAGGGGTGCGTGAGTCAGGGTCCTTGCCCCATTTCACTAAATTCCAGAACTTAAGCTGGTTATTTGAGGTGGAGGCGTCCAGAAGATCGGACCAATACATATCCTCCCACTCCCGTTTGGCTTCTCACTGAGCTTTCTTATATTGTACCCTAGCTGCCTTAAGCGCAAACATGTTCCGGGACTTAACCATTTTAAGAAGATGTCTGTGGGCCTCCCTGCACTTTTTGTTATACCATTTCTGACGGGTTGCATTATGTTTAACAGTACCCTTCTGACCTGGTAGAGAAAGAAGGAGTTTGAGCTCATTAAAACAGCGCTCATGAAGGTCAATAACAATGTTTACAGAGCCATCCCCCCTGCAGTTCCTCGCGCATGATTTCATTAGACGTGTTAGAGACCACTATCTCAACGCTCTCCTGAAGGGTCTCATCCCCGCTAGCCTGGACCATTTTATCCTCCTACGATCATTGGTCAGGAGAACGTCCCCTGTCCGGGGGGGTATCAGGTTCTTTTAGTCTCTTCATACCTGGCAACCTTAATTTAAGTGCGAGGGGGTTATGGTCGCTTTCTGGGCGAGGTACCACTTCCATATCTACCAGCAGTGGCCAGTATTCCATCTTTAACAAGAAGTAATCAATCCGGCTTTTCCTTAATCCATTATCAAAGGTGTAATTTGCACCCAAATCCGATCTTGACCGACCATTTATTGCCCTTAGCCCCCGGGTAAGACACAGGGCCGTCCAGTTCAACGCGGCCTCAGTAGCTTTAACAGTTTTATTTAGCAGCAAGTCTGGGATATTCCAGACTGCATCTTCTGCAGAACCCCAGCTGTCTCCGGCTACATATAACGGCTCAAAAGTACAGTTTAAATCACCTGCCAGGAGGATAAAGTCTTCTCTGGCCTGTCCTACGAGAAGGTGGTCCAATGCATCCAACACAGCAGTGCAGCGACCCCCTGGGAGCCCTCGTGCATATACATTAATAATAATCAGGTCCCGATGGCCATCTTTGCTCAGTTTAAATACCAGGAGGTCCAGGTTGTCTACGAGTATCTCAGATGGGTGGTATCCTGATGACTGCTTCACCCAAGTCAGCAGACCCCCTGAGGCACGCCCTTTACCACCCCTTATAGCTGGTTTGAAAAAATTTACAAAACCTACTCTATGAACTGGGTCAGGTGCCCAAGTTTCCTGTAGCAGGATGATATCAAATCTGTCCACAAACTCCAACCAATCTTCTGAATTCAGGGTTCCCCTGACTCCTGCAACATTCCAGGACAGTATGTTAAATGTTTCCAGTGGGGGAACTGCTGGGAGGATCGTTAGTACTGGCGCAGCAGGGGACAGTGATGTACATCCCCTTAGCCCAGCTGTGTTACAGGAAACCATCTTGGGCGAACTCACTAAAACTCTGAAAGGTGTTACCTCTGATAAGCCTGCATCTTCAACCCTGGTCTCAATAAAGCCAATTACAGGTTTTGAGACAAATTGTGGGCCTTTCAAGGGTGTATCACTAACAACATATGTTTCAAGTGGATTAGAGACGGTGAGCCTATTTACAGGACTTGGAACAGGACGTGCTCCTTCGATGGGAGCAACATTTTCTGCACAAACTTCTAGAGGGGTAAAGACAGAAAACACAGGGGTAGGGATGGATTCAGGATTATGAGCTAGAACATTAGCCCCCCAAAGTCAGTCGACCTCGTCCAGACAGCCAAACCTGTTCGAAGTGGGAACCCCTTCCCACCAACCATTTTGACCCTGCCAACCTTCCCTTCGTCCGCCCCGCGTAGTATTATGGACTGTAGACCAGTTCTCTCCTAAGTTTGTGTGTGGTCGTGGGGGGTAAAAAAAGGTAAGTGGCTTGACAATAATACCAGAGTTATCGCCACGTACATCCCATGAACATAGATGGTGAGCTGTCCTTGGATCTGCAAAGGAAATAACAATACAATCACCCGAGATAGTCTTGGATGAAGGGCCTACCCAAGGTACCCTGCGAACCATTAAGATGTTACTTCTAAGGTGGTTCGGTAATTGTCTATTTACATTAAGCCAATAAATAACCTTGTTCTTAAGTGACCAATGATCCTCTTGAGACCATGGCTCCAAAACAGGCACACCTGCCAACACTACAACGTAAGACCTGGCATCTGGTGGTAAGTCAATATAGCCCCCACGAAAGTTATGTCTGTTTCCATTACTAGATCCCTGGGAGTAAGTACATGGGTTCACACTCTTATTAGGTTGTTGGACACTAACCTGAGAACCCCTTTTTATAGGTGCTTTATCTTGTGGAGGGCAAGGGGTTGGGACAATAGGTTGGGGGTTAATGACTACAGGGTTACAATCCTTAGTGCGAGGTTTGGGTATAGGTTTAGGATTAGGCGGGGCTGGGCCGATATGAGTGCAGCTGGAGCCTGTGGGATTCTCTCAACACCCTGTAGGGTATTTGCCTCCATCTGCTTTAGGCTAAGACTAGCTAGAGTGACAATTGTCTTATCCATTTCTAATAGATTATTTTCAATGTGTGAGAGTCGAAGTTCCAGGGGGGATAGAAGCCTCTTCAATGTGTCCCATACAGTTTTGAGAAAATCTTCATCACCCCCCTGTAACTTACCAGACTCACCTTGCAGTGCCTCAGGGACTCCCTCAACAAGATTTGGGAGTGATTCCCCCGTGTTTGTATCTAAATCTGTACTATCTATGCTGGTACCAGTGTCCACACCAGTGGGGCAAATATTGGCCAGCGGAACACTAGCACCAGCTCTATTTGAAGCCAGGAGACGACGGTTATTGAAGAAATGTGCCCTCGCAATTTTAGCCTTTTTCCGCGCATAAGCTGATCTGGCAAGGCGTTTTCCTATATGCGCAGCATCCCTTTTATTAACACTAGCTGGCTGCTTTAGCATGTCAAATTGTTTGGGGATACCCAAGTTAGAGCCTTGGGTTTTTGACAACAAAATCTGGGTGGGCTTAGGAGATATCGACAAAGGAATAGATTGTGACTCCGGTGGAGGAGTTGGTGAGGGGTGATGGATATCCGCCTTTACTATCAAGGGCAGGGGGCCTGACAGGCGTTCAGGAGTTTTAGCCGAGGCAATGTTGCCTAAGGATGATTTTTTAGAAAATACTAAATCCTGAGATAGTCTTCGCGCTGCCTCTAACTCCAATGATACCCTATGTTGCATTTTAGAGATTTCATTATCAATGGCCATATTAGTCTTGACAATGAAATCATCGAGTGACCCATTAGGTTTTAGCCCTCCCTTAGCGGTTTTGCTACGAGTCCCCCGTGAGCACATGATAAATAGGAATAAGATACAATTAAAACCTGTACATGTGATAGCAATTTAGGCAAGGGGGGTGGCCCAGTCCAGTCCTCTCAGTCCTCGAACGGCCTCAAACGGCCCGCTCTTTGCCCGGTCTGCGCCCCGAGCTGCGGGAGGGTGGACCGTATTAATGGGGGACGTAGTGGGGCGGGGGGGCGGGACAGCAGATAGAGCAGACCGGAAGGTGTCGCTCGGTCACGCAGGGACTCCTGGGATATGGAGTCCCCGCAACGCTCGCAGCCCCGCTGCCTGCCTGCCTCGACCCGGACCCAGAAATGCTCCCTCTCAGTTCAGGATACTGCCTCTCACGCAGCAGGCGAGCTCCAGGGATTCAGGTGCAGGAAAAGTAGCAAGACCTCCTCCAGTCAAGTGCTCCACACGGTAAGAGCAGTTCCGTGATGCAATCCCACAGGAAACAGGGCGGTGATGGTTAAAATAGCCTTCAGTGGGCGGGGGGCGGGACAGCAGGGAGAGCGGACCGGAAGGTGTCGCTCGGTCACGCAGGGACTCCTGGGATATGGAGTCCCCGCAATGCTCGCAGCCCCGCTGCCTGCCTGCCTCGACCCGGACCCAGAAATGCTCCCTCTCAGTTCAGGATACTGCCTCTCACGCAGCAGGCGAGCTCCAGGGATTCAGGTGCAGGAAAAGTAGCAAGACCTCCTCCAGTCAAGTGCTCCACACGGTAAGAGCAGTTCCGTGATGCAATCCCACAGGAAACAGGGCGGTGATGGTTAAAATAGCCTTCAGTGGGCGGGACAGCAGGGAGAGCGGACCAGAAGGTGTCGCTCGGTCACGCAGGGACTCCTGGGATATGGAGTCCCCGCAACGCTCGCAGCCCCGCTGCCTGCCTGCCTCGACCCGGACCCAGAAATGCTCCCTCTCAGTTCAGGATACTGCCTCTCACGCAGCAGGCGAGCTCCAGGGATTCAGGTGCAGGAAAAGTAGCAAGACCTCCTCCAGTCAAGTGCTCCACACGGTAAGAGCAGTTCCGGTCTAGAAAGGACTTTGAGTACAATAATTTAGTATCGGTAAGCCTAACCTTGGACATGGACTTTTCTGTCATTCTAAAATAAAATTATATGGGATTGGACTGATTAAAATCAGTAAAATAAGTGTAATTTTTCAAAAAGGTACTCGAACTGCCTTGTATAGGAGCCGGACAATGTTCCCATTGTGTATATTTTACAGTGCTCCTCCTGGAATTAATTTTATGTAGGTAGTGGTTACCAAAATGTTGGTAACAAAATAAATCACCATAATTAGCAGATTCTAAATACAAATCTTCAGCATCAAAGGCAGCATAATATTTCAAATCAGAAAACAATGCTTCTACGGCCTGAACATCCCAATCATCACAACGTATATTTTGTTTCACTACATCCCCCATGTTAACTCTAAGCACATTAGGGACATTAACAACCTCAGTAGGGCCATGTATTTGAAATTTAACAGCATCCCATACAATCCCATCCAAGACAGGCCAAGCAGTGATGTTAACAAAAGCCAAGTCTCTTTTCAGTCTGTGTGCAGTATGCGAGGAGGAATGGGGTGCCAATGTTCCATTGAGATGTCGAATGCATGTTCTCTCTTCGACATAATGTCCATTGACGATTCGGAAAAAATAAAACACAAAACCAATTGGCATATAAAGGTAAATCGAAAAAAGCACCAGCCAAATATATGTCCAAGGGGGAATCAAAAAATGTTTTTTAAATAATCTTGCATAGACTGTAATCCGGGAAGGCTTTCCTGATGTGTGTGAAACAGTGTCAAATGAAAATCTTGATTCTGTGGCCAAGCGAGTTTGTAAATCAGGCACCGATAAGTCAGTTGGGTAAGTGTAGTCAGTTTCATCAAGTTGAGTACCAGGCAATGTACTCAATAAAGGACTAGAAATTGCAGGCATCTCGAGGGCAACCTCAGGCTCAGGATTCGAAGCCGTGGCCAACACAGAATTTCTCACAATGGAAGGACATGAGACTGCCGGTGTCATACTAAGAAGAATCGGCCACTCTGTGTATCTTGACATTGTCAATGGAGATATACCTGTTCTATTTACGACCTGGAAGTGGTGGCAAAATGACTGTTCTTGTGCCCTTCACACCAAGCACTGGAACTGGAGCTCGATAAGAGGGACCGAAATCTTTCTTGTTTTCAATCTTCTACCGAACCAATTCTCCAACTTGGGGTAGCCAGCCAACTACCGGGATCTGAAACGCCTCATCCGAGGTGGAGGGCAAATGTTCCTTTGCAAGACTGTCTCTCGTCTCTTGTAGAGTCTGTAAAACATTGCAATGTTCATCTACGTCAAAGGAGGCAGCAACAGCCGCCAAGTCTAGACCGTTAAGGTTCAGTACATACATCTTGATACCAAAGAGCATTTCGTATGGGGTCCGCCCACCCAGAGACCTTCTAGGGAGATTATTAAGAGCACGCTGCACGCCATTGAGGTGGGCCAGCCAGTTCCTGCCAGTGTCTATAACTCGAGCTGTCAATGATTGCTTTAAGTCACGGTTCATTCGTTCCACAACACTATTACCCTCAGGTGTGTATGGAGACGAAAACTTAACTTGGACCCCAAACGAAGCCATGGCATCCTTATACGCCTTAGAGACGAAAGCAGGACCCTGATCCAAATGGAAGGTACCACAGGCAAAAATCCCTACAAAGACACGCAAATCTCTTATGACAGTCCGTGAATCAGCGCTGCGGTGAGGCTACACCCACACAAAGCGTGTGCATGAATCAACTGCTACTAAGGTAAACATATACACAGTATCAGAAGAAAAAGGACCGCAGTGATCTAAATAAACACAACCAAGTGGTTTATTAGAAATGAACAACTGTGTTTGGGGCGGACGCGCAGCAGTTGAAGGCTTTATCTGCTGGCAAATGTCACATTAAAGGACATAATCACGTGTCTGTTTGTACAGCCCCCGCCACCAAAAACGCTGTTGTAATTGAGCCACAGTGGCTGAAATGCCTGCATGCGCAGACGCAACTCCTTCATGGGCCGCTGTGATCAATGTATTTCTGAGACCCGAGTTGGGAATCAATCACTCCCCAACGTCAGGTATTGTCACATAAGGAACCTTATCGGGACTTAAGTGGTATGAATACTTCGAAGGGAACCCATTAGGATATTTACCTCCCTTCTCAGTGGCAGCAACAGCTGCCAAGATATCATCATCAATCTTACTTTTGGACCGTGTAACTGCCGCAACTACATATGTCGATACTGCTGATTTTGCTGCCTCATCGGCAAGCGAATTGCCAACAGCGTGGACTCCCACGCGCTGATGACCAAGAGTATGAATTACAAACATGAGTGGCAATTTCTCCTTAAGCTCAGCCACTCGGACCCAGATCATTTTATGTTTTATTGTGCTACCCTTGGAATCACGAAAATCATTCTGAATCCAAAAGAACAAGTTCTCATTGTAAGACTGGACACAGTAGAAAGAATCACTTACAATAAGAGTCGTCACACTAGGGTCAGCGTACTCCAATGCAAGCATCAGAGCACGACGCTCTGCCAATTGTGTGGTGCAGTCCCCTAGAGTCTGCGTGTGCACGACTCTGGACTTGAACTCATCGTTCACCATGGCACCTACCACAATGGCGCAAGCGGAAACGTATGCGTGTTTAGACCCATGCGCAACCTGCGCTGAACCATCGGTGTATATGATGCAATGGAAATCCTCCAAAGGCCGCATAGCCAAAGGTGCAGGATGAACAAATTCATATTGCAAAAACTCCTGCGACTGTAAGGAGGCATCAAAAATAAAGGTGACATCCGGAGATGTCAATGATGCTGCCCATTGTATCCACCGAGGGTACAAAGCTTTAGAATTAGGTACACTGGCTTTCGTAACTGCTTCTAATGCAGGAAACGGGGTAACAACCAACATGCGTTTTCCCTGTGACAGAGCACGTTCCTTAAGAATCGCCATCTGCACTGCCGTCAAGACTTTCTCCACAGTGGAAAATCGCATTTCGGCCGAAGTGTACAAGTGTGACTTGTAGGCAATAGGTACTGTGTCTCCTTCGTTAAAAGTAAGGTAAGTGAAACCCACCGCCCCAGGATTGATTCTTATCACCAGGTTGGTGTGGTTATCACGAGTCAGTAAGTATTTAGATTCAAGCAGATCAGCCTGCAAAGATTGCAGAATAGCTGAGTGTTCTGGCAGCCAGCACGATTTGGTAAAAGAAGGTTGTATCAAAGCATACAAAGGCTTGATACGCTGGGCATATTCAGGAATGTATGTCCTACCGAAATTCTAAAATCCCAGCAAAGACTGTAATTTTTTCAGAGTTGTCGGAGCGCGCAGTTGTGCGCATTTCTCCAAGAAGTAAGGAGCCAATCCTCGGCCTTCATTGTTGAGCTCGTAGCCCAGGAACAACACTGTGTACTCTGCAATGTGCGATTTTGCAAAGTTGAATTTGTAACCGAAGTCCGCAAAGCTACAAATTATGCGGTCAACTCGACACAGATGCTCCCAAAGTTTGTCGTCTGTGAGATACAGGTCATCCACATACGAACATGCATCTGGGTCGACTCTCTCTAAGAGAGAGACTATGCGGGCAGCAAATACTCCAGGACTATTCTTATAGCCCATTGGTAAACGTTTGAACTGCTTTTGTTCGCCGCCGGATGTAAAACTGGTCCATTGGGAACTTAGACCATCCAAATGATGGGCATAAAAACCGTTGGAAATGTCAAGCGTGGTTTTAAACTGCTTAGACACAAGACTATCCACTAAGGCAGAGCCGTGAGTATTCTGTACTGCACAGGTACGGCAATGCGAGTTTAAATGCCGGTAATCCAATACCAAACAATATGATCCGTCAGGCTTGGTCACAGTAAAAAGAGGGTTATTCATCGGTGACACACATGTTTCAATCACTCCTTGATATTCCAATTGTTCAAGGATTTCCGCAACAGAAGCCTTAGCTTCGCGTCTTATGGGATATTGAGGTTGAGGCTGTGGCATAGACCGTAAAGGAATCTCCTGGTGTGGGGAAAATTTATCCCAACCACAGTGTGCACGGTACAGAGCCGGCGCAAAGGCTTTAGCCCACTCTTCTGCAAAATTCAACGCATGCTCTTTCGAAAACAGTGTGCGCGAAACTAGGGAGGATTACCTCCTTCCCTCTCGGAGCTGCGAGCACAAAAGGTGGGGGCCAGTCAGCCTCCGCTAACAAAATGTCATAGGTAGCCCTAAGATTTTCCCAAAATACCCCTTTTATGGTACGTTGTATGTCACCTTCAATAAAAAGGACTATTTCATAAAGTCTATCAGGGGGAGCTACTCTTGTGTCAGCTGTCTCCACAACAACATAACGGTCAGTCGCTGTCACCTTCAGTAGTGGACGCAGGGCCTCTCGCACTATGGTAATCTCCGCAGCGCTGTTCAGCAAGGTCAGAGCCCATGTCTGATTCCGAAGCTGCGTTCTCACTATCTGTGGCATATCTCGCTGTTAAAGCGGCGACTTTCTTTTTCTGAAACTGGGGTCTTATCGGTGTAGAATCGTCCTGCTTGCCTTTACCGTCTTTCGGGCGGGGCTGGTCACGTCCTTGCTGGCCACCCCGACCCCTGCCGCCACCTCCACCACCGGTTGATGAGGCCGATGAGTCCTGAAAAGAACGAGGAGAGCGTTGATCAGAAACCTGAAAACGATCAGGTGATTTTATCGTCGCGCGATCGCGCAAGTCAAATACGTTCTGGGGGTGCAGGCAATGGAGACGCAGGATGAGACTCCTGTCTCTGTTATTGCTGTTTTCCCTGTTTTTGTTTTTTCGGCCAATTTTGTTTTTTGGTCTTGGGATGTTCGTCAGTTTCTGACTTCTGCCCTTGGGGTTCTTTTTTCTATTTAGTAGAAAATGACTTGAGTCCCACACTATTGCCGCCTACGGTTTTATAAGCTGCCACAATAATTCTTGCTAACTGTCGGGGTTTGTCGACATCGGGAATCGCCTGAAAAGCATTGGACACCTGAAAGTTAACCGCATCTCACTTGATTACCATCTGCTTCTAACCTACTTCTCCCCTCCTGAGGCGGAAAGCCGGGAGGTCTCTCCACTTTTCTTTTACTTTGAATACTTTGAACACTTGACTCGTGTATTTTAAAACGATCATTTTATTGTGTGCCTTTTTGCAGCGTGTGCTCGCGCTTGTGTTAAAAGCGTGTAGGAGCACAGCGCTGCCTGCTATTTGACCTCCCAGCGCTTGTAAGCGCTTCGCTTTCCCCCCCTCCCTTGCCTGGGACTCTGAGACCGCCCTCGGCTGAGTATTGACGCCGAGGGCTGGGATCTCATTTTGGCCGCCATCTTGGGGGTAGGACTTCCACCCTCGCGCTCTAGCAGCGCTACAAAAAGCTCACCCCCTTCTCCGCGTAGCGGACGCGATCAGCGGCCGCGCCTGATCCGCGCTGGAGTCGTGCCAGAGTCCTGCCCGTCTGCGCCCGTCAGCGTCCCGGAGGCGTTCGGCGTGGCAGGCAGCTCTGGCCACTATGCTTTCTTACTCCGCTCAGGAGCTCCTTTCGTGGCGCAACTGGAATGCGTCATGCCTATCAGTCTTCCCAGGCCGGCATAGGGGTAAGCATAAGTGCCCTGCTTGTTTGTGGCACCCTGTCCGTTCCCTCCCTTCCCCTCTCCCTGTTAAGGAGAGCAGCACAAAACACCTCTGTCTACTCCTCAATACGAGGTCGTTGCATCGCCACACTCAAGAGATCTTTGATCTCTTGTCAACCACCAGTCCTACCTGTTTGATGCTTACCGAGACCTGGCTTAATGATTCTTCCAACCCGGACTTAGTGGCTGCTATCCCCACTGACTACACCATCCATCGACAGGACAGAGACAAGGGTAGAGGAGGAGGAGTTGCCTTGGTTGTGAAGAGCTCTCTTCCGTGCACGGTCACGCATACTCATACCATCGAAGGGGCTGATTCATTAGCCTTCACCATCTCCTTATCGCCGCAACAAGCACTGAAGGGCATGATTGTTTATAGACCCCCGGGCCCTGTGGGCTCCTTTCTTGATGACCTTCAACAGGTCATGTCGGTCCTTGTCCTGAGATCGGAGCACTGCTTACTTGCGGGAGATTTCAACTTCCATATGGACGACCACAATGACCAAAATGCCATCAAACTGTTGGATATCGCATCCACCCTGGGTCTTTCCCCTTATCTCTCTGGTCCAACCCACGATAAAGGCCACATGCTCGATCAGGTTTTTTCCACCATACCTATCACGAATATTACACTTCTGCCTATCGTGTGGTCCGATCACTTTCTGGCCCACTTCGAAATACATTCTATCGCGGCCCCCCTCGCTAGTGCCACGAGACAGCAGGGCAGCAGCTATAGGACACTTCACCGGGTGACCTCAGATATGCTTACACATGCTCTGACTGATCACCCTGTGGTCTGCACTGGGGATCTGGAGAAAGATCTGGAGAGCCTGCAAGACTGGCTTCTTGCCAGACTAAATGAGTTCGCTCCCTTACAGCCGCCCAGGTCCGCTGCTCGGCGGGTCTCTGCTCCCTGGTTCACGGAGGAACTAGCCCTTGCCCGTAGGCAATGTAAAGTGGTTGAGCGTGCCTGGAGAGTCCAGTATGAGCCCGAGGCCAAACAACGATATAAAACAACGATGAAGTCATACCATGAACTTGTCCTTCAGAGCAAGAAACGGTATCTTGCCAATAGGATTGACGATGCTGCTAACTCCTGTAAGGAGATTTTCTCAATCGTGCGTGAATTTACTAGCCCCCGGTCCATCTCTACTCAGGGTGCTCCGGCAGAGACCTGGGCTAACACTATTGCCAATTTTTTTACCACCAAAATTAGGCAAATCCAGGTCTCTTTCCCGCAGAGAGACCCAGATGATGTGTCTGTGATGCCGATTGAGGCAGCGTCTCTGTCTCCCCCGGGACCAGCCCTGCTCGATTTTCCTCCTCTCCCGGCTGCTACATCTTTAGCCCTGATGAGGAATCTTAAGTCGGGCTCACCATTAGATCCTTGCCCGGCAAAATTTCTGGCAAAAGTGGCAGACGCCATAAACCCTATAGCCAATCCCATCCTTAATCTATCTTTGAGCGAAGGCTTTCTGCCTCAGACCTGGAAGCAAGCCATGGTCATTCCTCTGATCAAGAAACCCAATCTTGACCCAGAGGTACCCTCCAACTACAGACCAATTTCGCTCCTTCCAGCACTGACCAAGATCCTGGAAAAACACGTGCACAGCGTGCTTTCCAACTTTTTGGAGTCTAATGATCTGCTCCATGAATCCCAATCGGGATTCCGCTCCAACTTAAGCACCGAGACGGCGCTCCTGGAAGTCTCGGAGATCATTAGAGAGGTGCTGGACATGGGAGGCAGGGTGTTGTTAGTCATGCTAGATCTGTCGGCGGCGTTTGACACCGTCCCCCATGAGGACCTCCTCATTAGGCTCCATGACATCGGGCTAGGGGGGACGGTGCTCAACTGGTTTTCTTCCTTTTTGGCCAACCGCCGCCAGACGGTCTGGGTCCCACCCGGATCCGCCGAGATGCCGTCATTGGGAGTCGGAGTGCCTCAGGATTCTGTCCTGAGTCCCACTCTCTTTAACATCTTGATGACCCCTCTGGCGACATTGGCGGAGTCCTATGGGGCCCGGATCGTCTCCTATGCTGACGACACTCAGCTCCTCTTCACCTGTCGCAAGGGTGAAGAGTTCGATGGCGAAGGGATCCGCGAGTGCCTTGGGGCTGTTTTCAGCTGGTTTTCTCAAAACAGTCTCAAGTGCAACTCGGACAAGTCCGAAATACTATTCTTCGGATGCCCCTCTGAACCAGATTGGCGAGGATGGTGGCCTGCCGACATGTTCCCTCCCTCACAGTCCTCTAAGTGGGCCAAGAACCTGGGAGTCAAAATTGATAATGAGCTGTCGCTCAAATCCCAGATTTCCATCCTTACGGGAACTTGTTTTGGGATCCTGAGAATGCTGCGCAAGTTTTTCCCCCTTCTGTCACAGCATCACCGGAGGATCACTGTTCAGGCCCTCATAGGGTCCAGATTGGACTATGCCAATGCTCTATATCTGGGCCTGCCTGAATATCTCCTCCAACGTCTGCAGATCACCCAGAACGCGGCTGCGCGTGCCATCTATGGCCTTCATCGTCGCACCAGCGCCTCTAATCTTCTTGTATCCCTCCACTGGCTTCCGGTGCGGAAGAGGATACTGTTTAAGACCATGACTCTTGCCCATAAGGCCTTACATGGCACTGGTGCCAAGTATCTTCAGAGGAGGCTGGACTTCTATCGACCAGCACGATCCCTCAGGTCAGAAACCTTGGCCTTGGCTCGGGTACCACGCATTAAAAAGGCTCGGCTAGGCGGCCGGTCTTTCAGCTTCCTTGCTCCTCAGCTTTGGAACTCGCTACCGTTGTCTCTGCGAAGCACCTCTAATCTGCTTGTCTTTAGGAAAGACTTGAAAACTTGGTTGTTTGCTGGATAGTTTCTTCCCCTTCGGGTGCCCCTTCTCTGTTATTGTTATGTTTCTTGCTCTTTACCATGGCCAGGAGCTCAAAGCGCCGGGACACTCCTTTGGAGTAGCCGTTGCGCTATAAAAGTCCCATTTTAACATAACATAACATAACATTCGCAAGTATGAGATCGGAAACTACATCAAAGGAGCCACATAGGCGCATACCCAATTTAACAGCAGCCTCAGGTCCGTGCTCATCCTGAACACGCTTAAGGACAGTCATAGACGGAGTGCCGTAACACCTAGCATAGAGTGCCGCGAATGTTTTTCCCCATGTCTCACAGTCACCAATTTCTGGGGTCAAGTCTTTCGGCATGCTAATTGTCAGAATCCTGTGTTTTTCACCAGGAGTCGTGTTTGGAAATACTGCTTCCAGCTGGTCAAACTTTTCGGCAAGCCAGAAAGGAAAATCATCCTTATCCTGGGGGCGCTTGCCCATCACAGCGTTGACCACTACAGGACTAAGCTTCATTCCGCCCTGTCTGGCAGGAAGCACCACACCACCTGGGGCCCCACCCGGGAGATTACGGGTTATGTATTGCACTAACGACCTAATCACGCTGATTGCGACTACATGTAGTCGTCTTAAGTAAACAACGTTACACACTCGTGCTGAGGATGAGGTGTAAATCCAGCCAAAACAGGCCACGTCGCGCCCGGAAAGGACAAAGGACCTAACCTCGGAGCTGTCAAAGAGTGGGGTAGGGCGCCATCAAACCAAACGCGGTGCTGCCAAGCATCAATAGGAACTTCCTGTGCCCTATACGGAGCATATTCCTGTGGCACAGCAGTGGGAGTGTACGTGTCGAACACAGTAGTATTTGCGTTCACCCACGAGTAAAACATTTCGAATGGGTAAGCCACCTTTGCACTCACCACCATTATTACGGCCATGCCATCCACGGGGACATTATAGGTCTGCAAATGATTGCGCACCGCAATGCGACTATTTTGCGGAATGTCCACCGCGGCCATAGTGACACAGAAAGAAAGAGGTACAAAGTAAACTCTGTAGCACAACTGGGAAGTAATTCAAGGAAACCGTTTTGAAAGATTCAAGCTTGAAAAGACCTATGTAAATATAGGTAGGTTTGTCCGACACCAACGTTAACCGGAAACAATAGTGAAGGGGTTTAGGACTGAATATTGCACTACTCAAGTGTCATGTAATAAGACCACCAACGATTGGGCGCCATGTCGCAGCGATTACGTTCTCACACAGAACTGTGCATAGAGACTTGGAACCTCAGTGAATTAGGGTGTGCCAAAACTCACCTTAGTACCCAAAATCCCCTACCAGACTAGCAACAGTGTCTCATTGGTTCTTACAAAACTCCCAATGTTTAGACAAACCAGAACATGGACTTAAAACACCTCAGGTAACGTGGAACACATGAACACTCTTTCGTTATACAATCATTTCAATCGAAAACAAGGAGTAAATGAGGACGCGTGCACATTTGAAATGTTTATTTTCTAATGCAGTGTTCTCAAGCGCAGTATCTTAGCTAATACAAGCAAACATATTATAAGAAACAAAGTAATCAGCATAGTTACTAGTCCATAGAATACAAAGGGTGAAAGCATGTTAAAATGCTAGAGGGAAGAAGGCTACAAGACACCTAATTCTCACCATCCCTTGCTAGTATATTATATTATATCTAAGAAGGTCTCTTTGGGTTTTAGCAGGGCGGCCCCATACCTCAGATCCTAGTGGTAAGGGATCACATAATCTTCCACCAGCTCTCTGCATGCGAAGCACCATCAAGTGTGTGTATTCTCTGTGCGTTGCAATATTAAACGCGCCCAAAGCCAGAATTTGGCCGCAGCTGCATGTATGTTATATCTAGAACGTGCTAAGATCAGACCTCACAACAACCACTGTGTTGAGATATCCTTGAAGGCCTCGGCACTTACTGTACAGACACAGCTTACCAAGCAAAGCTGATATCAGAGCAACAACATATTATTCTTGTGTGAAGCAAAACATTCTACTAGGCTCAAAGCTAAAATAACAAGTATGTGCCGTGTGCAAAAGCAGCAGAAAGGTAAAATGGCGTTTAAACTCCTAATAAGCTCATGCTAACTTAACACAGTGTGTAGGCAAAGCATATCTATATGACAGCCCTGTTTGTTGCACTACCACATGGCGGTGGTGTTGTCTGTGAACACGTGCACTACCTTCCCCGACAGAGGGGAGGAATGCCTTCAGCGCAGGAAGGACAGCCCGAAGCTCCAGAAGGTTGATATGGAGCCGGGACTCCGCCGGAGACCAGACGCCTCTGATCTCCGCCTCTTCCATGTGGCCACCCTATCCCTGAAGGGACGCATCCATCACCACTGTGTGCACCGGTTAGGGAAGAGAGAGGGATCTGCCATTGACCCAATCCTGATTTGTGAGCCACCACTGCAGTTGTTGTGCAGTGCCCTCCGAGATCTGGACGTAATCGGACAGGTTTCCCTGATGCTGCGCCCACTGGAACTTCAGGACCCACTGCAGAGCCCACACATGCCACCTGGCATGGCTGGTCAGCAGGATGCAGGAGGCCATGAGTCCCAGCAGCCTCAAGGTCGTCCTGACCGAAACTCAGGACAAGGGCTGAAAGATCAGAATTATAGCCCGAATATCTTGGACTCGCTGTTCGGGAGGATAAACCCGAAACTGCGCCACGTCCAGAACCGCTCCTATGAAGAGGAGATTCTGGGAGGGAATCAGGTGCGACTTCGGCACGTTGATGGATAACCCCAGCAAATGCAAGAGGTCGGCCGTAGTCTGGAGGTGGGAGACGACCGTCTGAGGTGAGCCTGCCTTGACCAACCAGTCGTCGAGGAAGACTGAAATCCTCGATCTGCGCAGATGAGCTGCGACCACCGCCATCACTTTTGTGAACACCAGTATCAAGACCACAACGTATAGTGAACTTGGCTGCATCTCTCTCCTCCATAAGTGCGCAGGAGAGAACTGTCCAGGCCCCCTCCGGACACTGAGGTAGCATCTGCTGAACCGCATCCCATACAGAATGGGAATAGCGGCCCAAGAGACAGGCAGCGTTCACAGACCACAGTACAGAACTTGTGGAAGAATACATCTTCTTCTCAAACTGCTCCAATTTCTTGGATTCCTTGTCTGGTGGGGCAGAAGGAAACGCTCTCGGGGATGTCGGGCCTGAACCACCAAATTCTCAGGTGTAGGGTGCTGGGTGAGGAAGGCAGGATCGCCTGGGGCCGGGCGATGGCGTCGGCCCACACCCTTGTCCACAGGGGCCCCTTTTTTGGGCCTGGACCAAGTGCCCAGAAGCACATCAGTAAGTGCATCATTTAATGGCAACAGCGGTTCTGTAGAAGGAGAGGCTGGCTGAAGCACTTCAGTCAGTAGGTAGGTCCTGACAGCCACTATAGGGAGCTCGAGGTTAAGAGCCTCGCCTGCCCTACGTAGCACCATGGAAAAGGTACCACTCTCCTCCATAGTAGCTGGAGTGTAATCCAAGCCACCGGCCTCCACATCTTCATCACAGTCGGGGACAGACTCGCACTGTGCTGCGAGAGGGTCCTCAAACGCCTTCCAGTCCTCCCCTTCCTCCACAAGTGAACGAGGGCGTGGGTGAATAAAAGGGTAAAAGTTCCCAATCAGCATCGGGATCGGTGCCGGGAGACATCCCTCCATCACGTGTTGATGTCGGATCGGCGCCGTCGATGGGGGCCTTACGGGGTCCACCGGCAAGAACGGTGAGCCACGGCCGGAGCCATGGAGGCCTCTGGGCGTCGACGTCGGGGCCGGAGACGTCACCAAGTGACGGGGTATCGCTCTCTTCGGATCTGCACTTGCTGGCGCCGAGAAAGAAAGAACTGACGTCACCACGCATCGGCGCGTCTAAGTAACTCCAGTGACGTCTCCTCGGCGAATAGGACGCCAACTACGCACGCGGAGCCGTAGGACGATGCCGATCGACGCGCAGGAGTACTGCTGACGAAAGCTTTCTGGATCCAGTCTGAAGCCTGGGAATATTCTAAGGTAAGGAATCTATCACTAATGTGTCTCTTTCAGATTAGGATAATGCAGGTAAGCAACCTAGTAATGTTAGGACTAAAGATCTCACGCCTTGCTGGAAAGATGGAACCTTTTCTTGAATGTTACTGATCCTTTGCTTGAGGAAAGGTGCAGAGAATGTTGGTGTTCTGTACTGACCCTATAAACTGAAGTCATTGGTAAGGGTTTAGGTGAGATTTGAGCTTGTTGATCGAAATAACCAGGTTGAATAGCAAGTATGCAGATGGCACCAACACCATCTCTGGAAACCAACCTTGACCAGCCAGTCACCCAGATACAAAAACATTGGTATGCCTGATATTCTGATTTTGGCCGTCACCAATGACATCACCCACATGAAGGCGCTAAGGTCAATTCAAAGGGAAGTACCACAAATTGCTAGTGTGAAGAACCCATCACAAACCACATGTACTTCCAATGTGACCGCAGGACAGGGATGTGCAAGTATGCATCCTGTAGGTTGAGTGACACAATTCAGTCTCTAAGTTCCAATGCCAGTAGTAGTTCAACTAGGGTCAGCATTTTAAACTCCTTTTGAGGAAAAAGTTAATTTCCCCAAGAACCAGGATTGGATCCAACCCGAAGTTTCATTTTGAGCACCTGCAAGTAACATGACCTTTTTCCTGTTCCGGCATTAACTCCACTGATTCTTTCTGTAGGAGTGCTGCCACTTCCTGTTACAAAACAGAAAGGTGGTCCAGGGGGATGGAAAAAAGTGGAGGGGCATGGGAGACGCACCCTGAAGAAGCGAAAGGGTGTACTCCCGATCTAGAAGCTGAAGGACTGACTCATCCAATAAAAGTCTCCAGGCAGAAAGAAAGTGTGAAAATCACCCCACATCGGCTTCAAATGGGATTGGCAAAGCAAACTAGGTCTGCTTCCTGGTGGTGACTTTGTACTGTTTAGCCAGTGGATTAGACTGCTTGAGAGTCTGTGGCTGGTGAGGCTGGCACCGGCAAAAAGAAACTCCCTTCTGAAATCCTCACACGAGTCTCTTGACTGAGGAGGAAGTTATAAGCCAAAGGAGCGAGCAGTGGCCTTACTAGACTTAAATCACCCTAGTGCTGAGTCAGTCTTGTGCCAAATAAACATCCCCTATTGAATGGAAGGTCCAGTAAATTCGGTTGGACGTCTGGTGAAAAGTTGGAAATTCTTAGCCAGGCATGCCTGCTGGCAGTGATGGAGGTGCCCTTGGGGCAAGCTCCTGAGTCGGTTGTATCAAAGCTTGATTTTGACCCTCCTGTGTACCCTCTCTAAAATGTTGGTACATGTCATATAGTACGTGAGGGAGCATCACCTGAGTCATCCCACAAAGCGTGATTGAAACATGCTGGGAGGCAGTTTGCATTTATGGGCTTGAGGATCATGCCTCCAGTGGAAAAGGTTTCCTTTCCACAGGCCTCTAGTCAATTTCATTCTCGGTCAACAGAGGTTGTCAGGAAGGCTCCTACTGATTCACCAGCGTACAAGGCTTGTATGACCAGACTTTCTGAAAAAGGGTGGAGACACACTAACCTGTTGACAGCAGGACTTCATGATGGTTTCTTCAACACCACCACAAATGGATCTAGTATGGCTTCATTAAAAGAGAGCAATGGTTCTGCTGCTAGAGCTGACGGCAATAATACTCCTGTTAATTTGCTCATTTTCATGTCCGTGGTTCAGAGGGGTATGTCCAACAGATCTGCAGGTTTTATCAAATATTGCGGCGAGAGAACACCACTGGTGTAGGGGGTCCAGAGGAAAAATTAATGGCTAGTTCTGGGAGATGTCCAATCCATTAGCCAAATGATAGACCCTGAAATTCTCCCTGAAGATCCTCACCAGCATCCCCAATAGGGTCTGAATCAGTGCCAAATATTCCATGAAGCCTACTCTTGCATGCTTCTTCCTCACTGAGTTGTTGGGTATCTCGCCGAGATTTGTTCTCCTGCGTGGTGCCAGTGGCATTGTGCCTGGCAGAGGTGGCGCTGTAGCCGTCCAAGGTGATGAGTATCGGAGGACCGGGTCAAAGGAATTTGGAGGTGGCATTGAGGTCAATGGTACTGTACCTTACCTAGATTGTTTTCTGCTTCTTTTGTCCTCCTTGGCTCCAACAAAGAGTTTAGCCTCATGTTCCTTAATGGTTTTAGGATGCATACTGCTGTATGAAAAAGCAGAGTCGTGCTCTACCCAGGTACCAGAGGCAAACGATATGGAGATCGGTTATGAACAGCTGTCCTTTGCAATCGCTATAGAATTTAAACCCTGATTTTTTATTTTTTTTAGGCAGGCTTCTTATACTGCAAGTGAAAAAAGGGAACCGATGTTGCACCAGAGTGTGTGCTATATGGATTTGGGGATGTCCTCTGACATCTCTAGCATTAGCTGAAGCCAGCCCAGGCAATTTGTAAGCTTTGACTTTTCCAGATCCTTCCGGACACCTGGGGTTATCTCTACATGTGAGAAGTTTGCAGGTAGAGGTATCCACCAACTACCTAAGGGTAACACGTTTTCTGGTGGATATAGTTCTACCTGTGGGTTTTTCGATAGCTCTCTCACTCAGACAGGGGGTGTCTGCTTCAACACGACTTCGCATGTGACACTGTTTGACATTAATGGACCCATAAACCGACCCCCTCTACATGCTGCTGTTAGTTTCCCTCCATTTTTGTCCTCGAGACAAACAGATGGTACTAATATCAAAATTATAGGTGTAGTTTTTTATTTTTATTTTATTTTGAGTATTACGATATAAGTTTTAACACAAAATCTACCTACACTTCATTAACAGGCTCCTTTTTGGTATATGTATAATCAAGAATTACTGGTTCGAAGTCAAAGCCTTTCGTTTGTGTTTGGGAAACTGACAGGTTTCTTAGGAAAACCCACACCCATCAACCTAGTTGGTGGCATGCTTCATCATCGGGTCCCACCCGAGGCGCCGAGTCCCCCCTGGGTGTGCTACGACCCCTGACCTACAGCGGAGCGGTTCTTCGGTAGTTTGTGTATAGTGTAGTGATTGGTGATATTACAACTATCTATAGGGTCCCCTTCAGAAAATAGAGGCAATTTATTAATGGGGACATATGACAGGGTTAAAAATTGGAGCAGGCGGATACGTGTAGAGCGTTATGTTTTCACTCAGGTATCCTAAAAAGCAGGTTTACATGTTTCAGCCAGACTATGTCATATGCTGGCTTTCGTGAGGACCAGAGCAAAAAATGGTGTGAACAGGTCTATGGTAGTTCTCCAAAGACCAGAGTGTGGAAAGTGTGCACACGCTAAGGTGCGATTTGATGGAGAAAAAATTATTGTTTTCTCCTACTATTAAGGTAAGGTAAAATGACAAAACACAAACCGTAATCATCACGACACACATGGAACATATAGTACATATATATGAGACAGGCATGCACTCATGTGTGCCACAGGCAGTGTCGGGCTCGATCTATGAGGTGAAGACATCATTGTACACCCATGTGTGCATCGCGGTTTAAGTAAGGGAAAATTGCGCCATTAATCACCTTGTCAATGATTGCTTGGCATCCTTTCCCACGAAGATTCTACCCTTCACCTAAAAGTGAAGTATTTGGCTAAAAAAAAGGAAGGCAGACATGCTTACTAAAGTCGCTTTTCAATTTTAAGACATGGATCTGTAGTCACACACTGAAATCAAAGAAAACGTTAACATGCCGGTATCTCGTTCCAGAAACCCAGTGCGGTGAAGTTTCCCAGTAGGTGAGACCGGGGGGCTCTACTCGCGTTATCAAGGTCCACTGCCCTCCGTCTGTACCAGTTGCGGCCTTTGGTGGGGATCCAGAGGATGTGCAGCAGCTTGGTGGAAGGTCGGCATATAATGCAGAATTTCCGAGACAAGTCCTCGGGGCCCACATCGTGACATCATCACGCGGGGCGTGGTTTGCGTGTAAGAAAGTGAAAAGAGACTCTGTCCGCGGGCATCACCTCTTGTATGGTGCTAATTTGCTCAACTTGACTATTTTTAAGTATATTAAATAAAAAAGTGAATGCTCGATTTCAATGGTTGAATTCCCTGGGGTATAATGACAATTATTTACAATTCAGATGGTGCGAGGTTTAAAAAGGATTTTACTAAAAAGGAATGAGAATTGGGCAAAACACTATTTCCGACAGTTCGGACAAAAGGATTTTGCAATGGAGGAGTGAATTCATTGTACACAGATACCTTTTCTCTTAATGGAATACATATTTGTGAGTATTATGTATGAGGGATTTGACAAGCAAGTTGTTATTCAAATGTGTGTGTGTGTGTGTGTATATATATATATATATATATATATATATATGAGTAAAATAGGTAAACTCCTGTTGTATCAACAAAAGAACATTTATATTAAAAGATAGATAACAGAGACAAATTATCCACTGGCAACAGTGACATAAGAATATATAGGACTGTGAGAAGTTGATCTGGTATATGCGGTCCACTAGTTATAGTGGGCACCTTGCCCCTTTCCAAACGCACAAGTTATTTACCTCCGGTAACGATATATCTGTAAGAAACATTAGTTAGTGTTAGATTCCTTACCTTAGAATATCCCCAGGCGTCAGACTGGATCCGGAAAGTTTTCGTTAGCAGTATCCCTGCACATCGGTAGGCGTAGACTGTGGCTCCGCGTCCGTCGTCGGCGTAGTGATCGCCGGGATGACGTCGTCTGAGTACTTAGACGCCGCCCTCGCATGCTGACGTCAGTTCTGTACATAGCTTTCCGCGCCAGGAACGTAGAGCCATGTAAGAAACCGACACTGGTGCCATGAAACTAGGGCCCTCAAAGGGAGACACCTTAACCCTAGATATCGGTTCGCAGAAGGGGAAGGATGGGTGGGGCGGTAAGGAATCTAACACGAACTGATGTTTCTTACAGATATATGATTACCGAAAGTAAGTAACTTGTGCATCTGAAAGAAACACGTTAGTGTTAGATTCCTTACCTTAGAATAGATACCCCAGCAATATTAACCCCGGTGGTGGGTCTGCGAACCAAGTTCACACCAGAAAGTCCTGGAGAATGGAACGGCCGAAAAAGCCATCTCTCTGGACTTGGCTGTCCAGGCAGTAGTGCTTGGCAAACGTGTGCAGCGAGGCCCAAGTAGCTGCCTGACAGATGTCCTGCAAGGGGACTCCCCGACCCAGGGCAGTAGTAGCCGCCGTGGCCAGAGTGGAATGGGCGCGCAGCCCCACAGGAGGCTCCTTTTTCGCCAAGGAATTACAGACCTTGATGCACAAAACGACCCACCGAGAGATGGTCTGCTTGTGTACCACCCGTCCCTTCTTAGTACCCACATAACCAACAAAGTTCTGGTTGTCCACCCGGAACTAGCGTGTGCAGTCTAGATAAAAAGAGAGCGCACGTTTTGGGTCCAGACGGTGGAGCCTCTCTTCCTCTTTTGAGGGATGCGGAGGCGGAAAGAAGGTGGGCAAGGTGATGGACTGCCCGATGTGAAAGGCCGTAACCACCTTGGGCAGGAAAGAAGGGCGAGTCCTCAGAACAACTTTGTCCGGATGGACAAAGAGGGAAGGAGGCTTAGAAGACAGAGCCTGGAGCTCACTCACTCTTCTGGCAGAGGTGATGGCAACCAGGAAAGCAGTTTTAAGAGTCACAAGACGAAGAGGACAATTATGAAGTGGCTCAAAGGGAGCGCACATCAGATAAGTAAGTACTAAGTTAAAGTCCCACTGAGGCATCACGAAAGGAACAGGAGGGAACATGTGTGTGATGCCTTTCAAGAATCTACTTACAACAGGGGACTTGAAAAGAGAAGGCTGATCAGGAAGCCTTAAGAAGGCTGAAATGGCCGAGAGATAGCCTTTAATAGTGCCCAGAGCAGAGCCCTGCTGGGCAACAGAAAGAAGAAAGAGGAGAACCTCTGAAAGAGGGGCAGAAAGTGGATCCACAGCCTTTGATGTGCACCATGCCACAAATTTTTTCCACCTGCAGGCGTATACCGTCTTTGTGGAGGGACGCCTGGCTTCCAGAATCACATCACAGACTTCAGGAGGCAAGTCAAATGGCCTCAACTGTCGCCGCTCAATCTCCATGCATGTAGGTGGAGATTGGACAGGTTCGGGTGGAGGACGGTTCCCTGTTGCTGCGAAAGAAGGTCCTCCGGAAGAGGCAGACGAATCGGGGTATCGACTGACATACTGAGTAGCTCGGGATACCAGTATCTTCGTGCCCAGTCCGGAGCCACAAGGATGACTTGGGCCCGGTTGCGTCGGATCTTCTTCAGCACTCTGGGCAGAAGTGGTATAGGCGGAAAGGTGTGCAACAGACCGCAGCTCTACTCGCGACGAAAAGCATCGCCGAGCGAGTGCCGCCTAGGAAATTCCAACGCGCAGAACCGATAACATTGCGCGTTCTCTTCGGTGGTGAATAGATCTAACCAAGGCTCTCCTCACTGATGAAAGAGAACTTGTTCCACAGTTCAGACGCCATTCGTGATCCATCATGCACCGGCGGCTGAGTTTATCTACCCTGGCGTTCAGGGAACCTGCCAAGTGTTGAACCATCAGGGTGACGCCCTAGTGTTTCAGCCATGGCCAGAGTCGCAGAGCCTCCTGGCATAGGTTACACAACCCCACCCCGCCCTGTTTGTTGCAGTACCAAATGGCTGTGGTGTTGTCCGTGAACACCTGCACTACACTTCCCCGTACAGAGGGAAGGAATGCCTTCAGTGCAAGTCAGATCGGCCGCAGCTCCACAAGGTTGATGTGGAGCTGGGACTCCGCCGGAAACCAGAGGCCTCTAATCTCCGCCTCTCCCATGTGGTCCCACCATCCTAGGAGGGGCGCATCCGTCACCACTGTGTGCTCCTGTTGGGGTAGGGAGAGGGATCTGCATCCGACCCAATCGCGGTCCGTGAGCCACCACTGCAACTGTCTTGCAGTGCCCTCCGAGATCAGGACGTAGTCGAACAGGTTGCCCTGATGCTGTGCCCACTGGAACTTCAAGTCCCACTGCAGAGCCCGCACCCGCCACCTGGCGTGATGTACCAGCAGGATGCAGGAGGCCATCAGCCCCAGGAGCCGCAGCATCAGCCTGACCGAAACTCGCATAAAGGCTGAAAGATCGGAATCCAAGCCTGAATATCCCGAACCCGCTGCTCGGGAGGATAAACCCGAAACTGGGCCGATGCCAGAACCGCTCCGATGAAGAGGAGCACAGGTGTGACTTCAGCACGTTGATGTAAAACCCCAGCGAGTGCAGGAGATCGGCCATAGTCTGGAGGTGAGAGACGACTGTATGGGGCGAGCCCGCCTTCAACAACTAGTCGTCGAGATAGGGGATGACTGGAACCCCTGGTCTGTGCAGATGAGCTGCGACCACCGCCATCCCGGGGGGCACTGGTGAGGCCGAAGAACTTCTCCAAGCGGAGGAAGCCGTTGATGCTCCGGAGGTCAAAGATATGGCGCAGGCCCCCTTTGCCCTTCTTGGGAACCAGAAAGTAGTGGGAGTAGCAACCACATCCTACTTCTGGCCCAGGAACGCGCTCGATGACCCCCTTGACCGAGAGGGCCGTAACTTCCTCCTGCAGAAGCTGCAAGTGATCCCCGACATGCGGTGGCATGGCCGGAGGGGTCCCCTCAAAGGGGAGGGAGCAGCCCCTTCGAACGATTTGCAGCACCAACCTGTCCGAAGTGATGGTACGCTAGTGGAGGAGGTGATTGTGAACCCTCCCCCCCACTGGCGTTGAATGGGCCTGAAAGCTCGGACTAGGAAGGCTTTGAGGCAGGTGTGGACTGACCGGGCCTCTGTCCCCATGCACCGCCAGGGCGGTTACCACATCCGCGACCGTGTGAAGGTTGGTTCTGCGGTCTGTGGCTGGACGAGCGTGTGGGGGCGCCCCTTCCTTGGCCGCGAAAGGGGCGAAAAGCAAAAGTTTGCTGGCGCTGGCCCGACAGGCCCAAGGACTTGGCCGTAGCCCTGGAATCCTTGAAACGCTCAAGAGCACTGTCTGCTTTTGTCGCCAAAAAGGCGACGGCCATTGAAGGGCATGTCCATGAGCATGGACTAGACATCCCCTGAAAATTGGCAGACCTCAGCCAGGCGTGGCGACGGATCGCCACCGTCGTGGAAATCGCTCTGCCCAGCAAGTCCGTGGTATCAAATCCACTTCTGATGGAATAACGTGCTGCATCCCGCCCCTCAGCAAGAGCTTGAGCGAGCCGTGCCTGGGCCTCCTCTGGACACTGGGGCAGCACGTCCGCAACCGTATCTCACAAAAAATGGGTGTAACGGCCCAAAAGGCATGCATTATTGATAGTCTGCAACCTCAAACTAAGTGAGGAGAACAGTTTCTTCCCAAACTGGTCAAACCTTTTGGAGTCCCGATCTGGAGGGGCATTTGGCAATGCGGTCTGGAACGTAGAGGCCAGGATCACTAGGCTTTCGGGGGTGGGGTGTACGGACAGGCCACGTTCCCATCCACAGGGGGCACTGTGGAGGGCTTGGACCAAGTGCCCATCCGAATGTCCGTGAGAGCCTCACTGAACAGCAGCAGAGGCTCCGACGAGCTTACTGGCGGTTGAAGCAGCTCGGTGAGGAGATTAGTCCTCACGGCCGCAGCAGGGAGCTCAAGAGCCAAGGCCTTGGCTGCCCTGCGCAACACCAAACATAAGTAGAACCCTCCTCCATAGACACGGAGGGCGGAGAGATGAATCCAGTGTTAGGCAATGTGGCAAGACCACTGGCTTACCCCAGCTCATCTGCCCAGCCCTAACTTAACTGGCCATGAGGAAATCACGAACCTCCTCCGGCATTGCATGCAGGCCAGGGACCGGAGGGTATGGGACCGGATGCGACGCTGTGCGGCTCCGGCGGTGCCGCGCGGGTGGTGCCACCAGAACCCTTAGCCGAGTCGCGCGACCAGCGAGGGGAGTCAGAAGAATGATGCCGCTTCTTCGACTTCTTTTTAGAGTGCCTCGACTTACCTGAAGTAGTGGACTTGGAGCCCGACGAATGGTACGGGCTCCGGCTCCGCAACTGGCCCCTCGACTTCCTCCATGACCGGGACCTTGAGCGGCGCGGAGCCGACTGCTGGATCTCGAGGGGCTTGCGGGACGGCTCCTGCCTAGCCTTCTACGTCAAGGCCCGGCAGGCGGGGCACGATTTGTCGTCATTGTCAGCCCCTAGGCCAGAGGTCTTTAAACTTTTGTAGGTTGAGCCCCCCCTGCTCAATTTTTTGAAATGTCGGGCCCCCCCACCATCTGACAGAAATTTCTGGAATCTGGTACACTACATAATTGACCGCCACCCGCGTATCCCGGGCCATATCCGGCAAATAATGTTCAACGCAATAAGAGTTTAGGTAACTGTAGGTTTGTGAGTGTGTGGTTAAATCACAGAGGCTTATTACACAGCTCAAAACAACATTTTCCAAGATAAAATGTGCGCAAATTGTTTTTACTAGGATGCTTTGTTTTACACATGACAGATTGATAATAACACCACCAACATTAATGTTACGGGTGTGCCTCTTTTTCGCCACATTGTATTGTACTTTGTATGCTTTTGTTACTTGCACACGTCACTTTTTCCTCTTGTAATGTACTGTTTGCTACCTATTGCATTTTGTTTGCTTTTGATACTTCCACATTGCCTTGTCTGGCAGTGGTGCAACCCGCCAGTGGCTGACATGCCTGCCGGCCCCCAGTGACACAATGGCCAGGCGCCATGTACACATAGTGAGAGGAAAGGCCAGGACCCAGGAGGATGTGTGGCCCGCGACGATGATGGTCCTGCTGCTCTAGTTTCTTCTGTAACATGCCTGCCCCTGCCTGCAGGGCTAAGAGAGCAGCTTACTAATACCGTCTTGTCTGTGCCATTTCAAATAGGAAATACAAAGTGAAGAAGTACAATTCTTTCTAAACCTACTTGAGTAGGAGAGTTTCACGCTACATTCTTAGAGAAGCCAGTGCCACAGGGCCCGTCCAACACAATGGGTGCATACCATGTGGGCTACAGATTTGTGATACATACGTAGATTTATGTTGTGGAAAGAAAAGTATATGTTCAGCTACTTTGAAGAATTTTGTAGGGGAAAAAGTGAAAACTGTGCAAAGGAAAACCTGGGGGCTTTGGTGCCTTATGTTGACGTACTTTGTGCATTCCCCACACACTTTATCTGTGAAGCCACTCCAGACCTGCAGCGAAATACTGAAAGACTATAGCACCCCACAAGTGGGACCATTGGCCATGGTGTATGTGGGGTATATGCTGAACCAATTCTAGCCTGCATTTCTTGGGTGTAATGCCTGTGTTATGTGCTCAGAGTGCCCATGGAGTAAACATTATTTGTAAGACAATTATTATTTCACAAAACATTGCTATATTTGAGGCAAAAGAAATTGCATTGAGACAGCAGTCTTCATTATTCAAACGGCAAATACCACTTGGGAATGGTGCAGTGGTGGTCAATGACCAAGACTTTTTAGCTAGATGATAATTTGACTCCTCGTTGTCTCCTAACAGTCTGTGTGATCTTGCAGAAGTGACTCAATTTCCTGTCCTGGAATGGGTTCTGCTGGCGTGGCTGCAGAAAGACGACTTCATGGGTCTGACAAGTAGTTTAAGTCTCGCAGCATCATAATGTTCACGAATGAGAAAGAGGTAATACAAAGATCTGCCCTCTGGAATGTGGCTAAAATTATGTATTGGTCAGAGTCCCAACATTTCAGCTGCCTGGCTTCAGTGATGTGCAGTCCGGCCCTCAGTGCTCTGAGGAGGTGACACAAGATGGCCTACCTGTCTTGTCTAGAGAGCCCTTCAACTACTTACTGCTTTATGTGCCAACACTTTGAAATAATGAAAGCAGCGATCAATAAAACACCAGCACTGTACATAGGTGGAAGCACAGGCAAAACTCGATAGCCAATTATAAATCAGCCCCAGTATTGCTGAACAATTACACATGAAATAAAATATAATTGTATGTGTTAAGTAAGAGCAGCAGCCAGGACGAGTTTGTGCTCTGCTCACAAGAAGCGCCCGGTTCTCTGTGAAGGCAGCAAGTGTGATAATAAGTGCACTTGGTAAATAAAAAGGTTAGTGCAAGGAGGGGGGCAGGGCGGGCTTGCAAAGGGAAGCTCTTGTACCCTCGTGCTTTATTGATAGATTCCTTCTCCAGGATCTTGCACTGTGGATTGTGGGTGTGAGATGAGGCCGAAATGCGCATCAATTACCTTTATATATAACTAAGAAGCATCTGTGGAGCGCTAATGCGAGCCAGCATTGTTTATGCCCCTGCAACTGGCAATATATCACCCAGGCAGCGGCATACATAAACACAGGCAAAGCAGCCAGCGCCATAACCGAGCGATTACACCTCGGAATGCGACCTTCCAAACGTGGCGGATTTACATAAACGCGACTCATTATTACACTCAAGATATCGCCTCGGTTGCAAATGAACAAATAAATACGGGCGAACATCAGTACAACCCCCCTCTCCTCCCCCCCCTGCCTACGAGAAGCCCTCTTACCTGCAGCACTTCTCAGCGAGGAGAGGCGATGAGGGGCACACAGTCCTTCCCGGCGATGAGGGGCACATGCAGATTCCAGCAGTCCTTCCCAGCAAGACTACGGGAAAACGTTCAAATAAAATCAGGAAGAAAAGGCAGCAAAAGTAGAATGCAGGGGCTTTGTGGCTGCAAATTTCGCGGCACTTCCTGCAATCTCAGCTCCTTCCAGTCTCATTGGTGGAACGTCACTGGTGACGTTCCTGCGTGCTGATTGGAGAAAGGGGAAGCAGCAGGCCAATCAGAAATTCCTTTTTGAAATCTGACTACTTGCGACGTGGGACACAGGAAAAATACAAAAATCAGGACAACAAAGGTAAGCTTTTCGGGTGGAGTGCGCACCCCCCCTGGGATGGTGGGGGGCGCGCTCCACAGATTGAAGAACACTGCCCTAGGCAGTAGAGACACCGGCAACGGGGGTCGGTAACCGACATCAGTTGGTGACAGGATTCATACGGCTTGAAACCGCGCATCCCTACCGGCATCAGGAGTCGAAGTCGACTCGAAAATAGATAGTCAAAAAGACCAAAAAGTTAGTCAAAAAGCGACGAAGGGTACTAGCTCTTCCCGGATCTGCACTTGCTGGCGCGGAAAAAAGAACTGACGTAAGCGTGCGAGGGTGGCATCTAAGTACTCCGATGACGCCTACTGACGCGCAGGGGTACAGATTCCTTACCTTAGAATAGATACCCCAGCAATACCAACCCCGGTGGTGGGTCTGCGAACCGATATAATCCTACACCAGAAAGTCCTGGAGGACCGAACGGCCAAAGAAGCCATCCCTCCGGACTTGACTGTCCAGGCAGCAGTGCCTCGCAAAGGTGTGCAGCGAGGCCCACATAGCCGCCTGGCAAATGTCCTGCAAAGGGACTCCCCGGCCCAGGGCAGTAGTAGCCGCCGTGGCCCGAGTGGAATGGGCCTTCTGCCCAACAGGAGGCTCCTTCCGAGCCAAAGAGTAGCACGCTTTGATGCACAGAACGACCCACCGAGAGATGGTCCGTTTATGTACCGCCCATCCCTTCTTCGCACCCACGTAGCCAACAAACAGTTGGTCATCCACCCGGTACTGGCGTGTGCGATCGATATAAAATGAAAGCGCACGTTTTGGGTCCAGACGATGGAGCCGCTCTTCATCCTTTGAAGGATGCGGAGGCGGGAAGAAGGAGGGTAAGGTGATGGACTGCCCGATGTGAAAAGCAGAGACTACTTTGGGCAGGAAAGAGGGTCTAGTTCTCAGAACCACCTTGTCAGGATGAATGGACATGAAAGGAGGTTTGACAGAAAGAGCCTGGAGCTCACTCACTCTTCTGGCAGAGGTGATGGCAACCAGGAAGGCCGTCTTTAAAGTCAGGAGACGGAGAGGACAGGAATGAAGTGGCTCGAAGGGAGCACACATCAAGAAGGTCAGAACCAGGTTCAAGTCCCACTGAGGCATCACAAACGGGACAGGTGGATACATGTGAGTGATGCCCTTCAAGAATCTTGTCACAATAGGGGACTTGAACAAAAAAGGTTGATCAGGCAGCCTCAGAAAGGCCGAAAGGGCAGAAAGGTAGCCCTTGATAGTGCCCAGAGCAGAGCCCTGCTGGGCAAGAGAGAGAAGAAAGAGGAGAACCTCGGAAAGAGGGGCAGAAAGAGGATCCACAGCCTTTGCCGTGCACCATGCCACAAATCTGTTCCACCGGCAGGCGTATACCGACTTCGTGGAGGGACGCCTGGCTGCCAGAATCACATCACAGACTTCAGGAGGCAAGTCGAATGGCCTCAACTGTCGCCGCTCAATCTCCATGCATGGAGGTGGAGGCGGGACAGGTTCGGGTGGAGGACTGTCCCCTGCTGCTGCGACAGAAGGTCCTCCTGAAGGGCAGGCGATCGGGGGACCGACTGACATGCTGAGTAGCTCGGGATACCAGTATCTTCGAGCCCAGTCCGGAGCCACAAGGATGACTTGGGCCCGGCCGCGCCTGATCTTCTTCAGCACTCTGGGCAGAAGTGGTATAGGCGGAAAGGCGTATAACAGACCGCAACTCCACTCGCGCCGAAAGGCGTCGCCGTGCGAGTGCCGTCTTGGAAACTCCAACGCGCAGAACTGAGGACATTGCGCGTTCTCGTCTGTGGCGAATAGATCTAACCAAGGCTCTCCCCATCGCAGAAAGAGGCCTTGCGCCACGTCCGAGTTCAGACGCCATTCGTGGTCCATCGAGCACCGACGGCTGAGTTCGTCCGCCCTGGCGTTCAGAGAACCTGCCAGGTGTTGAACCGTCAGAGTCACGCCCTGACGTACCAGCCATTGCCAGAGACGCAGGGCCTCCTGGCAAAGGGTCCACGACCCCACCCCGCCTTGTTTGCTGCAGTACCACATTGCGGCGGTGTTGTCCGTGAACACCTGCACTACACTCCCGTTGACAAAGGGGAGGAATGCCTTCAGTGCCAGACGAATCGCCCGTAGCTCCAACAGGTTTATATGGAGCCGGGACTCCGCCGGAGACCAGATGCCTCTGATCTCTGCCTCTCCCAAGTGACCTCCCCAGCCCTGGAGGGACGCGTCCGTCACAACAACGTGCTCCGGCTGGGGAAGGGAGAGGGGTCTGCCTCTGACCCAATCGCGGTCCTTAAGCCACCACTGCAGTTGTCTCGCAGTGCCCTCCGAGATCAAGACATGGTCGGACAAGTTGCCCTGATGCTGGGCCCACTGAAACTTCAGGTCCCACTGCAGAGCCCGCATCCGCCACCGGCCGTGATGCACCAGAAGGATGCAGGAAGCCATCAGCCCCAGTAGCCGTAGCGTCAACCTGACCGAAACCCGGGATAACGGCTGGAAGATGGGAATCAAAGCCTGTATATCCTGGACCCGCCGTTCCGGTGGATAGACCCGAAACTGCGCCGAGTCGAGAACCGCTCCGATGAAAAGGAGCTTTTGGGAGGGACACAGGTGTGATTTCGGCACATTGATGGAAAACCCCAGCCCATGCAGGAGGTCTGCCGTCATCTGAAGGTGGTGGACGACTGTCTGGGGCGAGCCCGCCTTCAACAACCAGTCGTCTAGATAGGGGAAGACTGACACCCCTGATCTGCGCAGATGGGCTGCGAACACCGCCATCAACTTTGTGAACACCCGTGGGGCGCTGGTAAGGCCGAAGGGGAGCACGATAAACTGAAAATGCTCCTGGCCGACCGTGAACCGCAGGTAACGCCGGTGGGCCGGCAGGACGGGGATGTGAAAATACGCATCCTGCAAGTCCAACGCTGCCATCCAGTCTTGCGGTTCTAGAGCAGCCAAGACCTGAGCCAATGTCAACATCTTGAACTACTCCTTCCGGAGGAAGCCGTTGACGTCCCTTAGGTCCAAGATAGGACGTAGACCCCCTTTGTCCTTCTTGGGTACCAGAAAGTAGTGGGAATAGCAACCACATCCTACTTCTGGCCCAGGAACGCGCTCGATGGCCCTCTTGGCCAAGAGGGCCGTAACTTCCTCCTGCAGAAGTGTCAAGTGGTCCCCCGACACACGGTGGTTCTGCGGTGGCATGGCTGGAGGAGTGGTCTCGAAGGGGAGGGAGTAGCCCCTTCGGACGAGCTGCAGCACCCACCTGTCCGATGTTATTGTGCGCCAGTGGGAGAGGTGATGGCGAACCCTGCCGCCCACCGGTGTCACATGGGCCTGAAAGCACGGACTAGGAGGATTTAGAGGCGGAAGCTGCGGGGGGAGGTGTGGACTGACCTCGCCACTGTCCCCGACCGCCACCACGGCGGTTCCCACGGCCGCCGCCGCGTTGAGAAGTCTGTTGCGGCGCGTGGCTGGCAGCACGTGTGGGACGGCCCCTTCCGTGGCCACGAAAGGAGCAAAACGAACCCGTTTGCTGGCGCTGGGTCGAGAGACCCAAGGACTTGGCCGTGACCCTGGAGTCCTTGAAGCGTTCCAGCGCGTGGTCCGCTTTGTCGCCAAACAGGCGACTGCCATCAAACGGCATGTCCATCAATGCATTCTGGACATCTGCCGAGAAATTGGCGGACCTCAGCCAGGCGTGGCGACGAATCGCCACCGTCGTGGACATCGCTCTGCCCAGTGAGTCGGTCGTATCAAGACCACACCTTATGGAGTATCTCGCTGCGTCTCGGCCTTCAATCATAGCCTTGCCGAGCTCAGCCCGTACCTCCAGCGGGCATTCAGGCAGCAGTTCCGCGACCGTATCCCACAGAGAGTGGGTGTCGCGGCCTAAGAGGCATGCAGTGTTACAAGACCGCAGTCCCAGACTCAGGGACGAAAAGACCTTCTTACCATACTGGTCGTACCTCTTAGATTCCCGGTCGGGCGGGGCCGACGGGAATGCGGACTGGGAAATCGAGGCCTGGATCACCTGGCTCTCAGGGGTGGGATGGGTGGACAAGAACTTTGGGTCATCCGTACACGGACGGTGGCGTCTGGCCACGTTCCTATCAACAGGCGAACCTGAAGCGGGCCTGGACCACGTGCCCAAAAGAACGTCAGTTAAGGCCTCATTGAACGGCAGCAGTGGCTCCTGTGGGCATGACTGCGGTTTGAGTACCTCAGTGAGGATGTTAGTCCTCACGGCCGCGACGGGGAGCTCAAGGTGTAAGGCCTTGGCAGCCCTCATCAACACCACTGAATAAGCTGCCCCCTCCTCCGTAGCCACGGTAGGAGGCGAGACAAAGCCAGGGTTGGGGGAGTCATCCAGACCACTGGCGTCACCCAAGTCACCTGTCCAGTCCACATCGTGCTGACACTCGCGGGTTAGAGGGTCCTCAGACCCCTCCCATTCCTCTCCGTAATCTACCTCCTCACCATATTCGGAGTCAACAATGTAGAACGGCTCCCCGGGGTCAACAGACCCCCTCGGCGCCGGACTCGGCGTCGGCCGACGCCGGTCCGACTCCGCGTCCGGAGTCGGAGAGGGAATGGGGGCGGCGCCGCCCGGAGCCGGCCCCAGAGCCCCGGCGCCGCGCGGGGGCGGCACCGTGGGTTGCCCCGATGGAATCGGCGCCGGAGAGGCCGGTGGACCAGCCGGCATCGACCCTGAAGGCCCCTGCGGCGCCGGGGCCGGAGCCGCCGGCGACGTCGGGGCCGGAGCACCCGACGGTGTCGGGGCAGGAGCACCCGAACCGCCAGGGCCCCCGGACGGGACCACCGGGCCCGCAGGCGCCGTAGGCCCCGTCGGAGGAGACAGTGCCCTCATGGCCATGAGGAACTCCTCTATCTCCTCGGGCGTCGCGCCTTGCCCAGGGACCGTAGGGTATAGAGCAGGCCGCGCCGGCGACTCACGCGGAGCCGCGGGGTGGGGCCATCCGAACCCCCGGCCGCATCGCGCGAGCGTCGGGGGGAGTCGGGGGTACGATGACGACGCCCCGACTTCTTGTGCTTCCTACCTGAGGAACCAGATGAATGGTGACGACTCTCGGAGCGCTCGTGACGGCTCCGCAACCGCTCCCTCGATCTCTCCCTAGACCTCCGTCCGGACCGGGACCGCTCTCGACGCGGGGCCGACACCCGGAGCTCGAGTAGCTTGCGGGACCGCTCCCGTCTAGCTTTACTCGTCAAGGCCCGGCAATCGACGCAGGCGTCCACGTCGTGGTCTGGGCCCAGGCACCGGAGGCAGAGTCGGTGATGGTCCGTGACCGACATCGTGCGGTCACACCCGTCACAATTCTTAAAACCGGGCATCCTACCGGCACCTTAAGAGTAAAGATAAGACCGGAGTACTGCTCTTCGGATCTGCGTTAACTGGCGCGGAAAATAGAAGAACTGACGTCAGCGCGCGGAGGCGGCGTCTATATACTCCAGCGACGTCATTACGGCGCAGACGACGGACGCGGAGCCGCAGGAGACGCCTGCAGACGACGCCTACCGACGCGCAGGGGTACTGCTACGCAAAAGTTTCCGGATCCAGACTGACGCCTGGGGATATTCTAAGGTAAGGAATCTAATACTAACCTGTTTCTTTCAGATACACAATATCAACACACTAGAACGTAAGTAAATAGCACAATATACAATGGGCCCCAGGGCCATATATTAAGAAAGTGGTTTAAGAACCACAACTTGACTAGACACAGTGCCTAGAGCACGTAGAATAACTGGGACCCCAAGGATCAACCCAAGGTAGTGACACAGGGGACCCACGGGGAACGCGTGCAGTGTGAGAACACAGTTGCGAGCTCCGTACAATCCTATGGGAAAGTCGAGGTTAGAATTTTAAAGATTAGGAACACTTCGGAGAGGTCTTGGAGCAAACCCTTTCAGACTTAGAAGGTTCTAAGGCCAGCACCCATGTGAGCCCCAGAGTACTCGTGTTACCTCACCCAGGGAAACCGGGTGCATAGATTGAATTGAATTGAAAATTAATTTGTAATGCGCAGAACAATAACCCGAAGGTATCAAGGCGCCTATCAAAAGGTCAAGAAGGACCAGAAAAGGAGACATTAAGACCTTAGACATATGCTTGCTTGAAAAGAAGGGTTTTTAAGGCAGTGCGAAAATTCTGTAGGGACGGGAGGGATCTCAGATCCAAAGGAAGTTCATTCCACCACTTAGGGGCAAGGGTGGAAAAGGCTCTGCCGCCCCACCTGGCTTTTCGTACACGGGGGGCTGCTAGAAGCAGTTTCCCAGAAGAACGCAGGTTTCTTCGGGGGACATAGTGGAAGATGATGGATCCGATTCCAGTGTCGCTCTTTTTAGCGATGGCTCTGTAGGTCATACACAGGACCTTGAACCGGATACGCTGTTCTACCGGTAGCCAGTGCAGTGTTTTCCTGGCTGCAGTGGCTGAAGAGCGTCTGGGGATATCCAGGACAAATCTGGCTATGGCGTTTTGGACTACCTGCAGGCGCTGCAGCTGTCCTTTATTAAGTCCAGCATACAGCGCATTGCAATAGTCCAAACGCGAGCCGATGAGAGCAACAGCAATTTGTTTTCTTGCCTGGAAAGAAAGATATTTCCTGACCCTACGGAGAGTATGGATCAGGCCCCAACAGGTGGAAACAGTTCTGCTCACCTGGCTGCCTAGGTCAAGGGCAGGGTCTATTATCACCCCGAGATTTTTAGCAGAAGATGTGGGGGAAGGGCAAGTGCCAAGGGAGTCCGGCCACCAGTTGGCTGACCAGATGTTTTCTTTACCCCCAAACACCATCACCTCAGTTTTCTCCCCATTCAGTTTCAGAGAGTTCTGAACCATCCATTTACCAACCGCCTCCATGCAAGATCTAAATTTGGAGGCGATTAGTTGATTAGATGCCAAATGTTGTCGGGAAACGTCGCTGTTTTCAATGACGAGTTGCTGCAAAGTGCCGCTGCCGTGGAGAAGAAAAGTGTCCGGGGTGATCCAAGCCTGGATCGGAGCTGTGAAAAACCTGATAGCAGAGGGGACAGAGTCTGGGCCACTTAAGGGACCAGGGGCACAGTAGACCATTGCCCACCAATGTCGGGTGTCTCAGGTGTGATGAGGTGAAGCTTGACTCCGCTGCCACCGGGACCAGGAGACGTCGACAACGACCAGGGTCCGCAGGCGAGCTGTGCCGCGAAGGATGTCTAGTGGGGTGTGTCGGTGTCCGGATCGGAAACCAACAAGCCTTGGCAACAGCAACCCACGCGTTGAGAGTTAAAAGGCTTCGGTGTGGACCAGCAAGGTTCTGGTGACTCCCCAAGCGATGGAGAGTCAGGGCACATCTGGAACAACCAGATAGCCCTGTTAAAAGATACAGTACCCTTCTCAGGGACCCACAAGTCGACGGACAGGAGATCGCGAAGGGACCTCGAGAGGAATCACTTAATACCAGCCCACGAGACACTTGTGGAGTGTAAGCCAGTAATCTTCGGTGGAATCACTGCTCGGGGTCTGGACTACAAGTAGCCGAAAGCACAGCCTAAAGAGTCGACAAAAAGCATATGCTGCTGCAAATGGTTACGGTGTCCAGGGGTTCGGGTTGCACGGTTCCCACGAGGGCTTTAGATCTCAGGTTTGCTTAGAACACGGATTGGCCTCAAAGCACTCTTGGAGTGCACCCACCCAGCCCCAATACACTAAAGCCTGTGTGGGAGGTGGTTACACCTCCCTGTGACAGGAAACTTATTGTCGAGCCTCCCCTGACGGAGTTTCGTCCAGCAGCAGGAGGGCAGACACGTGTCTGTGGCTGGAAGCATCTATTTTGTGATGCCAGGGTTCTGTTAAGCTGGTACTGGGTGTACCGGTGTGGTCATCTCCCTCTAGGAGGGTGGAATCATACCTCCCCCACAAGGACTAGCGGGGAGGTATGATTCCGAGGTGTTTGACACCAAACACGACATGTTTCCTTGCAGTCATCTCAATGATAGCATTTACTGCGAGGTTATAATGCACTTAAGAGTATATGCTTTGGCTGCATCACAGAACAACCCTGGAGAATAGATTCTGAAGGCTGCAGAGGGTCCCTGCTCATGCATGGGCACCCTCTCACACAAAGCCCAGCACCCTGCCTTAAGGATTGATAAGGCCTGCCATACGGGTGACTGATAGGTTTACATGTGTAGTGATATACGGTAGATATAGGGAACCTATATCTAAGTAAGGGGTGCATGCACCACCTTACACAGGCTGCTGTAACAGACCTGTGGTGTCATTTTGAGTAGTCTCTCAGGGGAGGCATAATACTTGCTGCAGCCCCTGAGAGGCCTCTGGGGTACCTATGCCCTGGGTATATAGGATACCATATGCGAGGAACTTATAAGGGTAGCCCAGAACCCAATCTGTGGTGTACTTAAAGTACATGCAATCATTTTGGAGAAGAAGCAGCTAGGCTGGGGACCAGGATAGCAGAGTCCCAGCCAGACTAAAGTTGAAAAACATTGAACCCTCAGCTAAAAGTAGGAGTAACTATAAGAAAAAGATCCTACTCTCCTACACAACCCCCCCCCCCAAAATGTCAGGACTTTAAACTAACCTTGACCAGTTGGGTCTTCATGGTCTAAGTGTAAATATATGGAGAGTCCATCTGCATTGGCATGGTTACTCCCAAGTCTATGTTCCACTGTAAAGTCCATCCCCTGTAGGGAAATGGACCACCTCAAAAGTTTGGGGTTTTAACCCTTCATCTGTTTTAGCCATAAGAGGGGCTTATGGTCTGTCTGAACAACGAAGTGAGTGCTAAACAAGTATGGCCTCAGCTTCTTCAGAGCCCAAACCACAGAAAATGCCTCCCTCTCAAAAGCTGACCAACGTTTCTTTCTGGGGGTCAGCCTTCTGCTAATAAAAGCTACTGGCTGATCCTGACCTTCATCATTCAATTGTGGTAACACAGCCTCTACCCTCAACTCAGATGCATCGGTTTGGACAATGAATTGCTTGTAGTAGTCAGGACTTTGCAGAATGGGAGCAGTGCACACGGCCTGCTTCAGGTCATCAAATGTCTTTTGACCGCTAACTGTCCACTGAACTTTATTTGGCATTATCTTGGAAGTTGTCATTCAAAGGAGTCACTATGGATCCATAACCTTTGACTAACCTCCTAAAGTACCTAGTCAGACCCAATAAAGCTCTGACCAGAGTCTGGGTGGTTGGAGCAACCCAGTCCATTATGGTCTGGATTTTGTTCTGCAATGGTTAAACCTGTCCTCCACCTACCAGGTGGCCCAGGTATACAACTTGTCTCTGCCCTATCTGGCCTTGGTGGCCTTGATAGTGAGGCCTGCTTTCTGCAGGGCCTCGAAAACATTTCTCAGTTGGACCAGGTGATCCTCCCAGGTAGAGCTAAATACGGCAATATCATCAAGATATGCTGCACTATAATCTTCCGGGCCTGTAAGGACTTTGTTCACCAACTTTTGAAAAGTGGCATGTGCATTCTTCAAACCAAAGGGCATCACCACAAATTGGTAGTGCCCACTAGGGGAAGAAATTGCTGTTTTTGGCTTTGCATCATCAGCTAGTCTGATCTGCCAGTAGCCAGCTGTCAGGTCAAATGTGCTCAGAAACTTGGCTGAGGCCAAAGTATCTACAAGCTCATCTGCCCTAAGAATTGGATGAGCGTCTGTCCAAGTGACTGCATTGAGACCTCTGTATTCAACACAAAACCTCATTTCTCTCTTGCCATCTTTGGAGTGCGGTTTGGGGACTAAGACTTCTGGACTAGCCCAAGGCCTATCTGAGGGTTCAATAACTCCCAATTCCAACATCTTCTGGACTTCATTCCTGATACAGTCCCTGACATGGTCAGGTTGCCTGTAAATCATATTTTTAACAGGCAGACTGTCCCCAGTGTCCACTTATTGAGTGCACCAGGTAGTCTGACTTGGAGTTAGTGAAAACATATGTCTGTACTGATTGAGAACTTTTCTGCAATCAGTTTGCTGCTGGGCAGTGAGGCTGCCTGCCAAGGCTACACCATCAACTGAACCATCATCAGTGTTATGTGAGAGCAGGTCAGGGAGTGGATCACTCTCTTCCTCCTGTCCCTCATCAGTAGCCATGAGCATGTCTGCCATGTCAACATATGGTTTTAGCCTGTTGACAGGAAGCACCCTGTGGGGGCTCCTGGGAGTTCCAAGATCCACCGGGTGGGTAACCTCTCCCTTCTGCTCAATTATAGTAGGGGGGCACTCCATTTGTCTTGGAGGGCTGCTGGAGCCACAGGCTCCAACACCCTCACTTTCTGCCCTGGCTGGTAAACCGTCAGCAAAGCCTTTTGGTCATGCCAGGCCTGCTGTATATCCTGGCTAGCCTCAAGGTTTTTAGTGGCCTTCTTCATGCACTCAGCCACCGTGGAGCGGAAACCAAGTACATAGTCCACAATGTCCTATTTAGGGGGTTCAGGAGGTAACTCTCATCCCTCCTTCACTAGACACAATGGACCCAAATTTTGGATGGACAAACAGAAGTTCAAATGGGCAGCCTACGCCAAGGCTGGGAGGTCTGCTAGGTGCAAGGCACAGGAGGAAAGCCATCTGTGGGGGAAAGATCTGTTGGGGGGAGAAACGCCGGGGGTAATTCAGAAGGGAAGTTGGGTAACCTTAACATCGCTAAGAAAGAGGCTAGTCTCTATGAGAAGCAGAAAAACGCCTCTTTGAGCACACATTTCAGCGGTGACTTAAGGTTGGCAGAGCTATGTGAGCCAAGGGAGGAATTCGCTCTGCCGGGTGGTTATAACTTTAGAAGTTTGGAGGCTAGAATGTACACAAAGAGCACTCTGAATAGAACTCACAAGAATATCAAGGGGTCAGAGCCCACCCTTTCTTTTAAGGCTGATGAAGGAGAGTGGGTGACCCCGAAAAAGAGAAGGTCAAGAGGGAAAAAGAGGGACCTACAGGTATCTAACTTAAAAATTACCCCATCATTGAGAACCTTCTTTAAAGTGGTACCCAAGACTCTGGAATTAAAAAATCCTACTTTGGCTTCAGCAAATTCAAGGGAAAAGGGGGACGGAGAACGAGACATTTTGAGCCCTAACAAATTTCAGGTGTTGGGAGAGTCTTTTGAGGCCAAAACATTTCCCCTCCCAGTCCCCCCCTCGAAAACAAAAGCAGTACAGGAAGACGCAGAAGCGTTCTTCCCTTCTGATAATATGAATTTGCATGCCTCCCACCCAGAGACAATGAGTAATAAAGCTACACCGGAATCTCAGGAATGTGCAGGGGTGGGGAGGAGGGAGGAGCGCCCGAAGAACGTAGGCCATATCCAGATGCAGCATAGGCCCAAAGAACAGACACAATCGCAGTCAGTTTTGGATCTTATTCAATTGTTAACCATTGAGGTGAGGAATAGATTCAAAACTTCCAAAACCAATCAAAAAGAGATCAGAGCTTCCTGTGATAGTTTGGGAAAAAAAATTGGACATCGCAGCTAGGACATCGCAGTTGGACAGCTCAGTAAGAGATTTAACAGAACAGTCTGAGGCCAACTCGAAGGAGATCACGAGCTTAAAAGGGAAAGAGGCTCTGCTGAAGGAAAAGTTTGAATCAATGGAGAACAATCGAAGAAGAAACAATCTTCGTATTCTACAAATCCCGGAAGGGTCCGAGGGACAGGATATCAAGGTTTTTGTGGCACAATTGATTAAACTGGGAGTGCATATGGAATGCTCTGAAGATGACCTGGTTAAAGACATGCAGAGGGTACACAGAGACCCCTTCAGGTTAAATTCAAAGAAACCAAAACCCAGGAGAATCCTGGTTAACTTTCTTATTTATAAAATAAAGGAAGAAATACTCTTAAGAGCCTTATAACAGAAAAATCTATCAGTAGATGAATTAACTTCGATATTAGATCCGATGTCTCCCAAGTTACAGCCAACAAGCAATGGGAGATTGGTAACCTGATTTAACCTTTCAGAAAATGGGGTGCGACGGCACAGTTAAGACTCCCTGCTAGTTTGAGGGTGATGCATAACAATAAAATGCAGACCTTTCGTGGAGTAGACAAAGCCGAAGAATTCCTTAGATCTCTTTCAGAAACTAGTGTGAGGTAGGAAGCTGAGGATTGATATTTCTTTGTTCTGTTTTGTTTTTTACTACTTTTCTGTAGTCTCTATCCCCCTATCTGCACGCTTATATTTTCTTTACTGACCTTTTTACCCGGTTCTGATTTTCCTGTCTTTGGTTGTGTTTGCGTCGCCTGCACTTGGTCCTGAAAAAGAAAATCACTTTTTTAACTGGGTATTTTATATTTTTAGGAATAGGCCTCTAACCTCGGGAAAGTCTCCTTATGCTTAGGGTATGAAGGAAAAAGAGGAGGGTTTTCCAAGGGAGGAGAAGGGGATGGCACAATTGAAGGCACGGGTGGAGAGCAAAGGAAAAAAATACAAAAAAATATATTTGTCCTCTTTTAATGTTCTGGAAATCTGGTCGCAAGGGAATGGTGAGAGCAAGGAATAACAAGCATTTACAATGCAACGGTTTCGCCTTTGCAAAAGTTAGAGCTATTGGCATCGTAAATGACAATTTTTTTATTTATGTGTTGGTTTTGAAAACAGATAAATAAATGGCATTGTCATTTACAATGTCAATAGCTTAATCTCTCGCAAATGCCACACACACACACCCACACAGAGCCCCCCACACACACACCCACACAGAGTGGGTAATGTCCGCGCTATATAAAAATGCACTAAATAAAAAAACTCTGTGCTTAGTTTCTTCCAGAGTATTGAGTTTTAACGGGGTGGGCCCTGAAAACTCGTGGACCTGGGTCACTAAGTAAGTACAGCAAAGAGTGGTCCGAGTTTTTCACAATTATTCCACAAATGTTCTGTATTTACTCCATACAGTCATTCACCACAAATAAGGTTTGTAGTTTTGTCATATTGCTATTATTCCACAAATGTTCTGTATTTACTCCATACAGTCATTCACCACAAATAAGGTTTGTAGTTTTGTCATATTGCTACTGGACTCTAAATCCCAGAGTGCAACACGGCGTTGCTTCAAAACATGCCGATGTCCAAACACACATATCAAAAACATACAAATACTTGTTGATTCAAAATGTAATGTTAACTCACCCATCCTGCCAGAGCGCAATGAGCCCCTCCCTGCTCCTTTGTTATGTATGCTTTGTTGAGCCTGCTGAATGAGGAATAACCGAGGGCACTGGATTCTCTCAGTTCAAGTGGCACACGTAATTCCCTATAAGGTGTAGACTATCTCCCCCTTCATCACCTGTGACAGGTGGTACATGGCAGCGGCTGGTGGTGCAGGGCTGGTGGGTGGGAGGGCAGAGGGCGTCAGTGAGCGCTGGCTGGGGAGACACCCTGTGCTGAAGGTTAGGCGCACCTTTTTAGATGATTTCAACCAGGCTTTTAGTGGGATGAAAAACTGGGGGTCTCTGAAAGGGACGTGGTCGAGGGCGTGGCTTAAAACATTTATGCAAAACAAAGATCTGTGCTCAGCATATTGTGCCGCCGGCTGGTATGTCGATGCTTCAGTCATCGCCTCCAGATGTATAATACAAGTCACATGACAGCTACAACAAGCCGGGCCTACTGGCTTTGTCAAAGGGTGTTAGCTGCATGAGATACATATACGACATGCAGACATACATACAAAAAATATATTAAAATTCATTTTTATTTCGAGCTGTATTAGGAAGGTGAGTTGGGGGAGAGGAATGTTGTAATGCACTAAGATTGTTAACAAAAGTTGTGTAAGAACTATATTGATATTTATGAATGGTCCTGGAGCTATTTGACACACATTGCCACCCGAGCACTATTGAGATCCATAATTGCCTATTATTCTGCTCTTGCCAAACATTACTTCAGCACTGGGAAAGACAACCCTCTGCATTGATCGATGTACTGCCCTCAGGACATTTTTCAATTTCTTTCATTAGCGTTCCAAGTTTGTTTGGTCTTTGAGAGACCAGCAATGTATTTTACAATTGTAACTAATCCTAATTTTCCCTTTAAATCCTCAGTGTGCAAGTAGATATTGACGAGGGAATATCCGCAATAAATGACCTTGACTGTGACAAAAAATGTATTGACATGGTGCATAAAATACACATTTAGAGACTGGAAGTTCTAGCAGGTAAATGCGCAGTGGAGTCGTTTCTGAGTTTCGTTTCTGAGTTTCGTTTAGTCTGTTTAATTCTTTTTTGATTGACTGGTATGTACAGAGTCTGCCTTAGCCGTGCTAGACGAACAAGTTACTTACCTTCGGTAACGATATATCTGTAAGAAACAGTAGTTAGTATTAGATTCCTTACCTTAGAATATCCCCAGGCGTCAGTCTGGATCCGGAAACTTTTGCGTAGCAGTACCCCTGCGCGTCGGTAGGCGTCGTCTGCAGGCGTCCCCTGCGGCTCCGCGTCGTCGGCGTCGTGCGCCGTGATGACGTCGCTGGAGTATATAGACGCCGCCTCCGCGCGCTGACGTCAGTTCTTTGCACACAGCTTTTCCGCGCCAGAACACGCAGAGCCATGTGAGAACCAACACTGGTGCCATTTGAAAACTAGGGACCTGAAAGGGATGTCCTGAACCCTAGGTATCAGTTCGCAGAACGGGGAGGATGGGTGGGGCGGTAAGGAATCTAATACTAACTACTGTTTCTTACAGATATATCGTTACCGAAGGTAAGTAACTTGTTCATCTGAAAGAAACAGGTTAGTATTAGATTCCTTACCTTAGAATAGATACCCCAGCAATACCAACCCCGGTGGTGGGTCTGCGAACCAATACAACCTACACCAGAAAGTCCTGGAGGACCGAACGGCCAAAGAAGCCATCCCTCCGGACTTGACTGTCCAGGCAGTAGTGCCTCGCAAAGGTGTGCAGCGAGGCCCACGTGGCCGCCTGGCAAATGTCCTGCAAAGGGACTCCCCGGCCCAGGGCAGTAGTAGCCGCCGTGGCCCGAGTGGAATGGGCCCTCAGCCCAACAGGAGGCTCCTTCCGAGCCAAAGAGTAGCATGCTTTGATGCACAGGACGACCCACCGAGAGATGGTCCGTTTCTGTACCGCCCTTCCCTTCTTCTCACCCACGTAGCCAACAAACAGTTGGTCATCCACCCGGAACTGGCGTGTGCGATCCATATAGAACGAAAGCGCACGTTTTGGGTCCAGACGATGGAGCCGCTCTTCATCCTTTGAAGGATGCGGAGGCGGGAAGAAGGAGGGCAAGGTGATGGACTGCCCAATGTGAAAAGCAGAGACTACCTTGGGCAGGAAAGAAGGTCTAGTCCGAAGAACCACCTTATCAGGATGAACAGACAAGAAAGGAGGTTGAATAGAAAGAGCCTGGAGCTCACTCACTCTCCTGGCAGAGGTGATGGCTACCAGGAAGGCCGTCTTTAAGGTGAGAAGACGGAGAGGACAGGAATGAAGGGGCTCAAAAGGAGCGCACATCAGGAAAGTCAAAACCAGGTTCAAGTCCCACTGAGGCATCACGAACGGAGTCGGTGGATACATGTGCGTGATGCCCTTCAAGAATCTTAACACAATAGGGGACTTGAACAAAGATGGCTGATCAGGCAGCCTCAAGAAGGCGGAAAGGGCAGAAAGATAGCCCTTGATAGTGCCCAGAGCAGAGCCCTGCTGGGCAAGGGAAAGGAGGAAGAGGAGAACCTCAGACAGAGGGGCAGAAAGGGGATCCACAGCCTTTGCTGTGCACCATGCCACAAATCTGTTCCACCGGCAGGCGTATACCGACTTTGTGGAGGGACGCCTGGCTGCCAGAATGACATCGCAGACTTCAGGAGGCAAGTCAAATGGCCTCAACTGTCGCCGCTCAATCTCCACGCATGGAGGTGGAGACTGGACAGGTTCGGGTGGAGGACCGTCCCCTGCTGCTGCGACAGAAGGTCCTCCTGAAGGGGCAGGCGGATCGAGGGACCGACTGTCATGCTGAGTAGCTCGGGATACCAGTACCTTCGAGCCCAGTCCGGAGCCACAAGGATAACTTGGGCCCGGTCGCGCCTGATCTTCTTCAGCACTCTGGGCAGAAGTGGTATAGGCGGAAAGGCGTACAACAGACCGCAACTCCACTCGCGCCGAAAGGCGTCGCCGAGCGAGTGCCGTCTTGGAAACTCCAACGCGCAGAACTGATGACATTGCGCGTTCTCTCCTGTGGCGAATAGATCTAACCAAGGCTCTCCCCATTGCTGAAAGAGGCCTCTCGCCACATCCGAGTTCAGACGCCATTCGTGATCCACCGAGCACCGACGGCTGAGTTCGTCCGCCCTGGCGTTCAGAGAACCTGCCAGGTGTTGAACCGTCAGAGTCACGCCCTGACGTTCCAGCCATTGCCAGAGGCGCAGAGCCTCCTGGCAAAGGGTCCACGACCCCACACCGCCCTGTTTGTTGCAGTACCACATGGCGGTGGTGTTGTCCGTGAACACCTGCACTACACTCCCGTTGACAAAGGGGAGGAATGCCTTCAGTGCTAGGCGAATCGCCCGCAGCTCCAACATGTTGATATGGAGCCGGGACTCCGCCGGAGACCAGAGGCCTCTGATCTCCGCCTCTCCCAAGTGGCCACCCCAGCCTTGGAGGGACGCGTCCGTCACAACCACGTGCTCCGGTTGGGGAAGGGAGAGGGATCTGCCCCTGACCCAATCGCGGTCCGTAAGCCACCACTGCAACTGTCTCGCAGTGCCCTCCGAGATCAGGACATGGTCGGATAGGTTGCCTTGATGCTGGGCCCACTGAAACTTCAGGTCCCACTGCAGAGCCCGCATCCGCCACCGGGCGTGATGCACCAGAAGGATGCAGGAAGCCATCAGCCCCAGCAGCCGCAGCGTCAACCTGACCGAAACCCGGGATAACGGCTGAAAGATGGGAATCAAAGCCTGTATATCCCGGATCCGCCGTTCCGGAGGATAAACCCGAAACTGCGCCGAGTCGAGGACCGCTCCGATGAAAAGGAGCTTTTGAGAGGGACACAGGTGTGATTTCGGCACATTGATGGAAAACCCCAGCTCGTGCAGGAGGTCTGCCGTCATCTGAAGGTGGTGGGCGACTGTCTGGGGCGAGCCCGCCTTCAACAACCAGTCGTCGAGGTAGGGGAAGACTGAAACCCCTAACCGGCGCAGATGAGCTGCGACCACCGCCATCACTTTCGTGAACACCCGTGGGGCGCTGGTAAGGCCGAATGGGAGCACGATAAACTGAAAATGCTCGTGGCCTACCGTGAACCGCAGGTAACGCCGGTGGGCCGGCAGGACGGGGATGTGAAAATACGCATCCTGCAAGTCCAACGCCACCATCCAGTCTTGCGGGTCTAGAGCAGCCAAGACCTGAGCCAAAGTCAACATCTTGAACTTCTCCTTCCGGAGGAAGCCGTTGACGTTCCGTAGATCCAAGATAGGACGCAGGCCCCCCTTGTCCTTCTTGGGTACCAGAAAGTAGTGGGAATAGCAACCACGCCCTACTTCTGGCCCAGGAACGCGCTCGATGGCCCCCTTGGCCAAGAGGGCCGTAACTTCCTCCTGCAGAAGCGTCAAGTGGTCCCCCGACACACGGTGGTTCTGCGGTGGCATGGCTGGAGGAGTGGACTCGAAGGGGAGGGCATAGCCCCTTCGGACAAGCTGCAGCACCCACCTGTCCGATGTTATCGCGCGCCAGCGGGAGTGGTGATGGCGAACCCTGCCACCCACTGGCGTCACGTGAGCCCGAAAGCTCGGACTAGGAAGGCTTGGATGCCGCAGCGGAGGGAGGCGTGGACTGACCACGACGCTGGCCTCTACCGCCACCACGGCGGAAACCACGGGCGCCACCGCGCTGGGGAGCGCTCTGCGCCGCGTGGCTGGCAGCACGTGTGGGACCTCCCCTCCCTTGGCCACGAAAGGGCCGAAACGAACCCGTCTGCTGGCGCTGGGCCGAGAGACCCAAGGACTTGGCCGTGACCCTGGAGTCCTTGAAGCGCTCCAGCGCGTGGTCCGCTTTGTCACCAAATAGGCGACTGCCATCAAATGGCATGTCCATTAGTGTATTTTGGACGTCTGGCGAGAAGTTGGCAGATCTCAGCCAGGCATGGCGACGAATCGCCACCGTAGTGGACATGGCCCGTCCCAGTGAGTCCGTGGTGTCCAGACCACAACGGATCGAGTACCGCGCCGCATCCCGGCCTTCAACAAAGGCCCGGGTGAGCTTGTCCCGCACTTCCTGGGGGCATTGCGGCAAACACTCCTCGACCGTATCCCACAGGGAGTGGGTGTAGCGGCCCAAGAGGCACGCGGTGTTACAAGACCGCAGTCCAGCGCTCAAAGAGGAAAACACTTTTTTTCCAAATTGGTCGTACCTCTTTGATTCCCGGTCGGGCGGAGCCGACGGAAATGCGGACTGTGAAGTGGAGGCCTGGATCACCAGACTCTCCGGGGAGGGATGGGTGGACAGGAAGGCAGGGTCGTCCGAGCAGGGACGGTGACGCCTGGCAACGTTCCGGTCAACCGGCGCACCAGAAGCGGGCCTGGACCAGGTGCCCAGAAGGACATCCGTCAGGGCCTCATTAAACGGCAGCAGAGGCTCCTGGGGGCATGACTGCGGTTTAAAAACTTCCGTCAGAATATTCGGTTTGACCTTCGCGACGGGAAGCTCAAGGTGTAAGGCCTTGGCAGCCCTCATCAGGACCACCGAATAGGCAGCACCCGCCTCGGACGCCACAGGGGACGGAGAGACAAACCCAGGGTTGGGCGACTCGTCCAGGCCACTGGCATCACCCAGATCGCCTACCCAGTCCACATCGTACTGGCAGGCACGGGATAGAGGGTCCTCAGACCCCTCCCAACCCTCTCCATACTCCTCCTCGTCATACCCATATTCTGGGTCGACGATATAGACATCGGGGTCAACGGGCCCCATCGGCGTCGGGTCCGGCGTCGGCCGACGCCGGTCCGGCTCCGAGTCCGGAGTCGGGGAGGAAAGGGGGGTGGCGCCGCGCGGCGTCGGTGCCGGGGACCCGACGCCGGCCGGAGCCGACGGCGGAGTCGCTGCACCACGCGGGGGCGGTACCACGGGTTGGCCCACAGGAACCGACGCCGGAGAGGCCGGAAGACCAGCCGGCGACGAACCAGAGGGAACCAGCGGCGCCGGGGCCGGAGCCACCGGCGGCGCCGGGGCAGGAGCACCCGAACCGCTCGGGCCCCCAGACGGGACCGACGGGCCCGCAGGCGCCGAAGGCCCCGCCGGAGAAGACCTCGCCCTCATAGCAATGAGGAAGGCCTCGATCTCCTCACGCGACGCGCCTTCCCCAGGGACCGACAGGTGTGGGGTAGACGGCGTCGGCGACCCATGCGGGACCGCGGGGGTGGGGTCACCCGAGCCCCCGGCCGCAGCACGCGGGCGTCGGGGGGAGTCGGGGGTGCGATGGCGACGCCCCGACTTCTTGTGCTTACCTGACGAGCCGGAGGAATGGTGGCGACTCCCGGAGCGCCCATGGCGGCTCCGCGACCGTTCCCTCGACCGCTCCCTCGACCTCCGACCGGACCGGGACCGCTCTCGACGCGGGGCCGACAACCGGAGCTCGAGAAGCTTGCGGGACCGCTCCCGCCTAGCTTTTCCAGTCAAGGCCCGACAGTCGACGCAGGACTCCACGTCGTGGTCCGCGCCCAGACACCGGAGGCAGAGTCGATGGTGGTCGGTGACCGACATCATGCGGTCGCACTCGTCACAACTCTTGAAACCGGGCATCCTACCGGCACCGTAAGAATCAATCAGTTAACAAAAAACTTGGTCAAAAGACCGGAGTACTGCTCTTCGGATCTGCGCTAACTGGCGCGGAAAAAAGAAGAACTAACGTCAGCGCGCGGAGGCGGCGTCTATATACTCCAGCGACGTCATCACGGCGCACGACGCCGACGACGCGGAGCCGCAGGGGACGCCTGCAGACGACGCCTACCGACGCGCAGGGGTACTGCTACGCAAAAGTTTCCGGATCCAGACTGACGCCTGGGGATATTCTAAGGTAAGGAATCTAATACTAACCTGTTTCTTTCAGATGTATGTAGCAAGAAGAAACATTGTTTTGAAATGTAGGCTGACTGCACATCCTAACGCTTTTTAAAAGTGCAATCTACCTAATCTTCATAAAATCCAGAAGATGTAAAGTTGTTGTAAGGACCGAATGAATACCCACGTTTTTAACAAACCTCTTGCCCAGCGATGCATAACCATCCTGACATTAATTTAAAATGTCAAACATGTAGTACGACATAAAATGCTGAGGGGGGTTCAAAAGCCTGCATTCTCCTCTGGCCACCAGCATACTTCTCCGATCTTGTAAGTAAGAGATGCTCACGTGAACAAGCGTCCCCCCAGGACTCAAACGCCTGCAGGCAAGCCTGCTGATGATTGACAGCTTGTTGAAAGTGCCTGCGTGGGATCAGCACGTTTGTTAAATGAGACTGAATTCCGATTAGGCACATACTTCGGTCGCTAATAGGATTACAGTTTCAGCCTGGCCTCGTTAAAGTATCTCCGACAGGAGAGAGGTGGGCACATGCTCGCCAGTGTGTCCGCATAGCCAGCCCATTAACACCGCATGTAGTTTGTAATGCTTGCGAGAGACCATGTCAGGTCATCGCATCTCTGGCAGGGCCCCGGTATCGCGGTGTTAGGTCTCTTCCCCGCGCTGCACGGAGAAAGCTTAGGAAATGACGCTAAATGGAAACCCGCCCTGGTCGCGTTCTAGTCTCTACAAGTGAATCACGCCAATCTCCTAGGTACGCCTCGGATCGCTGCTTCGCCTGCGTTTTGTTTCACTAAAAGCTCTGTACAAATTGAAGCCAAATGCCAGTTTTGCAGATGTGTAGAAAATGAATGCCAGGAGTGCAAACTGCACAGTGTAGCAGGCATACTGTGTGTGACACGTTGAGAGGAAGATCCTTTCGGCGCTAGATTAGACAGCGGTGCATAAAAACCTTTCAAAGGTCACGTGCAGGCACTTTGTACACTCGAATTTGCAGACGTAATTGGGGATCCGACCGTATGCAAATCCCTGGTGAAAATTGCCCTCTTTGTCAAGGAATGGTGCCTTTTCGAAGCAGGGGCGTAGCTAGAGCTTGTGGCGCCCGGGGCTATCCTTCAGATTGCCGCCCCCCTGGGAGGGTGCTCGGGAAAAAGGACGGCGAGCACCTGAAAGAGGTCCGAGAGACACGTAGTATCGCCGCTAATAGTTACCTCGATCATGCAAGTTACATGCACATACATGACACGGTCCAGGTCTAGACAGCCCCGTCCCCAAAATAGTGCCACCTGGGGCGGACCAACCCCACCTAGCTACGCTCACACTCACTCTTCTCTCCATCCATCCTTATCTCCATCCAGCTATTCATCTCACACGTTAACACGTCAAAACAATATGGAAAGAATCCTTTTTCTTCCTCAAGACCCTACTGAATAAAAACCTTACATAAATTTCCAGGATTAAGATCTCCACATATTACCCAGCATAGTGACAGAAATAGAAGAATCCAGTGGACTGTATGTAGGCCTTGCTCTGTTACTCAAGTGCAAAACCCAGCGTGTACAAAAGGCAGCAGTAAGGCTTCTTCTACATCTTACAGCCACAGAGCTTAGTAACGTATGTCACACCTCCAATAGCCCCCAGTTTCTCAGAGGATTTTCTTCGAAGGGCTTGCCATGGTCCACAAATTCACCTACTGAGCTTACATGAGACATGAATGTCCATGACCAAAACTTAGAGTCAGTATCTAGACACCTCCCCTTTCCACAAGAGGGGAAATGACACCCTTCTCACTCCAAGCAGCTAATATACCATGAGACATGTTTCCTAGATTAATTTACAACTTTTTAGAATACCTAGGATTTAGGAACGATCTAAAATAAGGCACTTTCCCACATCTACTAAACAATACGCAAATACTAGTGCAATGCCATCTCACCCTTTATGGCTGCTTATCAAGTTCCCACTCCTGTCCACCTAGGGACTTTAGATTCCATCAACGAGCCTACAATCACCTACTACCCCTATGCATCATATATCAAAGTCCAACAACAAATCATGATTGAATCACCATATCCATCTATCTTCTTTTACTTATTTTGCTATCTTTAATTTCTTTCCTATATTGTCTTATGAGGCTGAGCTCGTGCTTTTGCTTATATTATGCTCCTGTAGAACCCCTATATCATTACCGGTTGCAAAGTATGCTGCTTACTTACTTATTTCCAAAATTCATTTTAATTTAGCTGCTTGTGTATACTTTTGTAATAAAATGTTCCAAAAACCACAGAAAAAATAATGAGCACTACTAGGTGCATCGACTGTACAGTAAGTGAATAATTTGCTGCCTAACTCAATAAGGCTCCAGTTGAGTGCAAATGGTACCTCTTCACCACCCAGCAGGAGCCTATGTGGACCACAGAGCTGTGCGTGAGCAAACAAAATAAATGAGGTAGCAAACAGTGCATTACAGGAGGAAAAAGTGACAAGTGTGCAGGTTAGGTTACAAGAGAAAACAAAGTACAATTTGAGGTATAATACTGCAATATATGCTACAGTGGCGTAACGAAACTTGAGGGGGCCCCCCTGCAACGCACATGGAGGGCCCCAACAGGATATGCATATGTGAGGCCCCAACTGCAACTACAAACAAATGGCTGACCGAAAAACAAAACACATATTGCCAGGCAAAGTGTGGCCTGCCTGACGGCAAAATCAATCTGGATCATAACCTCAGGACGACTCGGGCCTCTCTCCCTCTGTTACGTGAGGAAATGCCAGTCCCTAAAACTGAGTCTAAATGCCCACCACCTGCAGCTGCAACCACCGACATTAATAAAGCAACAAAACTTGCCTCAATTACTTCAAAAGTGAGCGTCCGTTCGTTCCCCGAGGAAACCTCAAAGTACACGCAGACAACAGTGTCTCCTCTGTGTGTGTGTGCTACAGAGCCGATGGGGCCCTGGAACACGAGGGCTGCTGCGGGACCTAAAAAATTACGTTTTAATGACCCCAGGATGCATCCCACCCCACCCTCTGAGGCTCCTCTCTCCAACACTCACCTGATGCCTGCCCTGCAGCTCCAGTGGTAGGCGCGAATGGGCGGCAGGAAACAGGACAAGGCAAAATTAAATTATTGCCGGTGGCCACGCAATCTCTCTAGTCATTTCCGGGATGCCTCATGCGCGCACTTTTAATTCTGCTGATATGCGCTTCACAATGGTTACCAGCCCCATGCCCCCACCCTAAAAGAGCGAAGACCCACGGAGCACTATTTAATTTGTAAAAGAGGCCACAGCGAGGTGTAATGATGGGGAACCTAACACAAGTTATGTAAGCACTTCACATCCCAGACGGATGTGAAGTGCTTACTGGCTGCATGGCCGGGCCCCCCCGCAATGCGGGGGCTGCATGGGCCTGTGTTACGACCCTGATATGCTAGACACGCAGGTATAAGAACAAACGTTACGTCAATTCGGCAAGTGGGTTGCTGGATAAAAATTCAAATGGAATTAATTTTCGCTTTACCTTAATTTGTCCGTTGGTGTCGGTGTGTCTCTCGAGGCGGCACAGATGGCAGGCCAGGCCCAGTGCACGCAAGCACCAACAGTCAACTCAAGAGAGCGCACTGCGCACGCACTAGTCTGCGCCACTGCTACAGCGCGGGCGGGGGCTGGCCAAACAGATACCCAGGGCCGTCATTGGTAGCGCTTTCGCGCTCTACAGGATTGACGGCCCTGCCTGGGACATACCGCCTGCGCTGTGTGTTTGTCTGCAAGCAGGTGTGCTTGCACTTCACTGCCGCCTCCAAAATGGTGCCGCCTGGGGCGGACCGCCCCCCCCAAGCTACGCGGCTGTTTCGAAGGCTGCATACGTTCTAATCGGGTCCCCGTCTTCATTAAATATGGCGCTCGCATGACAAGTCCCCATTCGTGCACCCAGAGCAGCTCTCGGCAATAGTACTCACTCCCGCCTGAAATTTTTGTTGACAAGCACCTCGAGGTGTTCCGTTGGTAGTAACATAAATGTCACTGTTCCATGCTTGCAAGATTGGCGTGTTCCTTGCCATACATTCTGCTGTGATCATGCATTGAACGAGAGGCCGCAGAAACTCTGTACTGAGGCTCGGAGAAGTGAAAACAAGTCAGATCCCGGGCCGCGCTGTGATTGGCTGACGTCACGGGGGTGTCCCAGGCCGGCAGCCAATCACAGCGCGGCCCGGGAATGACGTCACGGGGGTGTCCCGGGCCGGCAGCCAATCGCAGCGCGGCCCGGGACAAAGGGGCGGGGCTTAAAAAAAGCACCAGAAACGCCCCCGAATCGCGTTTTCAGGAGAAAGCGCGATTGACAGCCTCTGTCTCCCAATGGCTAGCCTCCATTTATGGAGCTAGCCAATGAGAGGCAGAGGCGGTGCCGACATCCCTACTGTAGACAATAGTTTTCGATCTGGGAGTGGCACTGCGTGCCCCTCGCCAGGTCGAAACCTAAAAAATGAGTACCAGTTGTGAGGCTCAGATAGAGTTATTATCTTGGAATGTTAATGGCCTTAGGGTGAAACAAAGAAGGGAAAAGTTCTTGCAATATATAAGAGATGCCCCTGCCCAAATCATAATCCTCCAAGAGACCCATTTAACGAGTAAGGAAACAACTGAGATTTTTAAGTCTAGAAGATGGCTTCAGAGAGCAATATGCACGGATCATCAACTCACCATAAGAGAAATGGCGATTCTTGTAAAAACCAATCCTCAGATAATTGTTGAAGATAGCAGAGTAGATAAGTCATGTAGATGGGTAATAGTCGAAATGAGATGTTTTACCAGATCTACACAATGGTTGGCTATTACAGACCAAATTTAGATAATCCTACCCAGTTTAGTAATCTACTCTAGGAACTTCTGGACTTCCTGGACCCTTTTGTAATGGCAGGCGATTTCAATGTGGTGCTTGATGACAGGCTAGTTCGCTCCACTAAAAGTAGAGCGACAACCCACAATAAATAACGCTCTTTAATTATAAATTCAATAAAGAATCTAGGCTGGCGTGACATATGACGGGAAAGGCAGGGGTCTTTAAAAAGTTTTATGTTTAACAATAAGAAATATGGACACCAATCGAGAATAGACTTTTTTTTTGATTGATCAAGAGATAAAGGGCGAGGTTAGAGACGCTAATCATGTTGGATCTCATTTGTCGGGTCACTCGGCCATATCTCTACTCTTAGTTCCACCAAATAAGGTGCGCCAAAGGAGATGGACCATTGATCGCACCATACTGGCTGATGAGGAGATGATGGAAGAATTGGGGGTGGAATCTCAACGGTTCTTTGAACAGAACTTAGGTTGCGCCCCAATAGGTATAATATGGAAGGCTTACAAAGCCGTTTTAAGAGGGAGGATAACATCTATCCAGTCCTTTAAAAACAAGCAACGGAGGGCAGAAAAAGCTACTATTGAAGATCAGATTAAGTGGTTAGAACAACAGATACAGGACAAAGAAATAGTACAGGGGTCCGGGGTTGCTGCTATTGAGGCTCTTAAAATGGAGTTAGTAGGCGTTCTGGAAAAAAAAGTGCAGGAGAGATGGCAAGTGGGCAGACTGGCCCATTTTAATTACGGCGAAGGCTGTTGCAAGTTACTTGCCTGGAAGATAAAAAACGATCAAGTAAAAAACTTTAATAAAAGAACTAAAGTTGGATGGGTCAGAGTGCCTAGCTAGGTCAAGGGAAGGTATAGAAGAGGCTCTAATTAATCATTTTGGGGACGTGTATTCTGAAAATGTAGTTACGCGGGGAGAGGAAGTGAAAGTGGCTGGGTAAAGAAGTTCCCCACAAGCTGTCTGAACCCCAAAGGGAAGAAATGACTCGGACATTAGAAATGTTATTAAAGCAGGGAAAGCAAATAAAGCTGCAGGACCAGATGGTATCCCGGTTGAGGTGTATAAAAAACTGGGGAAAGTTTTAGTCCTGGTAATGGTTAGATTGTGCTGTGAGATTTTTTAATGTGGTAAGGAGATCCCTCAATCTTGGAATGACGCCATTGTTACTCTGATCCTCAAGGTGATTAACCACCTAACTGTTTTGACTCTTACAGGCCTATCTCATTGCTTAATTCAGACTATAAGATCTTTACGAAATTGCTAGCAGATAGGCTGAGTGGAGTACTGGAGGTGTTGCTACATGAGGATCAGAAGGGATTTGTGCTTGGCAGGGGAATTAAAGAACTAACCTACAGCTTAATTGGCACTGCTGATATAGAAACCACATTCAAAATACCATCGGCAGTTATTACAGTGGATCCAACAAAGGCATTCGACCAGCTCAATTGGTCGTACCTGCAGGAAATTCTACAGCTTTCTAATTTGGGGGAAACATCTGTAGGGCAATAGCTCTTCTATATAAGAATGCTACTGCCATGATTTTAGTCCCCCTACTTTTTAATCTGTACATTGAACCACTAGCTGAAAAGATAAGGTGTCAAGAGAGCATATATCCTTTTAGATTTCGGGAGTGGGAGAAAAAAGTAGGTCTCTATGCAGATAATCTAGTAGTGTATACCTGAGATCTTAACACAGCACTACCAATAGTATACGGCATGGCAGCACGGTTTGGGTGGTTCTCTGGGTAGCAGATCAATGAAAACAAAACAGTTGTAGTGAAGTGGAATATTAACTCGCAATTGAGCTGCGTGAAGGAAGAAATGAGGTACATAGGAATCCAAATTGTGCAGAAAATAGAACAAATTCCCGAAATCAATTTCCGAAAGGTCAATAAAGCAGTAGGGAAACTCTTACTTAGCTGGTCCTACCTTCCTCTGACAATTTATGGCAGGGTCAATCTTGTAAAAATGGCAATCCTTCCTAAGTTTACTTTTTTGTTTCAAAATATTCCAATGGCATTTAAGGAAGTTTGGCTTAAAAAATCCCAATCAAAGGTAACCAGCTTCATCTGGGTGTCGAAAGGTACGAGAATTGCCTGGAAAAAGCTTAGACGACAATATGCTAAAGGGGGCCTACGATTCCCGGATCTGTCTCATTATACTTGTTTTTTTTTATTAAAAGGAGGAAATGCCTTTTAAGAAAGCCAGATAGCTCTGATATCAGTAGAATGTTTAAAGCCAAGTTATCTGATGTCCAAGGGGGTGAGCACGAGTTCATACATAAATATGGAGATCCACGCTATTTTTAAAAAGTGCGGCTTAACACTCTGTAAAGCTTTGCAATAACTTGGTATAAAATCAGGAGAGAATCTAATATAAACTATTATAGTGGACTGGCCCCTGTTTGGGACTCTTCGGGTTCTCTGGAGTGGTCATTAGACTGCCTGGATCGTCCGTTGAAAGAAGCCGGGATAAAAACTTGGGGTCAACAGATGGTTGAAGGAGTACGGATTTCCTGGGATGTGGCCCAGGAGATAGCTGATGGGCAACTGTCAAAATTTAAATATGTTCAAATTACAAAAGTTGGAGCCTCACGAATGGGCTAGGTGCGGGACAGTCTAACGTATTAGAATCTTCAATGAAATATGAAGGATCCAGTGGAAAAGAGGTGGCAAGATGGTATTGGAGACTAATGGAGTTCAGATGGAGACTTTAATTTGCCAGCAACACTGTGGGAAAAGAGCTTGCCGGGAGAGCAGTTTACAGACTTATGGCAAGTATCTTGTAACATGCTATACTCCACAGTACGTGCCACAAATTTAAGGTAGAACCACCTCTTTTGTCTCCACAGGGTCTATTGGGCACCATATAAGCTGGCAAGATTTGCGAAAGGTGTTACGCAGAGGTGTCCCAAATGTGGGAAAGAAAAAAGCAATGATGAACATATGTTCTTGGATTGCCCGGTACTCCAAGAATTTTGTCGGGATGTGAGTAATACGATATCTTTAATACTTGGAGGGTCACTCCAGGTAAGCAAATCCCTTGTCTTTTTTGGGCTTCCGGTTAACTATGAATCTCTAACACAAAATATTAAAAAATATATTTTTTACTTAATAATGCTTGTCCGCAGGGAAATTTGTAAGAATTGGATTAAAGCTACGCCCCCGAACAAAGCAGAATGGTTGGCTTCAATCGAACATACGGTTATGCTAGACAGAGCCTCAAAGCTTAACCGTAATGAGTTCTGGCCCCCCTTTGAGAACTGGGTAAATCCCAGTGTAACTGTATAATTATTGTCCTATGATTAGGCCTTTATACCACTTTGCTTGATTACCCCGGTGGCGGCCGCAGAGAGGGTCTCGTCGATTGCAAGGCTTCCTATGGTCGGAGTACGAGAAGCAAGGTATAGAGTGACCCATCTTACGTCTAATAACAAAAGGGCTCCGGACTGTGCAACTTCCAGGGAGACCCCGGAGATCGGTTTCTATACCTTTTGTGGACCTGGGCTGATGAGGACAAAAAAATAAATAAACAAGAAGTTCAAACGGGTTGTAACCAACCCCCATCTGTGGAACCTCTCTGTAGGCAAATAGAAGGCAGGGCAAAAGTATGTCCCATCTGCGCCTACGCTTCTCTGGGAGTCCTTTGATCATGCCTTTCAACTAACCCATTGCATTGTGGGCGATAAGGGGTGGTACATGTATAATTTACTCCACACTCCTTCCACATAGCAGTCAAGTAACTAGACATGAAGTTTGCACCCCTGTCTGATACCACCTCCTTGGGGAAACCCACCCTGGAAAATATTCCCAGGAGGGCCCTTGCCACCACAGGTGCTGTGGTGGTCCTAAGGGGAATTGCCTCTTGGTACCTGGTGGCATGGTCCACCACCACCACCAGGATAAATCTGTGTCCAGATGCTGTCTGAGGATTCAGGGGGCCAACTATATCAATCCCAACCCTTTCAAAGGGAACCCCCACCACTGTAGTAGTATCAGGGGGGCCTTTGTTGTACCACCTGCCTTACCTCTGGCTTGACAGGTGACACAGGAGCAACAAAACTCCTTTGTGTCTTCAGACACGTGTGGCCAATGAAAGTGAGGGACAAGTCTGTCCCAAGTCTTGTTTTGGCCTAGGTGACCTGCTAAAGAGATGTCATGTGCTAGTGTAAATAGGAAGCCCCTAAACTTCAGAGGTATAACCAACCTCCTGGTGGCACCAGGCTTGGGGTCACTACTCTCTGAGTAAAGGAGTCCATCATCCCAGTATATCCTATGGGACCGACTAGCACTCCCAGCAGCCTCAGCAACGGTTTGTTGTCTGAGGGGTTCAAGAGAGGGGCAGCTCAGTTGTTCCTGACTCAGGTCTGTCCTGGAAGGTCCCCCTGTCCCCAAGAACTCAACCTGATCAGGTTCAAGCTCATCTGGTTCAGTCTCTTCTTCAGGCCTAGGATCATCTCCCTCAAGATACTGATATGTACTCTGACCCAGGGGAAGACACTACCTTACCCCCTACTACTTCTCCTCTTGGAAGATGATTGGTCCATTCTTCCAGGATTCAAGACCTGTTCAGTGTTGGACATTTTTGCCTGTGACCTAGTCATAGCAAACATCTGCAGGGATACCCAACATTTCTTCATGAGTTCTGAGTTCCACTTCAGCCCAAGCTGAACTTTCTAAATCATTGCCAAGCAAGCATTCAACAGGGAGTGAAATTCTTCACTTTCTTTCACGACGATGGCTGGGATCATGTTAGACCAGAATTCTACTAGGGCTCTATTTTTGTCCAGATTATCGGGGAAAGTCACTAGTCTCATCTCCGTTGAAGAAGCGTTGGTAAGGAGGGGAGGCTTTTTAATAATTTCAAAATCTCCTGCTGATTTCATGATTCACTGGATGTGGAAAAGAGGTCAGTTATCTCTAACATATTTGAGAAAATCAAAAAAATCAGTTTATGGCGTCAAATCTGCGCCTATGCCATTATTACTTGTAGACAGCTGCAGCCAATGGTTGTTCTCATTTGAGCCAATATTTTTTAATTCAGGTGCCAGTGGATTTAATACCTGTGAGGGATCATGACCAGTAGTGTAGTGTAGTTCCTATATTCCCAATAGGCTTTGCGCATTGGAATAATATATCCTGTAGATATGACATAGGACTTAGGTCAACTAAGTCTCTATCGAATATATTAAACTTAATTGTGTGTGTGCCAGCTAACTCAGAGGTCACTAGAAACGTTCTCGAATACACAAGAAGGGATTAGTTTCTGACAACCGCATCAACATGACAAGTTTGTTTCCCAAGAAAAAGAATATATCTCTCAGAGTCGTGGAAACAATAGATCACTATTTTACTCAGTCAATCGTGCATGCTTCGTTTCAACAGAGTTGCAGAGCAATAGAGAGACGGGCGTGTTCAATAAAAGGGTTTATTGAACAGTCTTCTTTCTCAGTAACAGTAATATGAAATAATACTGTAAGGGCATTGTATGGTTTCTAAGCCATATAAAAATACATACATAAATAACAGACTAAAATACTCAACTGGTGCTTCTAAAATACGCCTACCCCAATGTACCTAACCTAAGTCTAGTGCCAGGTAAGAAGTGTTGTTTATCATAGGTTTAGTTTTGCCAAGAATCTACCAAAGGTTTCTCTAGGTTCTAATCAGCTCCATACCTTGTTAGAATGAAGGAGGTCTGGTATCTCTTTCTCTGGACTCGATTTCCCAACACCCCGCAAGGGGAGCCGGAAACACTGGAGCTGGATTCTCGGCAGGAGAAAGGCAGCTTCCTGATCAGTGAGTCAGCTGGAGAATCGGCTTCCTTTGACACTTGCTGTAGCGAGCTGCGCCGGGCAAGTAGGTCTTAGAACTGCTCCGAACCACCGTATCTTGCTATAGCAAGTGAAGGTATATTTATACCTTGAAGGTGTTTAGGAATGCCATAGTTTGACGGTAAAGTCGGGCATATGAACATCATGAATGAACCCCTGGGGAATAGTTGTTCATTGTAGAGTAACTGTGTTCTTGGAGAAATCAATATCCAAGCAATGGGAAGTTCCCTAACTGCTTAAGCCGGTTTTCCAAGAAATCGTTGTGACGTTTGGTGAACGGATGGAAGTAGCCATGCCTGTATTTGGGAAGCATGGGCTATGCCTAAATAAGGGCTTGATTTCTATGCCTATATTCAGGCAATGTGAATTGTACCTATATGAGGGCATGAATCGGGAAAATACAATCGGAGCCTAAAACGCCACACAACAGTAGGTAAATCTTTGATAGTATGCTCTGGGGTATATCTAAGGGAACATATATCCCTCTTCCCATCACTAATTTATGTCGATATTTTTGTCACTATTCGAGCTATTAGGTCCCTTAAATTTTATTTCCTGCATTTGTTGCTTTGCAAAACTTCGTTTGCATCTTTTCTGTCTCTTAATGGTCACTGTGTTCATTCTGAGATTTTTTTTTTATTGGAGATGGCTTTTGCACTGACTCCCTCTTGATTTTTTTCTCCATTGATATATCCGTTATATTTGGTTCTTGATAGTTTGACTTCTTTTTAAAGTTAAAGATAGGCTAGTTTTGAAGAGTAACTTAAATGCTGTTGTTTGTTCTTGGTTTACTATTTCCTCCTTGAATAGTTTCCATAGAGAGTATATTATCTCGGTCTTTTCCTTTTTCTTTTCCTTATTTTCCTTTCTCAACTATCTAGTTGATTTATCTACGTTGAAGTCAGTATTTGTTATTTTCTTATTCCTTGGTGTTTTTAGTTATTTTTGTACCTCTAGCTCTTCCTTCAATTTCGTTTTAGGTTGCAGGGTTCCTCCAGGGAGGCTAGTTTGGTGATCCACAAGATATTGCAACATCTTTGACTGCATTTCTAGTAGATGGTGGAGTAGTGTGGCTCACTGGTTAGAGGCAGCAGACCCAGGAGCAGAAGTCGGCCCGGGGCCAAGGTTCAATTCCCGACGCGGCAGGGTCGTGGACTTGGGTCAGCGGACTCGATAATTCTCGCTTCGGTGCTTACTCTAATCAGGGGTTCCACTCGGCAACTCTGGGCATTAGCTTGCCTAATCTCCACAACGGCCCCATCAATTCCGGGGATGCCTGGCTCCACCTTGGGGACCCCCAGAAGGGACCATCCCACAGGGAAAGCCAGGACTGGTTCCCCAGAGTTATACAGCGCCAGGAAACCTACGGACGGGTAGCAGTGCGCTTTACAAGCTCAAATACATTTACATTTACATGGTCTATATTTAGTGTAGATTTCTCTAACAGGAGTAAAATTGATTCAAGTATCTTTTGGAAGGTAAAGAAGGCATCTGATAGATTTTCTTGTTTACAATAGGAATCAATTTGGATAGGAGACAAACAGAAAAACTGGAGGGTGAGAAAAATTATCTTCTGCGTTTGTAGGGTTACTTAGGGTGCTGTTAAACAGTTACAGCGTCTCTTTAGGGCGCTTAACCTTTCTTTTATGTGAGTTTTAGTTTATGCTCATATCCGGTAGTGTAAAGTGATGGATGTAATTTCCTTTCCCAAGATCCGATCGTTGTCTAGTTTGGTCCTTTGGAGTAGAAATGACTAACTGGTTATTTTCTTCATTTGAATCCATCTGAGCCTTCTGTTGATTTTCCTTATTTTCCTCTAAGCCATTTTGTTCACTTTTTTCTTCGGTTTACAAATTGATTAGCTTGGTGCATGTTGATACTGAAGGAGGGAAAAAGTCTGTAATTGTATGGAATTTTGATAATGCTCGGATGTGTGCTGATCTCATTTTACTTTTTCTCAACGATTGTTCTATTCCTAACCTTTTCATGAATATTGTTCGGCTTCTTAGTTTTTTATATGCCATCCTTTAGGTATTGTACGAAACTACGTTCCTTTCCCTACTGAATGCCCTGCACCTGTGCCCGTACCACACTTACTATTACTTTTAGAGGTAACAGGAAAACTTATCTGAAATCAAACGATACACATTCAAAGATCTTCGATGTGGTTCAACAGGTTAAGAAGCAGTCAGTATTGGTGGGTTGCTGGAGGGTTAAAAAGTTGAAAGGTTGAAAGGTTGAGGGAGGGCTGAAATGAGCATAAGAACAAAAAGGCTACTGTACTAATACTGTTCTGACATTATGAGGCTTCCAACTCTGCCTCATACTGCTCAGATCACCCAAATCGATCTCTCACCCTGCCTTATGCCCCCCGTGCTGTGAGCGGTGCCGTTAAAACCACTGGTAGAAAAAATAAATACATTTGGAAGATCGAAAACTAGAGGGCACTGTTTGAAAGTGAAGAAACGTGCCCCCTCCCTTACTGACGGCAGGGCAACCAAGATTTGCAGGCTGGTGGGCAGGATGATTAGGACCACACCAACAGGAAAGGGGGGGCCACTCAGCCCCCATGCACGCATGGCTGGGCCCGGCCCCCCCACCCCTCCTGATTGGTGGGTCCCACCGTTAACCCGGAAGCGGTGTGAGTGCTTCCGGGTCAAGGGGCGGGACCATGAGGGGTTTAAGAGGCCTGGGGGGCGCGGGAAGCGCCCTCTCGTACCCGCGCTCCCCAGGCTCGCTCCTCGCCCCGCTGTGGGGCCGATAATTTTTCTTTTGTTTGCATTTCAGGTTCCTTCGTGAGGAGAGCGTCGTTGTCAGGAAAGGAAGTGGTTCGGAGAGCGCGGCGGCGGAGACCGGGACTCGGGGGAAACGCATCACGAAAGAGCTCCGGACTACGCAGGCTGTTTACGGGTGTTACCGCTGGGATTACGAGTCAGTAGGTTCTCTGCGGCAGCGGTACAAATCCTAAGGGGCTTATCTTAGGGGGGTACGGGGGCCAAAAAAGTACCCGCGGTAAACATTGGGAAAGATCGAGGCAGTGGTAGCAGCGCTCTGGGCACCGCGAGGCTGTATGTTGTGTGCCTCACGCTCGAGCGCATTTCGTAAATTATAAGGGCTAGGTTTGCGTACCGCCTCCTTAGCACAGTAGACAGCGCGGTTTCATAACTTTTTGGTCCTGGGTTCGAGCCCCGGAGAGGGCATTTTGGGCACAGGGTAGTTTGTGTTCTCTGTTGGGGGCGAAGCAGGGTCGACCTGGGCAGGGCCTGGAGGGGAGACCACAAAGAGAGCTCCTTGTATGAACAGGGGACCGGGCTGCATTTAACAGATCATTGTATAAGCAGTGACCAGGTGCAATTTTGGTGAATCTTAGGGCGATTTTGCACAAGACAAAAGGTGGATATTTCAATTTAAAGTTTCTGAAACACGGTAGGCAGCTGAATTGCGCACACTTATTGCTGCTGCATTAAGGTTGCCATGAGGAGTGTTTTTTTCACGCTAAAAATAATAATTTGGGGCGGTTTTTGTTGTTGAGAGCCGGCCGTTACTAGGGGTCACTGTTTTCAACTAGGAATTGTCGTGTAACTTTCTTCTCATCACAGGTCTGCTTTCACGAATACAGCGGACCGGACTACGGGACAACACACGGGGGACGGCAGGAACGGAGGACACGGGCAGGCCTGCATTTCACTGCTTCTGGACGGCCGCCGGGCTAGAATACGCTCGCCCAAGCACCCAGGCTAGTTGGTGTGTTGCGGTCACAGTTGCGTGGTGCATAAGGCCAGCCTGTGAGCCTCCAACTTTGTGCAGGTACAAGGCACATCGTGCCTGTAATTAACGTGTTGTGCAGTGTAGGTGCTGTAGAATAGTAGGAAATGTCTGGTAAGCGGGGTGCAAGAAGTTCCCGCATGGAGCTAATGTTTCAGACCATGATGCGCAGGATGTCAGCGATGGACAAGAGATTGGGGAAAGTGGATAACTTGGGAAAGACCGTGGCGGAATTGGGTGAGAGGATTGAGGCACAAGCGGGGCCCAGCAGGGAGGCCCAAGCGGGTAATAGTGCCACCTAGACCCAGGGAGGAATTGGAGGCTCCACCTAAGCGTGGCAGAGCCAAGAAGGGTTGTAGTCGCCCCCCCAAGTCACGGTTGGGAGGGGGGTCCCCGGGGCCAGTCCCTGGCGGAGCACCTGGAGCACCTGAGACGCCCACGCCAGTCCCGCCAATCCCGATAAGTGTACCGGTAGCACCGGCTCCAGCCACGCCACCTATAAACTTAGCAAACATAGACTTAAATAAGTGCTATGGCGTAGTTTTTCTCCAATGTCCAGCCGGACAAGGAATTATTTATTTTTCAAGGTTGTGTGAGGAGTTACGAATACGTGAAACAAAAATCAAACACACTGGGTACAAGCCTGTATCAAGTCAAGGAAAGTAAACAATAAGGGGAAAGAATAAGGAAAGTTTAAACAGGCAAAAGTTGGAGCAAGTGGCGGCTTGCAATACAATGCAATCTTGTGCAAGCACAGACCAACAGTAGCTGCAATAAATATATACAAGTAAACCATGCAGTACTGTTAAAACAGTCGACGTGACGTTTCGATCCCTAGCTCCTAATGTTAAACTGGGATCATCTTCAGGACTATTGTAAAAGCTAATGCCTGAATTGTTAGCAGCCTGTGGAAATAAACAGGGGAAAGAAAGGGGAAACATTTTAAGCGGCAAGTATTGCAATTAAAATCAAAAAAGCATGTCATTCACTTATCCATGGTTACAGTAAGTGCAGAGGTGAATCTTTAGGGACAGTGATAAACGTGTAGAACGTGTTCGGGTCGCTTTTCGAATTCATGCAGGTGTGGCGCACGTGTTCGGTGAGTTGTGACAATCTAGTGTCATTACGGACTGGGGTGGAGCAGTTGTGTCGGCACGGCAGATGCGGAAGTTACATGATGCCCGTCTGGAGGCAAGCAGGGTCGTGCAGCTAGTGCTGAACATGCAACAGCTATGGGACACGGTGGTTGATGTGACCACTCTCGTTGGGCGGGCTAGGTCCAGAGTGGTGTCTTAATAGGGAATCTTTATGGGGACGTGAGAATTATGCCAAAGTGGAGACAAACGTGAGCAGGGGCGAGAGGTAGTCGGGTGGCCGGGCGAGGGGTTACCTTGAAAAGTCCTCAAACCGAGCCAAACACGCAGATGCGTGTAAGCGTGGCAACGCACAGCGGATAAGTAACTGTAGTTGTTTACAGCCGGAGCCAGGGGCGGCTTCTGTGGGCTAGTGGGCGGGAGAGAATCCTCGTCTTGGGAGCCTATAATGGAAGGAAACCCGTGAGGCGGGAATTACAAGGAATTATAGAGGTCGTGCCTGAGACATGCATTAGCGACGAATTACCTGTATAGCTTATTGTTCAGGCCCTGAGGGAGGAATACCTCGGAGGAAAAATTAGAATAAGGCTCGGCTGCCGAATGAGGCAGTCCGCCTTGTATTAGACCTGTGGGAGTGAATAGGTCAGGGATTCAATACACGAACTGAAGCAGTATTGCATTCAGGGGGGAAAAAGAAAGGGAGGGGGCAAGCTTACCGTGATAGGGTCGCGTGTGGAGCTTGGTCTCGGGCGTCTTGCTCAGTGGCAGAGGAGCTGAACCTCCGTGCGCGAGGTCTTAAAAAGGCATGCTGCTAGTGAGTAGTGAAAATTGTGAAGGGACTAGTCTCGGCCGTTTGTTTTCCGAATGGGCGCCATTTTGGAGTGGTGAATTCAAGTGAGAGGTATTCGTGAAAGGGCGGCGGACATCGTGAAGTGGTGAAAGGGTGATCAAGGTAAATCTAGTGCAGGTCATGCAATTTAACCAGTTCATTAGAAACAGCCACTAGTTACACTGGCAATGTAAAAACTGTGATAAATGACCATGAACACAGTACTACATAGAAGTATGAGAAATGCATTTAGTCCTTCGTGCATTTTTTAGTTGTCTGCCTGGGAAGCCAGTCGAGAGGGACTTACACCAATTGTACTGGCATTGCAATAACTGTAATAAAAAGAGGTGAGCACAGATCAACATGGAAGTCATAAATGTACAATGAGCCCTTGATGCATTATTCAGTCCTTTGCCTAGGAGGCCAGTCAAGGAGGTAAATGCACCATCGCAAGGAGAAGGCTCAGTGTATTAAAGCAAACTGGTCCAGTCTTCCGATCTGTTCAGTCCATCTTGAATGGAGTTGAACTGGATGATTGACTTGAGTTCCTCTTTGTTCAGTAATGCTGCCATGTTGCCACCTCTTGGTGGTAGTTTTAGTACCTTAAGCACTGTCCATTTAATGTCGTCTTCTGTGTGTCTTGCAGCTGCATAGTATTCAACAAGAGGGGCATTTGGGGTTCCGCATCGAATGCGACTTCTGTGCTGTCCAATCCTGGTGCGAATCTTTTGTGTAGTCTGTCCTATGTATACTTTGAGACATGGACACTGAATCAAATATATTACATTTTGCGTGTTACAATTCGAAAACGACATACTGTGCACAGTGATGTTGTTAAGTGTGAAGGTTTTTCCTTCCATTGTCAAATTGCATACGTTACATCCCCCACATTTCGCGTGACCAACAATGGGGGACAGACCCCATACAACATCAAGAGTGGACGCTGTGGGTGCATAGGGTAGTGTTGCCCTCACCAAATGGTCTTTTAGGTTTTTGCTTTTTTTGAAAGCAAAGATGGGTTTATCAATGTTGAGGATGCCAGAATTGATTATAGGCCATTGTTTGAGTATTGTTTTCCTCAATTTATGCAAAATGGGCGAAAATGTGGTAACGCATGCAATGCGCTTCAGGTCTTTTTTAGGTTTAGGGGTCAGCAGAACTTCTCTCGGGCAGTACCATGCTCGTTTAAAAGCATTCTTGACGATTTTGCGGGGTATCCGCGTTCTCTGAGTTTAGAAGTCAGAACTGCTGCTTCCTGAAAATAATCGTTTTTAAATGAGCAGTTACGTCTAATTCTCAAAAATTGTTCTTACTTTCTTAGCATGTCATCTCACGCACCTCTGTACACAGACGACTACATTAAGCATCTTTGCTCACGTCCTTCATTACTGTCTGACACAGCTGAAACACCCACTCCTGAAAACACTTCCATCCCAGACTAATTGGAAAAGCTCAAGAAAAAACAAGTTAGGCTTGAGCTTATGATCTTAATGCTGACGGACTACCTTAAAGCCGAAGTCATCCCTCTAGGTTTGCAAGTCCGCAACGTTCCAGGGATATTCACAGATAATCCTAAATACATCCAAAACTTTAGCTATATAGGAACTACTTGTTCACGACATTGGTTGGTCCTTGGTATAGACATCGCCACAGAAACTCTAAAAACCCTTGAAGTAGAAATTGCAGATATTCTAAAACAGATACAAGATTCAAATCCCTCATCCGATTCAAAAAAACTGTTAGAACAAATTGACAAAACAGTAGCAGATTTCCACAGGATAGAACAGAATAAAAAATCCAACAAAATCAAAAAGGACATAAAATCCTACAACTTAGAAACTACCTATCCATATCTACATAAAGATTTTTATACCAATAGATCCTAACCTTCACACCAGAACAGCCGGCCATGGGGACGATATAATAAACGCCCAAATCTGGTAGGATTCTCAGATACCTCTGCTGAATCATCAGACAGCTCAGACCCAGGTGAGGGCTGTAGTACCAACAGAAGGGGCGGAGCACACCAGGGCACTTTTTTAGGAAGAGGAGCTCAGGACCCGCCACAGCGAGGCAAAGTAAAAAAGACTCAAAGATGTTACAATCCACCAGGAGAGAGGAGGACCCGGAACAACTATTACCAATGGTAATTACGGGCATACCCTCCGCGCAAAACATCGATACTATCCCCATATTTAATCTGTCAACCCACATATTGGCAGATAGCGAGCTTTTCTTGCTCAAAAAGGGCTTATCCTTTGTTCCCACTATTCCTCCCAACTTTATGGAACTCCAAACGGAGCTCATGAGATTCTTCAGGCGCATACGCCTGCAGGCCTTTTATCAACTGCACCCTACACCTGAACAAACGGCCAAAACCCCGTTCCGCCCTCCGTCCATTTTTTTACCTTCAGCTGGTATGATTCCAGCTGAAGTTGTGACATTCGAAAAAGTTATTCTGAAAGAACTGTCTTGTCTCCAACAAGCAAAAAAGTTCATTCCTTTCAACATTACCTTGAAAGAAAAACAGGCAATTCAGCTACTTAAAACCAATGATGCCTTAATAATCAAGAGCGCCGATAAAGGCGGTGGGATAGTTCTCCAAGAGAAAACAGCCTACACGATAGAGATAGAACGCCAACTAAATAACAAAGAACCCTACAGAAGGCTTGCTCATAATCCCACCAAAGAGATACAGACACTCACTCATAAAATCACAATTGGAGGACTGGAAGCAGGATTCCTTTCAAAAAAAGAATTCAGTTTTCTCAATGTAAAGAGTCCACGCATCCCTGTGATCTATACACTTCCTAAAGTGCATAAAAATGCATCCAACCCACCAGGGAGACCCATCGTCTCCGCGTGTGGTTCAATACTTGAACCCCTGGGCTCGTATGTCGACTTTTTCATCAAAGACTTCGTTCCTAATACTCAATGTTTTGTCAGAGATTCAATGGACATGATTTTTTTTTTTTTTTTTTTTTTTTTTTTTTTATTTATTTATCAGAAAACAGCACATTACAATGCATACAGAGCCGTTCGCCTACATCCCATCACGGGCCGGCGGTAGGCCCGATCGTCACATCAATGAGGCAGGAGAATGTCAGTTGAGAATCACAAAAAATGAGTACTAACAGAGGAACAATCCTGTGTACTAGCCAATCGGCCTCGGCTCCAGAACGGTGATAACATCAATAACGTAACGTGCACTGTACGAAGGGTAACATATCTAAAAATTTTACTTTTTCCCCCCCCCCAACTCGTCCCCCCAACCCCAACTTCCAACCCCCCACAACCGGTCCCCAGTCTGCGTGTTCCCTGAAAGTTACGTGTGGTCTAATGGAGCGACATGGCGTGTGGCGTGTAGCACGGCCTGCCGAGTGCGCGGGCGCTCGCGCGGGGCTGCTATGTTGGGAGAGGTAGTAAGCCTACAGTGGTTGGTGATGCTGGCTATGGAAGGGCGCCGCTGCTGGAGTCAAGGCGGGTCATAGGTCGCTGCGCCCCCCTGTTCCTCACCCTCCCCCGATGCTGTGTCATCCTCAACCACCCTGGAGGTGAGATAGGTCCGATAGAGTTCCCAGAAGTTCTTGGGGCGACTTCGGGGAGGGAGGAGTTCGCTATACGCCTCCGCCTGCGTGTTGCAATACAGCATATCGCTGGCCCACCGCTTCAGAGTCGGGAGCGGGCCTCGCATCCAGCAAGACGCGACTACCCGTTTGGCTAGTAGCATGCCCATGCTGACCATTTTGCGCCCCGGCGCCGGGACGTTCCTCGCGTAGCCCAGGAGGGCGAGGGCGGGATCTACGTCCAAATCCAGGTCTGCTATTCTGCTCAGTTCTGCAAATATTTCGGTCCAGAATCTCTGAACACCCGGGCACAGCCAGGCAACGTGTATAAAGTCCGCCACCGGGGCACGACACCTCTCGCAGCAGGGCGAGTCTCGGAGTCGATATCGATGTAGCCTTTCTGGCGTGTAGTACACTCGTTGTAGAAATTTAAAGTGAACCAGGCGGTGTCTCCCATTCAATGGACATGATTAACATGATCGAACACCATCCCTTCAATCCTGACCGAGAGACTCTATGCACCATGGATGTAGAGTCTCTCTACACAAACATACCCCAGACATCTGCTCTATTAGTAGTCCAAAGAATTCTTGACTCACGACCTCGTCCGCACCCTGTACCTACTACTTTCATTCTCCAACTCTTAGAGGTGTGCCTTACCAGGAACTTTTTTATGTTCAGGAATGACTTCTTTGAACAAATCAAAGGGACATCTATGGGGGCTATTTTTGCCCCCAACCTGGCGGTGCTCTATATGGACCAATTGGAGACCAATGTCATTCTTACACCCTCCAACCCATTCTTTGCCAACATAGGTTTTTGGCGCAGGTATATCGACGACATTTTCATCATTTGGAAACAGGACGTCGGATACCTGCGCCAATTCCTCCATTGGTTGAATAACAACTGCTCCGGACTCACTTTTACTGTCACTTCTGCAACTGACTCCATAGCATTTCTAGATCTTTCGATCTTTCACTGTGATGGTCATCTTCTTACCAGGCTCTATCGGAAACCCACAGAAAGAAACACTCTCTTGGCCTACAGCAGTAATCACCCTAGGGCCTTACGTGATTCCTTGCCCTATTCTCAATTTTTGAGAATTAGACGTAACTGCTCATTTAAAAACGATTATTTTCAGGAAGCAGCAGTTCTGACTTCTAAACTCAGAGAACGCGGATACCCCCGCAAAATCGTCAAGAATGCTTTGAAACGAGCATGGTACTGCCCGAGAGAAGTTCTGCTGACCCCTAAACCTAAAAAAGACCTGAAGCGCATTGCATGCGTTACCACATTTTCGCCCATTTCGCATAAATTGAGGAAAACAATACTCAAACAATGGCCTATAATCAATTCTGGCATCCTCAACATTGATAAACCCATCTTTGCTTTCAAAAAAAGCAAAAACCTAAAAGACCATTTGGTAAGGGCAACACTACCCTATGCACCCACAGCGTCCACTCTTGATGTTGTACGGGGTCTGTCCCCCATTGTTGGTCACGCGAAATGTGGGGGATGTAACGTATGCAATTTGACAATGGAAGGAAAAACCTTCACACTTAACAACATCACTGTGCACAGTCAGTCGTTTTCGAATTGTAACACGCAAAATGTAATATATTTGATTCAGTGTCCATGTCTCAAAGTATACATAGGACAGACTACACAAAAGATTCGCACCAGGATTGGACAGCACAGAAGTCGCATTCGATGCGGAACCCCAAATGCCCCTCTTGTTGAACACTATGCAGCTGCAAGACACACAGAAGACGACATTAAATGGACAGTGCTTAAGGTACTAAAACTACCACCAAGAGGTGGCAACATGGCAGCATTACTGAACAAAGAGGAACTCAAGTCAATTATCCAGTTCAACTCCATTCAAGATGGACTGAACAGATCGGAAGACTGGACCAGTTTGCTTTAATACACTGAGCCTTCTCCTTGCGATGGTGCATTTACCTCCTTGACTGGCCTCCTAGGCAAAGGACTGAATAATGCATAAAGGGCTCATTGTACATTTATGACTTCCATGTTGATCTGTGCTCACCTCTTTTTATTACAGTTATTGCAATGCCAGTACAATTGGTGTAAGTCCCTCTCGACTGGCTTCCCAGGCAGACAACTAAAAAATGCACGAAGGACTAAATGCATTTCTCATACTTCTATGTAGTACTGTGTTCACGGTCATTTATCACAGTTTTTACATTGCCAGTGTAACTAGTGGCTGTTTCTAATGAACTGGTTAAATTGCATGACCTGCACTAGATTTACCTTGATCACCCTTTCACCACTTCACGATGTCCGCCGCCCTTTCACGAATACCTCTCACTCGAATTCACCACTCCAAAATGGCGCCCATTCGGAAAACAAACGGCCGAGACTAGTCCCTTCACAATTTTCACTACTCACTAGCAGCATGCCTTTTTAAGACCTCGCGCACGGAGGTTCAGCTCCTCTGCCACTGAGCAAGACACCCGAGACCAAGCTCCACACGCGACCCTATCACAGTAAGCTTGCCCCCTCCCTTTCTTTTTCCCCCCTGAATGCAATACTGCTTCAGTTCGTGTATTGAATCCCTGACCTATTCACTCCCACAGGTCTAATACAAGGCGGACTGCCTCATTCGGCAGCCGAGCCCTATTCAAATTTTTCCTCCGAGGTATTCCTCCCTCAGGGCCTGAACAATAAGCTATACAGGTAATTCGTCGCTAATGCATGTCTCAGGCACGACCTCTAGAATTCCTTGCAATTCCCGCCTCACGGGTTTCCTTCCATTATAGGCTCCCACGACGAGGATTCTCTCCCGCCCACTAGCCCACAGAAGCCGCCCCTGGCTCCGGCTGTGAACAACTATAGTTACTTATCCGCTGTGCGTTGCAACGCTTACACGCATCTGCGTGTTTGGCTCGGTTTGAGGACTTTTCAAGGTAACCCCTCGCCCGGCCACCCGACTACCGCTCGCCCCTGCTCACGTTCGTCTCCACTTTGGCATAATTCTCACGTCCCCATAAAGATTCCCTATTAAGACACCACTCTGGACCTAGCCCGTCCAACGAGAGTGGTCACATCAACCACCGTGTCCCATAGCTGTTGCATGTTCAGCACTAGCTGCACAACCCTGCTTGCCTCCAGACGGGCATCATGTAACTTCTGCATCTGCCGTCCCCGACACAACTGCTCCACCCCAGTCCGTAATGACACTAGATTGTCACAACTCACTGAACACGTGCGCCACACCTGCATGAATTCGAAAAGCGACCCGAACACGTTCTACAGGTTTATCACTGTCCCTAAAGATTCACCTCTGCACTTACTGTAACCATGGATAAGTGAATGACATGCTTTTTTGATTTTAATTGCAATACTTGCCGCTTAAAATGTTTCCCCTTTCTTTCCCCTGTTTATTTCCACAGGCTGCTAACAATTCAGGCATTAGCTTTTACAATAGTCCTGAAGATGATCCCAGTTTAACATTAGGAGCTAGGGATCGAAACGTCACGTCGACTGTTTTAACAGTACTGCATGGTTTACTTGTATATATTTATTGCAGCTACTGTTGGTCTGTGCTTGCACAAGATTGCATTGTATTGCAAGCCGCCACTTGCTCCAACTTTTGCCTGTTTAAACTTTCCTTATTCTTTCCCCTTATTGTTTACTTTCCTTGACTTGGTACAGGCTTGTACCCAGTGTGTTTGATTTTTGTTTCACGTATTCGTAACTCCTCACACAACCTTGAAAAATAAATAATTCCTTGTCCGGCTGGACATTGGAGAAAAACTACGCCATAGCACTTATTTAAGTCTATGTTTGCTATTAACATTTTTACATTTTTCTAAGCTAAGGACCGCTGTTCCTGATAAAATGACTAATCACCCGAGGTCCTTCGCTACCTAAAACGGGTTCCCTTGTTCACTATACTGCTACCTATAAACTTAGTGCCGACAGTGGTCCCACTAGTAATTCCGGCCAGTCCGTCCCCTGAGGTGGGTCAGGTACCCCCGGAATTGGCAGCACAGATAGCTGCAGTGCTCCCCTGGTTGGGGATTGGGGGACTGTTACCCTCGGCGGCTGATCCTACGGCCGAGGGACAGAGAATGGTCGCAAAAATCATGGTGGCTAGGGGTGAAGGTAGCATGCCAAGCGCACCAATTTCTCCCCAAACAGGTTCAGCGAGCGATGCGGGGAAAGTCAAGACTGTAGAACCAACGCGAAACGCTGAAAGTGGTAAGGAGGTTGCCTTGCCGGTATTAGGCGAAGGCTGAATACCCTCCAGGGGGGAGAACTTGGCGCAACATGTCTCGCAGAGTGTAAAAGAATTGATTTGGGCAGACAAATATGTAAATATATTTTCATTGCTGATTGACAACAGGGAGTGGGAGTATGCCAAGTCACAAAGATATGATGTTGCCTAGCGAATGGCGGTCTCAGTTCTATAAATTCAGGGTGGAGGAGACGCTCATCAACTGGGTCAGGGCCATTTCTGTATTTGTGGCGGTTACCGCTGAACGTTCACCTTCCTTGCAGGTGGAGATGGCTTGTTATCAGAGTTGGATTACGATGTTCAGTGACAAACATGGGGGGGATTGGGGGGGATGCATGGAAAGAATATGACATAGCTTTCAGGAAAGCTAGGGAATTTGACAAATCTTTAGCCTGGGACAAAGTTGATTCAATTTCCTGGCATGCTCAGTTTTCAGGGGGTCAATCGGCAGGCGCTGCCACTAGCTGGAACAAAGGATATTCGCCCAAGCCCTAGCAGCCCTTTCGGTCAGCACAAGGGGGGATGCGGCCAATAAGGCCAGAAGCAATGCAGGCGGGAAAGGTGGGTGCTGGGATTTCAACAGGCGAACATGCACCAGGGCAGCGGGCACGTGCAAATTCAGACACGCGTGTTACATATGCGGCCACCCTTCCCACCCAGAAACCGCATGCCGTTCAAAGGGTAGTACTTCAGGTAACAGGGGGAGAAAGAAACCAGAATAGTGGGGGACACCCCCAGGTTGCTCACTCCCCCACTGACGTGTTGGCTATGATACCTTGGATGAACAGATACCCAAACCATACCTCCGCAAGGATGCTGCAAGAAGGTTTCACACATGGTTTTCGGATTCCAGCTGGGGGATATACCGGGACACCGCAGTGTAGGAACCAGCTGTCAGTGAAAATGAGAAAGAACTACGCCTAGGTAGAGTAGCGGGTCCTTTCATAGACATCCCAGTACCGGATTTTGTCTGCTCACCCCTTGGGGTGGTCCCGAAGAAAGAAGAGGGCGAATTCAGACTCATACACAATCTCTCTGCACCTAGGGGTGCTTCATTGAATGATGCGATTGACGAGGGCATTTGCAGCGTAAAGTATGAGTCTTTTGATCAGGCAGTAGAGATGTTGAGAGTTTTGGGCCCCGGGGCATTGATGGCAAAATCAGACATTGAGTCCGCGTTTAGCCTACTGCAAGTACATCTGTCTGACCAACGCCTGCTGGGTTTTTCCTTTGAAGTCAAATATTATATGGACATGTGTATGCCCATGGGTTGCTCCGTATCACGTGCTTACTTTGAGACATTCAGGTCTTTCCTGGAATGGGTTTTGAGACAATATACTGGGCACCAGCATGTGATGCATTACCTTGACGATTTCCTTTTGCTGGGGGTGGCGGGCTCACAGGAGTGTGCGTGGGCATTGCGTGAGTTTTGCGTGCTCATGCGTGCTTTTGGGGTCCCGCTGGCACCAGGAAAAACAGTGGGGCCATCTACATGCCTGGAATTCTTAGGCATCGAATTGGACTCCGTCGAGGGTTGTTTCAGGTGACCCAAGGAAGAAATTGCGAAGTTCAGAGCAGCCCTACAACAATGTTTGGTTAAGGAGAAAGTCACATTACACCAGTTGCAGCAATCTGTGGGCCAGCTGAATTTTGCATTAAGGGTCATACCTATGGCGCGCCCATTTTCCCGCTCAATTGCGCAGGCTATGAAGGGCCTGCGAGACAAACATCATCGCATGAGACTGTCAGTCGAGGTTCGCCAGGACATGCGGATATGGATGGCATTCCTGGAGGATTTCAATGGCAGTGTGGGGTGCCCCCCCACGACCTCGGCGGAGTTAGGTCTATGGAACGACGCTGCTGGCAGTGTGGGGTTTGGCGCCATACTTGGCAACAAATGGGTGGCACAAAAGTGGCCCCAATGGTGGGAAGAAAGCGGTTTGACAGCAAACATTGGGTTTCTGGAACTCTTACCAATATGGGTTGCTTTAATGGTTTGGCCTGATCAATTGTCCAATCGATCAGTGATCTTTTCGTCGGATAACATGATTTTATTGGAATGCATCAATCAACAGGCAGCACGATGTAAGTTGATACTCCGCCTGATGAAGGAGATTGTGCTAAGATGCATGAAGTTGAACGTGCAATTCAGGGCCAAACATGTTCCAGGCGTCTTGAATAACGCAGCTGACGCCCTTTCTCGCTTTAAGATGCAGGTATTCAGGGAACACCTACCAGCTGCAGAGGCTTCACCAGCACACTTCCCAACAACACTACAGAACCTCGTGGCAGCCAGCCTAGCTCCCAGGACCAGGACAGCTTACAAAGGGGCGTTCATGTCTTACTGTAATTTTTTGGGACAGGATTGGGAGGCCAAATGGGATCAGGAGGCAAACTTTACTGGGTACATAGACACATTGCACAAGGAGGGGCGCTCGGCTGCAACAGCTAGCAGACACAAGGCAGCTGTTTCTTTCTTCGCACAGGCAAAGGGGGCCAGGGATCCTACGAATAGCTTCTTGGTACGAAAGGCTTTGAGGGGGTGGCGCGCCTACAAGCAAACACCGCCGATGGCAGAAGGCCAATAGGTTTAGAACGGTTGGCAGTGGTATTGGATGCCCTGCCTGACACGTGCAGCTCTTCGAGTGAGGTACCCCTATTTAAAGCTGCCTTTTCCCTGGCATTTTACGGGGCATTGCAGGTAAGTGAACTAGTGGCTAACAACAAACTGGACGGGTTAGGTGGCCTTCAGTGGTTAGACACAACGATACAGAGTGATTCAATGTGGGTTACCATTCCGAAATCCAAAACTGAGGAGGATGCCCGGGGGGATAGTTTGGGGCGGCACCGGGCGCCGAACAACCCGTGCTGCCCAGTGTCGCATGTGAAGGCGTTCATCAGACAACGGGCGGGCATGGCAATGGGGGCATTGTTAATACATGCGGATGGTACCCCTTTGACCAGGTTTCAGTTCCAAAGAGTGTTGGCAATGGCAATCGCCAAAGCGGGTTTGAACCCCAAGGAATTTGGGACGCATTCTTTCCGGATAGGGGCGGCCATCGAGGCCACCGCGAGAGGGTTGCATGCCAATAGTGTGAAGAGGACTGGGAGATGGTCTTCCAATGCATATAAGCGTTATGTGCGGCTGCATATGTTGTGAGGGTCAACGACACCCCCCTGACACCTGCCTTGTTGTATGTTTATCTTTCAGTTTCTCGGGCCTGTGACGCAGGGCGGAAACTACTACAGGGTCATCAAATACATCCACCAGCAACTCGGCAACTGCAGGAAGACAAGAGGAGGACACATGTTATATGGGTTGTTGGTCATTACTATATGAAGCGTGCTAAACCATTTTTCCTTTCAAGAGGGTGTAGACGGAGGGCGGAGAGCGGGGGGTTCACTGTTTCCTTTCATGGCAGAGGAGGGCTCTGCCTTAGCCAGATTAGGGGCTTCATCTCCGACTTGCTTGAAAGACACACCCCACCACTCTCAGTGGTTATCCTGCACCTCGGGGGAACGATTTGGTGACACTGGGCAGAAGGGTCTTGTTGGAAGAGATTATCTCAGCAGCGGGTTGGCTGGCGAAGTTGCTACCGGGTTGCACCATAGTCTGGTCACAAACTGCCAGGCCAGGTCCTCCCCGGACTTGAAACAAGCATCCTGGGACCGGTTTCAGGGTATGTGAACCTTCTTCAGCCAGGCTAGCTGTTCTTTTTTCATTTTTCACCCCAAGTGTGATGGGGATGCCGAGACGTGTATCCCGTGCTCTTCATGCAACTGGAGTCAAGCTATCCTGGCTGATGAGGGTTGAAACCCCGAAACCGGTCCTAGGATGCTTGTTTACAGTCCAGTGAGGAACTGGCTTGGCAGTTCGGGCTGGACTGTTCCAATGAGGCACAGGGTCAAGACTGATTGGCATATGGCTGGGTTCAAACTGGAATGGCATGGTGAGCAAAGAAACGATGGATTCAGGCCCAGATCCCTGTACTGGGGTGAATGTATGACATTGTTCTGCATTCTGTCCATCAACTATTCTTTTTTCTAATTTAGAGTTTGGCCGATGCAGGAAGTCTACCAAACTATGTTTCTTGTTGCTATTTAGATTTAGAGAAATGCCTGGTTTCTGAGGCCGAAGTCTCCACTGGCCCCGCCAGCAGACAACATGTCTGTCATAGTGAAGACTGTCAACGTACACCAGACCATCCACAACTCCAATGTGCATTCTTCCTGTTCGGATCGACCAGAGAAAGCTTGGCAGTCCTGAAGAAGAACCCAAAGAAATTACACCTTTGCATTGAGAGAAGAATGTGCCAGTTTAAATGTTTGTAGTTTTTCAATAAGAAACTCTTGAGTGGAAGTTTATTAAAAAAAAAAAATAATAAGTCTGTTGAGCAGACAAATTTAATATGCCATCCACTCGGCATTTCAGTGCTATCAGAATAGCCGCAGTGGTGTTGGCTCTGAAAGTACAGAGATCCTCTCTGTATAGTGGGGATCTGGTAGACTGGCACACTGCCAGGGGAACAATAAATAATCCCCCATGTAATCCGAGATGTGAGAAGATGAGTACTGAGGTTATTAGAGAGCTGGAGAGCATGGCCAGGGAGGAAAGAGATCAGTGGCCTCATGTGAAAGACAGAGAAGTATGCAGCAATAGGGTGTTTGTAGAACACCAACAGATACTGGATATAAAATTGTGAGAATTAATTTGGGTACTAATTCATTAATAGTATAGATCTGGGGTCTCCAACCTTTTCTGCTCATTAAAATCATCCTGAACTTCTAATATTATTAGAGTTGTAATACTGACCACATCAGAAAAGATTAGTGGTCACCATACGCAAGATTACCAGCTGAATTCACCTCAGATTATCAGGCACAGATATCATAAGTAATATAAAAAATGCTTTGCCTGTTAAATGACTCTATTGGGGGTATACATTAACAGCCTCTGCAGTGTCCTCTGGACCGAGATAACAATATTAGTAATACATCTTCCAACACGTCATGATTTAACACTTAAATATCAGCTTTTTTTTTTTTTTGAAAACTTTTTATTGATTTTATAACACAAACACAAACAACTTGCAAGAAGAGAAGAAAGAGACATCAGTATACACAACGTTGCAGTACACGGTGTTGGAGCGGGAAGGGCAATACCATGAGCATCCGTTCCATCAAGAAAGAATCACACCGGGGGGGGGGGGGGCAGAAGAGACAAATTGCAACCAGTATACAATAGAATGTGAAGGAACCCTCGGGTTACGGGGACGTGGGTGCAACATCTGGGTCAGGAAGAGGAGGGGCACATATATCACCTCGATAAGTGTTCCATTGAGTCCATATCTTCCCCCATTTTCGGGGGGTACCTCGAGAAATATATACAGTTTTTTCTCTGATCATGCACCAGTCCATGTTTTGTTTCCATTTCCGAATCCCAGGCGGGCCCTGGGCGCCCCACAGTTGCGCAATGTCTCTTTTGGCAATCATGTTGCCCAAGGTCACCCACCGAAGCTGCGACACGGAGTAATCATTCGGTTCCCATACGTTCAACAGGCATCTCCAAGCTTCCGGCATCGATCGCACCCCCGTAACCTCACTCATCACCTCGTGCACACGGGACCAGAATCGCACTATCTCAGGGCACTCCCAGATGATATGTAAAAAGGCGCCCAGGAGACCGCATCCACGCCGACACAAACCATCCACAGAGAAGCCCATGTGTACCAAACGGGGACCAGTGACATACACTCTATGCAGGATTTTAAGTTGCACAAATCTAAGGCGCGCCTGGATGGCCACCTCCTTAGGGGAGGAGATCGCCGCCTGCCAGTCCTCATCGTCCAGCTCCAGCCCATCACCAGTCCAGGCCTCTCTAAGGCGAACCAGGAGATCAGACCTGGAGTTGATTAATTTTTTATAAATAAGCGAAATCGTACTGTCCGGAACATGTCCGTCCAGTACCCTGTCCTCAAGCGGGGACGACTCCGGTATCTCCACACCCGAAGGGAAGACCGAGAGCACCGCGTGGCGGACCTGCGCATAGCGAAAAAATTCACGATCGCTCAAAGCGTACTCGGTTTTCAATTCCTCAAACGTCTTCATTCTCCCCTTAGTCCAAACATCTTCAATCCTGCTGATACCAATCAAGTCCCACCTATCGAACCCCCGAAACTGCCAAAGTGAGCCAAGTCTATCAGACGCGTACAGGGGGGTGGCACGAGTCAATTTACCAGTCCACCCAAGCGCCATGGAAGCATGTCGCCACACCTGGACAGCCGTCCTGGTGGGGCCCGTCACGTTGCGAGGGGCGAGTTTAGAGTATAGGGCTCTATTGAAGTCGCCCCCCGGTAATAACCATTTGTCCATCTCGAAGGCCGGATTCGACAAAGGGCCATACATGCAATGATTTATCGCCCCCAGTTGTGACGCCCAATAATAACGACGGATATCGGGCAAAGCAATTCCACCGTCGTACCACGGGAGCGACAATTTAGCAATGGCGATCCGGGGCCTACCCCCCACCCCACACCAGTTGCCTCTGTAAACTCTCAACCTCACGGAAGTATGTAGCCGGGACAACGTCAAGTGTGTTTTGCAATGCGTAGAGGAAGCGGGGCAGTGACATCATCTTAAACAATGCCGCTCTACCCAGGGGAGAGAGAGGAAGTTTCCCCCAAGCGACCACATCCGCCCGAAGGCGCTGAAGAGGGGGCAGTAAGTTACGGTCAAACCGCAGTGCAGGGCTCAGCGAGATAAAAATGCCTAGGTATTTAAAGCCATCTTTCACAATCGCGATAGGACAACCACTCGGCAGAAGGGGGGCGGCACCCGACAGGACGTATACACAGGACTTCGACCAGTTGATGACAAGACCCGAGTTTTTGCGGAAAGACGTTAAGACATCAAACAGCACAATGAGGGATTTACGGGGTGATGTAAGGTAGAGCAGGATATCATCAGCGTAGAGAGATACACGGTCCTCAAACTCCGAGTTCCACCTAATGCCCCTCAGGGACGGTTCCCACCTCAACCAGGCCGCCAGCGGTTCCAAGGCGAGAGCAAATAACAAGGGGGACAAGGGACAGCCCTGTCGCGTCCCTCTGCTCAGTGCAAAGGGCGCAGAGACCCGACCATTGACCACCACCTGAGCCATGGGACCGGCGTACAGCAATTGGACCCACCGAACGAACTCCAAAATATCAGCTTTAAATATGTTTTGCAAATTAAGTCATTTTCTCCAAAGAGCAGCTTATGAGCTCGGAAAATACACACTTTTTTTTTCTTATAACACACGTACCAATATTGGCGCACACACAATAATTCATGTAAGCAAAAGCTTCTAATTTATTATGACGGGCTCTATACTACTGTATGAGGAGGGTTACTTATAGGTAGCAGAAGATCTACCAGTAGTTCATAAGCTACTCATTGGAGAAGCTTAGTATAGAACATCAGTGACAGGAAGAAGTCAGACAAAAAAACGACTTACAGCAAGAGGCTGAACGGTGGCAATTCGTCCAGTACTGCTACTTAGTAAGGAAACCTTGCTCTCTTTGTAAGGAACATCGCCGGTGAGCTTTTCCAGCAGTAACTCCAGGACTTGGGTGGTCAGGTTTGGATCTGTTGCTAGTGCTTTCCACAGCACACAAGTATCACTGGTATTGAGAAAAAGATAACAATGAATTCTGTCAAACTTGAATATTAATTTCTAGACATTCGTACTACAATTTATCGGTTTCTTAATGCAAAGTAAACATGAGGTAAAATAAAGGAAAAAGCACGTGGTGTCGCCCCAATTCAGATACTGCAAATTGAAATTTCTTAACAAGAATCTAGTCCTAAATCACTCATCTTAATAGGTATAGTATGCTAAACGGAAATATTAGGTACCTGTAATCCTAGCTCTGCCCCATGTGATGCATTTCCCTTGATGAAAGTTCAAAAGTCAACATGAACAGCAGTAACATCAACTACTCCAGGAATGAAAACTTAAGGTTTACCCATTGATGTTCTTCCAGGCAACACTGTGTGGCGAGTGTTTAGTGGGATTTTCAATTAACATATTCAAGGGAAAGAACAAAAGTGCTTGGATTATTGCTGATACCGGAAAAGGGGCAAATGATGTAACAAATATAGCCCAGTTATCAGTTAAGAAATATTAAAAAAGGACAATGAAGGACATCTAAACATCATCTATCTTTAAGCCTTGAAAAGGGTTTTTTGCCAGGAACACGTGGTGGCTGTGTACGGTGCATTCAAAAGTAATAAAGGATTATTTAAACAAAATACGATCTTTGGAATATTATGTATTCACATATTAAGAGTGATAACATTTGAGGACTCTTGATGGTTCACTAAATCAATACAAATAAGAACCTCCTGTGAAGGCTAACTATTTCTGTACTAGTGGTGCAGAGTTGAAGAAGTTACTTACCTTCGGTAACACATAATCTAGTAGAGACATGGTCTGGCACCAGATTCCTTAACTTGTGAATTCTCCCCAGGCGTCAGACTGGATCCGGAGATGTTTCAGCATTCAGTTCGGAATCTCACACTTATTGGTCTCATACCCAAGAACTGCATTTTCTGACGCTAGCCTGAATGTATGCCCATGTGATTCGCAAACAAGGCAGAGCACGTTGCACTTTATGTTCTTCTGCAAACTTTATATTAACCCTAGGCGTGCCTTTTTAATCCCACTTTAAAAAATGTTAAATAGAAGGAAATGTCAGGCTGCACTGTATCACCTTCAGCTTTTACAGGACGAATTTACTTGTTCAATGGTCTACAAATATATCTCCTCTGCAGTTCGACTTCGGAACATTGTTGGAAAATGAGGTTAAGTTTCTGGTGATAATGTCATTTAAATCGCCATTTTTAAGCCTAGTGTACAATGATTGTCTTTTGTATTAACATTAACTCAAATATTGTCTCATGTAGATTAGTGATGCATATTTTGAGAGTTTTATATCTGTATTAATTTTATGATGGCTACATTCAGAAATGTTTGTATTCTTGAATGTTGCATTCTTTTATGGCTTGGAATATAGCCGAATAAAGATTTCTGATGATGATGATGTTTCAGCAGTACCTCTGCGCGCCAGGGGACGGCATTCGATGATGATTTTGACTCCGGTTGTGACATCAGCGGAGTCATATAAGCCCCTCTAGAGCACAGACATTAGTTTCTTCCGTGAAACCTTCCATGACAAAATGCGGAGCCACTATAGAAACTGGCTGTGGAAAAAGTGTGCCAAAATGTATCTTTGAAACAATAAATAGAAAACAGAAATGAATGGTATGGCAATATCAAGTCAAGATCTACAAGGTAGGACCAAATGGTTCTTGAATCACCCGAGCACATGAAAGAATGCTCACTTGAGTACAAAACCGGTGCTGAAGGAGGGTAAAATCCTTACACCAAGATATGGTCTATAAGGAAAAGTCAAATAGTTCAATGAAGCACATAGCTACTTGAACACTGACCACTTGTGTATAAATCAGGGTTGTAAAAGCAAATACCTCTTACACTACAAATCGTTCGCAGAGTGGGGAGGAAGGGCAGGGCGTTATGAAATCTGCGGCTAGACTAGGTCTCTACCAGATAATGCGTTACTGAAGTTAAGTAGCTTGTTTATCTAATGGAGACATCTAGCCGGAGATTCCTTAATTTTTTTATTAAATAACATAGCTACGCTGCAAACTAAACACCAAAAGTTCTCAGAGAGAACCAGATGGTTGAATTTAACAGTATACCATACGTATGTAGGAATTAGAAGAAAATGAGCATGAGCTGTGGCAAGGACCACAGGAAATATAAATAAAACAAACCCACAGGCACGGAAAAAACCATGCCAGAGGGTAGTTGAATAACACTGTGTCAGAAGACAACAGTAGGACAGTAGTATCTGACCCCTAAATGGTGAAATGAGCCTATGGACTCCAGAGGCAATAACAAATACCTTGTAAACCTACACCAGTAAGGAAGTATTCAAAAGAACCTTTCCTAAGAAATCCAGAAAAATAAGTTCTAGAAATCATCCGCATTAGAGCTTAGATGACTAAACGCATTCATGGTAAAGTCAGAAAGACCAATTCAAGAACAAAAACTGATGCAAATCACAGCCTATTCTTGGAGAAAACCTCATTAGATAAAATAACCACTACGAGGGACTCACAACACATAGAACCTGTAGAGATGAAAAGATGGTAATTATCCGGATAGGAATATGCCAAAAATAATGAACAAAATGCCCAAATTCATATATCCATAGTCATAATACATACACATACACACACATATATACATACACACATATACATATAGATACATACATATACATACACACATACATACATATATATATATACTTACATTCACTGAAAAAACCATAGGTTTCACACCAGTTATAGTTAGGAATTAGCATTTAAAAAACCTATTAAATTCACTGAAAAAACCATAGGTTTGACACCAGTTATAGTTAGCTGGAAATTTTACTGACATAAAACCATTGAAATACCCACGTTATAGTTAGTTGGACTCACTATAACTTGCGCGCCTGCAATGCACTGCTGATGACGTCACATATTACATCACTCATGACATGGTCAGTGACATCACTCATGACATCACTGATGACACCATCCAGTGAATGTGTGTCTTTCTGAAAAATAAATATGTTTTATATATGTATATGTAAAGGTCGATGGAAGAATAAATGTTTAAATAAGTGTCTTAATGGATGTTTTTTTTTAAAATTGATTGGTTAACTGGCTTATTAAGTGTATCTTAGTGAATACATATATTAGCGAGTATTGTTTAAATATTTAAATGTTTGTATCAGTGTTTCACTTTGTGTATAAGTGGCTGCATGGGTTGGTGAGTAGCTACATGTATGTGTATATGGGTTATTAGATGTTTTTTTTAGTATCAGTATGAGTGTCTGTATGGTTTGGTGGGGGTGTTACTTAGCACATAGATGCATCAATGACTGACTCACTGTTTGTATGTGTTTTGAAGACAGCATATGTGCAGGACTGTATGGGTGGATGAATGTGTATATGTGTGTGTTAGTGAGTGAATGACTGTCTCACTAGTGTCTTTATCAGTAACTACATATGTTTTAATCTAGTATATGTGAGTATTGATGTATATAAGTGAGTATATGTGAGAGTGAGAGATTGAAAGAGTTCTTGTTTAAATAAGTATGTGTTTCTATAAGTGATTGTTTAAGAGAGTAAGTATGTGTAAGTTTCCTTAGAAGTAAGGTGGTAGTGTGTGTATAGCTGTATATGCAAATAAATGGATGTTCAATAGTTTATTTGCATGTGTGATTATGTGTGTGAGTAACTTTTGGATGACTGTCGGTGTGTAACAGGATGTATATGTGTTTCACTACATATGATGAGTGAATATATGTATGAGTGACTATATAGAACTGTTGGTGAATGAGTGGATGTGTATATAGATGGTGGTATTACTGAATTGGTTGTTGTAACTGGTATGGGTATCTATTTTTTTTTAAATTCTAGTTTCTAATTTTGAATATGTGTTTCAAGGGTTACATTACACTGAAAGGAGGTCTGTCACTCTGTCACAAGGATGGTGTCATGAGTGATGTCATGAGTGATGTCACTGACCATGTCATGAGTGATGTAATATGTGACGTCATCAGCAGTGCATTGCAGGCGCGCAAGTTATAGTGAGTCCAACTAACTATAACGTGGGAATTTCAATGGTTTTATGTCAGTAAAATTTCCAGCTAACTATAACTGGTGTCAAACCTATGGTTTTTTCAGTGAATTTAATAGGTTTTTTAAATGCTAATTCCTAACTATAACTGGTGTGAAACCTATGGTTTTTTTAGTGAATTTCATAGGTTTTTTAAATGCTAATTCCTAACTATATAAGGCCTGAAACCTATGTTTTTTTCAGTGAATTTCAAAGTTTTTTTAATGCTTATTCCTAACTATATAAGACCTGAAAACCCACCAGGAATCTCCAGAATGCGCCAGGGGACTGCATTGTAGAGAGGTGTAATGAAGCCATGCCCCTTTTTACACCTCTCTGCAACGCAGCCCCGTGCATGTTTGAAGAGGGGGAACTAATTCCCCTTGCATACTGGGGGCCCCTGGGGGCCAACTAGCCCACCTGGAACCTCCAGTATGCGCCAGGGGGCTGCATTGCAGAGGTGTAATGAGGCTATGCCCCTTGTTACACCTCTCTGCAACGCAGCCCCCTGCCGCGTTTGCAGAGGGGGAACTAATTCCCCTTGCATACTGGGGGTCCCTGGGGGGCAACTAGCACACCAGGAGCCTCCAGTATGCGCCAGGGGGCTGCATTGCAGAGAGGTGCAATGAGGCCACACCCTTTTTTACACCGCTCTGCAACGCAGCCCACGTGCATATTTGAAGAGGGGGAACTAATTCCCCTTGCATACTAGGGGTCCCTGGGGGCCAGCTAGCCCACCTGGAACCTCCAGTATGCGCCAGGGGGCTGCATTGCACAGAGGTGTAATGAGGCTATGCCCCTTTTTACACCTCTCTGCAACGCAGGCCACTGGCGCGTTTGCAGAGGGGGGACTAATTCCGCTTGCATACTGGGGGTCCCTGGGTCATATCTGCCCAAACACCGATATTCCAAACGATTGAAAATGACTTTTCTTGAGAAACATTTGGATTTGGATTATCATGTCCTATACTTTGGAATTTTTGAAAGACTGACTTTGAGGATGCTATAAATTACTCAAGTCTGCCCGAATTGTGTGGGTAAAATTGATACCTAGTCACTTTGAATAAGAATGTACTTACGTCTCATCTAACATTTGGAAGAAATATCTAGTTATATGACAACAGGACACCGACATAACTTGAAGGAAATAAGAACGCCCTGAAGAAGTTCTGTTGTACAGAACGAAACGTTTCAGCTGGCTGTGGTACATAAACTTAAGGAAAATAAAAGCATTTGAATGTACACCAAGATTCAGCGCTTCAATAAGGACTCTAAGTGATATGATTTGATTGGACTTATTGTGCAAGTGGTGCTGTGCCAAACTTTGGAATATTCTCCACTACTCTCTACTTCTTACTCTCTCCTACTCCACTACTCTCAAATACTCACTCTCTACTACTCATTCTCTACTACTCTACTACTCTCTACTACTCACTCTCTACTACTCACTCTCTACTACTCACTCTCTACTACTCACTCTCTACTACTCACTCTCTACTACTCACTCTACTTCTCTCTCTCTCTACTACTCACTCTCTACTACTCTCTACTACTCACTCTCTACTACTCTCTCTCTACTAGTCTCTACTACTCACTCTCTACTACTCTACTATTCTCTCTCTCTGCTACTCACTCTCTACCACTCTACTACTCACTCTACTACTCACTTTCTACTACTCTACTACTCACTCTCTACTGTTCTCTACTACTCACTCTACTACTTACTCTCTACTACTCACTCTCTACTACTCTACTACTCACTCTACTATTCACTCTACTACTCTCTACTACTCACTCTCTGCTACTCTCTCTACTGCTCTCTACTACTCTCTACTACTCACTCTCTACTCTCTTTTACTCACTCTCTACTCTCTACCTCTCTCTACTTCTCTCTCTACTAGTCTCTACCGCTACCTCTCTACCTCTACCTCTACATCTCTACCTCTCTCTACACGCACACATACACATATATATATGCATATATATGCATATGCATTTATATATATGTATGTGTATGTATATATATATATATATATATATATATATATATATATATACATACATACATATATAAACATATATAATCTGTATATCTATATAAATACAAATATAAATGCATGCATACATATACATATATGCATACAGATGCATGTTATTTACATGAAAGTTTAAAAAATACTAATAAAAGCAAAGCTAAAAAGCCACCTCATTACAAACAGAATGGCTTTAACTTAAACGAGGGCGAGATCTATTGCATTTTCAATGCTTGTTTACTTTGGTTCCATCAAGAAGGCATTCAGATGTGTCACACATTTGCCATGAATTCTGAATGTTAGCACTCTAGTTGCTCATTAGATCACTGTAGTAAAGCTACTGCTCACCAGGGAAGTCTGCTGCTGGTATTGAAAGTGCATGTTTCAGTCTGCATGTCAGAATTTTTTAATGAAATAGAAGAGGATTTGAGAAGTCACTCAAAATGATCCCTAATTTTTCTTTCTGAAGCACTAATCATACTTTCTATGGCAAAATGAACCCCCTCATTTTGTTCCTTTTTAAATTAAATGTTTTCAGACTTACCACTTCATTCCAATCAAGATGGCTTCTGGTGTGCCATACTTTTGTCATAAGTAAGACTGTTAGCGCTCTAGTTGTTCTTTAGAACACTCTGGGACATTCTGTCATTGGGCTATACTTGGGCTACATCTGGGTGATATTTGGGCTACATTTAGGCTCTTTTGTCTCTGGTGGCCTTCTTGGGAGACTGCATGTCAGAATGTTTTAATGAAATACAAGAGGATTTGAGAAGTCACTCAAAATGTGCCCTAATTTTTCATTCTGCAGCACTAATAATACTTTCTATGGCATAATATACCCCCTCATTTTGTTCCGTTTTAAATTAAATGTTTTAAGAGTTACCACTTTATTCCCATCACGATGGCTTCAGGTGTGCTATACCTTTGTAATAAGTAGGACTGTTAGCGCTCTAGTTGTTCTTTAGAACACTCTAGGAGGCTGCAGTAGAACACAAAGGAATCAACTGACAGTCTCTGTCCTTGTTGGATGTACATGTTTTACTGAGAAAGTCAGACTTTATTCTCACATGACTGAGAAAGATAATGTGAATTTACAGAAAATATGCTTTCAGTTTAGCTTATAGATCCCCTTCCAAACCACTGCGGGAAAATCATGAGATATTAGTTTTCTTTCAAACATGATTCATGATATCACAGCAGAAGGCTTTTTCACATGGTAAAATCACCTTAGAACACACCACAATTCCTAAAATGAGTATGGTACCATCAACAAATGATTTATAATGTAACTAAAGTCCTAAAACCCTCTATTAACTACAATGCTTTTTAATGAGGTGCTATCATGTATATTGGTCCCAAGATGGCTGCCAACACTTCTTGGATGAAGTGCTGACAGCCAATTAGATCAGATGTGTGGTTAAGCTCCGCCCAGATATATATATTTTTGTGAACCTAAATTACTCAAAATCCACTGGAGCACATATCTTTAGACATAGCAAAGGCACATCGGGCTACCAGTCCCTACAATTTTGCCAAGTTTTGTGGAAATCCATTCAGCCGTTCAGGCTAAAAGTGAGTCCAACCGCCCTATGGAGATTAACATGGGGAAAACACGTTTTGGGACCCCCCTTTTATCTCGGCCCCCGCTTGACGAATCCCCCCCACACTTTCAGGGAAGGAGCGAGGCGAGGCAAATTTAAGGAAAATGACAGGCAGATTCCTCAACCGGCGCCAAAGTTATTCCCAATAGAATGTTGCGGATTTCCAATAGAAAACAATCCTAACTATAACTACCTACTGGCGACCGCCAGTAGGTAATATACATACATATATACATGTACTTACATACATATACATATATACATATACTTACATACATACACATACATATACACATACATGTACTTGCATATACTTACACACGTATACTTACATATACATATATACATACACATATATACATGCACACATACATACACATATATACGTACACACACACACACACACATATATATAAACATACATACACATATATGTATACACATACATACACACACACACACACATATATACATATACATACACATATATACATACACGTATATACCCAAACAGTATTCCCCAAATCGTCTTTCGAAACTCCAGCCAGTTATGCTTCAGAGGAAGGGAAATGGACACCGATTTATGTGGTTTGGCAGGTCTTGATTTATTAACCCCTTAATTGCTGCCGTCGGCCAACGGTCGTCACGGCCACTACCTCCCCAGTGCTGCGCACGACCGTTGGACGTCCATTCAGCACTAGTTCCAATGGACAGCGCAGCACTGGGGAGGTCTATTTACAACGCTTTAAAGGGGTTAAAACCACAATGGGGACACTGTTCCTTGACGTAGTCACCCGAAACGTAGGGGTGCAAATAGTCACCCGTGTGTTAAGAAGGAAAGAAAGAAAAAGGAAAAAAGTACCCTAGGTACAACGGATCCACCCAAAAAGTGAAAAAACATCTTTTGTCCTCTGTTGCCCTCACACACCCCTGGGGGTGTCATGCTTCATCATCGGGCGTTTGCTCCTCGTAGGGCCGGCGCTGCAATTCCCTACGGATCCCCCGAAGGGTCTCTTTATCGGAGATCTTTTTTAGGACAGCCGGATGGTGCATGTGGGTGTGCGGGGTGGGGGTCCAATGAGGGTAAAAAAGTATGTGCAAAGTGAAAATTGAGTTAACAAACGGGGAGTAAATATGCAACAAATGTCTCATTTGTATACCCATAGCAGATTAAGCTGCTAAATAAAATCTTGTTCCTGTAGGCATCCTAACCCCAGGAATCAAGAAGGTCATGGGTCTGGGTCAACATGTTTTGCGCCTTCGTCGCCTTAAGGGTTGTCCGCGCTTCGTCAGGACCAATACTATAAAATTGAAGTGCACGTGAATTAAAATAAAATACCCTCTAAATTTAACAGGGCAGGCGGTAAGGTAGTATACCTATGGTCTGGCTATAGCTTCATTGTGTATACCGCTCCTGTTCAATACCTAGGGAAAGAGAACATCGTGAGACAAAAATATATGCACATCAGTAACAACTTGATGTCATAAAATGTGCCACCGCTGTGTGCACATCGATTACACATAAAAACAACAGAAATGGCATGCGAGACACTCAAGGCACAGGTGGTTACTCAATAGGGTAACCCCCCTAATGAGATATCATTGTCAAAATCTAGAGGAAAACACACATTGGCACAACCTACATCAGCTCGTCTAGCATGGGTGATAAAAAGCAGTTGCCCCACATGTGTTTATAAAAACAACTCAAAGTCTCAGTAACTGACGTAAATGAATGCAAGGTCGGCACCATCAGCCATGGGTGCCGTCAGAGTTACCAATCCTCGAGAATGCTCACCTCGCTTGTTGAGGGATGTCTCCTCTGGCAAGAACACTCGGCGCCCGCACATTACCGGGCTTAAAACCACTAGAAAAGTAAAGAAAAAGAAAAAGGAATATATGCAGCCATGAGTCAAACTGTGACCCCAGCTCAGAAGTTCCTGAGCCATGATCTACAGATATCTTCTGTGGAAACTAAATCTAAACTTACGTTTGTCCCGGGGTGCTGCCTACTGTGCACCTACCCAGTCCGAGTGTCAGCCAATAGTAAACCAAAATTGACACGGCGTTGGTGCTCATTATATGCTTCAGGCATGCACCTGGGAGTAAAACCTTTTCCGGGAAGTCCTACGGTAATCAGAAGGTGACCGCATGCGGGAAAAACGCGTGTTTAATGCGCATGGGCATGTGTCCGGGTAACTAATCCCTGATGCATGCGCAATGGATAAATAGGAAACATGATGCCTATAGGGCCAAATAACAAGCTTACTCATGTATTACTAAAAATGGCCGCATATTAAATTAATAGGCAATTCGTCTTAAAACGCATAAGCGCTCCACATCTTAATTCTATTATACCCGTGTGGATACAATTAAAACCTTACTTTTCTTCCAGTTTTTGGTACTTTAACTGGAAGAAACCTCACAAGCAAATATATTTTTGAGCATGCCGCTCATCATCAGAGGAAAAAAGGGAAGGGAAAACCTTTGTGTAGGAGGCTGGCTTAGTATATGGTGCACACGTATTTAAGTGAAGCACCCTGCACTAATACAGGCAACCATTGTGGTGATTTTAGTGGTCTTAGACAACCATAGAAAGCTCTCTAAGTGGTAGCTGTGGACAGCAGCCTTCAGGCTTAGCCCAGAAGGAGTATTAAGCAGCTTGTTTGACCAGAACAAATCATGTAGTGTAGGTTAAACGAAAAAAAAACACCAAGTGTAGTTATAAAAATAGTTATATTTATTATACAAATTCACTATCACATTGGTATATCTCCTACACGGAGTTATCAACACAATACTCACAATATTTCAAAGGTGAGTAAGCACAAATACACAGTGTTCTCCAGTGGGAGACCAAACCATATACTAAAGAAGAGGAATGTGAACTGCAACCGAAGTCGAGACCTGATCCAGAACACTCAGAAGAGCTGAAGACACAAGGAACCACCCGAGGTAAATATCCAAAAACCCCATGGAGGCTGCGTGCAGAGTGGAAACACAGCCTTGTACTCAATGCAAGTAAATGGGTATATTTTGGTTGCAGTTTTGAAGAAGGATCCTTCCCAGTGGACCCTGAAGAAACCCTGTGGAAGATGGAAGGTTATAGAGTCACCCCACCTGTGAATACCCCAGGAACCAGGATACATACACATGGGAAACCTGGTGCAAAGTGATGTTGGAAACTGCTATAGACCAAAATTGAGGACTTCAGTGAAGATGCTGCTCGCGAAGAAGATGAAAGAGTCTGTTGAAATCCAAAGATGGATTTGTGAAGTAAAGTGCCTGTAAGCATGGAGGACAGAGTCTATGCCACTCTGGAGTGACCAAGAGGCATGGAAGACCAATGACCACCAATGACTGAAGATGCAGGAGAGTTGACGGGGACCTTGTTGTTGCAGCTGTGAGGACCACACGACGCTGTGGAAGACCAGGAGCTGTTCATCAGCTGTCCCACATCGGAAGTCGAGAACCAGGGGGTCGGTGTCCGGTGGGAGCGCCAACATGCCTTGGCAGCAGACACAGACTTCGAAAAAAAAGAACGTGCACTTATGAGACACGCAAGGACCAAGGGACACACCAAATGCATGAGAGTCAGAGTAGGCCCCGAGCAAGCAGGGGAGCCCATTGAAGCCAAAGAAGACCCTTAAGAGAACACACAGGCTGAATGATCAGGAGTCGCAAGAGGATCTTGAGCATTTTACCAAGGATGCAGGCCCACGGTGCAGAGAACGCGGTGAAGATGAAGATCCTGGCACAAAGAGATGCTGGAGCTTCGTTGTAGCCCGAAGATCTCTGGAGGACAGAGTCAACAAGCCTTGGCAATGGAAAGTTGAAGTGGTGCACAGGGGTGCTGTTCCAGTGGTTCCGACGAGGGATACTGGCCTCAAACGGGATGAAAAGTCAGTGCAGGCCTCGAGGGAGATGCAGAACCAACACCTATGTTGCTGAGACTTTCAGAGTTCATAAGACCTCAGGAGCAGCAGACTGGTCAGCTTCCTTGCGGTACCAGCAGATGCAGTGGGAGTGACTCCTCCACTCCAAAGGAGATTACTTCAGGTATATTAGATACCCAGAGGCCTGGAGAAGAACCTGGATGAAGCACAGGCACAGACAACGCAGACCACTGGCAGGACGACGAGACCAGGAGCAGCAGGAGCCTTCCTTGATGCATTCTTGGTTCCAGGAGAAGTCGAACGAAGTCCAATGTGCACAGACGGTTGAAGTGGGAAGTGGTTTTTGATCTGAATATTGCCCCATGACGCATCTGAAGAGCCACCCACAGGTAAGCCCTGAAGTACCCTAAGGAAAGGGTTGGGACGATTCAGGGGTCCCTCCCAGAGGAGGGGCTGGACAGAGGCAAGGATACTCCCATGTCCTTTTTTCAGTTTTACACAACAGCGGGAGCCAAAGGTTCCCTGAACTGGTTTCAAATGGAGTATGCAAGGAGGACAACCAATTTGCCCTTCAAAGCAGTCTGGTGGCGCTGGCAAGTGCCTCCACCCCAGCCCAATACACAAAGTCACGTCTGGGAGGTGGTCACCTCGCTTTATCTTCCCCTGATCGAGCGCAGCTCAGCAAGAGGAGGACAAAATCGGGGTTGTGGTCGACAGCAACACTAGCTTGCTGTTAGATCCTGAAAGGCTGGTACTAGGAATACAGGGGGCTCCCTAGGGTATACAGTTAGATATAGCCCCAAGGGGTAGTTAGACATGTCGTAATTGACTTGAAGTCCACTATATGTATAAAATGGCTAACTGCATTTACAAAGCTTGGAGAACCGAATCCTGGGTTTGTAGGGGGTGTCCTGCCCATGCAGGGCACCCTTACACGTATAACCGGGCACCGTGCCTTCAGGATTGAAAGGCTTACCTTAGGGGTGACTTATAGGTTAAGTGTAGTGACCCAGACGAAACATATCTGTTGGGAGTGGTGCTAGCACCAGCTCACACAGCCTGCAATGACAGGCATGTAGTCACAGGTTGAGTGCTCTCTCATGAGAGGCATAATACATGCTGCAGCCCATGAGAGACCCCGGTATACCTATGCCCTGTGTACCATAGTACCATATACTAGGAACTTATCAGGGTAGACCAGTATCCAATCTGGAGTATACCTAAGTACTCACCATGTCCATTTTAGGGAAGAAGCACAGAGATGTGGGTCCTGATTAGCAGGATCCCAGTCAGACGAGTTTGGAAAACACAATGACACAGCAAAAAGTGAGGGTGATCATGAAAGCAGATCTTACTTTCCTACACCCCTATACTAGGGTTGTATAGGGGATATTCATCTTTTGGTTATTAGAAGTCTGGCCATGTTATGGCTGTGCCATTGTGGTATACGTTCCGCCGGTTGTAAAGACCTGATGTGGTTTTTCTGCTGTTAGCCGATATTATTTTTTCAATATTGTCTTTGACAGGTCATGTGGTACAAGGACTGCATGTTGTACGGAGCCTCACTGTATGGTAGAACAGGCTCAACCCTTATCTGACCTTCATAAAGGACAGTGCAGATGTGTGGAATTCCATAGCCAGACGCCCAGGACATATTGTTTTTGGGGTCAAGGGCAAGAAGTTTTCATGTGCACAAACCCCATGGCTGCCGGTTTGCAGTACCACATTATGGATCAGGGAAGGGGACTGTCGCAGGTAAGGCATTATTTGTGTACATATGTTAATACTGTTCAAACTTGTACCTATGGTTAAGTAACTGAAAGCCTTTATTATTAGGGTGAGTGCTCTGGGTAATGTTGTAAGCTCTGACTGCACTACTGACAGTGATTCCAGTACAAAGATGTGTACACACTGTATACTGCTCCTAGAATGCTAGAATGCTCTCTGATTTGAAGCAAATATTTTCAGGAGCATAAAAAGCAAGATTGATGATTCTTTGCTTTCAAAATAAAATGTTCATAAAAAAATGAAAGCAGCAATAAAAACATTTTGCTAAACTACTGTACAATTTCTGGTGCCATTTCTTTGCAGCATCATTTAGTAACATGTGTTGACGCATGCTAGTAGTTTCCAAAAATAGTCATAATGGAAAATCAGTATAACCAATTTCAAGAAAATTAAGGGAAACGAAAATAAACATGCATTGGCAAAGCCAGTAGGTCTGAAATTGGTGGCCAACTTTTCAGTTTTGTCATTGTGTGACTGGGCCCTCACCATGATAACAAACTTGGCAAAAGCAAAAATTGTTTTTGGTCTCAAAAAACACACACTGCCACAGTAGTTTCTGGCACTGAACAAAACTACTTTGTGTGCCAATATGCTCCTTGTGAAGGAGCAGAATGCTGTCACTCACAGTGAAGTCAGCCGATACAGAGAGAGAGAGAGAGAGAATTTTAATAAATGCAAAAGGTCATGATCAACGCCAGACGGAATTAGGGGCCCAATTATTAATTAAGTCTCAAAAGTGCACCCATGGTCTATGTCCTTGCATTAAGTGCAGTTATACGGCTTTTGTGAATTTCCAAGAATTTACAGAAGTAGGACAATAAATAGTACTCCTAGAAGGTATTTGTGAACTGCATGTTAGCTTGAGCAGATATGCATGCGGAGATTTGCCCATGCGAAAACTCAGTGTTTGCAAGTAAACCTTCCCTCCAACCACTGTTTTCCCAACTCTGGAAGAAGGTTTATGTCTGCCAATGTCAGGAGTACATTTCCAACATTTCTCAGTATGAGAAAAGATTAGAAAAGAGTTGTTGAAAACCATTAAAACATACAAGTTAGTAGGTTTGCACACATTGAAAGGGCATGCTCACCCTGAAACTATTGCTTACCACTACCCTCAGCCCCAGTATGTAGATCTTCGGAAACGTGGCAACAAAAGGTGACTGCAAGTATTCAAACACTACTATGGTATGAGCCCTGGAATAATCAGAGAGGCTATATTAGAGCTCTTATATAATGGGATTTTTGCCATAATGTGTTGCCGCACTACATGGAACCAAAGGGACAAGTGGATTTTGTTACAGGACAAGTAGATTTATGAAGTAACCTGCCCCATGGGCAAGTGGATATTTTATTAATTTCCACACCTCTGCGGACATCAATAAGTGTATTTTTTCACCGTAGACAGAGATATTCCAAGACTGTAGCAGCTCTCCTTAAATATCTGCAAAAGATGAACTCACCTCAGTAGCAAAACTAGGAGGGGAAAGTAACCCTGAGGCTAGAGAAGACTCCAGCCCACTAGCCTCACCAAGTGCAGATAGCCAATTCTCCTCTATAGGATGTGGAATACTCTCTAAAATACGCTGTAACCGCCCAGACTCATCTGTTTCATCATGAGAGGAAAGTGGAAAAACAACATTCTCGTCAGTTGGCTCTAATGGCTTCACACCCGACGCAGAGAAGGTGACGCCTCAACGTCAAGATGAAGAGGAGAAATTACTATGATTGGTGGTGTCGACGTTAATACCGGAGTTGGTTGATCAAGGATAGACTCCTAAGGTGGAGACCCTGAAGGGCTGTGCACCGGCGCAGAAGCAAATTTGGGCGATGATGACCGGCGCCGACCCAACAACTCAGACAGCCAAACTTGCACCAAGGGCGAACCAACCGTGCGGCTCCTCTCAACTCCATGTGGCTCCTCTCACCTCTATCAGGCCCCTCTCACCTCCATGGGGCTCAACGGCACTCCATCCAGAAGAAGGTGGGGGCCCCGAAAATAAGATGCAGAGAATTTATTACTATCTCCAAGCTCCTTGAAAAACAGAGAGGAAAGGGACGGAGTTGTGTACAGCCTCCTTAACCTGCAATCGAGAGAAGCTGGGAGAGACAGAGTCTCCACACGGAGAAGTCTCGGGGTGCAGCAACTTTAAATGCCTGCGCTTACTTTGATAAGTCGTTTGAGAGCGACGTCCCTGTGAATGGATAAGACTCCTGGAACGGCCCTGTGAACAACTCTCTGATCGAGAAGGAGACCAAGGCCGACGTGAAGTGTCTGTAGAGAGCGTGCTACTAGAAGTTTCAAATGGCATTCCTTGAGCGCCTTCGTCTTCAGCTTCTGGCAGGAGCTTTCGGAGTTGTGGAGTTCCTCTAAACACCACATACAAATGGAGTGCAGGTCTGTAACCAACATCAGAAAGGGTTATGTTACTTACCCTGTAAGCATCTGTTCTTGGCATGTAGAGCTGTAGATTCACATGCTTTACATACTCCTGCCATCTAGTGTTGGGTCCGGATGTTTGCATGATATAGCAGTATTCTCTTAAAGCGGCAGCTAGCCAGTAGATGTTGCAGTTGCCTGGAAAAGTGTCTTTAGCACTGCCTGCCCTACATTGGCTTGCTTGCATGTAAATTGTTAAAAATGTAAATTGATACTTGTATAGCACACTACTCACCCGCAAGGGTCTCAAGGCGCTTGTACGAATACCGCTGTGGAACCCATCCTGGCTTTCCCTGTGAGGTGTCCACTCCTGGGCACCCCCAAGGTGGAGGCCAGGCATCCTTAGCGTTGTGAGGGCCGTTGTGGAGATTAAGCAAGCTATTGCCCAGAGTTGCAGAGTGGGACTCCATGATTGGAATAGGCACCGAGGCGAGAATTATCAGGTCCGTGAAATTTTTGAGTTCAAGACCCGCCGAGGCGGGGAATTGAACCCTGGTCTAGACCTCAGCATCAGGGTCTGCCGCTCTAACCATTGAGCCACACTTCTCCACTCCATGCTAGTGCATCCACACAATAGTGTTTGGTAAATGTGTGTGGTGTAGACCATGTTGCTGTTTTACAAATGTCAGCTATAGGAATGTTACCTAAAAGGGCCGTAGATGTCCCTATTTTGCTTGTAGAATGCGCTCTGAGGGTATAAATAAAGTTCTTTTAGCTTTTGTGTAGCACGTTTGAATGCACTTAACAATCCATCTTGAAATAGTAAATTTAGAGATAGGATTGCGTTTGTGAGGTGGTGCAAATGAAGTGAACAGTTGCTTTGATTTACGAAAATCTTTTTCCTTTCAATATAGTACAATAAAGCTCTTTTAAAATCAAGTGTATGAAGAGTCTGTTCTGCTACTGAATCTGATTGAGGAAAGACAGGTAACTCAACTGATTGGTTGACATGAAAAGCAGAAACTGCTGTTGGAAGGAATTTGGGATTGGTGTGAACGAATATATGTGTAAGCTAGTCCTCATTGTGGTAAGTTTAGAAGGTAACAGATAATGTTTTGAAGAGAAGAATCATTTTGTTGTTGATACAGTAGATAACAAATCGTTTTCACTTTGCTGCATAGCAAGCTCTGGTGGTAGGTTTTCTTGCTTATCTCAGAATAGTCATACAGTCTTGTGGCAAATTTAAATATCCACACTCTGACTTAAGAAGCCAAATTGCTAAGTTGAGCTCCTTGTGATTCAGATGCTTGATTTCTCCATGGTTCTGAGTGAGAAGACGAGAGGTGAGATGCAGCTTTTGATGTGTAACCACTGACAGTTCTAACAGGGTGGTGTACCATGGTTGACAGGCCGGTGTGGGATCTACCAAAATCAGTGTGATAGATGTTTGCCTGAGTTTCCGAACCTGAAATGGAAGGAGTGGGAGAGGCGGAACAGCGCAAGCAAATATCCCTGACCAATTCATCCATAGGGAATTGCCTTTGGTAAGAGGGTGAGGGAACCTGGAGGCAAAGTCTTGGCATTTTGAGTTCTGCGGTGTGGCAAAGAGGTCTATTTGTGGAAATCCTCATTTTTGAAATTACGGAAGGAGAACTTGTGGGTGAAGTTCCCATTTGTGTATTTGTTGTTTGTTTCTGCGGAGGAGATCTCCAAAAATGTTGTCATTGCCTGGAAGGTGCTCGGCTAGTAGATAGATGTTGTGATAAACTGCCCCACACCAAATGGTCTGAGAGGGGCGTGATAGTTGTAGAAAATGTGACCCCCCCCCTGTTTTTGTATATAGTACATTGTTGTCATATTGTCTGTCCGGATTAAGACAACTTTCGTTACCAGGTGAGGTAGAAAAGCTTTCAATGCTAGTTGCTCTGCTTGAGTAACTGCATGAATGTTCAGGCTGAGAAGTATTGGTTGACTTGAAACTGTTGTAACAGCGTTTGTAAATTCCAAATTCTGGATGCATTGTGATTTGTTGGAGCCATGTGAGTTTTAAGAGGGGCTCCTAGGTATGGTTGTGTCTGATTGAGTGGAAGATGGGATTTCTGTACATGGACTGTGGATCCCAAATGATGTAGAAGATTTAAGGGGATCTGAGTGTGATGCACACATTTGAGATGCAAGTTGGCTTTTATGAGCCAATCAAACAAGTTACTTACCTTCTGTATCGCTTTTTCTGGTGGATATAGTATCTGCCTGTGGATTCCTCACTTTTTAAATGACACCTGCACCAGCATAATGGCATGGCTCCGCTCGCGACTCCATATGACGTCACCAGAGCCACAATAAGACCTCGTCGGCGTGCTCATGTCAGTTTTACCCATTCATTCCGTGCCTACGAGGCGAACAGGCAGACTGACAACATATTTGGAGTACAAACAGTATATAGAAAAATAGGAAATAGGAAAAGCTCAAGAAAAGACAGAGAAATAACCATGTCAAATAACTAAAAACTCCTTTGGTATACAAAGGTGGACAATGGGGAGGAGAGTGTGTCAGAGAGGAATCCACTGGCAGATACTGTATCCACCAGAAAAACCATTACCGAAGGTCAGTAACTTATTCTTCTGATGGATACATCTGCCTGTGGATTCCTCACTTATTCAATTGAATCCCACAGCAGTCCCGCTCCCGGAGGAGGGTGTCCACCAACTCATACCAAAAAATCCTGCAGCACAGAGCATGCAAAATGGCAATCCCTCCTAAACTCCAAATCCAAACAGTAATGTTTTGCAAAGGTGTGGAGGGAGGCCCAAGTTGCTGTTTTACAAATGTCAACAACAGAAGCACCTCTAGCTAAAGCAGAAGACGACTTATCTCTGGTGGAATGAGCTCCAATACCTTCAAGCGGTTCCTTCTCGGCCAAGGCGTAGCAGATCTTGATGCACAAGATGATCCACCTGGAGAGTGTTTGCTTGTAGACAGTCTTGCCTTTCATCCGACCAATGTAGCCCATAAAGAGCTGACAGTCCAGTCTCAAATCTTTGGTTCTGTCCAGATAGAAGCAGCCACTCATCTTAGGATCCAGACGATCAAGTCTCTCCTCTTCGGAAGAGTGAGGGGGGAGGATAGAAGGCAGGGAAGGTAATAGATTGCCCTAGATGGAAAGGAGTAACCACCTTAGGCAGGAAAGCAGCCCTGGTCCTGAGAACAATCTTTTCTGCATGAAGTGAGGTTTAGAACTAACAGCCTGAATCTCACTTACCCTCCTGGCCAAGGTGATAGCGATCAGAAAGACCGCTTTGAAAGAAAGAAGCCTCAGCGGACAACTATGAAGAGGCTCAAAAAGAGAACCCATTAGGAAAGTGAGTACAAGATTTAAATCCCACTGAAGCATAATGAAAGGAATCGGAGGAAACCTTTTGGTGAGGCCCTGAATGAACCTCATAACAATTGGAGATTTAAATAAATAGGGCAGGTCCGGCAAACCGAGGAAGGCCGAAAAATATTCCTTTACAGTGGCCACAGCACAGCCCTGCTGAGCCAAGGAAAGAGAGAAACTCAGCCTCTCAGACAAACGGCCTTCAAAGGATCAATGGACCTCTCTCCACACCATTACACAAATTTGGACCACCTGGAGGAATAAATATATTTTCTGGAGTGATAAAATAACGTCCACCACATCCGGTGGGAGAGATAAAGAACTCAGATTGCACCGTTCAATCTCCAGGCATGAAGGTGCAGGCTCTGGAGGTAGGGGTGTAGAACCTGCCCCTGCGACTGCGAGAGGAGATCTGCCCTTAGTGGGAGACAGAGCCGAGGGTGCGATGAGAGGTGAAGTAGATCTGTGTCCACACCCTTCTTGGCCAATCCGGGGTGATCAATATGACTTGGGCCTGGTCTTGGCGAATCTTCCTCAGAACCCAAGGAATCATAGGTATGGGAGGAAATGCATAAAGGAGCTGCGAACCCCAATCCAACAAACACGTCCCCCAACGCTCTCTGCATTGGAAACTGGAGACTGCAGAACGATGGGCAGTGCATGTTCTTGTGAGTGTCAAAGAGGTCCAGCCGAGGAAACTCCCACATTCTGAAGATGTGATGGACCATCTCCGGATGAACCCACTACTCTTGATCGCCCGAGAAACGCCGACAGACTGTCCGCACGCACATTTAGCACTCCTGCCAGATTTGTCATCACACAAATCTGATGGTCCTGAGCCCAAGACCAGATTCGCAGAGCCTCTTTGCAGAGACGAAAAGACCCTACTCCTCCCTGTTTGTTTATGTACCACATAGCAGCAGTGTTGGCCGTCAGGACCTGAACCGACTGACTGCGAAAGGAAGGAAGAAAGGCCTTGGGAGCTAAACGTATCACCTGCTATTCCAGCAGGTTGATATAAAACAACCTTTCCTCCGGAGACCAAAGGCCTTTGATCTCCAGGTTTACCAGATGAGCACCTCACCATAGAGCGGGGGCATCCGTAATTACTGCGGCCACAAGTGGAGGAAGATGAAAGGGCTTTCCTTGCGACAGATTGCCTTTCACACTCCACCAAGACGGATCAGCTGCAGTGTCTCTGGAGATCCTGACCATCTCCCTGAGATCTATATTGTGCTGATACCACTGCCTGCTGAGGCACCCCTGGAGTGTCCTCATGTGACAGCGTGCAATGTTGACTAACAGAATGCAGAAAGCGAACAGACCGAGCAGGCGTATTACCTTCAGGACTGGAACAACCTCTCTATCGTGAAAAAAAGGAATCCTCTCTTGAATGTCGAGAATCCTCTGCAGAGGCGGGAAAGCTCAACACACAACCGTGTTCAGTACTGTACCTATAAACAGGTTGCGCTGTGAGGGCACCAGGTTAGATTTGGGCACATTTATCGCGAAGCCCAAGTCGAACAGCTGTGCAGTCACGTGCAGATGAAGCACCATCTCTGGTGACTTTGCCTTGAGCAGCCAGTCGTCCAGATTGGGGAAAATAGGAATCCCAGACTTCCTGAGATGAGCTGCAACCACCGTCACCACCTTCGAGAAGACCTGAGGGGCGGAATTAAGACCAAATGGAAGGACTGCAAACCGGTAGTGCTGCGACCCTACCGTAAAATGGACATACTTCCTGTGCGACTTCAGGATGGGATTGTGAAAATCTGCATTTTGCAAGCCGATCGACATCATCCAGTCCTCTTGATGCAGCGCCTGAAGAACCTTGAGTTAGGGTCAACATCTTGAATTTCTCCTGTTTGAGGTAAATATTCAAGACCCTGAGGTCTAGGATAGGCCTTAATCTGCCATCCTTCTTGGCAATCAGGAAATACCGGGAGTAGCATCCCTGACCCCTTTCATGCTCCTGGACCGCTTCCATTACCTCCTGCTGCAGAAGCAGTAAATAGTCCTCTGAACACCAGCCCTGGCGAGGAGGGTAAGGAGGAGGAAACTTCCGGAAGGGATGGGCGATTCCATTTTTCAAAAGATTCAAAACCCAAAGGTCTGAAGTGATACATTTCCAGCCTTGAAGAAAATGGGATACCAGACCCCCTACAGGACCAGCATGCTCCTAGATGGGGGATCTAGAGCTGTTTTCCTGTGGTACCAGTGGTGGAGGCAGGAGAGGAAGAAGAAGAGAAGGAGGAGGAGGAGAGTCGACGGGATGCACCCCGCAGACTACCTCCGCCCTTTCCTCTGTAAGATCTATACTAAGGATTCTGCTGCTGCTGAGGCTGCCAACGGTCGTGAAAGGAAGCCGCCAGACGGCGCACCGGTAGGGTAACCTGCTCTGGGAATCATGCCATGCACTGCATTAAGAAAATGCGAATGATCGGACCCAGGTCCAGGAAAGGGTGGATAAGGAGCAGAGTCTGAATCCACTCGAGGCCGAGTAGGCGTTTGGGACGTCAGACCCAAAACAGGAGAGGCTGCAGGCACAGGAGAAGAAATCCAAGGTTCCTGAGAATCTCTTGCCAACGGAATAACCGTGGTGCTGGAGAACCCCATGGCATCGGAGAGTGAGCCGGAGTCGCTTGAGAAGGTGAAGGCAACGGCGAGATGAAATCTTTAGAGCGACAGCGCAAAGCCCGAGACGGTGACCTCGAAGCTCTACCCTTCGATGAACGACGTCGGAAACCGTGCCTTCCCTTCTTCTTGTGCTTCCTCGACTTCGAAGTGTGCAAGGTCGACAAATTCGATTTTGACTTCGATCTTTTCGGCCTCTCTTTTCTTGCCTTCGCCATAAAAAGCTTAGCCTCACACTCCTTCAGAGCCTTTGGATTAATTTTTAACAACTAGAGCAGTCTCCGACGTCGTGGTCCAAAGAAAGATACCACGAACAATGTTCATGGGGGTCAGTGATAGACATATGACCCCCCTCCCCCTCTCTGCAAGGCTTGAAACCAGACTTCTTCGATGTCACCATAGCACTGCTACACCAAAGGAAACAGCAGAAACAAAGTAACTTGCGAAGAAAATGGAGAGTCCCAGAGAATTGTTATGCGTCAACAGCGTGGAAAAAAGGGAACTGACGACAGCACGCCGACTAGGTCTTCTTGTGACTCCGGTGATGTCATTCGGAGTCGCGAGCAGAGCAGTGCCATTATGATATCCTCGTCGATGTCAGAGAGGTAGAAACAAGTATTTTGTGGAATGCTGGCGCTGGGGTAATTGAAAAGGTTAGGAATCCACAGGCAGATGTATCCATTAGAAGTCTAAGCACCTCCGTGGAAATAGCAACGAAAGGAACCTCTATTAGACGGAGACTGAAGGCACCCATTGATTTCGCCACTTCTGTGTTCTTTTTCATCTTTTCTAGTGATTGGTATTTCTGAGGTCCAAAAAGATGTTCTTTGTCGATTGGTACAATTAGAATAGTCTATTGAACCTCTGGTTTAATAATAGGGATTCGGTATCTGCAGCATTTAAAGCATACATAATGGATGAATTTGAAATAAGCTTGCCTTCTTGCAATATTTTCTTGGCCTATTTTCTTGTGTTCTTCTGTAAGATATTGTAATAATTCTTCCATGTCATCCCAGTGTGCCCTATCATACTTAGCTAACCGCACTCGAGTGTTAGCTATTCTCCATTGATTGGCTAATTGAGCAGCTACTGAGCAGCTACTGTTTTCCCAGAGGCAACTATTAACTTTGATTCCTTATCAGGAGGAGGTGCTTCTCCTGAGCTTTGGGACTTTGCTCTTTTATGAGCATTTGAAACTACCAAGGAATCCAAAGGCAGCTGACCCTTCGCTGCTAGGCCTTTTCCCTCTTGTGCTAAGCCTTTTCCTGGCTATTTGGGGTAGTTTGCACTTAGGCCCCTGTAACTTTTTGACCACTTAAGGTATCCACACCAAATTTGCGTCCATTTCTTCCAACATCATGGGGATTTTAAAGGTACCCATGGTTTGACGATTGCCCTGGAGGGGACCAAGAAATAAGCCAAAATACAGTTTAAATTTAATTATTTTGTTTTGGAAAAATGGTACAAAAGTGCTGCAGAAGAAAGCGTCTGTTTTTTTTCCTTCAAATGGTATCAACAAAGGGTTTGTGGTGCTGAAATCACCATCTTCCCAGCTTCCAGGGACTTACAGACTATTATCATTAAACCTAAGTTTTTTACACAGTTTTGGCATTTCACTGGAACATAGCTTATTTTTGCAATTTTTTGTAATTTCAACCTCCTTCCAGTTAGTGGTAGAAATGGCTATGAAAGTAATAATGGATCCTGAACAGCTACACATTTCAGAAATATAGACACAATTCTGAATTTAGCGAGGGGTCATTTGTGTAGATCCTTCAAGGTTTTTTCATAGAAACTAAGTTGTTGAAAATAAGAAAATTTGAAACCTGCAAATTCTTCTAAGTAAGACAGATTTTTTAAAACAATATACCGTTACATCCACGGGACCCTTCTGGTTGTGGCGATATATAGGACTTGTAAGTTCACCAGCAACCATTTTGAATATAGCAATTCATTTGGTAAAATATAAACAGCGAAAAATAGGTATGAAAGATACCTATGTATTTTCGGAGTGGGAACAAAATATAGAGTTTGGAAACAGTAGCTATTTGCACACCTCCAAAATTGTTGGTACCCATACTGGCATCTAAATTATAGGATTTTTTTTAAGTGACTTCTTTTTTTACACATCGACTTAAATTTGGAAGGCAGAAATGCATCTTAAGTCAATAGGTAATAACAGTTGCTCTACAATTCTGCGTTCCCCAAAGTCTCCCCATAAAATCAGTACCTCACTTGTGTGGGTAGGCTTAGTGCCCAAGCCAGGAAACAGCCCAAACCACAATGAAGACACTCCACATTTTTACAGTCTAAATAGAACCTTTTTTTGCAAAGTGCCCGCTGTGGATTTTCAACCCTAGCTCAGCCAGCACCTAACGAACCTTAGCAAAACTATACTTTTTTAAAACTAGACACCCAGAGGAATCCAGGATTGGGTGACTTGAGTGGCTCTCACCAGGTTCTGTTGCCCAGAATCCCTTGCAAACCTCAAGCATTGTAAAAACAAAAACACATTTTCCTCAAATTTATGTGATGGAAAGTTCTGGAATCTGAGTGGATCCACAAAATTCCACCTATCCTGCATTCCCCAAAGTCTTATGATAATAAAAGTGCCTTACTTGGGTGAGTAGGCCTAGTTTACGTGACAGGAAACAACCCAAAACACAATGTGGACACACCACATTTTTACAGTGAAAACAGTCCCTTTTTTGCAAAGTGCTTAGCTAGGGATTTTGAACCCTAGCTCTTCCGGCACCTAGAAAAACCTAGCAAACCTATACATTTTTTAAAACTGGAAACCCAGTGGAATCCAGGAGGGGGTGACTTGTCTGGCTCTCTTCTGGTTCTATTAACCAGAATCCTTCGCAAACCTCAAACATTGTGGGAAAAAACCCATCTTCCCCACATTTCTGTGATGAAAAGTTCTGGAATCTGTGTGGATCCACAAACTTCAACCCACTGAGCATTCTCCGAAGTCTCCAGATAAAAATGGTACCTCACTCGTGTGGGTGGGTCAAGTACCCGTGACAGGCATGGGCCCAAAATGTATTGAGGAGACATCAAAACGACCCATTACACAATTACCTGGCTTTATAAGGGGGGCCCCTGGGTGTTTCGTCAATTTTGGTGATTTGTACAGCTAAATATGAGGTATGCAGGGGATTCTGGGTAGGAAAACGTAAGGGGAACCATGCAAGCTATACCTCACTGGACCCCCCAGGGTGTCTAGTTTCCAGAAATGTGTGGGTTTGGTAGTTTCCTCTAGATGGCTGCAAGGGCAAGGAGAAAAAACATGGTGCCCCCCCACTGCAATACCAGGTCATTTTATAATAGGTATTTTGAGGTTTCCAAATGACGTGGCCCACCAACGTGAGTGAGGTACCATTTTTATCAGGAGACCTGGGAGAACGCTGGGCAGCAGGAAATTTGTGTCAGCCCACACAACTTTCCCAGACAGAAACTGGAGAAGAAGGGGATTTTTTTCCAGCTAAATTTGATTTGCAGGCAATTCTGGGTAGGAATTCTTTGAGGGATCCACGCAAGCCATACCTCCCTGGACTCCTGGGGGTGTCTAGTTTTCAGAAATGTGTGGGTTTGATAAGTTCCCTAGATGTCAGCCGACCCACCGGCCAAAAACTCAGGTGCCACCCTTGCAAAACCAGGTCATTTTGTGATAGATAATTATGATGTCTCCACAATATGTTTGGGCAATCGGGGCTATCGCCTAGATATGCCAATGAGGGGTGGGGTGGGGGCATTGGTATGCCCATTCAGGGCAGGCCCTACCCCTGAACTAAACCCTGGTGCCTAGTGGGGAGTGATCAGGGGCTATTGCCCCCATCTGCCTCTGGGGGGGGGGGGGTAGGGCAGAGAGGTTTTGGTAATTTTTTTATGGTGGGAGCATTAAATAATCCCTGGTGCCTAGTGGTCTTTCTGCCCCCCGGGGATTAGAGGTAGCAGAAAGTCTTGCCTTTTTTGGGGGGGCAGGGAGCTGGTTCGTCTTTTTTATCTTTCGATGGCGAATGCTTCAGCATCAAGGGGGTATCATCTCGGTTCAATCCCGAACCGGAAGGCTTGACTTTGTTTTGGTGCGGATCCGAAAGCCGGGGAGTTGGAATCAGAGTCTCGGTGTCAACCATGGCCTAATGGCAGTGGTGACCCAAAAGCATTTTGCGGGATTGGAGTGGGTTTCGTGGGCAAAGGGACATTGGCACTCACAGCACCCTGACCAGATGGAACATCGTGGGAATTGAGTGGCCTCCATCTCATCTTGTTCGGCCTCTTTGCAGAAAATATCTGGAGTTTCTTCAATAGACTGTTGCTGCATGTCTCTGCGTCAATCAAGAGGGTCTCTTAGAGTCTTCTTCAAACGCGTCGCAGTCTTCCTCTTTATGCTGCTGGGAAGGATAAAGATTACAGACCTTATAAAGATTGGTGTGCGGGATTTTAGAATGTCACCTAGAATTGGAATGATGTCCGTTCCATCGGCAGAAGACTGGATGCAGGATCTTCAAGTGGAAACGGAGAAGAACGAGGCCTGAAGGCTGCGGTCAGAGTTTTTATGGATAATAAAAGTTTTCTGAGGTTCTTAGACATATAGAAGTTAGTAACGCGATGGAAAACAATACCGGAGAGGGTAGAGTGAATTGCAAACCGAAGGGATCCAGATTGACAGTTTCGTATCGCAGCAATACACGACCGAACCTGGCGCCGGAAAAAAACATTCTAACAATGGAGTCGATGCCATTTCCCACTATCACCGAAAGGAGTCACCTTACCTCGTGACTGCAAAGACGTCTTTGAACTTGCAAACATACGGACCCACCAATATATGGCAGGAGTATGCAAAGCATGTGTATCTACTGCACACATGCCTCGAACAGCACAGGTCCAATCAACAAAACCTCTCGAAAGAGGCCAGAAGACAGCCTGAGGAACTGCTTCTCTGTATCCATGTTACAGTGTGGAAAAGAAGGAACTGACGTCCGCGCCAGAGGGGATATATAGGACTACACTGACGTCCAAACTGGAGGAGATGTCATCAGGGAATCATACGATGCCATCTCCTGGCATGTAGAGTTACTGCTGAAAAATGTCTGGATCTAGTCTGAGTCCTGGGGAGAATTCAAAATCTGAGTCCAGATGTCTCTTTGTGTAAGCCTGCCTGCTCAGAAGCACAGCTACCCAGGGTTAAGCTAAGGTTTAACAAATAAAACCTAACTGGTACTCAAGGGGATGGTAAGTGTATTACACAGTGAGGTCTCAACTACACCATATAATACACCACATTCCTCTCACAGCCCATATGGTTTCTAGACTGGGAAATAAATTATAGGCTAATAGGACACTACAAGAGCAAATGAATAGAAACTGCTGACAGATACCACAATTAAAATAGACCAGAAGCTTTTATAGTTAAGATAGACTTTAATTCTGCACGATGTTCTACAAACCTGTCATAAGGCAATGAGCTGGTAAGGAGGCTACCCACAACTGCTGTCCTGTGCTGTGAAGCAAGGATTAACACTAACTGCACAGCTGCCTTTTTTACATGCTCTTCAGTGGACTTCTGCAGCTCTTCGTGAATTCGTGCAATGATCTCGGGCACCTGAAAGAGAAAAATCAAACCTGGAAGTCTTGCAAAAACTAGACACAGAATGGGCATGTTTGTTCAGGTTTAAATCTGTAATGATTTTTCTGAGAAAGACTATCTAACTGCAGATTCCTAATCTTATAATATTCCCAGGGGATGGACTGGATATGTAAACTCTTCAACAGTATCTGTGTATGCCGGTGGGTGGCATCAGGCGTCTCCAATTTGAAAGTGACTTGTGCGGTGTAGGAGAGTGGGGTCTGCAATCCTATGGTCACCCCAGATTTTTGCTTTCCCTGGCTGTGGGCCTGCTAATCAGACCCACAGCCTAGCTGTTCTCTCTCTAAATTGACAACCATGTACTTTAGGTGCATTTACCAATTGGTACTGGGCCACCTTATCAGTCCCTGTACAGTGTACCTTAGGTGCCCAGGGCATAGGTGTACCCAGGGCCTACCAGGGGCTGAAGCATGTAATTATGCCAATGCCATCTGGATCCTGTTCCATTAAACGGCTGTGAGGCTGCGTTTTTTAAGTTGGCTCTCCAACCCAAAGTCCCTCTTTCAGGTCTACTAGTATATCGCCCCCCAGGTTTTGGCAACGCCTGGCAGTCACAGCTCTCCGAACTCATAGCCTCGACCTTATCTACTTCTAACAACTTTTTTGTCATTGGCGACCTGAATGTTCATTTGGACGATCAAAATGACAATCTGGCCTGCAACCTTATTGCAGACCTGGCTTCCATGAACCTCAGCTTATCTAACAAGGGCTCCACCCATAAAGGTGGTCACCTTTTAGACCCAATTTTCTCCAACAGTATCCACGTAAAGTGTTCCGCAGCGGTGCCTATCATCTGGTCCGATCATTTCTTAATTATATTCACTGTCACAAACTATGTGAACACACCCACTTACAAACCTGACACCAACCCGCAGAAAGGGGATTTGAAAAAATTCGACCCCATTGCTTTTAACAACATTTTATCTGATCTTAAGCCAGAAAACATATTTGCGTCCAATGATATGGATGGGATGGCCAGTGCTGCTAACGACTGGCTCTTAGAAGCCCTAAATACCTGTCTTCCCATCACCCACAGGAAAGGTATTATCCATAAAGCCCCCGCGCCCTGGTACAATGAGACGCTCCGCTTACATAAATCAAAATGCAAGAAATTAGAACGTTTATGGAGGAAAGACTACTAACTTTCATCGGGCACCGCATATAAAACTGAATTGAAATGTTATCATAAGGCGTGTGCTACAACCAGAGCCATCCACGTCAACAAATCCATAAACCAAGCAATAAACAAATCAAAAACCCTATTCAACGTGGTGAAGGAGCTCGCGGGTTCACAAACCACGGCAATGCCTCCTCAGCTTTCCAATACGAAATGTGATGAGCTTGCCCAGTACTTTATTTCCAAAATGACAAATATACATCAGGACATCCTCGCTCAAAGCAAAACCCATGTTTCCTCCACCTTCCCTCAGACTAATAACGTGGCTATAAACACTCCTGGGTCACCTCCGCCTCTATTGCTGGCTTGGCCTGACCTCTGCCCGATAACTCTCTTAGAAATTTTGAACAAAATCAAGTCAGGATCCCTGCTAGACCCTTTGCCCGCCCCGATTCTACGCTCCCTGAACTCTTTGCATTTAGCCACCATCTGCAAAATGTTAAACAACTCACTTGATACTGCTACCGTTCCTAGCTGTCGGAAACATGCCATGGTCACCCCGCTCTTAAAAAAGCCAACAGCTGATCCTAAAATATCCGCCATTTACCGTCCCATTTCGTTACTACCGGCTTTTTCGAAAGCCCTGGAACGCCACATCCATGCTCATCTTTCAAAATTTGTAACAGACAACAACCTGCTACATCCTTCCCAATCGGGATTTCGCCCCGGTTTCTCCACGGAGTCGACCCTGCTGGGCGTTACGGATAATCTGCGTCTGCTCTTGGATCGAGGAGAAACAGTTGCGCTGATCTTACTCGATCTCAGCGCAGCTTTTGATACTGTGTTACACAGTATCCTTCTTAAATCCCTCGCTGCCATTGGCATTGGAAACAAAGCATTGGACTGGCTCGCATCCTTCCTGTCTAACCGCACTTTTCAGATTTTCTCCAAGTCATCGTCCTCTAAGTGTCATCCATCCACTCATGGGGTACCCCAAGGGTCTATTCTTAGTCCTCTTCTTTTTAATTTATATGTCACACCTTTAGTTTATGTTGCACAATGTTCTGGATGAAATCTTTTTTCTTATGCCGACGACTCACAAATTGTTTTTTCACTGTCTCAAACTGATCCCACGGCTCTCTCCCCTCTGCAAACAGGACTCTGCAAAATATCCGAATGGATGAACGACAACTTACTCAAATTAAACAGCGGAGAGAAGGAGGTTCTGATTCTTGGCAACAAACCTGATCTCTGGAACCTGAGTCACTGGCCAACTACCATGGGTCCCATCCCAATTCCATCTGAACAAGTACGTAATCTGGGTGTAATTCTTGACAGGGGACTATCCATGAAAGATCAGGTCAACAGAGTCACAGCTACCTGTTTTACCATTCTACGTTGGCTGAGCAAAATCTGCTGGATGCTCCCCAAAAACACCCAGAGATCTGTTGTGAATGCCTTGGTGACCTCCAGATTGGATTACGGCAACGTGCTCTATCTGGGGTCCTCAAAGGCCGTCACACGGCGTCTTCAGCTGGTACAAAATGCTGCAGCTCGGCTTCTTTGTGGCGGTCATAAACAGGACCACATTACAGAACGCCTGAGAGAGCTGCATTGGCTTCTGGTTGAAAACCTGATCAAATTTAAAGCTCTATGCTTTATGCACAAGATCAAAATCGGATCAGCACCCCTCTACCTTCAGTCCCTTGTCAGCCCCTACCTTCCTACTAGTGTTCTCCGTTCTTCATCCCTTCATCTTTTTAATGTACCTAAGTTCAAACTTACCAGAATGGGCGGTAGTTCCTTTGCGAACTTAGGACCCAGACTATGGAATTCCCTTCCGCTGGCCCTACGGATGAAACACTGTCACATGCGATTTCGCAGAGCGGTGAAGACCTGGCTCTTCAATCTCTAAATCTTCTGCCTTATGTTATTGATCTGTCTCTTAGCGCCCGGAAACCCTAAGGGGTAGCTGTCGCGCTTAATAAATTCAATTAATAAATAAATGCCACCCCTGGCTGGCCATCCAAAATAGACACAACTGGCTGCACGACAGCTGGGGCAAGGTGGTGTAATCACCCTTTGCTGTAGATATAGTATACCTATATCTCACCCTAAAATGGACACATATACTCCTATCAGTCACTCCTATGGCAGGCCTTATCAATCCTGAAGGCAGAGTGCTTGGAATTATGTGAGATGGTGCTCTGGCATGAGCTGAGCCCGTCTGCAGCTTGCGGAACCAAGTCCTAATAGCTGTTCCATGATAACGCTATACCATATACTCTTAAGTGCATTATCATCCTCGCGGTTAAATGCTAACTTTGGTATAGCATTATCAAAACATGTCGAGTAAGGTGTCATACGAATTGGAATACTACCCCCTCGCCAATTCTGGCGACGGGGGTAGCATTCCACCCTTCTAGAGGGACACGACATGTATGTAACTGTGAACCCCGGTTAAAGTTAACTCGAGCCTTGGCATCACAAAATGGATGCTGCCACCACAGACACAAGTCTGACCTCCTGCTGCTGGGAGTCCTTCCAGCGAGGGAGGCTTGGACAAAGGGTTTCCTGCCTTGGGAGGTGCTAGCACCACCCCAGACAGGATTTTGTGTATTGGGTAGGACAGGCCTGAAAGGAATGAGACATGCCTGGGGCACACAAGGTGCCCTGTGCATACACCGGTTCAAACCAGTTGCTGGGGCATCCCTGCCCCAGCTCTGGCGCAAAACCGGACAAAGGATAGGGGGTGTAACCACCCCCCTTCCTGGTCCCACCCAGGGGAGGGACCTAGTCAGTAGTGCAGCCCCCTTTAGGAGAATAAAGGTAGGAGCTGGTCCTATTCCAAATTAGATTATCCTGAACAACTTTACAAGAAGAAACTCTGGACTTCGACGTTCTGCTCCACAGAAGACTGAAGAATCTCCCTTGTGGGCAAGGAGTGTCCATCCTGCAACTGTAGGCACCATCAAGCGTCTTCACTTTGTCGTCTTCCCTTGAGGATCCAGACTTCAGAGCCCGACGAGACCCGGATTCCCAGACCTCTCCGACCTCAACCTACATCTGCAGCACAGCTGAGATCCGTGGGTGCGACGAGACACGTGGGACCGGCCATCTTGAAAGAACCTGCACTTCGCTTTCAGCACGACTCCCGAGGTAAACTCGACCAAGTGCTTTGGGGATTGAGAAGCCCCAGCCCCGAGCAGCCCCTGCACCGAAGATCAGCCCTCCAGCATCCACGAGATCTGCTTGGGGCCCTTCTGCTTGTTTGCTGCTCGACGCGTTGTCTGGTCACTTGCCGGCTGGCTAGTGACCTCCTAGACGACAAACCTTGAAATCTTCACTGCTGGTCTTGTTGCTCCAGACTGGCCCTTGCTCCCTTCCAAAAGAGGAGCACCCCGGACAGCCCTAGTCCGCACCAGACGCTTTTTCCACTCACCGCGTGGGTTGCCTTTGCCAAGGCCTGTTGACGCCGATTCAGGAACAGACACCGCCGACAGCGAGAGCCTGCGTGGGACAGCTCGTGCCTCCATCCTGGTCGTCGAAGACACCTCCTGGTCCACGTGGCTGCAGAGTCAAGCGTCCACTCTTCACATGATCGCGACATCTGGTTTCTTCCTGGTTCCACTCCAGTCACTGGCTAGTGACTTTGAACATTGTCCCCTCTGCTTTCAGGTCTTCAGCTTTCCTGATCCACCCTTGGATCACACCGGACATCTTCCTCATGGTCGCCTGCAGCATCTTTTCTTTCAGGCTCCATTGACTTCAACGCAGAAACCTGACACGACTTCGCACCTATGCACCCGCAGCCCGTGGGTGAGGTAACGAGAGCATTTCGGTGCTCAAGGGTAGCTTGACTCTCCTAGTGTCCAGATTCACAGTCGTTTTAGTCCTAACTAGTCAGGATTGTCCGTACTCACCTTTTTCTTGAACTGTACTGTCAATAGACGTTGTTACGCATCCCGCGTGTGAGTTCACACTCTGCACCCACGTCCTGTGGGCCTCCGTTTACTTACCTAAGGTTAGGATAGCGTAGTCCCAGCGGTCCTACAGCCCTGGACAGCTCCATTTTTTCTATCGACTTTCACATTCCATTTACTTAGTATATGGTTTACCGTGCCCCTAGGGCACCATTGTAATTTTGTGCAACTTATCGTATTTTTCCTAAGAGATTGTCATGTGCTTAGCCCTCTGACCTCATAAAGAGTTCAGAGGTGTTTGTTATTAATAAATATATTGTTTATTTTCATAACAACCTGTGTGGTGTCCTTTCATCTGGTATTCAAGGGGTTATATTGTGGTAAAACAGCTGGCTTCACATGCCAAAAGAGTTTAGCCTAAGACTGCTTTGTCCATGCTACCATTAGGATAGCTAGTCTATAAGGTTGACTTACAACCAATCACCATAAGGGTTGTTTGGACTGATACAAGGTGATCACTAGAACTAGTGTACATCATATATCAGGCCAACTTCTCACATGCGGTGCCTAAATAGGTGCCATATCCTCGTGCCAACGCCAATTTCTTTTGACTATTTCAGTGGCTGATACGCATAGCCACGACTGACCAATGTGTGAGCTGTGGGCAGAATCTAACATGGGCTTGGGGTGAAGAGACCATTTCGCAGAACAGGGAGGATGGGTGGGTCGGTGAAGAATCTGCTGTTAGTCTCTACCAGAAAAAGGGTTACCAAAAGTAACTAACTTGTTCTTCCAAGAGAAACTTTGAGCTGCAGATTCCTTACCTTAGAATGGATACCTAAACAATACCTCCCCGTAGGTGGGTAAGCACGCATACTCAAACCAGAAAGACCTTGAGGATCGAATGGGCAAAATGCCTGTTTCGATGGACGAGACTGTCCAAGTAGCAGTGCTTTGTGAACGTATGGAGTGATGCCATGTGGCAGCATGGCAGATGTTCAGGACAGGTAGCCCATGTGCTCACACATTAGAAGCAGCTTTGACCATGGTGAAATAGACCCACAATCCCTCAGAAGGTTGCTTTATAGCTACTTTATAACAGACTTTGATAGAGAGTTCAATCCATTGAGAGATGGTCTGTTTTTGCACCACCTTGCCTTTATTTACTCCAGCGAACCAATAAACATCTCATCAACTAGTAGGTGCCCTTTGATGTGATTGACGTAAAAAGAGAGGGCACTTTTTGGATTCAAATGATGGCGTCTCTCCTCTTCCTTAGAAAGAAGAGGCGGGGCAAAAAATGTGCAGTAGCGTGATGATTTGGCAGATGTGGAAAGGCGGCACCACTTTCAGTAGAAAGGAGGCACACCTAAGAAGAACTAGCATGTCTGTATAGAAGCTTGTGTATGTAGGTGTAACTGAAAGAGCTTAAAGTTTACTAACCCTCCTGGCCAATGTAAAGGTCACCAAGAATAATGTCTTAAGGGTCAGAAGCCACGGAGGACATCTATGCAGGTGTTCGAATGGGGAATACATAACCATCAGGACAAAACTGAGGTCCCAATGGGGCAGGACAAAAAGGGCAGGAGGGAACATGTGTTGCAGGGTCACACTTTTGTCAGATGTATTACAGAAGCAAGTATACCATTACCATGGAATACCTTTACCACACATACCTTAATAATAAAAAGACAAGTATATATCAGGTAAGAGAAAACTATGTGTATATATATATTACCTTATCAACCCCTAAACTCAAACACCCCTAAGCGCTGAACACACCCTTCCCACCCAATACCCCTACCCACCCTAAAACCTAAAAAAACCCTTACCACCCAATACCTCTACCCACCTTAACCACTAAAAACACCCTGACCTCCCAATATCCTTATCCAGCCCTAAAAACACCCTTACCAGCCTATACCCTTACCCACCCCATAACACTCTTCCTTACTCTAATTTCTAACACACACATATATAATGTATTTATTTATTTATTTTAAGGGAGTTTCGCCTGATATATACTTACATTACATAAGTGGTAAAGGCACATGCACGATAATGACTTGTGTGGTAAAGGTAATGTGTGGTAATGGCTGCATGATAATGCGTGGTATTGACAGTGTGGTAAAGGTTGTTTCACCGTTTGTCTGCCCTGGCATTCAGAGATCCCGCCAGGTGATGCACGTCCAGGAAGATTCTTACGGTGTTCCAGCCAAGTCCACAGGTGCAGAGTCCCCTGGACCAGGGCCTGCAACATGACCCCACCCTGAATCTTACATTACCACACATGCGGAAGTGTTGCCTGTGAACAGCTGAACCAGCCTTCCCTACATGGAAGGGTGGAATGCCTTGCAGCTCCAAAAGGTTTATGTGGGGCATCTTCTCTGCCAGAGACCAGAGTACTCTGATCTCCACCTCCCCTAGGGGGCCACACAATCCCAGTAGTGATGCACAAGTTACTACTTGTGTAACGATATATCTGTAAGAGACATTAGTTAGTGATAGATTCCTTACCTTAGAATATCCCCAGGCGTCAGACTGGATCCGGAATTTTTTTGCGTAGCAGTACCCTTGCGCGTCAGTAGGCTTTGTCTGCGGCTCCGCGTCCGTTGTCGGCGTCGTGGGCGCCATGATGACATCGTCGGAGTACTTAGACGCCGCCTCCGCGTGCTGACGTCAGTTCTTAGACACAGCTTTTCCGCGCCAGAAGCGCTGAGCCATGTTAAAAACCAACACTGGTGCCATTGAAACTAGGGCCCTGAAAAAGGATGACCTTAACCCTAGATATCGGTTCACAGAACGGGGAGGATGGGTGGGTCGGTAAGGAATCTATCACTAACTAATGTCTCTTACAGATATATCGTTACACAAGTAGTAACTTGTGCATTTGAAAGAGACACGTTAGTGATAGATTCCTTACCTTAGAATAGATACCCCAGCAAATACCAACCCCGGTGGTGGGTCTGCGAACCAATAATCACACCAGAAAGTCCTGGAGGACAGAACGGCCAAAGAAGCCATCCCCTCCGGACTTGACTGTCCAGGCAATAGTGTCTTGCAAACGTGTGCAGCGAGGCCCACGTAGCTGCCTGGCAAATGTCCTGCAAGGGCACTCCCCGGCCCAGGGCAGTTGTAGTCGCCGTGGCCCGGGTGGAATGAGCCCGCAATCCAACAGGGGGCTCCTTTTTAGCCAAGGAGTAACATGCCTGGATACACAAGATGATCCACCGAGAGATGGTACGCTTGTGCACCGCTTTTCCCTTCTTAGCGCCCACGTAACCAACAAAGAGTTGGTCATCCACCCGGAACTGGCGTGTGCAATCCAAGTAGAATGAAAGCGCACGTTTTGGGTCCAGACGGTGGAGACGCTCTTCCTCTTTAGAGGGATGCGGTGGCGGAAAGAAGGTGGGCAAGGTGATAGGCTGCCCGATATGGAAGGCCGTGTCAACCTTGGGCAAGAAAGACGGCTTAGTACGCAACACAACCTTGTCCGGATGGACAGAAAGGAAAGGGGGTGTACATGAAAGAGCCTGGAGCTCACTCACTCTCCTGGCAGAGGTGATGACAACCAGGAAAGCAGTCTTCAAAGTAAGAAGACGGAGAGGACAGTTGTGAAGTGGCTCAAAGGGAGCGCACATCAGAAACGTAAGAACCAGGTTCAAGTCCCACTGAGGCATCACAAACGAAACAGTAGGGAATGTGTGAGTGATGCCCTTTAGAAAACGAGTTACAATAGGGGACTTGAACAAAGAAGGTTGATCAGGCAGCCTTAGGAAGGCTGAAAGGGCAGAAAGGTAGCCCTTGATAGTGCCCAGAGCAGAGCCCTGCTGGGCAAGAGAAAGAAGGAAGAGAAGAACCTCAGCAAGAGGGTCCACAGCCTTTGCTGTGCACCATGCCACAAAATTGTTCCACCTGCAGGCGTATACCGACTTTGTGGCGGGACGCCTGGCTGCCAGAATGACATTACAGACTTCAGGAGGCAAGTCAAATGGCCTCAACTGTCGCCGCTCAATCTCCACGCATGGAGGTGGAGACTGGACAGGTTCGGGTGGAGGACCGTCCCCTGCTGCTGCGACAGAAGGTCCTCCCGAAGAGGCAGACCAACCGGGGGATCGACTGACATACTGAGTAGCTCTGGATACCAGTACCTTCGTGCCCAGTCCGGAGCCACAAGGATAACTTGGGCCCGGTCTCGCTTGATCTTCTTCAGCACTCTGGGCAGAAGTGGTATAGGCGGAAAGGCGTACAATAGAATGCAACTCCACTCGCGACGAAAAGCGTCTCCGAGCGAGTGCCGCCTTCGAAATTCCAACGCGCAGAACTGATGACATTGCGCGTTCTCTTCGGTGGCGAATAGATCTAACCAAGGCTCTCCCCACTGCTGTAAGAGGCCTTGCGCCACGTCCGAGTTTAGACTCCATTCGTGATCCATCATGCACCGACGGCTGAGTTTGTCCGCCATGGCGTTCAGAGAACCTGCCAGGTGTTGAACCACCAGGGTCACGCCCTGATGTTCCAGCCACTGCCAAAGGTGCAGAGCCTCCTGGCAAAGGGTCCACGACCCCACCCTGCCCTGTTTGTTGCAGTACCACATGGCAGTGGTGTTGTCCGTGAACACCTGCACTACACTCCCCCGAAAAGAGGGGAGGAATGCCTTCAGTGCTAGACGAATCGCCCGCATCTCCAGAAGGTTGATATGGAGCCGGGACTCCGCCGGAGACCAGAGGCCTCTGATCTCCGCCTCTCCCATGTGGCCTCCCCAGACCTGGAGGGACGCGTCAGTCACAACTACGTGCTCCGGTTGGGGAAGGGAGAGGGATCTGCCGCTGACCCAATCGCGGTCAGTGAGCCACCACTGCAGCTGTCTCGCAATGCCCTCCGAGATCAGGACAAGGTCGGATAGGTTGCCCTGATGCTGGGCCCACTGAAACTTCAGGTCCCACTGCAGAGCCCGCATCCACCACCGGGCGTGATGCACCAGAAGGATGCAGGAGGCCATCAGCCCCAGAAGCCGCAGCGTCAACCTGACCGAGACTCGGGACAAAGGCTGAAAGAGTGGAATCAGAGCCTGAATGTCCCGCTGTTCGGGAGGATAAACCGGAAACTGCGCCGAGTCGAGAACCGCTCCGATGAAAAGGAGCTTCTGAGAGGGGCACAGGTGTGACTTCGGCACATTGATGGAAAACCCCAGCAGGTGCAGAAGGTTTGCCGTCGTCTGGAGGTGGCTGACGACTGTTTGGGGCGAGCCCGCCTTCAACAACCAGTCGTCGAGCTAGGGGAAGACAAACCCCTAACCTGCGCAGATGAGCTGCGACCACCGCCATCACCTTTGTGAACACCCGTGGGGCGCTGGTAAGGCCGAAGGGGAGCACAGTAAACTAAAAGTGCTCGTGGCCAACTGTGAGAAGTTGGCCTGATGTGCAGTGTTCACTATTCTAGTGATCACTATATATCAGTCCAAACAACCCTTATTGATGATTGGTTGTAAGTCAACCTTATAGACCAGCTATCCTAGTAGCATGGATACGAGCAGTCTAAGGCTAAGACTCTAGAGGGCGTGTTAAGCCAGCTGTTTTACCATCACATTACCCCTTGAACACCCAGTGAAAGGACACCACACAAGTGTTATGAAAATAAACAGTGTATTTATTAGAATGACAACAACCCTGTACTCTTTATGAGGACAGGGTGCTAGGCACACAACAAAACTCTTACGAAAATACTTAAGTTAGCACGTTATACACAAATGCCCGAGGGGCACGAAAAACCATATACTTTAAAAGTGGAATGCGAAATTACTAGCAGGTAAGTACAGTACTAATAGGCTTTGGAATCGCTAGGACTTGACTAGGGAATCGTTAGATTACTTCTAGGAGACCTAGGGGACTCGGGTGCAGAGTGTGCACTCTCACGCGGGATGCGGGACAAAGTCTATGGGAGCTAGTAAAGGCAAAGTTAGTGTTCACGGGCGAACCCGACCTGGTAGGAAGAAAACGACAGTGGATCCTGACCCTAGGATAGTGAGGCTATGCCGAAGTTACCTAGCCCAGGGGCTGCAGCTGCATAGGTCTGAAAAGACGTCGGGGATCTCGTTGCCGGACCAGGAGCCTGGAAGAGGGAAGTTGCTGGCAGGCGACCAGTGAAGGAAAGTTCGATGGATCCAAGCCTGGATCAAGGAAGAAGAAAACCTGAAAGCAGAGGGGACCAAGTTCTTGAATCACTAGCCAGTGATTAAGTGGGCACCAGGATGGCACCGGGCGAAGTCACCTCGACTAGGTGAGCGGGCGACGCTGGCTCTGCAGATCTCACGGACCAGGAGGCGTTGTCGGCGACCAGGATGGCGAGGCGAGCTGTCCCACGATGGATGAAGCTGTCGGCGTCGAAGTTACCCAGGATTGGGCAACAAGCCTTGGCTAATTCAAGCCCACGCGGTGGACTCAAAATGGCGTCTTGAGTGGACCAGGAGGGTCCGGGGTGCTCCTCTTTTGGAAGGGAGCAAGGGCCAGCCTGGAGCAACCAGACCAGCAGCAGAAATGTCGTCGGGCGTCGTTCAGAAGGCCACAAGCCAGCGGGCTAGTAGCCAAACAACGCGGTGAGCAGCAAAAAGCAGAAGGGCCCCACGCAGATCGTGGAGATGCTGGGAGGCTGCACTTCGGTGCTGGAGCTGCTCAGGGTCGGGGCTTCTCGGACCCCAAAGCACTCACCAGGAAATTACTCGGCGGGCTTGCTGGAAAGAAGTCGTGCAGTCTTGAAGATGGCCGGTCCCTCGAGGTCTCGTCACACCCACGAATCTCAGCGTGACTGATGATGCAGGTAGAGGTCAGAGGTGCCAGGGAAGCCGGTTCTCGTCGAGCTGGGCAGTCTTGATCCGGAGGAGAGACTTGCAGCAGACCGCAGTGTTCTTAAGATGGTGCCTGCGGATGCAGGGTGACTACTCCTTAGTCACAAGGGAGAAATCTTTAGGAAGAAGTCTTGAGTTCCTTTCGTGGAAAGTAGTTTCAGGATTCAAAGATGATCTGATTTGGAAGGGGGCCAGTTCCTACCTTTATCCTGTAAAAAGGGGCTGGCACGCGACTAAGTCCTGCCCTAGGGGTGGGACTAGGAGGGGGGTGGTTACACCCACTTCCTTGGCGGGCTTTTCCCCAGCACAGGGTCTGGAGTGACCCTGGAACTGGTTCCAGCCAGCCTATGCACAGTGAGCACCGGGGTGCCACGTGCAGTCACCTTCCTCTAAAGCCCTGCCTACCTACAATACACAAAACCCTGTCTGGGACGGTGCTGGCACCGCCCCTGGCAGGAAACCCTTTGTACTTATCTCCTGCTCTGGGAGGACTCCCAGCAGCAGCAGGGCAGACTTGTGTCTCGGTGGCAGCATCCATTTTGTGGAGCTGAGGCTCTGTTTGACTTTAACCGGGGTTAGGGGTTACATACATGTCGTGTCCCTCTAGAAGGGTGGAATGCTAACCCCGTCGCCAGAATTGGCGAGGGGTTAGTATTCCAATTCGTATGACACCTTACTCGACATGTTTTGATAAAGCGATACCAGAGTTGGCATATAACCGCGAGGATTATAATGCACTTAAGAGTATATGGTATGCGATATCATGGAAACGGCTAAGGGATGGATCCCGAAAGCCGCAGACAGGCTCAGCTCATGCCAGAGCACCATCTCACACGATTCCAAGCACTCTGCCTTCAGGATTGTTAAGGCCTGCCATAGGAGTGACTGATAGGAGATCTGTGTGTCCATTTTTAGGGTTAGATATAGGTATACTATATCTAAAGCAAAGGGTGATTACACCACCTTGCCCCAGCTGTCAAGCAGCCAGTTGTGTCAGATTTGGATGGCCAGCCAGGGGTGGCATAATACATGCTGCAGCCCCTGGTAGGCCCTGGGTACACCTATGCCCTGGGTACCTAAGGTACACTGTACAGGGACTGATAAGGTGACTCAGTATCCAATTTAGATATGTACCTAAGGTACATGGAATCCATTTTACAGAGAGAGCAGTAGGCCTGGGGTCCTGAATAGCAGGGCCCCAGGTCAACTAAGTCAGAAAACCAGCAAAACACCAGGCAAAAAGTTGGGGGCAACCATAGTCAGGGATCTACCTTCCTACATAACCCCCCCCCAAACGAAAGGAGATAAGGCTAGCCTTGCCAGGTAAGCCTATATTGCCTGAGTGGCCATATAAGGAAGTACCAGCACTGGCATGGTTACCCCCTATCTCATGGTCCACTAAGCAATCCCTCACCCTAAGGGTGTCTGAGGGTCTCCACCATAGGGAATCTCTACCTGTGGTGTGTTTTGGCAAAGTAAAAGGCTGGTGCTGAAATGGAGTACTGAAGTGAGGCTCCACTAATTTTGGGCTCAGCTTCCTCCAATCATTTTCCACCATAGAGGCCTTTCTTTCCAAGACTGAGTTGTTTTGGGCTCTCAGGGTCAACCTCTGGCTACCTACAGCTGGAGGTTGGGTCCCTCTGTTTGGCTTACTGGAGGGACAGGTCAGGTTTGGGGCCCTCAGGTCCCAGGTTTGGCTGTGCCCAACAGTGTCCATCTGTGGGAGGTCCCTAACTAAATTTAAGGGGGATCCCTCAGGTGTTGGTTTTATTTTCACTTGGCTAGGACTACTAGCTTCAGTGCCCTTAATCTGCTGATTGGGAAATTCTTTTGGACAGGGGGCCCCTTGGGGTCCACCACTGGCCTCCCTGACCTCTACAGCCCTGGGCTGACTGAGGCAGGGTAGAGAGGGGCAGGTTACCTGCTCCAGACTGGGTCCCACCTTGGAAGGGTCCACTGACATCAGGGGTTCTGCCAGGCTAGGCCTGACTACCTCTGTGGCAGTTTCTTCACAAGGGGTCAGATCAGTTCCCCGAGGAGGCTGATCCTTTCCTAAAGTCTGGTGGGAGGGAGATTTCTCTTCCTCCTCAATACTCTCTGTCTGAGTGGAGTGATCCATAGTTTCAGGCTTCACAACACTATCATCTGTCTGAGTTTGAGCTGTGGCCATCACAACTCTCCCAACCTTTTCAGGAGGGGGCTCAGTTTGGGTGTGGGCTGTTACCATGACAGCCTTGACAACCTGTTCTGGGAAGGAAGTTGTCTGAGATTGGGTTGTGACTGGCACAACCCTCCTGACCTGTTCAGGGAGGACATCTTGGACCGGGGCTGTGGCTAACACTGCCCCACTAACCTTACCATGGGGGTTTACCATCCTAGAATGGGTTTCTTGCTCTACCTCAGCCCAGGCTGAGGTCTCTAAATCATTCCCCAGTAGGCAATCTACAGGCAAGTTGGATGTCACTGCCACTCTCTTGGGGCCAGTGACACTTCCCCAGCTGAGATTTACTACTGCCATGGGATGAGTTTTCTTCACTCCATCAATGTTTACCACCTGGTATGTGGCACCAGGTAAAAGTTGCCTTGAGGGGACTAGACTCTCAGTCACCATAGTGATGCTAGCCCCTGTATCTCTATAGGCCTCAACTCTTATACCATTGATGAGGGGCTCCTGTCTGTACTTGCCCAAAGTGTTGGGACAAGTTGTGAAGTTGGCAAACCCCATGCCAGTCTCACAGACAAGAGTATCTAAGTTTGGGGACCTGGTTAGGCCAGAGTCCCCAGGAACTCCCAAAGTAAATGCACCCAAATTCTTGGGGGCACTCCCACCACCTGGGGGATTACTACTAGTAGTAACAGGAGGTTTGGGAATGTTACTTGGGGGTATGTTTTCCTTATTGTTATTCTTTGGGCAACTGCTGTCAGTTTTTAAATGACCCACCTGTTTACAGGGATAACAATAAGGTTTCTTCTGGTTGTTGGAAGGATTCTGGGACCCACCCCCCTCAGAGGATTTTTGGGGCCCTGATGTGGTTTGATCTGGAGATTTATTCCCACCCTTCTCTTGAGGCTTGGTTGATTCCTTTTTCTGGTCACCACCTTGGTTCTTGGGCCTAATCCTGGTTCTGACCCATTTGTCTGCCCTCTTACCCAATTGTTGTGGAGAGGTCAGATCAGAGTCTACCAGGTGCTGGTGTAATAACTGGTTCTGACAATTATTTAAGACTTGCTCTCTCATAATAAGATTATACAATCCTGTGAAGTCAGTAACCTTGCTACCCAGTAGCCAGCCTTCCAAAGCCTTAGTGGCACAATCAACAAAGTCAGACCAGTCCTGAGACTGAGTTTTCTGGGTATCCCTGAACAGCAACCTGTACTGCTCAGTGGTTAAGCCAAACCCATCAACCAGTGCATTTTTCAGGACCTGGTAATTGTTAGCATCCTCAACTCTAGTAGTGAGGAGCTTATCTCTACCTTTGCCATCAAAGGAGAGCCACAGTATAGCTGCCCACTGACTCTGGGGAATGCACTGCACAGTGCAGGCCCTCTCCAGAGCAGCCATCCATTTCTGGATGTCATCCCCTTGCTTAAAGGGGGGCACTATTTTAGTCAGGTGTTTAGTATCTAAACCCTGCTCTCTATCTCTTGGGAGATTGCTGCCACCAGTGGGTGCTAACCCACTCATCTGCTGCTCTCTAGCAAAGGCAAGCTTCTCTTTGGCCAGGGCAAGTTCTTCCCTTTCAATCCTCAGTTCAGCTTGTCTCATCCTAGCTTCATGCTCCTTTCTCTGATGGGAAGTAAATCTCCTCTGTGGAGGATTCCTTCTCCCCTGAGAAGAGGCATTAGAGTGCAGAGATCTATTGGAGTCCCTAGAAAGAGATCTATCTCTCCTAACTCCAAGGTTAGGCCCACTTCGGGTTAGTACTGGGGGTCCCCCAGATCCTAGCCCAAGTAAGTCTAAGTTGGCCCTGGTTAGCCTTCTGACTACCTCAAGACCTTTGTCTACCTCATCCCCAGAGAGTTTCTCTTGATCCTCCTCCTCAACTGCAGTAGCAATGTTGGGGAGATCTGGATCCCCAGAGGTTCCCTCTAAGGCTGGCATATTCCCATCTAGCTGAGAAAGCTTTCTCGCATCATAAGTCTCTAAGAGGCCTATTAAAAAGGGAATGGTGGGGTTAGACCCCTGCTTCAGTTTTCTGGAGACACAGATTTGTCTCATCTCCTGAAAACTGAGAGCTGCATATCTTGAAGTGACCTGTGGAGGGTCAATACTGACCAGGGGAGTCTCAGTAGATTCTCCCTGGGTAGACATGCTTTTCTAGTGAGGTGTAAGTGGTGCACTTACCTACACTATATGTTTGCCTACTGATCCCTTGCTAGAGTTGTAGTTTAGGGTGTGCTAGGCCCTAGGAGCTACAACAGCTGGTTCAGTAGAACTCAGAGTATTCTAAGCTAAGTTATATGTACCTTTAGTACTTATGTGATCTTTCACAAGATATTCTTAGGGCATGTGTGGTAAAACAACAGCAAGCTCAAATCCAAACCGCTGCTCACCAATGTGAGAAGTTGGCCTGATGTGCAGTGTTCACTATTCTAGTGATCACTATATATCAGTCCAAACAACCCTTATTGATGATTGGTTGTAAGTCAACCTTATAGACCAGCTATCCTAGTAGCATGGATACGAGCAGTCTAAGGCTAAGACTCTAGAGGGCGTGTTAAGCCAGCTGTTTTACCATCACATTACCCCTTGAACACCCAGTGAAAGGACACCACACAAGTGTTATGAAAATAAACAGTGTATTTATTAGAATCACAACAACCCTGTACTCTTTATGAGGACAGGGTGCTAGGCACACAACAAAACTCTTACGAAAATACTTAAGTTAGCACGTTATACACAAATGCCCGAGGGGCACGAAAAACCATATACTTTAAAAGTGGAATGCGAAATTACTAGCAGGTAAGTACAGTACTAATAGGCTTTGGAATCACTAGGACTTGACTAGGGAATCGTTAGATTACTTCTAGGAGACCTAGGGGACTCGGGTGCAGAGTGTGCACTCTCACGCGGGATGCGGGACAAAGTCTATGGGAGCTAGTAAAGGCAAAGTTAGTGTTCACGGGCGAACCCGACCTGGTAGGAAGAAAACGACAGTGGATCCTGACCCTAGGATAGTGAGGCTATGCTGGGACACCGAAGTGCCGAAGTTACCTAGCCCAGGGGCTGCATAGGTCTGAAAAGACGTCGGGGATCTCGTTGCCGGACCAGGAGCCTGGAAGAGGGAAGTTGCTGGCAGGCGACCAGTGAAGGAAAGTTCGATGGATCCAAGCCTGGATCAAGGAAGAAGAAAACCTGAAAGCAGAGGGGACCAAGTTCTTGAATCACTAGCCAGTGATTAAGTGGGCACCAGGATGGCACCGGGCGAAGTCACCTCGACTAGGTGAGTGGGCGACGCTGGCTCTGCAGATCTCACGGACCAGGAGGCGTTGTCGGCGACCAGGATGGAGAGGCGAGCTGTCCCACGATGGATGAAGCTGTCGGCGTCGAAGTTACCCAGGATTGGGCAACAAGCCTTGGCTAATTCAAGCCCACGCGGTGGACTCAAAATGGCGTCTTGAGTGGACCAGGAGGGTCCGGGGTGCTCCTCTTTTGGAAGGGAGCAAGGGCCAGCCTGGAGCAACCAGACCAGCAGCAGAAATGTCGTCGGGCGTCGTTCAGAAGGCCACAAGCCAGCGGGCTAGTAGCCAAACAACGCGGTGAGCAGCAAAAAGCAGAAGGGCCCCACGCAGATCGTGGAGATGCTGGGAGGCTGCACTTCGGTGCTGGAGCTGCTCAGGGTCGGGGCTTCTCGGACCCCAAAGCACTCACCAGGAAATTACTCGGCGGGCTTGCTGGAAAGAAGTTGTGCAGTCTTGAAGATGGCCGGTCCCTCGAGGTCTCGTCACACCCACGAATCTCAGAGTGACTGATGATGCAGGTAGAGGTCAGAGGTGCCAGGGAAGCCGGTTCTCGTCGAGCTGGGCAGTCTTGATCCGGAGGAGAGACTTGCAGCAGACCGCAGTGTTCTTAAGATGGTGCCTGCGGATGCAGGGTGACTACTCCTTAGTCACAAGGGAGAAATCTTTAGGAAGAAGTCTTGAGTTCCTTTCGTGGAAAGTAGTTTCAGGATTCAAAGATGATCTGATTTGGAAGGGGGCCAGTTCCTACCTTTATCCTGTAAAAAGGGGCTGGCACGCGACTAAGTCCTGCCCTAGGGGTGGGACTAGGAGGGGGGTGGTTACACCCACTTCCTTGGCGGGCTTTTCCCCAGCACAGGGTCTGGAGTGACCCTGGAACTGGTTCCAGCCAGCCTATGCACAGTGAGCACCGGGGTGCCACGTGCAGTCACCTTCCTCTAAAGCCCTGCCTACCTACAATACACAAAACCCTGTCTGGGACGGTGCTGGCACCGCCCCTGGCAGGAAACCCTTTGTCCTTATCTCCTGCTCTGGGAGGACTCCCAGCAGCAGGAGGGCAGACTTGTGTCTCGGTGGCAGCATCCATTTTGTGGAGCTGAGGCTCTGTTTGACTTTAACCGGGGTTAGGGGTTACATACATGTCGTGTCCCTCTAGAAGGGTGGAATGCTAACCCCGTCGCCAGAATTGGCGAGGGGTTAGTATTCCAATTCGTATGACACCTTACTCGACATGTTTTGATAAAGCGATACCAGAGTTGGCATATAACCGCGAGGATTATAATGCACTTAAGAGTATATGGTATGCGATATCATGGAAACGGCTAAGGGATGGATCCCGAAAGCCGCAGACAGGCTCAGCTCATGCCAGAGCACCATCTCACACGATTCCAAGCACTCTGCCTTCAGGATTGTTAAGGCCTGCCATAGGAGTGACTGATAGGAGATCTGTGTGTCCATTTTTAGGGTTAGATATAGGTATACTATATCTAAAGCAAAGGGTGATTACACCACCTTGCCCCAGCTGTCAAGCAGCCAGTTGTGTCAGATTTGGATGGCCAGCCAGGGGTGGCATAATACATGCTGCAGCCCCTGGTAGGCCCTGGGTACACCTATGCCCTGGGTACCTAAGGTACACTGTACAGGGACTGATAAGGTGACTCAGTATCCAATTTAGATATGTACCTAAGGTACATGGAATCCATTTTACAGAGAGAGCAGTAGGCCTGGGGTCCTGAATAGCAGGGCCCCAGGTCAACTAAGTCAGAAAACCAGCAAAACACCAGGCAAAAAGTTGGGGGCAACCATAGTCAGGGATCTACCTTCCTACACCAACCGTGAACCGCAGGTGGGCCGGCAGGATGGGGATGTGGAAATAAGCATCCTGCAAGTCCAACGCTACCATCCAGTCTTCTGGGTCCAGGGCAGCTAAGACGTAGGCCCCCTTTGCCCTTCTTGGGTACCAGAAAGTAGTGGGTGTAGCAACCACACCCTACTTCTGGCCCAGGAACGCGCTCGATGGCCCCCTTGGCCAAGAGGGCCGTAACTTTCTCCTGCAGAAGCCGCAAATGATCCTCCGATACGCTGTGGTATTGCGGTGGCATGGCTGGAGGGGTCGTCTCGAAGGGGAGGGAGTAGCCCCTTCGGACGATTTGCAGCACCCAATTGTCCGAAGTGACAGTGTGCCAGTGGAGGAGGTGATGGCGAACCCTGCCCCCCACTGGCGACACATGGGCCTGAAAGCACGGACTAGGAGGGCTTTGAGGCGGATGCTGCAGAGGAAGGTGCGGACTGACCTCGCCGTTGTCCCCGACCGCTGCCACGGCGGTTTCCACGGCCGCCACCGCGTTGGGTATTACCCTGCGGCGCGTGGCTGGCAGCACGTGTGGGTACACCCCTTCCGTGGCCACGAAAGGAGTGAAAGGCAGCCGATTGCTGGCGCGGGCCGAGAGGCCCAAGGACTTGGCCGCAGCCCTGGAGTCCTTAAAGCGCTCAAGCGCATGGTCTGCCTTGTCGCCAAAAAGGCGACGGCCATCAAACGGCATGTTCATGAGTGTATTCTGGACATCAGCCGAGAAGTTGGCGGATCTCAACCAGGCGTGGCGACGAATCGCCACCGTCGTTGCCATCGCTCTGCCCAGTGAGTCGGTGGTATCCAGTCCACACCGAATAGAATAACGTGCCGCATCTCGGCCTTCCACAAGGGCTTGGCCGAGTCTAGCCCGTACCTCCAACGGGCATTCTGGCAGCACGTCCACGACCGTATCCCACCGGGAGTGGATGTAGCGGCCCAAGAGGCATGCGGTGTTGGAAGACCGCAGTCCCAAACTTAGGGAGGAGAATACCTTCTTGCCGTATTGCTCATACCTCTTGGATTCCCTGTCAGGCGGAGCAGACGGGAATGCGGTCTGGGAATTGGAGGCCTGGATCACCAGGCTCTCGGGGGTGGGGTGGATGGACAGGAAACAAGGGTCGCCCGGGGCCGGGCGGTGGCGTCTGGCCACGTTCCTATCTACAGGCGAACCTGTAGCGGGCCTGGACCAAGTGCCCATAAGAAAGTTGGTCAAGGCCTCATTAAACGGCAGCAGAGGCTCAGCCGAGCTTGACTGCGGTTTAAGGACCTCAGTGAGGAGGTTAGTCCTCACGGCCGCGATGGGGAGTTCAAGGCCCAAGGCCTTGGCCGCCCGCGTCAGTACCACACTGTAGGCAGCCCCCTCCTCCGTAGCCACGGTAGGAGGGGAGACAAAGCCAGTGTCCGGTTATGTGTCCAGACCACTGGCATCCCCAAGTCCACCTGTCCAGTCCTCCTGGGACTGACACTCCCGTGTCAGAGGGTCCTCAGACCCCTCCCAATCCTCCTCGTCACCCATCTCCTGGTACCCAGGGGTGTCAAATGATGGGGCCGGCTCATGAAAGGTGAACTCTCCGAACGGCGTCTGAAGCGGCGCACAGCGGCGCCGCTCCGGCGCCGGAGCGAGGGAGGCCTCGGGGACGGCGCCGCCCGAAGACGGCGCCGGGGGCGACAACTGAGGGACCGGCGCCGGGGAGGTCGTTTAGTCCACCGGCGACGACCCGGATCCGGATCCAGTGTGGGCCTGCGGCGCCGGGCCCGCGGGCGGCGTCGGGGACGAAGCACCCGACGGCGTCGGGCCGAAGTCCCCGACCCACTAGGGCCCCCAGACGGGTCCGCTGGGCCCGGAGGCGCGGAGGAGCCCGTCGGGGGAGTGAGGGACCTCATGGCCATGAGAAACCGCTCTATCTCCTCCGGCGTCGCGCGCGGCCCAGGGACCGGAGGGTATGGGGCCGGACGCGACGCCTGCGACTCCGACGGAGCCGCGTGGGCGGTGCCACCTGAACTCCCAGCCGCGTCGCGCGAGCGTCAGGGGGGGGGGGGGGGGGGAGTCGGAAGAGCGATGACGTCTCTTCGACTTATTGTGCTTACCTGACCCTGAGGAGTGATGTCGACTCCCGGAGATCCGATGGCACCGCTCACGCGACCGGTCCCTCGACCTCCATCCGGACCGGGACCTTTCCTGGTGCGGGGCCGACTGCCGGAGTTCGAGTCGCTTGCGGGACCGCTCCCGCCCAGCCTTCGAAGTCAGGGCCCGGCAGTCGGAACAGGTCTTGTCGTCGTGGTCGACGCAGAGACAGTGGAGACACCGACGGTGAGGGTCGGTGACCGACATCAGTCGGTCGCAGTCCTCACAGGGTTTAAAACCTGGCATCCCTATCGGCACCGTCTGGAGTCGAAGGCTCGAAAAAAAAACGATCAAAAAAGATCAAAAAAGTTTAGTCAAAAAAGACTAAGGTACCACTTTTTCCGGATCTGCGCTGCTGGCACAGAAAAAAGAAGAACTAACGTCAGCACGCGGAGGCGGCGTCTAAGTACTCCGACGACATCATCACGGTGCCCACGACGGACGCGGAGCCGCAGACGACGCCTACCGACGCACAAGGGTATTGAAATGAAAAAAAATTCCAGATCCAGTCTGACGCCTGGGGATATTCTAAAGTAAGGAATCTATCACTAACGTGTCTCTTTCAGATGCACCAGTTAGCACTGTAAATTATGGGTGGGGAAAGGAGAGGGGTCTGCCTTTGACCAACCACTGTTTAACAACTACGAGGCAGATCTTTTGTAGTCTCCTCTGAAATTTGGAAGAGATCGGAGAGATTCCCCTGATGCTTGCCATTCCCAAAGTCAGCATATGCCATGTGGCGTGCTTCACCAGCAGTATGCAGGAGGCCATCAATCCCTGTAGCCTAGAGTCTCACTGAAATCCAATGCTTAAGGCTGAAACATCGGGTATTCATAGCCCGAATGACGTCAATGCTCCATTCTGGAGAATAGGTGTGAAACTGCATCTCCAGAATGGGTCCTACTTCTGAGAAGGAGCTAAGGGTTCAGAAATGAGATCTAGCCCTATTCTTTCACACCTCTGTTTCAACCGGCTCCGAAAGCGCAGAGATACTCCACCTGGAGTCGATTTCAGCGCTATACAAACCAGTAAATAAATAAATAAAGAGTGACTTTGACATGTTCGTAGGAAAGTACTTCTTTTTGTCATGCCCACCCCCACTTTTTGCTCACTGGTACGGATGCTTTTGAAATGAAGTGCGCTGGGTCCCTGCTAACCAGTCGCCAGTGCTCTTTTCCTGAAATGATACAAATGTTAATTGTAACCCAACTGGCAAGGACTTTAGCACCCCTATAAGTCCCTGGTAAATGGTACCCCTGGTACCCTCGGCATGGGTACTAAAGAGGGTCCCTAAAGGCTGTAGCATGTATTATGCCACCCTAAGACACCCACAGACAAACTGCTTGAAACTGCAATAGCAGGATGCGTGAAATGGTGCAAACCCTTCTCAAAACACGATCTTGCTCACCACCTGTGTGCAATGCCAAAATACACTACATGTACTATATGTAAGTCACCCCTACAGCAGGCCTTTAGAGCACTAAGGCAGGGTGCTCTATATTACATGGGAGGGCTGATCTGCAATAGCAGATAAGCCCCTGTAAAGCCTAGTTCCATTACTAGTTATGGCAAGTGATCATCAAGTCATTTTAAAGCTATGTACTGGGCACTAGTCGTTACAAGTTACCCAGCTACATTACAGCTTTACTGAAAATAATCATGTTTGGTGTCAAACACCTTGTCTTAATAAATCCATACAGATTCCAGTATCGGATTTATGAAGACATGCTCCCAGAGGGCACTTTAGAGGTGACCCCTGTAACCATACTAGTCAGTGTGTTGTCTGACTTGACTGGCATCGTCCAGCCTGCCATCAAAGACTATTTATTTATTTTATTTGTGTGTTTTATAAAGCGCACAGCTGCCCCAACGGGGTGTCCCGGCGCTAATAGATCTGGAAACAGAGGACGCAACAAGAAAGGAAAAAGAGGGCTATAAGCAAAAGAGATGGGTCTTGAGGGACTTTCGAAATGCAGATTCTGTCTGACAAGCACAGAGGGCAATCGGGAGCTTGTTCCAGCGCTGAGTAGCACACACTTCAAATGTGTTCCCTCCTGAACGGGTTCTTTTAAATCTGGGGGTGGCGAGAAGAAGTTGGGAATTTGAGCGCAATGTTCTAGCGTTTTGATATGGACGTAAGCTGCTTTTCAAATGGGCTGGTCCTTTACCCTTCAAAGCTCTATATGCCAGTGTCATGGCCTTAAATACACATCTCTTAGCAATGGGTAGCCAATGCAATCTGCGGAGATGTGGAGAAATATGTTGTCTGAGAGGGATTCTCTCCACCAGACGAGCAGCAGCGTTTTGGACAGTCTGGAGTTTATTACATAGACCTGCCGTGATGCCCAGGTATAGCGCATTGTCGTAATTGAGATGAGAGGTTATCAATGCGTGGACCACAGTCTTACGACAGTCAGTAGGCAGATGGTTAATGAGCCTGTTTATTGTTTTAATCTTAGCAAAACAGGATGCTGCTACTGTTTGTACCTGGGCATTAAAAGTAAGGTGGTTGTCCCAGCGGACCCCCAGGTTCCTGGCAGAGTCTTTAGGTATGGGGGCTTGACTCAAGGCTCCAGGCCACCAAAGGCTGGATTCCAGAGGAGACGGTGAATTAAAAAACAAGATCTCCGTCTTTCCTGCATTAAGTCTTAGGGAATTAGAGTCCATCCATTTAGAAATATCCCTAAGGCAGGATTTCAGAGGGTCAAATGCAGAAGCAGAGGGCTCATCAAAGGTAAAGAGTAGCTGAATGTCATCAGCGTAGGAAGTAGTTTTAATCCCAGTCCGCGCAATAATTTCGGCCAGGGGAGTAAAGTAGACAAACAGGAGCGGGCTCAAGGAAGAGCCCTGAGGAACTCCCCATTTAAGTGGTCTGGCGGGGGAAAAATAGGGAGAAGTGTATACCTGCTGTGTGCGGTCAGATAGAAAGGAAGTGATCCATTTCAGCACGGTGCCGCCTATACCCAGATCCCCCAGCCTTCTCAGCAGAGTCTAGTGAGAGACGGTGTCAAATGCTGCCGAGAGATCCAGTAGCACTAACACCGCCCTCGACCAACGGTCCAGCGTCCATTTCACCGAGTCAGCCATTTCAATCAGGGCTGACTCCATGCTGTGGCCAGACCGGAAGCCATGCTGAGAGTCATGCAAAAGTCCGTGGGATTCTATGTAATTGGCAAGCTGGGAGTGTGCCAATTTTTCCAGGATCTTAGCTGGAGCAGGCAGAAGCGATATTGGCCTGTAATTACTCGGATTGTCCGGCTCCGAGTTGGGCTTTTTCAGGATGGGAACCAAGGAGGCATGCTCTATTTGGCAGGAAACCTACCTGTTCTCAACGAGTCGTTCCAAATGTGGTTGAGGAAGGGGTTAAGAAGAACTGCCAATTTCTTATATTGCTTCGCCGGCCAGGGATCATTCGGTGATCCGGATTTACATTTAAGTAATTCTGCAATGGTGTCAGCTTCAGATATATCTGCGAATTCTAAAAGGGCAGGGAGCCGTGTATTCTGAGTAATAGGTTCCTCCTCCAGTTCTGCACGGAAACGGGAAAGGAGGTATATATATTCTCGATTTTTTCCTCAAAAAATTCCGATAATTTGTCACAGAGAGACTGGGTAGCAGGCTGGCTCCGAATCAGCGCGTGGGGGTCCGTAAAGGATCTAACAATGCTAAAAATCTCCCTGGCGCTATGACTAGCTTTATTAATTCTGGAGGCCAAATAGTCCCTTTTATGCTCCACAATCAATCTGCGGTATTCCTTGAGGGCCATCTTGTAAATAGCTTTGCCTGCCAAAGAATACTTCTGTCTCCAAGTTCGTTCAAGGGTCTTACACGAGGCTTTTTTCTGACGAAGCTCGTCGGAATACCAAGGAGCTGATGGTACTGCCCTGTAAGTTTTAATCGGCTTCAGAGGGGCCAATGCCTCCATGGCCTGGCCGATCCAAACATCCAGATTGTCAATGCGCCTGTCAAGATCTGACGCAGGAATAGGCTGCGAGTTTTTTAAATGTTCCTGGAGTGAATCTAAGGTGATACGACTCCAGTTTCTCCCTGATGCCTTAGGAATCAGTGTGGGCCTATCTGGATAAGGAATGCCGATCTTATAGGGGATGAGAAAATGATCTGACCAAATGACCAGTACGGGATTAGCTATCTGGATATTTGTCAAGTTGGAGCAAATCAGGTCCAGTATGTGTCCAGCTTTATGCGTGGGTAGTTCTACTTTTTGGGCTAAACTGCATGCCGCCAACATTGAGACAAAACTTTTGCTATGGGGGCAAGACTCATCATTCACATGGAGATTAAAGTCCCCTAAAGCAGTGAAATTAGCATAACGTGTGCTAATCTGGACGATGTAGTTCGCCAAGACCGGCAGATGTGTAATACTAGAATGAGGAGCAAGAAATGGAAGGGGATAATTTAATGCTGAAAGGCAGTCCTTCAATGCAGTCTATTTGGTCGTATAGAGGGATAGTAACCGTCCGTTTGGACTTATGAATAAGTGCAACACCACCCCCCTGTTTGCCATTGGGTCTGTTAGAACAGATGATGCTGTAGCCTTCCGGGATGGCGAGGGTGACAGTAGGGTTCGTGGTATCATTCAGCCATGTTTCAGTAAGAAAAAGAAGATCCCAATTATTGTCCTGGAGAGACTGCCAGATGTCAAAGGCGTGTTTAACCAGCGATCTACAATTGACCACTTTAAGGGTCATGGAGGAACCTGATCCCCGAGAGAAGTTGGTGCTCCGAGCGTGGACCTGACTGTTTCTTGGTTCGTAATGAGAAAGATGGAAATCACAGTCCCTACAGGCATAATCCTGGCTCCAAGCGTCCGGAGTAAGCAGAGAGCTGTGAGGGCACAGAAGGGGTCTCAGGGCCATCAACTCTGAACGCTTGTAGATCACGCCGGCGTGGCTAGAGAATCGGGCAGGGGGACCGGCCCCAGCCGCGTCATGGTCGCGGACGGGCGCAGACGGGCTTGCCTTTGGCGCGCCCGCTGCGCTCGTCCGCTGCGCGGCCGAAAGAAAGCGGCCATAAATAGGAGGGGAGGGTGGAAGGGGCCAGGCAACTGTACCGTCAAACCCTCCAGTTCCCCCAAGATGGCGGCTCGGTGCAAGGAGACCTCCGTGACAGCGCCTAATCGGCTGCGCGGTGTCTTGGGGAGGGGTGCAGCCCTATCAAGAGTCAGCAAGTAAGTGCAGGATAAAAGTAATGTGCAAGAGGCCACAACACAATATAAAATCAAAATGACAAAAGACTAGTTTTAGACAACCTGCACGTGAGAGCCTGTGCTCTCAGAGGTCAGGAATAATGCCTGCTTGGCAAAAGGTGCTGCCTCCACCTCCAGCAGAAAGGCTAACAAATCAGCATATCAAGGCCAGGGGCTTGCCTATGCTGCCTTTTATATACCCCCCACTTCTTCCCAGACCTGAGCAACACCATTCCCTGCCATGGGGCCCATTTGGCACCAAAGCAGGCAGGAAACTACATATTCAGGAGGCATATTTATCTCACAGGCTAGGTGGGCTACCTCAAGTGAAGAGGCAAAGAAAGTTTCACCATCTTGATTTTTCGTGAAATAGGTCAGGATTAGAAAGTTGCCATATAGGGGGCGTAGTCACCCTATTGGTAAGTAGCCCAATGGCTACTACCCAGACACCGCAGCCCGCAACAACAGTGGATCGACGACTGCGCCAACACCCTCGCCCCACTCAAGAAACCCTCCAACAATCAAGCCAGCAAGAGAGCCACCTGGTTCACTGACGAGCTGCAGACCTCCAAACACGCATGCCGGAAACTGGAGAAGATATGGCTCCACGAACGCACTCCAGACAACCACACAGCCCACGAGGACGCCACCCGCAGACCTCACCACCTCATCAGATTAGCCAAGAGATCCTCCTTAAAAGACCGCCTGGATAACAACGCACACGACAGCAAAGAGCTCTTCAGCATCGTAAAGGAACTCTCCAACCCCAGCGCCAACGACATACCGCCCTCACAAGAACTGGGCAACTCACTAGCCATCTTCTTCCACCGCAAGATCGCTGACATCCATGACAGCTTCAACACCATGACCGCCCGACTATGCCAGACCCCACCTCCCCAGTGAACATCACCAACGCCAACCGCCTGACCTCCTGGTCCAAAGTCAACGACGTCGAGACACGCAAGGTCATGAACTCCATCCACTCAGGATCTCCGTCAGACCCATGCCAACACCACGTATTCAACAAAGCAGAAGCTGCCATCGCACCCCAACTACGGAAGGTCATCAACATCTCCTTCGAAACAGCGACATTGCCGGAAAGCTGGAAACACGCCGAAATCAACGCCCTCCTCAAGAAGCCCAAGGCGGACCCCAAGGACCTCAAGAACCTCCGGCCCATCTCTCTGCTCCCGTTCCCGGCGAAGGTCATCGAGAAAATCGTCAACATGCAACTGGCCCACCACCTGGAAGACAACAACATCTTGGACCCGTTCCAGTCTGGGTTCAGATGAAACCATAGCACCGAGACAGCCGTCATCGACGCCACAGACGACATCAGGCACCAACTAGACAATGGCGAAACATCAGCCCTCATCCTCCTGGACCGGTCAGCCGCCTTCGAAACGGTCTGCCATCGCACTCTAAAGACACGCCTCCTAGAAGCCGGAATCCAAGAGAAGGCCCTTGACTGGACCATGTCCTTCCTCTCCGGCAGAACCCAGAGCGTCCGCCTCCCGCCCTTCCAAACCAAGGCCACCGACATCATCTGCGGCGTCCCCCAGGGCTCATCCCTCAGCCCGACGCTGTTCAATGTCTACATGGCCCCCCTTGCACAAGTGGCCCGCCAACACGACCTCAACATCATCTCCTACGCAGACGACACCCAGCTCATCCTCTCCCTCACCAAGGACCAGCACACCGCCAAAAGCAACCTCCACAAGGGAATGAAGGCAGTCGCTGACTGGATGAGGAACAGCCGTCTGAAGCTGAATTCGGACAAGACGGAGGTACTCATCCTCGGACCCACCTCCTCAGCCTGGGACGACTCCTGGTGGCCGACCTCTCTGGGAACAGCACCGACACCCACCGACCATGCACTCAACCTAGGATTCATCCTCGACTCCTCCCTCTCCATGTCTAAACAGGTCATCGCCGTCTCCTCCTCCTGCTACAACACCCTCCGCATGCTCCGCAGGATCTACAAGTGGATCCCAACTGAAACAAGAAGAACTTTGACACAGACCCTCGTCAGCAGCAGACTGGACTATGGCAACGCACTCTACTAAGGAATCCCAGACAAACACCTACGATGACTACAACGCATCCAAAACGCCTCCGCCCGACTGATCGTCAACGTCCCCCGCCGCAGCCACACCACCCCCCACCTGAGAGACCTACACTGGCTCCCCATCGACAAGAGGATCACCTTCAAGCTCCTCACCCACGCACACAAAGCACTCCACAACGCCAGACCAGCCTACCTGAACAGCAGACTCAGCTTCTACATCCCCACCCGCCAGCTCCGCTCCGCCAGCCTCGCCCTCGCCGCTGTCCCCCGCATCCAACGAACAACCTCCGGCAGCAGATCCTTCTCCTACCTCGCCGCCAAGACTTGGAACACCCTCCCTACCCACCTACGGCAGACCCAAGACCTAAATCGGCTTCAGAAGACTCCTCAAGACCTGGCTCTTCGAGCAGTAGCGGCACCCCCTCCCCTCAGCGCCTTGAGACCCTCACGGGTAAGTAGCGCGCTTTACAAGTACTCTGATTGATTGATTGATATACTCCCCTAAACTGAGTATTTAGGGGTCCCCTCACCACCAAAACCAGGTCTTCCTATTCAACTTACTAAGAACTGAAGACAAAAGCACAGACGACACCGCGAGAACTAAGTACCTGCACCGAAACTGGCACCAAGCCCTGACTGACTGCTTGCTCCTTGTCAAATCAAAGACCTGCTCCGTCCTGCGATGTACATCATCCCCAACTCTTGGAGGACTGCCCAGCACTTCGACAAACAGCTATCAGTCAGTCAGTCAAAACACTTTATTTGATTATTTAAAATCATAAAAGACACCTCTGAGTCCAATCCCGCTGTAGTGGAAGCCCTTCCGCCAGGCTTCCAAATCATACGGCAAGACCGACCTAAAGGGAGAGGAGGAGGCAGGCCATCATTTATAAGGAACAATATCATTGCCGAGTTACCTCTGAATCCTTTCCGGACTGTGAGAGTCTTGGCTTTAACATCGAACTCTCACCCAACAGTTGCTTCTCAGGCACCCTTATTTACCGTCCTCCCGGCCCTTCGAAGCAGTTCCTTGAAAACCTTCCCCTAAGTGTGGCCGATAGAGTCAGTACCACCTCTAATTTTACTCTGCTAGGCGACTTTAACCTGCATTTTGACTCCACCTTCTGACCACACAGCTGCCACCCTAGTAGACAATCTAGCAGCCCTACAACTCATCCAACATGTTACCACTCCTACTCACGTAAAAGGACACCTGCTGGACTCTGTTTTTAGCAACTGCCCTGGTCTCCTAGCCGGTCCACAAATCCCTCTGCCTTGGACAGACCACTTCCTGGTCCCTATCAGCTGGACATCGCTCAAACCAGTGTCGTCTGTCCCTACTTCAAGGCTCAGACGAGCCTGGTCTCGTCTCGCGGTCGATAACTGGTCTATCAAATTTGCCAGCTCTCAACCCAGGGATCAAGAAGATCCGGCCCTAGCTAATCAGGCCTATGTCAAGTGGATCACTCACACCCTTGACGCAATACTCCCTATGAGTAAGACTACGCTGAAGCACCCCCACAAAACTGCCCCTTGGTACACGCAGGCTCTCAGGGACAAGAAACGTCTTTGTAGAAGTTCCGAAAGACGCTGGCGTTTAGATGACTCGGCAGACAGTAAAACCCGCTACCGAGAATCTATCGGCGAATACAAAGCCCAAATAAAAGCAGCCCAGGCCACCTACTTCTCCGACAGTATATTGCGGGCCAAGTCCAAACCTAAGGAGATATATAAGATCGTCAAAAAGCTAACGAATCCCCCCCCCCTGCGTTGCAGGCCGAAAAATCCAGCACTCATTGCAATAACGTTGCTGAGTTCTTCTATCAAAAAGTCAACACTATTTACTCGGCCTTTCCCCCTAAAAAGATCACCTCCTCAATCCAACCTAACAACCTCCCGACCCCCCCACATCATCCACCTCAACCCGCCCTGACCCACTTTCCCTTACTAGACCCGACTACCCTCGAATCACTAGCGCACAGCGTCAAATCCGGCTCACCGGACGATCCTGCTCCACCGGACATAATAATGGCTGCTTCCCAGACCACCTTGCCTATTATCAGGGAGGTATTAAATGCATCCATTACCTCCAGCACTGTCCCGACCATCTGGAAACAGGCCGTGGTCAGGTCGTTACTCAAGAAACCTAATTTAGACCCCGCTGACTTGGGTAACTACCGTCCCATCTACCTACTCCCATGGGTGAGCAAGGTCTTAGAAAAATACATCAATCAACAGCTAGTAAACTTCTTGGAAAATCATCACTTACTAGACCCCACCCAGACGGGCTTCAGACCGAAACACGGGACTGAGACCGCTCTCCTCATGGTCACCGAGGAAGCAAGAAAAATCCTGGATCAAGGAGGATCAGTGGCAGTGATCCTCCTTGATCTAAGCGCAGCATTTGACACGGTCAGTCATGTCACCTTACTGGACCGTCTGTCCTGCACTGGGATTAAGGACAAAGCCTGGTTATGGTTTAATTTACAACAAGGGGTGGTGATGGACAGAGTCTCTGAATTAAGCAGAATACTCTCACCCAGTCAAGAGATCAGGGCTAGATCCAACACCGTTTTTTAGCTCATTGCACCATCCCAGTTTCAGAACCTGGCTGTATGCAAATTAGTCTGTCCCTGGCCCAGTGCATCATGGGAACAGGGCAGACCAGACTACAAAAGCCAATTCTTACACTGGGAAGGAAACAAGCTTCCGGGGACCGGTTTCTGGCATTTCAGCCGTCTTCGGCCCGGCTTGCTTGAATCCTGATGGTGCAATGAGCAAGGGACTCACATCTGAGTATACCCTTCCACGCTTAGGGTGGACAAAATAATTTACAACAAGGGGTGGTGATGGACAGAGTCTCTGAATTAAGCAGAATACTCTCACCCAGTCAAGAGATCAGGGCTAGATCCAACACCGTTTTTTAGCTCATTGCACCATCCCAGTTTCAGAACCTGGCTGTATGCAAATTAGTCTGTCCCTGGCCCAGTGCATCATGGGAACAGGGCAGACCAGACTACAAAAGCCAATTCTTACACTGGGAAGGAAACAAGCTTCCGGGGACCGGTTTCTGGCATTTCAGCCGTCTTCGGCCCGACTTGCTTGAATCCTGATGGTGCAATGAGCAAGGGACTCACATCTGAGTATACCCTTCCACGCTTAGGGTGGACAAAATAATTTACAACAAGGGGTGGTGATGGACAGAGTCTCTGAATTAAGCAGAATACTCTCACCCAGTCAAGAGATCAGGGCTAGATCCAACACCGTTTTTTAGCTCATTGCACCATCCCAGTTTCAGAACCTGGCTGTATGCAAATTAGTCTGTCCCTGGCCCAGTGCATCATGGGAACAGGGCAGACCAGACTACAAAAGCCAATTCTTACACTGGGAAGGAAACAAGCTTCCGGGGACCGGTTTCTGGCATTTCAGCCGTCTTCGGCCCGGCTTGCTTGAATCCTGATGGTGCAATGAGCAAGGGACTCACATCTGAGTATACCCTTCCACGCTTAGGGTGGTTATGGTTTAAATCCTTTTTGGAGGACAGATCTTTTAGAGTCTTTGAGGGTGAGTCCGTGTCCTCCAGCAGACCTCTAAAGTGCGGTGTTCCGCAGGGCTCCTCTCTGAGCCCCGCACTCTTCAACCTGTACATGAGACCACTGGCTGAGGTCGTCCGTCCATTCGGGGTTAAGATCATCTCTTATGCGGACGACACACAGCTGGTGGTCTCACTGGCGCAGGAGGCAAACCGGCCTGCGCCAGGTGGGCTCAGAGAATGCCTGGAGGAGGTGAAGACCTGGATGTCTTCATCATCCCTCAAGTGGAATGGGGATACAACTGAGCTGATGCTCCTAGGCCCCTCAGACCTCGGCCTCCCCCGTCCTTGTGGCCTCCGTGTCTGGGTCCCCCTCCAGCCCCCAAAAACAAAATCAAGAGCCTTGGAGTGTGGCTGGACAGCTCCCTGTCCTTCAACGTTCAGGCCACGAAACTATCTGCCACCTGTTTTGGCATCTTGAGGATGCTAAATAAAATCTTTCCCCTCCTTCCCATGGAGGCCAAACAGGTGGCTATACAAGGTCTCATACACTCACGCATTGACTTTAACAATGTACTTTATCTTGGAGCCCCAGAGTACACCCTGCGCAGACTGCAGATAGTGCAGAACTGCGCAGCGCGTTTACTGCTCAAAATCCCTCGTAGACAAACAGCGAGGGCCGGTCTGGTCAGCCTTCATTGGCTACCGGTTCGGCAGCGAGTCCTCTTTAAGGCAATGTGCATAGCCCACCAAGCGTTCTGGGACACTGGCCCCAGCATTACTCGCGACCTAGTTACCCACTACATCCCCAACAGAAGTCTTCGCTCCAGCCAGACCTTTCTGGCAGTGGCTCAGAGAATAAAAAGATCCAGATCAGGCGGCAGGACGTTCGCCTATAATGCGTCCAGAACTTGGAACATCCTGCCACTGCATCTCAGAGCCAATCCCAAACTTTCTGTGTTTCGCAAACAACTAAAGACCTTCCTTTTTAATTCCCCTCTTTAACCACAGCTTTCTTTCTCCTCAGTTCTCTTGTAGGTTCTGGTTACCCTAGCGCTTGGACGCCTCCGGGCAGCAATTCGCGCTTTACAAGTTCACATCTATTCTATTCTATTCTACATGATTACAAACATTTCATCTATATACAATAATTAAAAATAATCAAACAATATACACAGAATATCCATATTCATAAAAACATTTTTAAAAATCAGTCAGGATTAATATGGAAGGCCACTCTTTTAGATTTATTCCGCACAGCAGCAACCAAAAAACTGGCAACACAGAAAATGTCACAAGTACTACTTAACATCTGTAGGTATGTGAGAGCTGGCCTAACTTGTGAGAAACCTGCCTCTCTTAAAATTGGTACTAAAAACTTTCTCCGGATGTCAGAGTAGAACTCACAAAACATGATAAAGTGCATAGTATCCTGTGTAGAGAAATGATCACACAGACATGGTTTAGAGCTCTCAGGTTTGCCCCACTTTGGAAAATCACCTAGAGTTAAGTGGATTAAATTAAATCGGAATATAATCAGGAGCTGGCGATGAAAAGGTCTTGTTACTATTTTTAGGTATGGCTCAAGTGAGGGAGTAGTTAGTAGCACGTAATTAGCTTTTACGTACGATTTCTTAAGCTCCTGCTCCTCACGTTCCATAGTAAGCATGTTTAAAAAGCTAGTCCTCGTCCAGCTTACGCCCTCCCTTCTAATACACTCCGGTAAAGTATAGATCTCAGGCCGCCCTAATCTTGTTAACATGGATTTTACGTACACAAGCCAGGGAACCCTGTCAACTTTGTCCATGGATGTGCATTCGCCTAGGATCTGATGATTCAGGGTAATTTCTTGATTTAACCAAGTCTTAACCCAGCAGATCAATGGAGCAACTTTCAACTGGTCCGTAACGTATCCTAACCCTAATTCCGTGTGTACTGAAAAGGTTGGAGTGGACTGGGGCACAGCAAGAAGAGCTCTTAAAAACGTATTTTCCGCAACTTGAATCTTCTTGTGCGCTTTGTAGCCCCATATGGAGGAACCATATGTAGCTATAGCCAGGCATTTAGATTTGTAAATTTTCAGAAGGGCCTCAATAGTTCTCGCCCCCAGCCGCTTGGCAAACCCCATAAGTGCTGATGTAGACCTGGCTAAAGCATTACTTTTAAGATTCTGTTGTGGACCCCAGGTCCCTCTTACATCGAAGAGGACCCCTAGATAAGTGAAAACTGGCACCCTTGTTAACTCAACTACCTTACAGAAAAAGGATTTTATCTTAAGATTCTTACGGTGTTTCCCCACTACCATGACGTGTGATTTCTTAGTGTTCACTTTCAAGTCCAACGACTCCATGAAGTCCCCAAAGGAATCCAACAACCTCTGAACCTCTGAAGACCAGTACGTGCCAATAAAACCGAGTCGTCCGCGTAAAGGAGAACCGGGATAACTGACTCTCCTCTACGCGGAACATCCGGTGATGCCCCCCCCAAGGACTTCTCCAAGGCGTTAATATAGACCAGAGGCGGGTCAATACCAATATCCAATAAAATTGACCAAAGTTTAGCCCGATTAAGCAGATCAAAGGCCGAGGAAAGGTCCATAAAACCCATATAAAGGGACCCCTCCATGGCTACTGTGTATTTACTAATCAAGAGCTATAGATTCAGACATTGGTCCATGGTACTTCTCTTTTCCCTAAAGCCATATTGGAGATTAGAGAGGACCCCTCTGCCATCTAACAAATCCCTGAGTCTATCCAAGATAACTCTCCCCAGGATCTTAACCGCTGAGTCTATCAGAGAGATTGGCCTATAGCACAAAGGGTCCCCTCTCTGCCCCTTTTTAAAAACCGGGATAATAACCGATGTGGACCAGGAGGCAGGAAACACATTTAAACTAGAAGCATTGAAAACATTAGTTAAAATCTTAGCCCCGAATTGAGGAAAAAATGTCCGTAGAGGTCCGCCGGGACCCCATCTGGGCCTGGGGCTTTATTTTTTTACATTTCCAAAATTGCCCTTTCTACTCCAGCCACTTCAAAGATGATAAAAGCAAAAGGCTGGTTAAAAATGTTATCTTCCGGTGAGTCAGGGCCCTCATTATCATAAATCTCCCTAAAATGTGCGAGCCACATCCGGGATAACGCAATCTAGGGTTGTATTCTTTTCCCCCGAAAAAAACTGATGATTGATAGTTGCCCAAAATGTACTACTATCGCGCAGAACTTCAATTGAAAGGAGATTATTCCACGCCTCATCTTATATCTCTTTTTTACGTTTATCAATAGCCATTTTATAGTTCCTCCTGAAAGTGGCAACAGACTCCTTATTTCTTGGTCTTTTTATTAATGCTTTAAGAAGGGCACCATGAGCTTTGGAGCAATTACTATCAAACCATCTTTCTGACTGAGTAGATCTTTTACTAGTTTTAACTTGTAGGTCAATAGCAATCTGACTACAGATGGAAACATATGCAGCAATTACCTCCAAACTCGGGGCAGGACTGTCCAAACAAATGGCCAGATTCACATCGGCCTTGCTAAAAAAGTCCTAAAAAAAAGCTTCGGGGACTACCTTAGACCAGTTAAGCCTCCTGCCTTGATCTTTCAACAGGTGGCTAACATCCACTGTCACAGTATCTCTGATTCCGGTAGCTTCTCCTAAATCTACCTCCAAAGTAACCGGGTTATGGTCACTGAACACAGAGGTTACAGCTTTGTATGATACGACCCTGGATAGCACAAAAGAGGACAAGAAAATATAATCGATAACAGTTCCTGTCTCTGCCCCTTTAAATATAGCCGTCCTTGTCTCCCCCTCACTAACCCCTGGTTCAAAGAGGTTCATAGTGTGAGAAGTTGGCCTAATATATGATGTTCACTATTCTAGTGAACACCTTGCACCAGTCCAAACAACCCTTATGGTGATGGTTGTAAGTCAACCTTATAGACCAGCTATCCTAGTTGTAGCGTGGACAGAACAGTCTTAGGCTAAAAGACTCTTGAGGGCGAGTAAAGCCAGCTGTTTTACCATATGTAACCCCTTGAATATCAAATGAAAGCACACCACACAGGATATATATAAAATATATATGTATTTATTTACTAACACAATCCTCTGAACTCTTTATGAGAAAAGAGGCAAAAGTACATCACAAGTTACTTAGTCAGAATACGTTAAGTTGCACAATTTACGGTTGGGCCGTAGAGGCGAAGCAAACCATATACTAAGTAAGTGGTATAAGTACCACGTCACGAGAAAAGGAAAGGCCTAGGGCCTAGAGAATCGCTGGGGCTACACTATCTGAACCTTAGGTTAGGAGTAGGAGGCCCACAGGCGGCGCGTGCAGTGTCTTTACACACACGAGTGAGTCAATGTTAAGTCAATGGGAACTTAGAGTTTAGGAAAAGAAGGATTTAGGACACTTCCGGTCTAGCTAGAAGGAAACAACTAAAAACCTAGACACTTGGATAGTCAATACCCTTGGGAGCACCGAAGTACTCGCGTTACCTCACCCACAGGAAGCGGGTGCATAGGTGTGAAGATGTGTCGGGTTTCGCCGTTGAAGTCTATGGAGCCTGTGAAGAAAGATGCTGCAGGCGGCCAGGAGGAAGATGTCCGGGTGGATACAAGAGCGGATCGAGGATGAAGAGGACCTGGAAGCAGAGGGGACAGAGTCTAGGTCACTAGCCAGTGACCGGGTGGAACCAGTAAGGAACCAGACGACGTCGAGGAGCAATCAGGTGCGGTCGTGAAGCTTGTCTCTTCAGCCACGCAGACCAGGAGACGTCGAGGACAACCAGGTGCTGGAGAGGAGCTGTCCCACGAAGGTTCTCGCAGATGGAGGGGTCGACTGCCAGATTGGAGTTAACAAGCCTTGGCAAAGGCAACCCCCGCAGGATTCAAAGAAGGCTTCCGATGCAGACCAGCAAGGTCTGAGGTGCCTCACCTTTGCAGGAAGGCAAGGGCCAGTCTGGAGCAACCAGACCAGCGAGTTGGTTTCAAAGGAGTGTCGTCACAGAGGCTACTAGCCAACGGGCCAGCAGCTGGACAACGCGTCGAGCAGAACACAAGCAGAAGGGCCCCACGCAGAACTCGTGGAGTGTGGAGGGCTGATCTTCGGTGCAGGTGGAGCTCGGATTCGGGGCTTCTCAATCCCCAGTGCACAGCTTCGAGGATACCTCAGGAGCTGCACAGTTAGCAAGTCGTGGACTTTTCAAGATATCCGGTCCCACATGTCTTGTCGCCTCCACGGATCTCAGCTATGCTGCAGACGTGAAGAGAGGGTCAGAGAGGTCTGGAAGTCTGGGTCTTGTCAGGCTCTGTGCTCGGGTCCCGGCGGGAGCGTCGACAAAGCAAGCCGTTGAGTTGCTGGATGGTGCCTGGTTGCCCAGGGTGGTCACTCCTTGGCCACAAGAGGAGACTCTTCAGTCTTCAGCTTCAGCAGAATGTCGAAGGTCCAGAGTTTCGTGTCAAGTTTCGATTTCGGGATTAATCTAAAGTCCTGGGACTCAGCTGCGACCTTTATACAACTAATAGAGGCTGGATTACTTTCTAGGTCCCTCCTATGGGTGGGACCAGGAAGCGGGTGGTTACACCCCCTTTCCTTTGTCCAGTTTCGCGCCAGAGCTGGGGCTGGAGTGCCCCAGCAACCGGTTTGAACTGGGGTATGCATGAAGCACCTAGTGTGCCTCAGGCAGTGTCTCAATCTATTCAGCCCTCCCTGTCCCAATACACAAAGTCCTGTCTGGGGTGGTGCTCGCACCTCTCCAGGCAGGAAACCTATTGTCCAAACCTCCGTGACTGGAAGGACTCCCAGCAGCAGGAGGTCAGACTTGTGTCTGTGGCAGCAGCGTCCATTTTGTGACGCTGGGGCTCTGGTTAACTTTAACCGGGATAGTAAGCAACAACATGTCTTCTCCCTCTAGAAGGGTGTAATGCTACCCCCGTCGCCAGAATTGGCGAGGGGGTAGTATTCCAAAGCGTATGACACCTTACACGACATGTTTAGATAAAGCCAAACCAAAGTTAGCATTCAAACGCGAGGATTATAATGCACTTAAGAGTATATGGTATGGCGATATCATAGAACAGCTATAAGGACAGGGTTCCGAAAGCTGCAGACAGGCTCAGCTCATGCTAGAGCACCATCTCACACATAACCAAGCACTCTGCCTCCAGGATTGTTAAGGCCTGCCATAGGAGTGACTTATAGGTTACTATGTGTCTATATATAAGGGTAGATATAGGAATACTATACCTAAGCAAGGGGGGATTACACGACCTTGCCCCAGCTGAGTGATCAGCCAGTTGTGTCAGTTTGAGTGGCCTGCCAGGGGTGGCATAATACATGCTGCAGCCCCTGGTAGGCCTTGGTTACACCTATGCCCTGAGTACCTAGGGTACACTTCTACAGGGGCTGACAAGGTGAACCAATTCCCAATTGTGGTTGTACCTAGAGTACATGGTTTGAATTTAGAGAGAGTGCATCTGGGCTGTGGGTCTGATTAGCTGGCCCACAGCCACATCTAAGTCGAAAACCAGTAAAGCAAAAGCAAAAAAGTGGGGGTGACCATAGGAAGCAGACCCATCTCTCCTACACATAGTAGCTAGAAGTTCCACCAGGGGCTCTCCCTGCCTGCTGTGTTCAAAATGGGGGACCACAGAACCGGGAGATCCCTGATGATCCTCTATATGACAATCCCAACTACACAGATGAATATTAAATTCACCCATAAAGATGATATCCAATGCAGTGTTATGTTTTACTTTATATTCAGATAAAAAACAATCCAGAGAGACCAAGTGTTGATTAATGAAAACACTCTCCTTTTCATTGTAAAAATGAATCAATAAAATGTTAGCCAAATTTGGCAAAACCCATTCAACAATTAAAATGTTCCTGGAACCTGACTCCAACATTGTTAGGGAACCTTTCAGTTTCAGTGAAAAGAGGAAAATTAAACCTCCTTTCGCTCTATCAACCATCCCTGATATGGCGCGAACAACAAAACCTATAAAACCATCCAGGCAACAATTCTCAGTAGTATCCCACGTTTCCCGCAGGGAAATAATATCAAATTGTTTTAGAAAATCCACCCAAATGTTATCCTTTCTTTTAGACCTAATTCCTGCAATATTCCAATTTAGGATTGTGCACGCTATTACTTGATTAGGTATAGAGGGTCGCTCCTCCATATGCTGAACATTATCCTGTAGTCAGTCATTATCCTCCAGGTTTGACAAGGGAGCAAAATGGTTAGTTAAAATGGTTAGTTAAAACTATGTCAGTAGTGCAAGAGTTTAAAGAATTATAAATAGAAGGTGGAACTACTTTAGCACTTTCTACAGAAATTCCTCTACTATTTTGAATTGGGGGTTATTAATCAGGGCGTTGGGTATCAATATAGGCCTCTTCTGCCTAGGTACTAATGAAGAAGCAACATGGGCCTTTAGTTGTCCAGCCACTGGAGGATAAAAAAAAGCCCAGCGGTACTGGTCCAATACCAGAGGTATCTATCTCAGATGCATCCCAAAACAGTCTAACCGCCACATTGCATCTATTGAACAACCACACAGACCCCTGCAATGCATTTGGGGCGCCGACCTATCCATCTTACCCTTCTGGCCATAATAATGGTGGATGATATATCTAGACCCCCACTACTATATTGCGTACACCATTTTTTGGACTGCCTAAGGAGGTCTTGGGTAGATTTAACCACGTCATCACCTAAAGGAGGGACCCCTATAAATACTGCTACTAAAGGGGCTGCATCAGGTGGCAGATCCAAGTTGCTACCACCAGATTTCTCATGTCTATTGGGAATACCCACGTTCCTTGTGGTTATCTTTCCAGCTGTGTTGTAACTAGACCCTACCCCATGAGTACTAACTGAGTTGGGGCTCCCATTTGTTTGTCGGGGGATTTTACCAATGGCACCCCCCAACCCATTTCTCGATCTAGTACAAGGAGGGTCCTGGATCAGAGGTAAGCTGGTACTGCCATAATTTCCCTCCTTTTCCCCAGATTTAGCAGTACAAACTTGTCGCGCCTGTCTATCCAGAGCTTGCTGACCTCTATACTCTTTAATAAATTGCTCAATTTGGTTACATTTTTTTAAAAGACCTGCGACACAAGTTCTGAGAGTGTCCACAATGTCCTTGGCTATACCCACTAAAGCTGGTTCCAAACGGTATTTAAACATCTCTTCCACCAGTTCGTCCAGTTTTTGGGAAATATTACAGTCACTTAGTTGTAAGACAGCTGCGGGTTTTGGCCGCTTTGTACATTTCTTGATACTTCTATGTTTCCCCAGCTTCTGTTGTGCTGTGGGTTCAGGAGGCTCCCCCTCCCCCCCCGTTGGCTTCCCCCGTAGATTCTGTTGTACCACAATTCATCTTAGCCACACTATTTGAATATACTATTACCACATCTGGCTCTAGTGGTACGATAGACGCAGAGACGGGGATAATGTCAGAGTCTTCACATACAGTTACGAGGGTGTCCAAGCCCAGGTTCTTCTCAGCGTTTGCAATTTCTTTACTTAGAACTCCCACAGATGACGTCAGATATGAGATTATAGATTCTGACTGTCTAGGCACCTTTGCTTTTTTGCCCTCCTGCTCCCCATTACTCGGTTGTTTTCGCTTAGACATTAGCGAGGTTAGAGGGGTGGCCCAGCACGGCCTCTTCCGGCCCCTGATGGCCACAGACGGCCCCCCCTTTGCCCGGGCTCAGCCCGGCGTCCCCCCGCACGCGTCCCGTGCTGCGGGAGGCGCGGTGCGCTAATGAGGGCTGGCGGCGGTGCCGAGCTGTGATGCGGTCTGTGAGCGCCGGAGGTAGTTCTGGGAGTTGTGGTCCCCGGTATCTCCTGCAAGCCGTTCCCCTCACGGTGAAGAGCTGAAGTGTACCCTCTGCCACCGGGAACACTCAAGTGCGGAGGTTGTTGGACCGTTCCCCTCACGGTCATTGGTAAGCTTTCCCCGGTTGTTTGCGCGTCCCCAGCTATCATCTCTCTTGAAGTGGAGGAGCCACTCCCCTGCATGTGCAGGCACACTGAATCTGCCCGGTTCACCTTGTTGGCCCTTGGGCCCAAGAGAGTGCAACACTTCAGAAGGAGGTTTTTGTGGCTATAGGAGGTCAGACCAGTCTCTGCTAAGTTACGAGATGCCAAGGCTTATTCATCACCTAGCCTGAAAATCACTGCCTTGGAACTCCTCCTGAACATCACAGGACATCAGGACTGGTGCGACACATGACCAGAGCGGCCCGATGTCTTGTTTTTTCCTCCTCTAAAAAAGACAGACAACCGTGAGAGCCTCGAACTCCAGTGGCCAGCCAGCTCCACAGCCCGGGGTCGTGAATCCTGACTGTATCCTCTGACCTAGCAGTTCTCACAACTGAACCCTCTTTGGGTTCACCCAAACTTGCCCCCAAGTCCCTCCTTGCAGACTTTGTTTTCAGGGCCCCCATTGACTTTTACAGTGTAGCGCTCAAGGCTACCATCCCAATCAGCATCTCCGCATCCAGACACCCCAGGGCCTGAACCAGTCGGACATCTGAAGAATATTCTAAGGTGAGTAATCTGCAGTTTGAAGTCTCAAACAGAAATTATGTTTATCATGATGTTGTTCATAATACCTTCAGATGGAAACCAAGATACTATTTACTCGTTGCCCAGGTAAGAAAAGAAGCAAAAAGCAAACACATAGGCTGCCTATGCTAGGTGGTAGGAACTGTTCAGGTCAATTTAATGAACGGGAGAGGAAAGACTTGTACTTGTTTGATCACAAGTGTGAGGAACACAGAGGTGAATCACTGGGGAAATAAAATCAATCTTAGAAGAACCAAAACTCTGACAAAAAAAATCCAAAGTTATCAGTCCCTAAGCATTGCTAATTCCATGTACAGCAGATTTTCAGAAAGATTCATTGTATTGTAATCTCAGAGGTCACCAGCCTGCCCTAAACCTTGAGCTAGCAAGCGATCTGCCAGATGTAGGCACAGATAAAGAATTTAAGTAGAGACCCTTACTCTGATGTTACTACTGAAAATTGTGCCACAAGATTGCAGCTTCTACCCAAGCAAGCAAGGGTGGGGTGAGGCTTGAATAAGTGTATATTTGTAGTAATTGTGTTTCATTTATTCAGAGATCCTTTGTTGGAATTTGGCAATTATCGTCCTTTAAACTAGCTTATCTTTCTTAGGTAATTAAACATAAGGCTGCAGTTTTTGGTGGATGACCTACATCTTAGAAGCTGCCTCCCTTACAGAGGGCTTGATGTCTCTACATTCATTAATGCGCAGCTCTTTGAAACTCTCATCTGCCTAAAACTACTGACGTCCCAGACTATACTAGGCTCTTTCAATGGCAGTTGAAGCTGGGCAATATAATGTCAATGCATTAATACTTTCAAAGCCTTCCAACAAGTTCAACAATCAACTTTAACTCAATGTTCACCATGTTTGCCAACAGGATTTTGTCTGCATTTTCTCCAGGGCTTTGGAACTTGATTCCATGCGCCATTTGTCAAAATTGTCACTTATTGTCCTTCTTGAAAGCTCACCATTTCCAGTCAGCCTTTCTTACTTGTCCTGTCCTCAATTACATATTCAGGGTTTTTTTCTGTACTGATTTTTCCTAATCTATTCTCATTTTACACGGTTAGTATCTTTTTTGTTGTTTTTGCTTCGCATGATTTATTTACTTATTCTCATTTTATAAATGTTTACTCTATTTTTCAAGCATTTTAAATAACATTTATCGATTTTATTTTGGGTTTCTGTGATCTGTACAGCAACATCCCAGTGAGCGATGTGCTATAAACATTTATTAAAATAACACATTATAAAATACAAAGTGCACATGAAGTTGTGATGGTGCTCCATCTACCCCTAGAGCAGACAGACGGCTACTCTTATCTGTTTTTTTAGGCATTGGGGGTTCAATTGTAATATATGTGTCGCCTTTTGCTCTACTTTCCCTATATGAATTATGAGCGGTTCAGTTAGTTTCTTCCTATGTTATTCAGACGATCCCACGATAACTGGAAGATTTCCGTTTCATAGGCTCCAGGCTAACAGGACAGTGAACACACAAAATGTGATAGGAGGAATGCTTGCAATAAGTCTAAACATTGACGATCGCTCATAGTTTTATTCGAGCCCATTGGGACAAACCAGTCTTGCCTTGCTTGTGTTCCAGTTCAGAGAGGACCTGGACTAGTAGTTTGGTTTGTTCTGTTCCTATTGCAGCAGGGTCAACAATGATTTGCACAAGGCTGGGCCTTAACTGAGGTGGCATGGTGAACAAAATAACAATGGGTTGGAATGCTACCCAATGCGATTGCCAGTGGTTAGACAATTACCTTTTGTGTGTTTGATATGAGGAGTGTGCACTCAAGTAATGAAGGTGCTTTTTGAGATGCCGGACACAGGATATGCTTGCAGCTCAAACAAAGCCTGGTCAATTATTTTGCAAGCAAGGAGATCCTTCTTGGCTCGCAGACTAGCAAGGGCACGGGCCTCAGGATCAAGAAACACATCAAAAGAATTTTTAGGGCACCCGAAAAGTTTTACTTAAATTCTTCTGTAGGTACAGTAGGAACTTTGTAACAAGGGACATTATTAATAAATGCAGCTTTTCAGGGATCAAGCAGCCAGGAGAATTGTTTTTTTGCCATCCTGAGGTGCAGTAAGTGTGTCATGGCATGAAATGGAAGGGCAAATGTTGGGAAAAAGACTTGGGAAGAAACAATATTGCCCTGTCAGTGGTCTCCAATTAAGGCACAGAAGCACCAGTCACTCAAGTGACTCTGAAATGATAAAACACTGAGCCTCTCTACAGCTAAAGAGGCTGCTCATTGAACATATTACTACTTAACCATTCAAGGGTCTCAGGTTTGTGGTTGGGTAATTTAAGGATAAACAATCTGCAGAGGAAAAAGGATCCATCAGAAGAGTCAACGTTTGTGTGTTTGTAGGAGGGATAAAAGATGGGATTGCTTGTGGGTGGTGGTCAGGACTTCTTACACACTTCGGCAGTAGGAGACAGTATGGAACGCACCTTTTCTAACAGGACAGTTCCACGATCCTTCAGCAGTGAGTTGATCATGACTGTGGCTGCTCGCGAGCAGTTACTATCAGGGTCAGATAATCCCTCGAAGGTTATGAATAACAGGTTGGTAAGCTGCTCTGGAGGGAGGCGCTTCCCAATGATCTGCAAAAGAAAAGATTGCAGATGAGAGAAAGGAACAATCTAAAGCGGTCATACATGAAAAAGGTCATATTGAAATGGTATTTATAATGCAAGTGCTTCATCATGGGAATTATATTTATATATACACAAATACATAATTGATAGCCACATACAAAGGTCCTGTATTGCAATCGAAAAGTATGGGTGACATCATAAACCATATTAAAAAAAAGAGTGCTTTATAAATTTCACCAGAATCCTGAAATGACAATACCTGAACATGTACTCAAGTTATACTTTATATCATTATTAATATATATGTTTACTTTGATGCAGTAAATGAAATAATGGGACTATAATTTTTGATCATCTTTAGTAAAAAGCCAACAAATGTATTCATGTAATTAAGAACACAACACTGCATCATCAGGATTCAAGCAAGCCGGGCCGAAGACGGCTGTATTGCCAGAAACGGGTCCCCGGAAGCTTGTTTCCTTTCCAGTAAAGAATTGGCTTGGTAGTTTGGTCTGCCCTGTTCCCATGATGCACTGGGCCAGGGTCAGACTAATTTGCATGTAGCCAGGTTCTGAACTGGGATGGTGCAGTGAGCTAAAAAACGGTGATGGATCAAGCCCTGATCTTTTGACTGGGTAGGAGTGTTCTGCTTAATTCAGATACTCTGTCCATCACCACCCCCTTTTCTGAATCGTTTTGGCCACTATAGGAGTGGCAGGGTATGCTCAGACATGAGTCCCTTGCTCACTGCATCATCAGGATTCAAGCAAGCCGGGCCGAAGACGGCTGTAATGCCAGAAACCGGTCCCCGGAAGCTTGTTTCCTTTCCAGTAAAGAATTGGCTTGGTAGTTTGGTCTGCCCTGTTCCCATGATGCACTCGGCCAGGGTCAGACTAATTTGCATGTAGCCAGGTTCTGAACTGGGTTGGTGCAGTGAGCTAAAAAACGGCGATGGATCAAGCCCTGATCTTTTGACTGGGTAGGAGTGTTCTGCTTAATTCAGATACTCTGTCCATCACCACCCCCTTTTCTGAATCGCTCTAACCATTGAGCCACACTCCTCCACACGAGCATGAGCTGAGCGCCACTGCAGCTTTCGGAATCCCTTCCTTATAGCTGTTCTGTGATGCAGAATATACTCTAAAGTGCATTATAACCTCGCGGTAAAGGCTAACTTTGGAATGACTGCATGTAAACATGTTTTGTTTGGTGTCAAACACTTTGGAATCCTGAATCCCCCCCTACCCCCAGTGGAATTCTACCCCCGCGCCAGTTCTGGCGGCGGGGGTAGAATTCCACCGATCTAGATGGAGAAGACATGTACACACTTACCTGACCGGTAGAAGTTTAACAGAGCCCCAGCATCACATAATGGATGCTGCTGCCACAGACACGAGTCTGACCTCCTGCTGCTGGATGAAGCTCCTGGACAATAGGTTTCCTGTCCAGGGAGGTGTAACCACCTCCCCAGACAGGCTTTAGTGTATTGGGGCAGGGTTGGTGCATTCAGTGAATGCTTTTCAGACAGTGCCTGGGGCACACAAGGTGTCCCTGTGCATACCCCAGTTCAAACTGGTTGCTGGGGCACTCAGCCCCAGCTCTGGAGTGAAACTGGACAAAGGGTAACCACCTGGGGAGGGGTGTAACCACCCCCTCCCCAGGCCCTCCCATAGGTGGGACCTTAAGAGTTAGTCCATCCCCTAAACTTAGTATAAGTATAGGAACCCAGTCCCTAGGATCTCAGATTACCCTGGACGAAACTCTGCAACATATAGAACTTCGACATTCTATTTAAACTAGAAGACTGAAGGATCTCCCTTGGGTTCAAGGAGTGACTCCCCTGTTCAAACAGGCACCAAAGAAGCATCTTGCCGGTCTGCATTTTCAAGGCTCCCGCCGGATCCCGAAGCATCTGCGCCACAGGACACGGACTTCCAGACATCTCCGAGGCCGACATGAGATCTCAGCAGAGCTGAGACCTGTAGCCATCCCGAGAGACGTGGGACCGGTACTCCTGGACACTGTGCACATTTGCTAGTGCATCTACTTCCCGAGCTTTCCCGAAGTTGTGCATTGGGCTACTCGTAGTCTAAGCCCTGAGCACCATCTGCACCGAAGATTGTGAGCCTACATTCCACGAGTGTTCCGTGGGCCCGCTTCTAGCATTTCTGCTCGAGGCCCCTTCGTGATCCCTGGTCTGTCGACTGGTGGGTCCTCACAGAGGTAACTCTTTTGTTTCTTGGGCTTCTCTTGTTGCTTCAGACGTGCCCTGACTCCCCTCAAAAGGGTGAGTACCTCAGAGCTTGCTGGTCTGCTCCGAAGCCAATCTTTGCATTCTGCGTGGGTTGCTGTTGTCAAGGCTTGTTGGGTCCAATACCGACGCTGCAGCACTTGACATCCGACGTGGGACAGCTCAAATCCAGCTCCTGGTTGTCGTCGACGCCTCCTGGTCCTCGTGGCTGAAGAGTCAAGCTTCATCTCCTGCACCTGAAATCACCCGACATCGGTGGGCATCTTCTTACTGCCTCCCTGGTCACTGGCAAGTGACCCAGACTCTGTCCCCTCTGCTTTCAGGTTCTTCAGATCTCCGATCCACTCTTGGATCCATCTGGACACTTTTCATCTGGTCGCCTGCAGCACTTCTTTGCAGCTCTCCATAGGAAACGACAACGAAACCCGACACGAAAAGACACTTATGCACCCGGCTTCCCTGGGTGAGGTAACACGAGTACTCAGGTGCTCCCGTGGGTCTTGACCCTCGAACTGTCCAGTAATGTTAATGTTAACAAAAGCTTATAAAGCGCACGGTCACCAAAGGTTTCATGGCGCTGATCCTTTGTAATTTTGTTGAGTAAGGACAATTAGCAGGCTTGCTCAAACAACCATGTTTATAAGGCCCTTCTAAAACCCAAGAGGTTGTCACAGCTCCTGGTTGTCAATGGGAGAGAATTCCAAAGTTTGGGGGCAAGGTAGGAGAACCTACAGCCTCCCTGCTGTTTTAGTTTGATGGCTGGGATGGTCAGTAGGTGCAGGTGGGCCGATTGTAAATTGCGCCTAGGGACATGCTTTGTGACCATGTTGTTGATAAACTTTGGGCTCTTGCAATAATGCGCCTTGAAGGCAAGACAGCCCGTCTTAAACGCTGCCCCTTGCGCTACAGGCAGCCAGTGAAGTTTTAGCAGACAAGGCCTAGCCGATTGCCATCTCGGCTGTTTGTAGATTAGTCTTGACGCTTGATTCTGAACTATTTGTAGATGATTGAGCAGAAACAGCGGCAGACCAATATAGAGAGATTTTGAGAAATCAAGGTGTGAGAGAACCAACGCTAACACCACCTGTACAAGGGCTGAGTGGGTCAGCAAATGGGCAATCTTCCTGGTTTTTCGCATTTGCAAGAGACTAGTGGAGACCACTGCACCCACTTGTCCTCTAAGTGAGAGATCTGCATTTATAGTGACTCCCAAACTTTTGACAGAGGGTGAAGGGGTGGGGGGCAGGGAGGGAACCCTATTCACTTGGCCAGAAGTGCGGTCCCCAACATACATCGCTTTTCCCGAGCAACACAAGTTCCGTGTTGCCCGGGTTGAGCTTCAGATGGTTAAGGTCCATCCAACGCTGGATATGGAGCATAGTAGTTTTAAATTCCGCAGCGGAATTAGGAGAGTCCAGGGGAAAGACAAGCTGGAGGTCGTCGGCGTAGTTAAAGATGGTTACCTTTCTGTTTTTTAATGAGTGGATCAGGGGAACCCCACAAGTAGTGGAAACTTTGGGGGCAGTAAAGGCGCCAAGGCGTACTGCTTGAGTTCTGCCTATGAGAAAAGACTTGTTCCAATTGTAAGCAGGTCCTTGTATACCTGCTTGTTCGACACCGTTCAACAAGATGTTATGGTTGACCGTGTCGAACGCAGCCGACAGGTCCAGGAGCACCAGAGCCTGGGGGGCCCCAATGACAGCCTTAGCGCTCAACGTATCAAGTACCGCAAGAATTACTGACTCCGTAGAGTGCGCCGGCTGGAAGCCAGCTTGACTAGGCTCTAAGTATTCTGATTGTTCTATGAAGTTAGAGAGGCACCTGGCCACATGGGCCTCTATAATCTTGGCCAAAAAAGGGAGAAGGGAAATAGGGTGATAGTTGGAGGGGTTCAAGGGGTCAGCCCTTGGTTTTTTTAAACAGTGGGACTACCGTAGCATTTTTGAAAGCACTAGGTACCTTACCCTTACTGAGGGACTCATTCAGGAAAGGGAGAATACTGTGAGGCAGTGCGGAGAAAGTGTCCCTAAGGACAGGGGTGGGCAGCAGTCATTGGGAGACCCGGATTTAACACGGGTCATGAGATCTAATAAAGTATTAGGACATATGGCTAAAAAGTGGTTCAGGCAAAATGGTTTTCTGGAGATGTCATCCAGTGGTTCCATGTTGACAGTGGGGAATACTCGCCTTGATGATGGGGATTATGTCCAAGAAGAAATTATTTAGAGAGTTACACAGCTCTTGGGTGGGAGCCAGGCTAGGTAAAATTCTCTCATTACTACTCAGGTCGTTCACAATCTTAAAAATGTCCTAAGATTTATTATGGGCATTCAGTATTCTTGCAGAAATTGGCCGCTTTAGCTGTCAATACAGTTTTTTTATAACCATTGCGAGCTAGCAGGTACTGCTGTCTATCTGCACTAGAATAGCAAAGCCTCCATTTCCTTTCTGTTTGACGGAGCCTGAGTTTTAGATCTTTTAATTCGCTGGTGAACCATTTGTGGGCATCAGAGTGTCTAGCATGAGAACATATGGTGAGAGGAGCATGTGTGTCACTGGCCGACAATAGCCAGTCCGCAATGTCCTTTTCCATGGAATTAACAATGGGGTTAAAAATAGGTAAAGAGCTGGCTAAGGTGTTAATAAATTCCAGTTTATCCAGGGTTCGCCACTTTCTTGTCAAGCCTCCCGCCACCATAGGGGTCTTAATCCTGCCACTAAAAGTGCCCATAAATTCAATCAGATGGTGATCAGACCAAATGCAGGGTGAGGATTGATGGTACCGACAGAGTGAGGTTATGGGTCCAAATTTGGTCCAGGGTGTGCCCCTTTATATGAGTTGGGGAAGTTAAGTGCTGGGAAAGGGGTTTGTTCCTAGTCCGCTCCGAAGTGCCTCAATCCTTAAACATCTAATCGCAACTTTCTCCATAGAAGTCAATGGTGATTTGCGGCTGTGTTTAGACACAGCACGCGTCCCCCGTGGGTCCCTGCGTCCCTACCTTGGGTGGTTCCTGGTTGCCCCAGCCGTTGCCCCAGCGGTTCTTGTCTCCATGTTCACAGCGGTACTTATACCACTTTCTTAGTATATGGTTTGTGAGGCCCCTAGGGCAAAACAAATACTGTACTAATTTACTGTGTGCTACTTAAGTTTACTTTGTGTACGTTTGCCTCTAGCCTCCTAAAGAGACTAGAGGGATGTGTTTAGATTAAATACATATATATTTTATATATAACTGGTATGGTTCTCCTTCCATTTGGTCATTCAAGAGATTATAGACTGGTAAAACAAGCTGCTTTACATTCCTTCAAGACTGATCTCCACAGCTACCACTAGTATAGCTTTATATAAAGGTTGTCTTTAAACCTACCATCAATAAGGGTTGTTTGGACTGGTGCAAGGTGCGCACTAGAATAGTAGACAGCATATGCCAGGCCAATTTATCACAGCACTATATTTTCTAGAAGGTGACCTCTTTCGAGACCACCTTGAGTATCTTTTTAAAAATACATTTCTCAAAAACTACTGTGAATGTACACCAAATAACGAAAAGCACACTTTTTAAGCAAAGTTGTAACTTTCTGCCAAATTTGTTGCAATTCCATTTAGCTGGTATTTCTGGATTGGAGTGCAATGCTTTCTATAGGAATCAAAATGGGATATCAATTGTCTGGGATCCCCACCCTTTCTCTTCAGCCAGTCCTGACTGATCGTCGCAAAACTTTCTATTAAAGAACCAAAGTGAGTGAACTTTTGAATTAACGTTACTTAGATATTTTCCCCCTAGAAACACTATTTTTGGACTTCTAAGTGGATTATACGATTTCTCTCAGCACTGTTACTACGTGTCAGCAGGTGGTGACATGTGTGTCACTCCTGTACGGTGACGTTAATTTCTTTCTCGAATCCGTCTGCGCCGATGGATGTGGGCCTTACTAACTGATCAGATGTGAGTGTGCAGATCTATAAATTGGTATATTTTAATGGATGGTGACGCGAGTCCACTCCACAAAATGGGAAGGTAGGAGAGAGGTGAGAAATGTGCCGTTGGACACAGCATCCACCGAAAAGAGTGTTGCCGAAGGTAAATAAGTTGTTCTTATAATGGATATTTCTAACTGTAAATTCACCACCTTAAGAATAGACATCAAAGCAGTCCTCCTCAAGGTGGTGGTTGTTTGAACAGCTCAAACCAGAAAGTCCTGCAGCACCAAATGGGCAAAATGCCAATCCCGCCAGATCTGGCTATGAAAACAGTAGTGCTTTATGAATGTATAGATGGACGTCCAGGTCGCAGCCTAACAGATGTCCAGAACAGTCACTCCATGTTCCAATGCAGTGATGTCAGCCTTGGCACTGGTTGAATGAGCTCTCAGTCTTTCCAAGTTTCGCTTATTAGCCAATGCTAAGCAGATTCTTATAGAGGACTATCCACCCTGATATGATCCTTTTCTGCACTGTTTAACCCTTATCTAACTTGGCAAACCCCACAAAGAGCTGATTATCCACTCAATGGTCCTCGGTGTGATCAATGCAAAACCTCAAAGCTCTCTTGGGGTCCAAGCAATGGAGCCTATCCTACTCTTTTGAGGGGCGAGGTAGAGCAAAGAATGCGGGTAGGGTTATGGATTGTCCAACATGAAAAGGTATCACTGTCTTTGGCAGGAATGGTGCCCTAGTACATAACACCAGTTTGTCTGAGAAAAGGTGGTGTATGAACGTCAAAGCTTGTAGCTCATTCACACAGTGGGCTGAGGTCAGGGTCAGACTGGCCTAGAGGGCAATTAGGCTGTACCCCGTGGGTTGGTCTGACAGGTCAGTGTGAGTGGTGTGTTTTTGGGTGTTGTGGGCCTGTTTTATTGTGTGCTAAGCCCTTTTTTTACTGTTGATTTCCTGCTATCGCAACACACATTGAAGTCTTGCAGTCTTCTGTACCTTGCAAAACACTTATACAGCGTTATTTTAAGTAAATAAATGCCCAATTTTGCATACATGGGCCACTTTTCCAGCTATCGAACTCACTTGTGGCGGCAACTTTTATTTTGGTGCCAGGGCCCATTTTCTGTCCCAGTCTGACCCTGGTTGAGGTTATTGATATAAGTAAGACTGTTTTGAAGGTCAGTAGGTTCAAAGGAGCTGTTAAAGGGTTTAAAAGGAGGACACAAAAGAAAAGTGACAACCAAATAGGGCCCCACTGTTTAATCACGAAAGGTTTGGGTGGAAACATAAGGACCAGACCTTTAAGTAAACATGTGTTTTTTAATAAGGATGGTTGCACCGGTAAATGCAAAGGCAGAAAGTCTACAAATAACCTTTAACAGTGCCCACAACAAGTGCTTGCTGAGCAAAAGACAGCAAAAAAGTCAAAACATCAGACAGATTTGCCGGTAATGGGCCTGCATGGTAGGAATTACACCGGGCCATACATGTATTCCAGTGTCTGGAAGGCGTGAAGTTTTCTTAAAAGGATGCCTAGCTCCTAGATGACATGGACTACTTCAGGAGGGAGATTGAAAGTAGTCAACTGTCGCTGATCAATTTACACGCATGGAAGTCTACACTGTGCAGGCCCAGGTGCAGCACCGTTCTGCTGCTGCAACAGAAATGGTTAGGAAGCGGCAGCCTGATTGGAAGACATATATGCCAAGACATTTCTGATACAACACTTTGCTTTCCACCGCCATTAGGATGATTTGGGCCTAGTCGTTCCCAATATTCTTCAGCACTTGGGGCAGAAAACATACCAGCGGAAAGACACACAAAAGTCCTATGTCTCACTCTAGGTGAAATGCGTCTCATAGAGAGAGCCTTCTTGGGAACTCTAGCACAGAGAAGTACTGACAAATAGGTTACTTACCTTCAGTAACGCTTTTTCTAGTAGTCTCTGTCTAATCACAGATTCTGCACTTTAGAATAATCTCCAGGCATCAGTGTGGATCCATAAAATCTTTTGCAGTACCTTTGCATATCAGTAGGTGGCGTCGATTGGCTCTGCATTGGTGTTGTTTGCATTGATAGTGATGTGGGCCCTGCTTTTAAAGGCGCCACCCCAGTACACCAACATCAGCTTCTTTCAGTCCAGTCAGCAGTGCGTGTCCAGAGAGCTACATCAGTCACTTTCTTACTATCTTTTTTTACTTTTTGTTGCCTCTTTTTGAGCAATTTTGCTCCCAGTGTGCTAGGGACATGTCCCTAACAAACCCACAGATTTTAAGCCTAGTGAAGAATTTGCTTTGGCTGTGGGGTATGTGTTCTGACCATGACTACATGGCCTACACCGACTCAGTCGATGCACGTGTAGGGTTGCTAGAAGACTCCCTTTGCCTGTTTGGATGTAGCTGCCACTCATGATCCACTAGGTGTCATCAGCTGAGTTAGTCATTCCTGGCATTCAAATCCCCATCAAGTGGTTCACAACAAGAGAGACCCTGTCGATTCAGCAAGTTTCGGAGGTAGAGAGCCAAGATATGCACAGCTCCCTGCCTTTTCTACCAGCCCCTGCCTGACTCTCCCAACACTGTAGGAAGAACCCGTCATCTTATCGGACTCTGAGGTGAACTCGACATGATCTCAACTAAAGTCGCAATCTACACAACCTTTAACACAGCCAGTCCAACCTCATTCTGATTTGGAAAACAAACTGCCACTACCGGGAACACTTCACATTCCTTTTGTCTCAGACTCAGAACACAGTCAACACAATGATATTGGAGTTGATAGGGAGGGTGCATCCTTATTATTATTAGGGGAGTGTTTTTATGGACCTCCAGGACGCTAGTGGAGTCGACACATCCCCAGACATTGGGCTGAACTCTCCCCTGGCCCCTCCAAAGAAGAATCACCTTTTTTTGCTGTGCTGATCAGATGGACTGCAGAAGTTTTAATCTTGCAACGTCTGTCTGTTGAAGACTAAGGTCCTGGCAGTGGTCCTCCAATCTAGAGAGACTTCCCTAGAACTGTTTCTCCATTTTAATGAAGCCCTGACAAAGAAAATAATGGAGCAAAGAGATGACAGAGTGCACTCCGATTATTTCATTTTCTTTGTTAATCTAATTTTCTTTGTTTTTGCGCGTGCAAGCCCAGAATCGTGGTCTGCCCTAAGCCACGTGCTCATTCAAATGTTTAAAGAAATGGGGCGACATTTCACCCCAATGCTAGATGCACTGCGTTGAAGAAAGCAACTCTGCTGCCATAAACCAATTTCATCAATGTTTATCCGTATTTCATCCAGTTTTTCACATTACCATTTTTTTCGCCTCATGTCACATGAAAAGACATCTTACGTTCTTTAACACTGTTTCCTTAAAGCTATTGAAATGCCGATCTGGGCCTTATTCAGTAGCATGGAGTGCACGTAAGAATTCCACATAAGTTAATCCTGATAACCCAATGCATTTCGGGCCTAATCCTGGCCCTTCGTCAGGGGTGCTCTACAAATTAAAAACATTCTTGTGAGGGGGGGCGTGTCTAGGATGGCGGCGTGATCAGACGCAGGTCTCCGGAGCTCCCTGCCCGATCCCGCCACTTCGCCTAAAATAGCCACAATTCTCCGTTCATCGGCACCCGAAGGTCAGAGGAATCAACCGCCGGTGCACGACCAACCGAGAGACGGACGCCCATTGCGCCTGCTGCGAGGGAGCCGCCGGGAACCCGGACTTGGCGCCATCGTGCAACGGCTGCGCCGCCGGACCGGAGGGGGTCCCTTTGGCAGCCACCAGCGGCCCGCTGCCCCCCTGTGAGGTGGGGGCACTCCTGGACACCCGGCGAGGCTTCGCTGAGCCCCGCTGCCGCCCGCTCGGGCCCTGGTGGCTTGCCGCTGCGCCAACACTTCTGCCCGGGCCGCCCTGATCCGGCGGCGGAACACGCAAGACCCCGGCTTCTGGCCTACTCGCGTACCGCGAGAGGGCCTGTGCATCGGGCCGGCGGCGGTTCCGGCAAGGCGCCGGCCCGCCCCTTCTGCAGCGGACCTCCTAGACTGCATTCCGGGCTGCCACGCATGTCACCTGAGGCGGAGGCTGCCGCCCAAGCAACCCGGCGAGCGGCCCGGCGGCCGTGCAAATCGAGGCCTCGGCTTCGGGCCTAGCTCACTCCCCCACCTACCTCGGATTCCTGCCGAGAGCCGACCTGAGCCCCGACAGGCCCCGCAACCGGAGGGGCCCTGGACACTGCCCCCTGGATTTCCAGTTGGCCCCCAGCAACCCGTGGCGACACAGCTGACCTGGCCTGGCGAACGGAGTCCCTGAGCACACCGACCTACCACAGGTGAGGAGAGTGGAGAAGGGAGTGGGAGAGCTCGGGGGGCACAACCGAGTCCCCGGCGTACGGACATCCCTGTGGGCCCCCACTGCAGAATCCTAACTGATACCTTTGGAGCACCTCTCCGGGGGGGGTAAGCCGCACTCCACTCATTGCGGTCTCTCGCCGGTCGGGCGGAGGCTACCACCTTGCCCCCTCCCCCCCCCCTGGGCTTGCGGTCATCTGAAGACATCGGTCCCTGCCCGTGCGCAGACGTCTACAGCCGCCTGGACACTGCCATACCCCCCACTCCCCGTCTGCCTCCTCACTGGTCCCTCTTAGAACACGCGCTCCACTGTCCAACTGCCTGTCGGGGCCCTATCCCCTCACACGCCATGGCGGGACAAAGAGGCAAGAAGGGATCGCAAACTCTCCCTGAACTGTTGGCTAAATCGCAGCCCAAGCTTGGCAAAGACCCGCCGTCCCCTGGGACCGGGAAGGCATCACCGGCGACCACGGATGACCAAGTGCCCATCACCAAAGCCTTTCTGGAGACGCTCTTCAACTCGCTACGGGAAGATTTCAAATCCCTGCAACAGGAGGTGGCGGGGGAAGTGAAGGAACTCCGGCGGGATGTGGAGGACCTCGGCGAACGGGTGGTCGCAGTCGAGGAGGCTGATCAAGCCAGGAGCTCCGAGATCGAACTGCTCCAGCAAGAAGTCCTGCGACTCACGGACCAGCACCTTGACCTCCAGGCCCATACGGAGGACCTGGAAAACCGTTCCAGACGGAACAACATACGGGTCCGGGGGGTCCCTCAGAAAGACGAGGGGGCTGATGTCACCGCGTACCTGCAGACCCTCTTCAGGAGCATTCTGGGAGAGACAGACGACTTCCACATCCGCATTGACAGGGCACATCGCGTAGGACTGCCTCGCAGAGCCCCAGCCCCACCGCCGGACATATTGGCCTTCCTTCCGGACTTCCCGCTTAAAGAACGGATCCTCCGGGAAGCCCGGAGAGCTCAGCCCATCCAGTTTCAAGGCCATCCCATTGCCCTATACCAAGATCTTTCCGCCACGACTCTCCAGAAAAGGAAGGAATTCAAGCCAGTCACGGACTTCCTGCGGGGAAAAGAAATCTCATATTCTTGGGGGCATCCCTTTCGAATCATATTCAAATGGAACGGACGGCTACAGCAGCTACGACCTCTTAAAGACACTTGTGATCTCCTGGGTCTTGACCAAGTGGATGCTGAACCGGTTTTCAGGCGCTCACAGGGCTCCTCCAGAGGGGGTTGGCAGACTGTACACCGCAAACGATCCCCTCCTCAGCGCTTCAAGCCCGATGCCTCTGTCATTTCCCGGGAGCGTGAGACTGCAGTGGCAGAGGTGATCAAAGAGACCTCTTCCCCAGAGTGATACTAACTCTTGCTAAGGAGATTGTGTATCGCACCTGCTCAGCCCTGACGACTGGCGGTTGGGGCGGGGGGCCCGGAGGAGCCGCCATCGGAAATGACCCCTTCATTGTTCTTAACCACGATCCTGTGTGCCTTGACAGGATTGGGACTACAGGTTTCCATTTTGTTGGGTTTGGGTTGGGGGGAACTGGGTTTGGGGTTTTGTTATTACGCTGCGGCCTACTACTGTCCTTATTTGCATGTACTACGTTGCATACTTTGGTGGCTGCGGGCTGTTTCTGGGAGGGATGTTGGGTTAGGGAGGGATCCAGGGTGGGGACCAGTGTGCCACGCTACTTCAGCTCTCGCGCGAAGAGACCCCTCACCAAGATGCATATGCCGACTTGGAGTATTCACTCACACAAATGGCTCACACCCAGACACAAATAGAGACCATACCATACACTATTCACCAAGAACCGCCACGTGCTCCCTTGACGTGCCTATGGCCCAACCAGCGCTGCATCACACACCCCTTGCGCGATGACAGACAACACCCTTAAGATTATAACGCTTAATGTGAAGGGGCTCAACAACCCGATCAAGAGGAGAGCTGTTCTCTCTTACTTGGAAAACTCTGAAGCCGCTATTTGCCTGCTACAGGAGACGCATCTCCTCCAGAAGGACTGGCACAGAATGCGCTCGCGAGCCTTCCCACAACAATTCTTTTGCTCCCTTCCAACAAAGAATGCCGGGGTTGCGATCCTAATCTCTAGCTCCTTTAGAGGGAGGGTGGGTAGCAAGGTGGGGGAAATCAAAGGCCGCCTCCTGGCATACACTCTCACCGTGGGTGACACAACGCTCACAATCGGCACCCTGTACGCTCCAAACACAGGTCAGGAGGCCTTCTTAAAAGGCGCCATTTCCGAAGCCCTCCAGACCCCACACACACCCCTACTCCTGGGCGGGGACTTTAACATTGTTATGGATACACATGCCGATCGGTCTGGCCACCGCTACGGAGACGCTGGGGCCTTGTCATCTGCCGGACATGATTGGCTATCCGAAAGGGGCTTGGTAGACCTCTGGAGGGCCCGTCATCCGACTGCCTCACAATTCACGTTTTACTCGCATGTGCACCACACCTACGCCAGGCTTGACCACTTCCTGGGTTCTTCAGACCTCCTTACAACCCTTGAGGACATTACCATCACACCCGCAGCCCTCACTGACCATGACGCGGTGGAACTCTCCCTCGCTCTCCGCGCACCCCGCCGCCCCCGAGGCCCATGGCGCCTCCGCGAACCCTTGCTACAGCGCCCTGATGTCACTAAACGTATTGGGGACTGCATAGACACTTACCTATCTACCAACGATACACCGGGCATCTCAGCGACGGCTCTTTGGGGGGCTCTGAAATCGGTCGTGCGGGGCGAACTCATAGCTATTTCGGCTGCGGAAGCTAAAGACCGCAAAAGCAAGAGAGAGGAACTTACGGCGCAGGTGGCGGAGCTGGAACGGGTACACAGTCGCACGTGTGCCCCTCGAGTGTGGAAACAGCTAAAAGCTGCTCGGGCCCAACTCGCCAGTCTGGATACAGACAGGGCGGAATTTGCAGCTCTCCGCCTACGGCATACTTACTATGTCGGAGGGAACAAAACGGGGCGTCTACTGGCCAGTGCTCTAAGGGCCAAGACCCAACGGGCCAAAATCACCACTTTAGTTGGCACCAACGGTGAAGTGCTCACAGACGATGCCCAAGTGGCCGAGGCGTTTCGTTCATACTACGCTTCCCTGTACGGGGGGGAGGAAGTCCCGTCCGGGGATATTGAGGCATACCTAAATACTGTGGCTATCACCGCGATCCCTGAATCTACCGCAGAAGCTCTCGATGCCCCCATAAGCCAGGAAGAAGTCTTAGCTGCCATCTCTCGACTGCGCCCACTTAAATCCCCAGGACCAGACGGCTTCTCAGCGGGCTTCTACAAGCTCTTCAATCGGCGTTTGGCCCCGGTGCTTGCTCGCCTCTTCAACTCTTTCGAGGGGGCGGCAGCCATACCTCCGGACATGCTAGCCGCTGAAGTGGTGGTGCTTCCTAAACCAGGGAAAAAACCCACGCACTGCTCTGCGTTCCGCCCAATCTCGTTACTGAACCTAGACCTGAAGCTTTTTACAGGTATCCTTGCTGCCCGCCTTGGCCCGTGCCTTCCTGGTCTTTTGGAACCAGACCAATCTGGCTTTGTTCCAGGCCGCCAGTGTGCAGACAATACTAAACGGGTGCTCCACCTTATTGACAAGACGCATTCTCGAGCTTCGGACTCTGCGCTTCTTGCCATCGACGCGGAGAAAGCGTTCGATCGCGTGAACTGGGATTATTTACAACACGTACTCCGCCGGTTCTGTCTCAGTGACCGTTTTTGCTCGCGCATAGCGGGCTGCTATCATCACCCACAGGCCCCGGTTCGCCTGGGGAGCCTGCGCTCGCCCCCGTTTGAGATCCAACGAGGTACCAGGCAGGGGTGCCCCCTCTCCCCCCTCCTATTCGCGATGTATATCGAGCCTCTAGCACAGAGAGTCCGCGACAACCCGAGGATAGAGGGCATCGACTTCGGGCGCGAACCCCATCCTATCAGTTTATACGCGGACGATGTCATAGCCACTCTACACAGCCCTGATACTTCTATACCTGCCTTCATGGAGGAACTTGACTCGTTTGGGGCTGTTTCAGGCTTCCGCATTAATATCGCAAAATCCCTCATCTTACCTCTAGGCAAAAATGCGCGCCCGCGGGCCCCGGCAATGGGTCACCACAGCGGCCTACAGGTGGCCGACCGGATACCATACCTAGGTATCACCCTGACTCCCTCAACCGACCTCACGGTCTCCACTAATTACGCAACTCTCATCACCCAGATACGCTCAGACCTGGCGAGATGGTCCAAACAACCTCTTTCTCTGCTGGGGAGGGTGGCGGCTATAAAAATGTCAGTCCTGCCGCGGATTTTATATTTGTTTCAAACAATTCCCATTGTGCCCCCTGCGGGCACGTTGAAAACCTTACAAGACTTACTGTCTGGCTTTATTTGGGAGGGGAAGAGAGCCCGACTTCACAAACTGCTTGCATACAGGAGCATGGATGAGGGCGGTCTCGGAATCCCGGACTTGGCGCGGTACTTCCAGGCATCCCAACTCCGGTACCTGGTGGAGTGGTACAGACCCGAATCGGAGAAGAGATGGCTCTTCCAAGATAGAGCTATGGCTCAGACGCCGCTGTGGCGGGTTCCATTCCTGGCCAAACACCACAGGCCCAAATATATGTCACGGTCCCCAATCACTCGCACGACCCTACAGGTGTGGAATCGGGTGGCGCTCAAACGCGGACTGACTACTTTCCCTTCCCCTTTCACTCCCCTTCTGGACAACCCTGACTTCCCCCCAGGTGAGGGCCCAGGTGCATTTTCTCAATGGCGGGGCTCGGCGTGCCGAGCTGCGGGTCATCTTTTTGACCTGAACGGATTTCTTTCCTTCGACCACATTAAACAAGGATACGGGATAGAACACCCCCACTTCTTCCAATACCTCCAGCTCCGACACTGGCTCACTGACCCGAACGTCATTACCCTAGTGGGCCGCCCCATGACGGACTTCGAGAAGTGGCTGCTTACTAAGACCACAGACAAGCGCCTCATCTCCGAACTCTATAAAATGCTTGCCCCTTCACCCTCCCAGGCTAAATCACCCGGTCAACGGCGCTGGGAGGCTGAACTTGGGAGGACCTTGTCATCCAAAGAATGGGGATACATCTACCATAGAGCCTCACACACTACACGAAACACCAAAGCGAGAGAAACTGCAGTCAAACTCGCCATATATTGGCACCTTACTCCAGCCCGATTACACCAAGGAAACCCGAAGCGCAGCGACCTTTGCTGGAGAGGGTGCGGGGAACGTGGTACCTTGACTCACATCCTCTGGGAGTGCCCCGAGCTGGGAGACTTTTGGAAACAGGTCCTGGATGACATAGACTCCACTTTCGAAACTGAAGTCCCGAGATTCCCTGCGTACACCGTGTTGGGCCTGCCCAATGCCTTAATGTTTCCCCTCAAATCACTACGAGGCCGACAGATGGGCATCGCTATGCAGGCAGCCACACAACACATCTTGTCACTATGGGGCACTACGACTAAACCTACACACACGGGATGGCTCCACAAACTGTGGTTCACCCTTGGGATGGAGCGTATCCATGCCACTCTCACCAGCTCCACAGACGCCTTTCGCAAGACATGGCTCCCCTTGCTGACCCTCTTATCCAAGGAGTTCAATGAAATCACCTGCCCCAAGTATCTTAGGGTTTTGCGTCTCGCTAGCACCACCGATGACTCCCGGTGACTCTACTACTCATGGCCTCGTCACACTCCCACGACTCAATGCAGGTGTCACTGACCTTCCTGGGCACACTGGTCGGGGTGGAGGGAGGGGGGATTTTGTGGGGGAGGGGTGGGGGTTTTTGGTTCGTGTTGTTTTCCTTATGTCAATCTTTTGCCCTTCCAAGCATGACGTCGCATCGCTCATTGGGCATACCTTCATTGCTTCTTCTGCTGCACAAGGGAAGACATGCTTGTCTGTCCCGCCCGCAATGTATGCTCTGAGTTTACTTTTCTCACAGAGATGTCTTACTATATGCCTGTTAAGAATTTCAATAAAAACACTTTTGAAACTAAAAACATTCTTGTGAGACCATGTATTTAAACCTGTTAAACATGTTAATAGCTTCACAAACTATTGCAAGTCCCTAGTTCTTTAACTTCTCACCATAATGTACGTCTTTCCCGCTAACTGTAGTCTAAAAAGCACTACAACTAAGTTGAAACCCAAGTGCACCTCTCTTAACCTGCATTATATCCCTCAAATTAAATCTCCACATTGAAATCCCAGTGTAACAGTTCCCCAAAAACATACCTGAGCAACTTTCTCCAACCTACATATTTTCTACCCGACTCCACAGTTTGTGCTCACCCACATCCTTACCTCAAAGATCTATTTTTGGTAATCGCCTCCCAACTGTTTCACCGTCCTCATGCTCTGCTTTCACCTAACGCTGCCGTTATAACACCTGTGCTGTGTCTCCACCCTCCGATATCTGGCTTCAACTCCCGTCACCTTTTAACCCTTCACTTCCTGTTACTTACTGCTTTGATGATCACAATCCCATCCTAGTGCTATAACTGTGCACTATCTAAACGTAGTGCATCAGGTTTCTAAAAAGTTATTCACGAATACAAGTTGTCGTGGGGTGGGGTCGCACACAGGTTAATGTGGCCGGTGTATGTAGAAGTTTTAACACAGGTTGAGAAAGGCGTTCTACGTTTAGATAGTGCACAGTTATAGCACTAGGAAGGGATTGTGATCATCAAAGCAGTAGCCAGGATTAGGCCCGAAAAGGATTAACTTATGCGGAATTCTTACGTGCACTCCATGCTACTGAATAAGGCCCGGATCGGCATTTCAATAGCTTTAAGGAAACAGTATTAAAGAACGTAAGATGTCTTTTCATGTGACATGAGGCGAAAAAAGTGATAATGTGAAAAACTGGATGAAATACGAATAAACATTGATGAAATTGGTTTATGGCAGCAGAGTTGCTTTCTTCAACGCAGTGCGTCTAGCATTGGGGTGAAATGTCGCCCCATTTCTTTAAACAAAAGAAAATAATGGACACTTGGGCCAAACCTTTCCCCCAGAAAATGGACAAATGACCAGAAGACATAGACCTGCACAGGGCGATCCTTTCCTCATGCACGCATCAAAGCTTAGTTATCCTGTCATCCAGGAGTAGACAACACCTTAATGCATTCCCTATTATGTTTCCTGCTGGGGAATCAAAACATATGGAGGCATTTGGGAACATAATGTTTTCATCAGCTAGTCTTACTCTTTGCTCAGTAAACACCAGCTGCCCCTTGGGATGATGCTTGCATACATTATGGGATATTGCAAGTGAGTTCTGGCCAACAGTCCCTGATAAATACTGCACCAACCGTGTTCACATCATTCATGATGGTCAGGACTAAGTGAAGCATGTAATTCGCTCTGGGCTGGACACCACTGACTGTTTGGGCATGGCAGCTGGTATCAGTGGGATGCTTCAGCGCAATGATTGGATGAGATCTACAGGCGCTCAGGTGATGTTCAGGCATCACTAATGTATATCTAATTCACAGAGAGGGGGACGGTGAGCTGAAAAAGGAGGTCCAGTACCCATGCGCCCAAGACCTTACATAAAATTCACTTAAGGGTAACTGTTCCTATAGAAGGACCCTGGCCAAATAGGCTGCAGAAGGTGTTGGTAGGAGAAGCAGTGGACAGTAACTCATCTAAAATAGATGAATATCAGGTTGGATAGAATGGCTAGCAGGGAAAGTCCTCAAATTTGGAGAGTTGCCCTCACACACCCCTTAAGGTGTCATGCTTCATCATAGGGTGTTTTTGCTCCTCGTGGGGTTGTTGCTGCAGTCCCCCACGAGCCCCGTGAGAGGGCTCTTTAGCGGAGATCTTTTACGAGGCACGCTGTAGTGGTGAGTGCAAGTGTGTGGGCTTAGTGTGTAGGTGAATTAAAAATAGCGTCACAGTGACCCTAATAGTATTTATTCTTGTACCTGTTCGGTATGATTGAAAGCAGAGAAAGAAGAACTGTACAACCTTCTGCCAATGAGGAGGGTTAGTTTCTCAAAAAGTGAGTAGTGAAAAAGGTCATGGGGTCAACATGTTTCACACCCTAGTGGTCCATAATGTTTCATCAGGACGGACAGAAAATGTAAAATGTTTAAAGATAAACAGGGGTCAGAGGAAAATGTACACCATTACATGAAACTTAGACAGGTTTGTGGTCGTAGTTGTCTGGGAACAGTCGTTCAGAACCACTACAAAGTATTAATCCAATCTAAAGAAGCAGATACAAATAAATGTGATAGAAAAATGGCAGTAAATGGAAACATAAAAAATAAAAACTAAAGATGAAGGAGACCTGCTCACAACTAAAAGTATAGCATCAGGATGAGAAGGGTTGGAATGCTAATGCTCCTAATTCCTTCAGTTAATACATGGCGATTTTCAAGTTACTTAGCGTGGCTAGAGATCAAAATGGCACCCATGTGGTTGAAGGTACCATGGCTCGTACATAAAGTTAAAAAAAATGTTGCTTACTCCAATCAGTGCACAGGTGTTTGAAAGTCGCACCTACCCTCGTCTGCTGGCCGGAGGTGGCTGAGGCTGGTATAAAAAGGCGAAAGTCGGGTAGTAGAAACTAACAGTGCACCCGACCTGTAGAGAAGGGTGGAAGTGACATGAGTGAAGGAGTTTACGGAACCACTGGAGACTAGCAACTAACAGCACCCATCTTAGAAAGGTAAAATTGTAGCAGAGAGTAAGGCAAGTAAGTGGTGGGTTGGGATATTTACCCTGACGTTTCGATGAAGTGACCGAAAAAACACCATTGGTTTCTCCGCGGGGCTAAGAAAAAACACATCAATGTACTCCTAATAGTTCATCAACCTACTCATGCATAAGGTCAAGAGGTAGAAGTGCAAGAGCAGGCAATCTAAGGGGCTTAAAGTCGCACCTACCCTCGTCTGCTGGCCGGAGGTGGCTGAGGCTGGTATAAAAAGGCGAAAGTCGGGTAGTAGAAACTAACAGTGCACCCGACCTGTAGAGAAGGGTGGAAGTGACATGAGTGAAGGAGTTTACGGAACCACTGGAGACTAGCAACTAACAGCACCCATCTTAGAAAGGTAAAATTGTAGCAGAGAGTAAGGCAAGTAAGTGGTGGGTTGGGATATTTACCCTGACGTTTCGATGAAGTGACCGAAAAAACACCATTGGTTTCTCCGCGGGGCTAAGAAAAAACACATCAATGTACTCCTAATAGTTCATCAGCCTACTCATGCATAAGGTCAAGAGGTAGAAGTGCAAGAGCAGGCAATCTAAGGGGCTTAAAAACATGGAAAGAGGGTGTGTTAAGGAGGCAGGACAACTGGTATGTCCAGTTATACAATGAGGGTAAAAAACATTAATTAGTATCTGAACCAATAAGTAATAAGGTTAATGGATGGCACGTATGAAGCGTGATCCCTCGACTCTGGATACCTGTGTAGCGATATGTATACGGGGCTCAACGATGGGTGTATAGGTCCTGTCTCCCAAAAGACAGGACTTAGAGTAGCAGAGGAAAAGGGGGGTGGCAGGGTTGGGGGATAAGTAGATCAGGACCCTAGTAGAAATCATGATGGTCCACTGGTTGGCTAATGCTCATTCAAGCAAGGCCTACACACAGCCTCATATCTTAAGAGGTGTCTCCTCCTAAGGTCTAATGTGAGGAGTGTAGGGAAGGAACCAGAGGTTGGTATCCCCGTTGAGGAGTGGGGGGTAATCAGTGTCAGGATACATGACACACTCAGCCCATGGCATGTCGTCATTAAGGCCTTGTGTGTGTGTCCTCAACTGAAAAACCCACCGTTGTGTAAAGGGGGTGCCAACTTTCCAAATATGGTTAGTTTCTATGATGGATGCAAAAACAACAGTTGATGTACAGAATGTCGAACAATGTCATACATTCACCCCAGATCTGTGCCTAAATCCATCGTTTTTTCGCTCACCATGCCATTCCAGTTTGAACCAAGCCATACGCAAATTAGTCTTGACCCTGTGCCTCATGGGAACAGTCCGGGCTGAACTGCCAACCGAGGTCTTCCCTGGACTGGAAACAAGCATCCTAGGACCGGTTTCGGGGTTTCACCCCTCTTCAGCCAGGATAGCTCGATTCCAGTGGCATGGAGATCATGGGACCCGCGTCTGGGCATACCCGTCCCACTCGGGGTGACAAAGGCATGCCCTAAGTTGGCAGGGTATGCCCAGATGTGGGTCCCTTGCTCACTTTGCCACTGGATTCAAGATAGCCTGGCTGATGAGGGCTGTGAGCCCGAAACCAGTCCCAGAATGCTTGTTTCCGGTCCAGGGAAGACACAGCTTGGCAGTTTGGGCAGGACTGTTCCCATGAGGCACAGGGTCAGACTGATTTGCATATGGCCATGTTTTAACTGGGGTGGCGAAGTGAGCTAAAGAATGATGATGGATTAAACCCAGATCAGTTGACTGGGGGTGAGTGCTTGCATTGTTTAACGATCCGTCCATCATCCCCTTTGGTTTTGATTTATTCGCCCTAAGTTGGTAGGGTATGCCCAGACCATGGGTCCCTTGCTCACTTTGCCACTGGAATCAAGATAGCCTGGCTGATGAGGGCTGTGAGCCCGAAACCAGTCCCAGGATGCTTTTTTCCAGTCCAGGGAAGACATGGCTTGGCAGTTCGGGCTGGACTGTTCCCATGAGGCACAGGGTCAGACTGATTTGGTTGCTTTGGCACGACTGGCGTCAACCAGATCCGGGATCGTATCCCTGAGACCCCCTCTGCGCTGCGGTCGTGGCCGATGGCGTCGAACCCGATTAGGTCGTTCTGCAGCGCATGGCCTTCTAAAAATCTTTAATTTGAGCGGGAGTCGTTCCGGCTCTCTGAAAGGGAGGGAGGCGCGAAGCCAACTCAGGCTCTGGCTCCGCAAAACCGTGCCAAGAGCATAGATGCTCCTTACTTCTCTCAACGACCGACGCCAGTTGATGTGAAGTCAAAGTCCGCTTGGACTTCATCTTCTTTTTGTGCCTCTTCCCCGAGTGTCCAGATGACCTCGAATGGAAGGAAGAGGACTTAGGGCTCAGTGAGCGGTCCCGCAACTTCCTCTTCTTCAAACGGGACCGTGACCTCCACGGAGTCTCGCTTAATGGTATCTACTGCCAGGCCGCGAGCAACTTAATTGCCCACTCCCTCAAGGTCTTTGGAGCCATCACCCAACAGTCTGAACATGACTTCGAATCGTGGTCGCGTTCAAGACACCACAGAATTACGCGGTGGGATAGGTAACCGACATCATGAGGGAACAAGACCCGCATGGTTAAAAACCTGTCTTTCTACCAGACATCCCTTGCATATGAAGTCGCTACTCAAAAAATGTAGACAAAAGTCGAGAAAAAAGCCTGCTAAAAAGCGTCAGAGGGGGTAGCTCTTCCCAGATCGGCGCTTAACTGGCGAGGAAAGAAAATAACTGATTTCCGCTCGTCTTGGTGGCGCCTATGTAGGCATCGCAATGTCATAACCGACAATACCAACACCAATGACGTCACATGAAGCCGAATGGAGCCACCCGACGTAGCGCGCAAGTGTTTTCCCTCAGCAAAAGTTTCTGGATCCAGCCTGACGCCTGGGAAATTCAAAGGTAAGGAATCTGCAGCTTGAAGTCTCTAACAGGTATAGATTCCTTACCTTAGAATTACACCAGGCGTCAGACTGGATCCGGAGAATTTCTCAGCAGTACCCCTGCGCGTCAGTAGGTGGCGTTGGTCAACTATGCGTTCGTCGTCGCCATCATGGTTGCAGTCATGACGTCCCAGTATCTATTTAGACGCTGCCCCTGCACTCTGACATCAGTTCTTTTACACAACATTCCACGCCAGAAGCGCATAGCCTTGCAAGACACTGACATCTGGTGCACAAAACTAGGGCCCTGAAAGGGAGTCCCTAAAACTAGAAGTCAGTTCGCAGAACAGGGAGGATGGGTGGGGTGGTAAGGAATCTAGAACTAATATATGTCTCTTACAGATATATCGTTACCGAAGGTAAGTAACTTGTTAATTTGAAAGAAACAGTTAGTTATAGATTCCTTACCTTAGAATAGATACCCCAGCAATACCAAACCCAGAGAACCAAGTTGACCCCAGAAAGTCTTGGAGAACCGAACGGCCAAAGAAGCCGTCACTCCGGACCGAACTGTCCAGGCAATAATGTTTAGTAGATGTGTGCAGTGATGAAAACATAGCTGCCTGACAGATGTCATGGAGGGGTACTCCTCGCCCCAAAGCGATAGTGGCTATAATCACCCTGGTAGAATGGGCACGCCCGACCTTTCTTGGTGCCCACATAGCCAACAAAGAGCTGATCATCCACCCGGAATTGTTTTGTCCGATCCAAATAGAAGGACCCCGCACGTTTTGGATCCAGGCGGTGGAGCCTTTCTTCTTCCTTCGAAGGAGGTGGGGGCGGGAAGAAGGTGGGAAAAGTGATGGTCTGCCCGATATGAAAGGAAGTAACCCCTTTAGGTAAGAAGGTCTGGCTCGAAGAACAACCTTGTATGGATGAACAGCAAGGAAAGGAGGTTCTGAAGACAGAGCCTGGAGTTCACTCACCCTACGTGCAGAGGTGATGGCAACCAGAAACAAAGTTTTGAGTGTCAGAAGCCTTAGAGGACAATTATGTAGCGGCTCAAAGGAAGCTCACATAAGATACGTCAGAACAAAATTTAAGTCCCACTGAGGCATTATAAAAGGAATAGGAGAAAACAGATGAGTAAGGCCCTTAAGAAAACGATTTACAATAGGGCACTTGAAAAGAGAAGGATGATCAGGAATGCGAAGGAAGGCCAAAATAGCCGAAAGATAGCCTTTAAGTGTGTGTGCCCAAAGCAGAGCCCTGCTGGGCCAAAGAAAGCAGCAAGAGGATAACCTCAGAAAGGGGATCCACAGCCTTTGCTGTGCACCATGCCACAAATCTTTTCCATCTATAGGCGTATACTGTTTTCGTAGAGGGATGCCTGACTGCCAAGATAACATTACAGACTTCGAGAGGAAGGTGGAAGGCTGTACACTGTCTCCGCTCAATCTCCACGCAAGGAGGTGGAGGCTGGACAGTTTTGGGCGCAGAACCATCCCCTGCTGCTGCAACAGAAGATCCTCCCACAGGGGCAGTCTGATCGGAGGATTGATAGCCATGTTCAAGAGCTCAGAATACCAGGCTCTTCGTGCCCAGTCTAGAGACACAGGAATAATTTGAGCTAGGTAGCGCTTGATCCTCTTCAGCACTGTGGGCAGAAGTGGTATAGGCAGAAAAGTGTGTATCAGACCGCAACTCCACTCGCGACGAAAAGAATTGCCTAGCGAGTGCCGCCTTGGAAATTCCAAGGCGCAGTACTGCTGACATTGTGCATTCTCATCAGTGGCGAACAGATCTAACCAAGGCTCCCCCACTGCTGAAAGAGACCTAGCATCATCTCTCTGATTGAAGACATCATTTGTGATCCATCATGCACCGGCGGCTGAGTTCGCCCGTCTTGGCGTTCAGGGAACCTGCCAGGTGTTGAAACACCATGTACATGCCCTGATGTTCCAGCCACTTCCAGAAATAAAGGGCCTCTTGACAGAGCGTCCACGACCCCTCTCCGCCCGGTTTGTTGCAGTACCACATGGAGGAAGTGTTGTCTGTGAACACATGTACGACTTTTCCTTTGGCAGAAGGAAGGAATGCCTTCAGTGCTAGACAAATCGCCCGGAGCTCCAAACTGTTGATGTGGAGTCTGGACTCCGCCAGAGATGCTAGGCCTCTGATCTCGGCCTCTCCCACGTGGCCGCCCCATCGAAGTAGTTACACGTCTGTCATCACTGTGAACTCTTATTGGGGAAGGGAAAGGCATCTGCAGTTGACCCAGTCCTGGTTTGTGAGCAACCACTGCAACTGATGGGCAGTCCCGCCGAGATCTGGACGACATTGGAAAGATTTCCCTGATGCTGCGCCCAATGGAACTTCAGGTCCCACTGCAGAGTCCGCTTATGCCACTGGGCACTTGGTCCAAGACCTTTCTCAGCAGCCACTTAGCCAACAAAGACCTGGTCGTCCACCCGGAATTGTTTGGTGCAATCCAAGTAGAAGGAAAGTGTACGTTTTGGATCCAGTCGGTGGAGCCTCTCTTCCTCTTTTGAAGAATGCCGGGGCAGAAAGAAGGTGAGCAAAGTGATGGTTTGACCCATGTTGAAAGAAGTAACCACCTTGGGAAGAAAGGAAGGTCTAGTCCGAAGGATGACCTTGTCCTGATGGACAGCCAGAAAAGGAGGTTTGGAAGAAAGAGCTTGTAGCTCACTCACCCTGCGTGCAGAGGTGATGGCCACCAGAAAGGCAGTTTTCAGAGTGAGAAGTCTGAGAGGACAGTTATCTAGCGGCTCAAAGGCAGCGCATATATGAGGTAGGTAAGAACCAAGTTCAAGTCCTACTGAGGCATTACGAACAGAAGAGGAGGAAAAAGATGACTAATGCCATTAAGGAATCTATTTACAACAGGGGACTTGAAAAGAGAAGGCTGATAAGGAAGCCTAAGGAAGGCTGAAATGGCCGAGAGGTAGCCCTTTAGAGTGCCCAGAGCAGAGCCCTGCTGGGCCAAAGAAAGGAGGGACAAGAGCACCTCAAAAAGAGGGGCAGAAAAGGGATCCACAGCCTTTGCTGTGCACCATGTCACAAATGTGTTCCATCTGCACCGTCTTAGTGGAGGGACGCCTGGCTGCTAAAATAACATCAGAGATCTCGGGAGGCGGGTCAAGCGATGTCAACTGCCGCCGCTCAGTCTCCACGCAAGGAGTTGGAGGCTGGACAGGTTCGGGTGGAGGACTCTCCCCTGCTGCAGTGACAGAAGATCCTCCTGAAGAGGCAGTCTGATCGGAGGATCGATGGCCATGTTGAGCATCTCGGAATACCAGACTCTTCATGCCCAATAGGGAGCTACAAGAAAGACTTGGCCCCAAGTCGCGCTTGATCTTCTTCTGCACTCTGGGTAGAAGTGGTATAGGTGGAAAGGCGTGTAGAAGACCGCAATTCACCTCTCGTCGAAAAGACTCACCTAGTGAGTGCCACGTTGGGAAATTCTAATGCCCAGAACTGCTGATATTGCATGTTCTCTTCAGTGGCAAATAGATCTAACCAAAGCTCTCACCACTGCTGAAAGAGACATTGCACCACCTCCGAGTGAAGACACCATTTGTGATCCATCATGCACCTGCAGCTGAGTTCGTTCGGCCTGGTGTTCAGGGAACCTGCCAGGTGTTGAACCACCAGGGATATGCCCTGATGTTCCAGCCATATCCAGAGGCGGAGGGCCTCCTGACATAGGGTCTACGATCCCACCCACCTTGCTTGTTGCAGTACCACATGGCGGTGGTGTTGTCCGTGAAAACCTGCACCACTCTTCCCCAGAGGGAAGGAATGCTTTGAGTGCAAGACGAATCGCCCGAAGCTCCAGAAGGTTGATGTGGAGCCCAGACTCCGCCAGAGACCAGAGGCCTCCGATCTCAGCCTCCCCCATGTGGCTGCCCCATCCCAGAAGTGATGCATCGGTCACCACTGTGAACTCTGGCTGGGGAAGGGAGAGTGATCTGCCGCCGACCCAATACTGGTTTGTGAGCCACCACTGCAATTGGTGTGCAGTGCCCTCCGAGATCTGGACGCAATTGAACGGATTCCCTGATGTTGTGTCCACTGGAACTTCAGGTCCCACTGCAGAGCTCGCATATGCCATCTGGCATGGTCCACCAGCAGGATGCAGGAGGCCATCACACCCAGCAGACTGAGGGTCATCCAGACTGAACCCGAGATAGAGGCTGAAAGATCATAACCATAGCTCGAATATCTAAGACTAGCTGTTCGGGAGGATAAACCCGAACCTGGGTCATGTCCAGAACCGCTCAGATGAAGAGAAGCTTCTGAGAGGGGTTCAGGTGTGACTTCGGTACGTTGATGGACAGCCCTAGCGAATGCAGGTCGGCTGTAGTCTGGAGGTGGGAGACGACAGCCTGGGGCGAGCGGGCCTTCAACAGCCAGTTGTCGCGATAGGGGAAGACTGGAACCCCTGATCTGCGCAGATAAGCTGCAACCACCGACCATCACTTTCGTGAACACCTGAGGGGCGCTGGTAAGGCCCAAGGGAGCACGGTAAACTGAAAGTGCCTGTGGCCTACAATGAACCGCAGGTAATGCCGGTGGCCCGGCAGAACAGGGATGTGAAAGTAAGGGTTCTGCAAGTCCAAGGTGGAGAGCCTCGGCCGCCCTACGCAACACCACTGTGTATGACGCTCCCTTCTCTGTAGCCACGGTAGGAGGAGACAACATGCCAAGGTCTGGTGAGGTATTCAGACCACTGGCTTCCCCCAGTTCCTCTCTCTAGTCCTGTTCATAAACCAAATGCTCAGTTATGGGGTCCTCAGACCCCTCCCAGTCCTCCTCATCCTCCTTTGGTTGCAAATCTGGTTTCAGAGAGCCATGGTAAAACAGGGGCACCAAAGTACCCATCGGCGCCAGATCTAGTGCCGGCCAAAGCCGGTCCGACTTCGGGTCTACCTCGAGGTGAAGCCTGGGGTCGGCTGTGCCCCCAGCCGACGCCAGTTGTGGATGTGGTGCCGGTGGAATCGGCGCCGGGGGAGGTGTGACAAGGTTGACCGGCGCTGATCCAGATCCAGATCTAGATTCAAGGGGACCCTGCGGAGCCGAGGCTGAACCCGCCGGCGGAGTCGGACTGCCCAAAGATGGCGTGCATCACTTTGTAAAACTGATGAAGCTGGGCAGGGGTCGCTTTCTTTCCCGGGAAGGGGGGGGGGGGACCCGGAGCTGACCCTAAGAGCTCCACTCGGAGCCGTGGGAGGAGCACCATCCGCATCCCTTGACGCGCCAGCCGACTGATGCGGAGAAGTCCAAGAGCGATGATGCTTCTTCTTGTGCATCGACTTAACTGACCGTGAATGCGAAGACTTAGATGAAGAATGGTGTTAGCTCTGCGACCGGTCCCTCGACCTCCTTTGCGACCAGGGCCTCGAGCGACGTGGAGCTGACTGTCGGGACTCAAGTAACTTTCGGGACTGCTCCCGCAAAGACTTTGGGGCCATGGTCCGGCAGTCGGAGCACGACTTGAGGTTGTGGTCGCGCTCCAGGAAGTAGAGACACACACGGTGCGGATCCCTCACCATCAGTCAGTTACAGGAACCGCAAGCCTCGAAGCCAGGTATCCCTCGTGCACCTGTTGTCAATGGACTCAAAAAAACAAAAATCGACAAAATTCAAGAAAAAGTCAGTCAAAAAGTGACTGGAGGTACCGCTCTTTCCGGATCTGCAGTTGCAGAAATGTAAGAACTGAAGTCAGCACGCGAGGGCGATGTCTATGTAGCTACTGCGACGTCATCCCGGCGACCACGACCCCGGCAAACACGATGCCGACAACGAACACGCATGTCGACAGACGTGACCTTCCGACGTGCAGGGGTTCTGCTGCCGGAAAACTTTCCATGATCCAGCCTGACGCCTGGGGGTAATTATAAGTTAAGGAATCTAGATCTAACTGTTTTTCAGATTGCCACAGTAGGAAGCTCAGACCCCAAGGGCCTCATCAGCCCTACGCAACACCACAGCATATGTGGCTCCCTCCTCCGTAGCAATGGTAGGGGGAGAAAGCATACCAGGGTCTGGGGATGTATCCAGACCACTGGTGTCACCCAACTCCTCTATCCAGTACGGCTATTCCAGCTGGTCTGCCAAAGGGTCAACAGACCCCTCCCAGTCCTCCTCATCCTCCAAAGTACACCCTGCGCAGGTCCGGCTCAGTGTCCATATCGAGGTGGAGGCCAGGGTTGAGGCAGACAGGGAGACGACCAGCGTCGGAAGTGGCGGAGGTGTCGTAAGTGGGATCGGTGCTGGGGTAGGTGTCGTAAGAGGCGGGAGCCGCTGGCATCGAAGGAGGCCAAGCGACACAGATCTTCCAATTCTTCTCAATTGTGATCATGACTGTTGCAATGACTAACATACAGAATCTGTTAGAATTGGGGGTCTCTGGTTGGCGCAAATATTCACTTGTGACAAGCAGGGACCCTCTCCTCTAAGTCAGGGCGAAGGATGACCCCTTAGAATTACCCTTGCTCACCCTCTAGGTGCGTGGCGTGAGCAGCCAAGGCTATTCTTCAGGCGTTTCTGAGTTAAGCATTTGTAATCACACACACAGTAAATGTACCAATCACACCACAATTGGACACCAGGCTGTAGATATGTAAAAATACGTTCTCTTTATATAAAAATATATCTGACAGGTAAGACTTATCACAAGACCAATATAACGATTTTAACTTAGGCCACAAGATTGTAATTAGGCAAGTATTCTTAGTTGCAGTTCAAATGGTTCCTTTTAGTTCAATTCACTTATGGATAGTTCTTTAAATTGCTTTACTAGGCTTCTTAGTTACTGGGGGCCTCTTTGGGACTCACGGGACGCTTCATAGCGCTCCGGCGCGCTTTCCCGGGGAAAAATGTGCGAGACCCTACCGCGGCTCACGCATCTAGCATGAGCGCGTGTACGTCGCGTACCGCTCCAAGCTACGAGGCGTACGGGGCTGTCCGTCTACTTTATACGCTTTCAGCGGGGCTCAGGGTACGAGTCGCACCTCTTCTGTGCGCTCCGTACTCTGAGGCGAACAGCGGCCTTTCTCAGTAGGACGCGCCTCGCGGACGACTTCCGCCAAGGTAGGCACGTACCTGGTGGTGATAAGCGCACGGGGAAACAAAACGTTGCGGGCCCCGAGCCCGATGAAGATATCTTGGCATTCCAGTAGATTCAGGGGAAGCAGGGACGATTCGCACTCCTTCAGTGCGCGTCGGGGGGACCTTCGGACTCTCAGTTGCGGCAGCTCTCGTGAGGCAGGTGCGGCCCAGATCCTCCAGTACGGTCCATATTGGGGGCGCTTCAGGGTGCGGCACGGCCTCTTTCCAGGTCAGAGGGCGAAGCGGGGCGGCCGGGTACGCTTGAGACGTACGGCGGCGGCCCGAGCCGTAGATCGCGCTCGAGAAGGAAATTCCAGCGGGAGGGGCGAGTGAGGGCACACAACGCGCTCCAGTGACAGGCAGGCGGTCCGGTCCACGGGGAAGAGAGCGACTCTGCACGAGCGGGGCTCTCACAGGACACGGGCGGCCAGGCTCCTGGGTGTCACGGCCCTAGGAGGGGGCGAAGGGGCTCAAGGTCTCAGCTCCAGCAGGAGAAAGCACACGGTTCAGAAGAGGGCGAGCGAAGGCACCAAGAACCCACTAGTCCTGGGGTTCAGATCAGGGGGCAAGCTCAGACAAGCCCTTGGAGAAAGTTTCTAGCACAAGTCAGCAAAGTCTTTTCATTAAGACTTCTCCACTCCTTCCTCAGCAAGGCAGACAGCAGACCAGTCCTTCCTGCTTCTTCTTCTCCTTCTAGTTGGGCAGAGGTTCGTTGTGGGAAACAGGATTCTGATTTGCAAGGAGCAGGGCTCCTACTTTTATACAGCATTTTCTTTGTTCTTACAGGCCAGGGGGCCTTTGCATAACTTCTTGCAGTCTCTGAGCACTTTGTTGGGTGTACTCTGGTCTCTCCTTTCAGGGAGCAGGGCTGGCACATCAGACGCTCCACAGGAGGTGGAGCCAGCATTGTGTGGACAGGGGCAGCCAGGATGACTTTGTTGACAGTGCTTCTCCCTTCCTGGGCCAGGTGTCGGGCTAAGTCATCAGTCGCTCTCCAGGAGGTGGAGCCAGCATTGTGGTGGCAGAGCACAGCCCTATTCAGAGTCCAGGGGCACTCCCACCTCCCACTAAGGTGTAATCCTTGCATTCACCACCTGTCATCCCCCAGCCCTGTCCCTCACATAACCCAGACAGTCAGATACACATCCTAGCAGAGGCGGGCTGAAATGGTTAGGCAAGCAAATGCTAGCTTTCTAAAAGTAGCATTTGCAAACACAGGATATTAAAATAAACTTTACTAAAAGAAGTATTTTATTATTCTGAGTTCAGGCATACTAAACTTGACTTCCTACCATGTTCCCTGAGCCTGCTGGGATTATAGAGTGTAATAATTCCAGCAGCCCATCTTGGCCTAAGAGAACAGGTAGCCTTACAATAGTGAAAAACGAATTTGGCTGTAATTCACTATTAGGACATGCCACATACATCAGAGCATGTCCTACCTTACACTTACAATGCACCCTGCCCTAGGGCCTACCATAGGGGTGACTAATATGAAGCAAAGGGAAGGTTTAGAGGCTGGCAAGTGTGTGCACTTGCCCAGCGAGCATGACAGTACCAGACTGCATGCAGGTTCTGCAATGGCAGACCCAGACACATTTTAAAAGGCTGCTTCTGTGGGTGGCGCAACCAGCGCTGCAGGCCCACTAGCAGTATTGCCATTTACAAGCCCCGGCACTCCTGGTGCACTCTACTGGGGACTGACAGCAATCCAATGAACCAATCATGAACATCAATCACAGTTACACTTTACATTGGGAGCACTTGCACTGCGGCACGGAGTGGCCGTGGCACAGTGCCCTGAGCAGCGGACACCAGCAAAAACATCTGAGGCACATCAGCAAAAAGTGGAAGGGAAACTCACACCAAGGTGCCAGGTCTAACAGAATCCATAAATGTAATGACATAGGTTTACAATGTATTTGTATGGCCCAACCAATTTAGCCATGTAGCCCACATGCATTGGCTGCTGTCACAGTTTATTCTTAACCCTCCTCTAGGGATCCTGTTAAACCAGTGCACTTTCTATCAATAATGCCTATTAGGCTGCCTGCCTGTATCTTTTAATGCAAAGACCTACTTGTTCCTTTGCTCACCATGGCAATGTTGAAGCATGTGTGGAATAGAACTGTTGAATCAGGCTTCTCCAGACCTTCTTTTAAAGGCTTTAGGTTCTCGACAATTTCATCTGTGTAATCCTGTGCAAATCCTGCAAACAAAAAGACCACAGAAGTTATTCTGTATAATCCCTCAAGAGTCGACTGTTCATTATGCTTTCCTGGGTAAATCTACAAACAAGCAGATAGATCATAACGGTATTTCAATATTTCTGTGTAATGCTGAGCACAGACAGTTCTTCAGAATATTAATATATAGCAGCTGGTTATGTGCACTAGACTGATCCTAGTGGAAGTGGAACTTGGTAGGACTAACCCATTCTAATAAAAAGATGGAGGTTATTTGCGATTTTGTATTGCATCAACCTCTTAGCACATTGTTAATCTGGCCCTACACCCTCAGTCTGTGTTGAGGCAATAGAGTGACTACCCCATCATTATGCCATGAGGGAGTAAGAGCCATCACCCAATCTCTTTTTGTTCCCATTTCTCTCAACCTACAATCTGTATTACTTCCCTACTAGGTAATCCCAGACCCAGCACAGCTGTGCAATGAGAGACCTGTAGGATGCACGGAAACATCATCAGATAATACCCTACTGTATATATGGCAATGCAACTCCATCACCATTGGTCCCTCTTAACATGCCACAGACATCAGACCTGCAGAAGATACTACAGAGCTATCTAATGGTTCCAAAAGCAACACAAATGTTTTATGTTCTAACTGTTTGTTTTCCTCTTATACTTAACCTTTGAGTTTAAGTGTTACACAGCTCTCAGAGGAACAAGAAAAAGTATACCAGTGAATATGGTGCACAATATTACAAACAAACAGTCAAGCTGGACATTACAGCAACTGTAGTTACTGTGATCCTGCTATACAGGGTGAAAAGGTAGCCCATTTATATTCAGTTTTGCCTTAATAGGTGAACCTATGGCACCTGTGTGGAAATGTATATATCGTGAAGGCTCCGAGGAAAATGTAAGTTTGTTTCAATGAACACGAGTATTTGATGTTAAAAAAAGTTATTGAATATGCTACTTACCAGTATGCATCTGTTCTTGGCATGTAGGGCTGCTAACATTCATATCTATAGCATAGATCGCCGCCTAGTGTTGGGTCCGGATGATCGCACATTGTTGTCCTGGAAGAGTCTTCGAAGTATCACGAGATAGGTGGCTCCTCCCCTGGACTACAGTGCGCATGGGCATCGACTCCATCCCCAGATTGTTTTTAGCCATTGCGGCAAAGATGGAGTATGACCGTGTTAAAGATGGCCATGCTAATGATTGAATGCAAAAAGCAAACTGCAGCTGCTACAGGCGCCGCGGAGGAGGGTGGGCGATATGAATGTTAGCAGCCCTACATGCCAAGAACAGATGCATACTGGTAAGTAGAATATTCAGTTCGAGGCATGTGGGCTGCTAAATTCATATCTATAGCATAGAATATATAGCAGTCCCTCCATTAACGGCGGCCGCCCGTGCCAGCTGCAGAAGTCTGAAATAGAGTCTTGAGAACAGCTTGTCCTACAGCTGCCTGCTGTTTGGAATGTACGTCTACGCAGTAATGTTTGGTAAACGTGTGGGGTGTGGCCCACGTGGCTGCTCTGCAAATGCCTTCCAAAGGAATGTTTCCCAGGAATGCCATGGAGGCTCCTAACTTGCGTGTGGAGTGTGCTCTGGGTGGGATTGTTAAAGTGCGTTTAGCTTTCTGATAGCAAATCTGAATACATTTAACAATTTACCTGGCTATTCCTGCTTTGGAAATGGGGTTGCCTTTGTGCTGAGCTGAAAAGGCAACGAATAGTTGTTGTCTCTTTCTAAATGGTTGTGTCCTGTCAATATAGTACATCAACGCCCTCTTAACGTCCAAGGTATGGAGCATTCTTTCCGCCACCGTCTCTGGATTTGGAAAGAATGCGGGCAGTTCAATTGTCTGATTGACGTGAAATTGTGACACCACCTTTGGAAGGAACTTGGGGTTAGTGCGGAGCACCACCCTGTTGGAATGAACCTGAATAAATGGCTCTTGTATTGTGAGCGCCTGTAGCTCACTAACACGTCTGAGAGACGTGATGGCAATGAGGAAAGCCACTTTCCATGTCAAGAATTGAATCTCACATGAATGTAGAGGCTCAAAGGGTGGACCCATCAACCTAGTGAGGACCACATTGAGACTCCATACCGGAGCGGGCGGGGTTCTGGGAGGAATGACCCGCTTGAGCCCTTCTAGAAAGGCTTTAATGGCAGGCACCCTGAAAACAGAGAGGTGCTGCCGGTTCTGAAGATAAGCTGCTATGGCTGACAAGTGGATCCGAATGGAAGCGTACGCTAGATTGCATTTGTAAAGATGTAACAAGTAGCAAATGATGTTTGGAATGGATGCATCTAGCGGATTTATGTTATGCTACGTACAGTAGATGACAAAACGCTTCCATTTCGCTGCATAGCAAGCTCTGGTAGTGGGCTTTCTTGCCTCTCTGATGATGTCCATGCATTCAGGAGGCAGATTAAGGTAGCCAAACTCTAGGACTTCAGGAGCCAGATCGCCAGATTGAGCTGTTGCGGATCTGGGTGCTGAATGTCGCCATGGTTCTGCGTCAAGAGCCTGGGTGAGAGGTGCAGCCTTTGATGCGGTACCACGGAAAGTTCTAGAAACGTGGTGTACCATGGTTGGCGTGCCCACGTTGGAGCAACTAGGATGAGCGTCATCGAGTGTTGCTATAGCTTTCTTGCCACCAGCGGAATGAGAGGTGCTGGGGGAAAAGCGTACGCAAATCTGCCTGACCAGTTCATCCATATCGCATTGCCCTGCGACTGTGGGTGAGGGAACCTGGCGGCAAAGCTTTGGCATTTTGCGTTTTCCCTTGTGGCAAACAGGTCTATCTCTGGATGACCCCATTGCTGGAAGTACGGGCGGAGTACCGATGGATGTATCTCCCACTCGTGCATTTGATGGCTGTACCTGCTGAGCAGATCCGCCATCTGGTTGTCCTTGCCCGGAAGGTGTTCCGCCATGAGGAAGATGTTCCTCTGAATGGCCCACTTCCACATGCTCTGAGCCAGATGAGACAGCTGTGGAGAGTGCGTACCCCCCTGCTTCTGGATGTAGTACATGGCCGTCATGTTGTCCGTCCGGATCAACACGACCTTGTTGCACAAATGTACTTTGAAGGACTTTAACGCCATAAAGATCGCCATCAACTCCAGACAGTTGATGCGCATCTTCCTTTGCTGTGTCGTCCATAGTCCCTGCACCGTGTAGTAGAGCACATGAGCTCCCCACCCCTGGAGAGATGCGTCCGTCGTGAGGATGATCTGTGGTACAGGCTCTTGGAACGGTCGGCCCTTGCAAAGGTTGTGTGGATTCCACCAATGCAGAGAGTTGTACGCCCGACCGGTCACCAACACTAGGTCTTTCAACTGTCCATGAGCCTGCGTCCACTGATGTGCTAGACATTCCTGGAGCGGACGCATATGCAGTCTCGTGTGCGGGACTATGAAGATGCAGGAGGCCATCATGCCTATCAACTGCATAAACACTCTCGCTGGGATTGAGTGTTGGGGTCTGAACCTCTGGATTAGCGACTGGATGTTGTCGATCCTCGCAGGGTTTGGCTGTGCTTTGGCAGCCAGAGTATTTATGGTCGCGCCCAGATACTGCCGCACATGGGCTGGCTGAAGGTGCGACTTCGGATAGTTTAACGAGAACCCCAGACTGTGAAGGAGGTGAATAGTGTGGGACATGTCTGCGGCGCACTGTTGAGCCGACTTGGCTTGAACGAGCCAGTCGTCCAGGTAAGGGTAGACATGTATGTTCTGTCTCCTGAGGTGCGCCGCCACGGTCGCCAGACACTTCGTGAACACTCTGGGGGCAGTGGTCACTCCGAAGGGTAGGACCTTGAACTGGTAATGCCTGTTCTGTATGGTAAACCTGAGGTACTTTCTGTGGGATGGGTGGAGTGGAATGTGAAAATAAGCATCCTTGAGGTCCAAGGTTGCGAAGAAGTCTCCCTGGTTTAATAGTGGAAGAACCTGTTGTAGCGTCAACATGTGAAAATGTTCTGAGAGTATGTATAGGTTGAGGGGGCGCAGGTCCAGAATGGGTCTGAGTGAGCCGTCCTTTTTTGGTATTAAGAAGTACAGGGAATAAACCCCTGTGCCTTCTTCCTCCACTGGCACGAGCTCTATTGCTCCTTTTTGCAGCATTACGAGAACCTCCTGCTGCAATAAGTGCAAGTGCTCTGCCGACATAGGACGTTGTCTTGGGGGTATGTTGGGTGGAGTGGACGTTAACTCCAAACAATACCCGAACTGGATAAGCTCTCTTACCCACCAGTCTGTGGTGATGTTTCTCCAGACTGGCAGGAACTGTTGGAGCCTCCCCCCGACAGGTGTTGGATGGTCGGGGGGCAGTGACAGGGAGTCACTGTTTGGTGGCAGCAGAGGAACGGGAACTATTGTTGCCTCTGCCTCTGCCCTTGGCGCTTTTTCCTCTGTAACCACCTCTATTGTGTTTGGGGTAAGAGGCCTGGGCGCCTCCTCTATTGAAACTTGTCTGCTGTGCCAAGTGTCCTCTGGGAACACCTCTTGTACTTGAGCGACGAAAAGTGTTGCCCCTGTATTGCTGAGACTGAAGAGCACCCATGGACTTAGCCGTCTCAGTGTCTTTTTTAATCTTTTCAAGGGTGGTGTCAACCTCCGGGCCAAACAGTCTGTCTGGATTGACAGGTTGGTTGAGGATAGTTGTTTGGATCTCGGGCTTGAAGCCTGAGATGCGGAGCCATGCCTGACGCCTTAACATAACACTAGTGTTCACCGCCCTTGCTGCTGTATCTGCAACATCAAGCGCACATTTAATCGCAGCATTAGAAATGAGCTTGCTCTCCTGGATTAACATTTCAGCTCATTCTTTGAACTGGTCTGGAAGGTGCTGTAAAAGCTGTTCCAAGGTGTCATAATGCGCCCTATCATATCTAGCCAATAGGGCTTGTGTATTGGATATGCGCCATATGTTTGCCGCCTGCGCTGCCACCCTTTTGCCCCCTGCCTCCAGCACTTTTGACTCTTTGTCCGGGGGAGGAGCTTCACCCGTTGTCTGTGAATTCGCCCTCTTGCGGGCATTGGAGACGACCAAAGAGTCTAGAGGCAACTGGCCCCGTACATAAGCAGGGTCCCCAGGTGCCGGTCTGTATTTCTTTTCTATACGTGGGTTGACCACCCTTGCCCTGGTGGGTTCTTTGAAAATGTCAGTGGCATGTTTGAGAACCCCTTTAAGCATTGGCAGTGTTTTAACAGTCTTTTCCGATGCAGAGAATGTATCAAACAAAAAGTCAACTTCCACAGGGTCGGCATGCATCTCCACCTTGTGATTTGCAGCTGCCCGTTCAATTAAGGCATTAAATGCCGCCGAGTCTTCAGTAGGAGAAGTCTTTATCCCATAAAGCTGTGGGTCACTAACCACCTGTTGGTCACCCTGGTCACCAGTGTCTACCCATGAGACCTGCTGCTCATCAGGGTCATTATTGGCAGGGAAGTTATACTCTTCATTCTGGTCATTTCCATCCCCATCTGAGTAAGTGGGTGAAGGTGTTGGACTCCTCCCAGGCTGTTGAGGAATGGGTTCCACAAGGTCTGGAGTATGTGGTGCAGGCCTTTTCTGTTTTAGAGGGATTACATAGGATTCCACTGGCTGGGATGTAATTTTCCTCTTATAGAGCATTAATTTGCCCGTGTCGGCGTCGATAAAATGCTCCGATTCATCGTCCTGCGAAAGTGGTCGAGCAGAGCTTCCACTACGCTGAGTCTGCCGCAGCCCCTCCGAGTCATCGGGCACCGTACGCGGTGTGAAAGCCTTCGGCGCCACCTTCGGCGGCAGAGTATAGAGGATCGACGTCGAAGTCTTCTTCGGTGGAACAGTCGCCTTCGGTACCGAGGGCGGTTTCGGCTCCGACGCCTTGTCCCGTAGCCTCTTCAGGGAGCCCGCGACCTGCTTAGCAAAAGAAGCGGACGGCTTCGTCGATCCGACCGTGGGCCTCGAGCCACCACCAGGTGATGATCCGAGCGTTGACGACTTCTGTTTGGGCGCGGACGCACCCTCGACAGCAAGGCTCCGGTCTGTGTTGGCCTTAGGCGTCGACGCCGCCGGCTTCGGATCGGCAGATTTTTCCCTTTGCGTCGTGGTTCCAGACTTCGGCTCGGTGGCCTTCGCCGACGCCACTTCGACTGTCCGTGTGCCTGGGGCCGCGGTAGTCTCGGGTGAAGGTGTCTCGACAGTCTTCTTCGACTTCACCATCTTACTCGACACATGGTCGACGACCTTCTTCGAGGCGGCCTCCTTGGCCCCCTTGGGTGCCTTATCGTGTTCGACAGCCGTTTTCGGCTTCGAAGCCTCCGAAGATGACGGTTTCGAAGGTGTCTCCGCCGTCTTCGGTTTCGATGGTGTGTCGGCCATCTTAGATGATGTCGAAGCCGATGGTTTCGGTTTCGGTTTCTGTAACGGAGGCTCCGCTGAAATGTCTGTGGCGGGGCCGAGGACTGAGGGTGAGGGTCGTGGGTAAGGCCGAGTGGCGATCCCGTGACCTGAGCCTTAGTTATTGTACGGACGGGGCATAGCTCTTCCTCCGAGCTATCTTCCGCGGCCCCATAAACTTCCTCGTCGTCCCCTACCTCCTCGACGTATTCCTCTAGGTCCAGGCCCTCAACGGCTTCTCCGTAGTCGGCCTCGACCTCCGCCGATGGAGGCGAGATCTGAAGCTGAAGCTCTTGCTCGTCAGCCTCGGGGTCGTTGAAGATGTCCACAGGTGCCAGTGCCGATCGCTGGGCCTCGAGGCGCGCCACGCGCCGAATCTTGAGCGTCTTCTTCGACCTGAACTTCAAACAGGCCATACAGTTGGCCTCGTTGTGGTCCGGCGACAGGCACTTGTTGCATACAGGATGCACGTCGATGTGTGGGTACTTCGAACCGCATACGGGACAGTTTTTGAACGGACTTCGTTCCATTGTAGTTTCGTCGGGGTCTTGCTGCGTCGAAGGGCCTCGATGACCGAAGAGTCACGTGACTCCCCAGAAAACCGACTCGAAGAGTCGGAGTATACACGAGAACCGAACGCCAACAATACCGACGAGGTTAGAAAGCCTTTTGGCCTTCAGAGAACTGTTTTTACCGATTCCAACAGGAGACGTCGAAATCACATCCGAACCCAATGGCGGAAAAAAACAATCTGGGGATGGAGTCGATGCCCATGCGCACTGTAGTCCAGGGGAGGAGCCACCTATCTCGTGATACTTCGAAGACTCTTCCAGGACAACAATGTGCGATCATCCGGACCCAACACTAGGCGGCGATCTATGCTATAGATATGAATTTAGCAGCCCACATGCCTCGAACCTATCTCTACATCTAGCTCTGGATAGGTAGATACATATAATGTCATTATAGATAGATATAAGTCTATTCTTTATTGCTACTATGCACTCGGAATGTATGCAATTGAGTATGTTTCCGATCAGGTCCAAATATATCAGAAAGGGACCAGTTAGGATTGTAACAAGAATGTAACGTTTGTAAGTTTCCAATATATTGTGTACGTTTTTTTCATTTTAATCCAATTTGTACATCATCAGGAGTGTACCGTTCGTTTGGTTGAAAAATAATTGTTAGCGATCAATCTTTTGAATTGAAAACTTTATTGGATTTTGTTTTTTTATAATTCAAAGGATGAAATACCTGCAAATGGGATGCTCTTTCAATTATGGTTTAAAACATTGAAGATCAAAGATTATAATCCTGACATTATAAATTATGATGAATTTCAAATTGAATGTTCGATATTTTGAAAACTTTAGTATTTCGTCATTATTTATAAATTGCAACCAGTATTTCTATAGGTGATTGAGCAGAAGGTATCACTTGAGAAAGGCTTTGCAGAAAGGCGTGGTTTTGTGCACAATAAACTATTGTGCTGCCCTCAGGTGTGCCGGTTTGTTTTTTCTTAAATTTCGTTTGGATTATATTTTGATGGCAGCTGCACTGGGCACAATGTCTGACAATGTTTCGAAGTTGAATATACCTTTACTTTGAAGCTGAGCAAGATTATCTGATTCAAACATTAACAGGGATTGTTGTCTGCTTCCAAGTACTTCCTTTTAGGTCTCGCCTCCTATGCAGCGCCACAGCTTTGGGAACAAAAACGTGCATGCGTTGCATTGCTTGCAATGCAACGCATGCACATCTTGACGATTTTTTAGGTCTCGCCTCCTATGCAGCGGGCATGCGCTGCATAGGAGAGAGACCTGTAGCCATCGCCACAGATTTGGGGGCAAAAACGTGCATGAATTGCATTGCTTGCAACGCAACGCGTGCACATCTTGGCGATTTCCTTTTGGGTGGCGCCATATGGTCGCACGCTCCCGAAAGTAAATCGCCCATGCCCCCTCCCCCTGCCGTGCGGTTTTACTGCTGTTGTATTTGGGTGCTGAGCACGGCTCCCGCTTTAAGGACACCGCACTCAGTTTTAAAAAGATTTATGGTGAGGGTGGCGCCCTCTTCAGGGACACTGTGCTATTTCATTTTTTAAACATTTAAAATGCCAATAGGTTAAAAACCTCGCAATAGTGAGACCTATTGCATGGTAAATGTTTGTTGACCTTTTTGCCACGTCAGGTGCCTTCTGCTAAGGGAGGTGGGCTTTGTGGCTTGCCGAGTGCCTGTTCTCTTTGCATAGGTCTTTGTGGGGCTCTGGTCAGATCAGCATGCTTGTGTTCTGCCTGCTCTTGTACTGGCTTGGCCCTCACTCAAGTCAGTGTGTTGTCGGCCTGTTTCTGGGGCGGGCGCCTCCTCTCGGGGGCGGCCATGAATATTTGGGCCGGTGTGCTTCTTGCTGTCCCACTTGCGATGCTGCGTTCTTTCTAATCATCTAGGACCTTCTTCTAGGCGCTCCTCGCATTACTCCGGGGTCTCATGTGCTTTGCTGCAAATGAGATGGTGAGATGGAGGCCTCTTTAATTTCACGGTTTAGTGAGGAAAGCTTCAGGAGGTAACGTGTGTATTACTTAGCGGTAATCCTCATTATCCTACTCAGCTACATTAAATATATATGTGTTCCCTTCTTGCCCAATCAGACCGTGGCACTACTGCCTCTTAACCAACCAAACCCCCCCGCCCGAGAACAAGCAGAGCACCTTAACTGTGACATGTACCCCATGACCTGGAAGCAGTAACTCCTGCCCACTCATTCCCTGCTGCACTACAACACACGTTTTATTTAAAAACACCCTGAAAAGAGAGCCTTTGTTGAAATCTATCAGACAGGCGGTTAGATAGGGGACTTTTATCGACATAGCAAGAACGTGCGTGTGAAAATAAAGAACATGCTGTCATCTGATCGTGCAGACAACTTTACACCAAAGAGGCGCAAGTTCTCCTGAGATAAAACTGCTCTGGGCGAAATAAAAGTGCCCTGGGGAACCTGTTGCAGCGATGTCCTCAGTTTATTGGGGGGGTCTAGTTGCTAAATGTTTGCATTGACAATTTAGAAGATCTGTCCTCTAATCCAGCTCTACCTTGTTGACAGCAAGCTTTGTGTTATCCTGGTATTCGTCCTCCACCGGTCTCCCTTGCCAACACAGTGGCTTCTCTCCTTTTCCATCGTTCCGTTACTCCTGAAGACGTCTGATGCCCATTGATGGACATAGACAGTACTGCAGGCCTTACTACTTTCTACCCCACATCCATCACTAGTACCGAATGCCCACCCTCTCTGTGAGGCACACGGTGGGGTACCAGGTCCCCTCCGTTAAGGAGAAGGACAAGCTCCCTATGGCACCCGCCAGAGAACACACATTGTAAGGTATCATACATTTTACTTAATCTATGACACAGGGTTGATTAGGTACACCTATTTTAATACCAGAATGTCTAAAAAGCATTTCCAATTGAGTATTTCCCTAAATGAACAAAATTCGAACTCACATGATCAATATTAGCATTCATACATTATATTTCATGCATGGCCAGTTTGTGCGATCTGTGCTTGAATCTGACTTCCACCTGTAATCTGTGTGATCCTGGACTAATCTCTTCATGGCTTGGTCTGTGCCCCATTTATTTTCTCTGCCAAAACTATTGGTGCTCAGGAACAGACTACCTCCAACAAACAAACACAATGACTGTTGCATTAGAAATTATATTTGTCGGAAAAGCCCCACGTTGCCATACATAGCTTCCTAAAAACATCACCAAATATACATGTTTACATGCTCGTCGGCATGACTGGTTTACTTTACGCTCGATGAATTAATATTTTAAAAAACAGTTTGGAGCTCGTTGCGGGGATGTGCGAGTTTCATGCAGGCAACAGGTTTCAATCTACGCACAGTGAACCGTTCATTGTTCATAGGTCAATAAAAAGGAGTACCATTGGGGTGGAAGGACACCTTGTATTCACTGCAAACAAATAAGCAAAATCTGCGGCAGCACGCGCAATAATAAAATACCTCATTATTTCATAGCCTCAATTCTTACCGTACAATGTCACTACAATATTGACGTATTTTACAAACAACTGGAATAGTGAGGTCTTACCGTTAAATTATCAACCAGGAAACCATCAGATCCCGGCACTAATTCCAGCTTCGCTGTCAGTACACTATGTGTGATCCTGGGCATACTGTCTTATCTCCGTGTGTGTCATTTCTTAGAAACAGGTTTTGGAAATAGCGCAGAGCCCAGCTGCCAGGAGCCAGGGCCGGCTTTAGGCATGTGCAAGCTGTGCACCTGCACAGGGCCACCAAACCCCAGGGGCCACCACGCCACTATATATCCTTAATATATTAATCCTCTGAGGATGGATACATATTTGCGTGGTGGCCCCTGGCAGGGATTTGGCGGCCTCCGGCTCTGTTCCACTTCTAACACCCTGACCGCCTCCCCTCTTTACAGGCGTGCGCGCTCCGCCCCGCCCGGACCCCCTCTTCCGGGCCCCCTACCTACGCTCCCTGCCCAGGGCCACCATGAGCCTAGAGCCGGCCCTGCAGGAGCAGTGGACCTCTTTGCAAAGAGCATTTTAAAATCGGACCTATAGACAGCTGTAGTTTTCTCTCCAGTGTCATGTTTTTAAAACCAGCCTTTGCGATGCAATGGGTCTCACATTTATGCAAGTTTAAGCTATTGTTGTTGTAAATGATTATTTAGGTTTCAAAAACTAAAATATAAATAAAAGGCATTGTCATTTACAATGGCAATAGCTCACACTCGCGTAAATGCGAGACCTGTTGCATTGCAAATGCTTGTTATATCTTACAAGGTGTGGGCCCACAGAGAAGACTGTGTAGCTATTAGTGAAAGGGTCCCTTCCAAAATAACTCCAGATGCTTCACCACTCCTCTTCAGCCTCCTGATACCTTTTGGCCTATTACTATCCACCATAGAAGCAACATGTATGTTTGTTCTTTAGTGTCCTATAGATCATTACCTTTAAGGCTCAGAGTAAATTTCTTCACAGTGTATAAGTCTGTGAAATAGACAATGCACAAACTGTGATGGGGGGTACTACATAAAAATTGAATTAATCTTAGCATAAAAGTGGTAAAACATGACAAATTTGGTGAAGAAGTTCTGAAAAATCACGTCTGTCTGCAGAGACGTGGAGTGAAGTAAAAAAACTGGTACCAGGAAGTGGGGCTGACTGGAAATTAAGACAGCAAGTGCTCCCCCTAGGGGTCTTCCATTAACAGAGCCTGTCAGGGACTGGAAGAAGGACTAGTACTTCAACTGGAGGAGGTGGATAACCTGGGTCCAGTTACATGCATTCTGCGATGCACAGCTAATATCTGGCGCAGTACTTTGGCAGAAACAAAATGAGGACATGACCACTGGCAATGCATCCCTGTGGCTAGGTGTTGCGGGATGGTAGAGAATTGGCAGTCTGTGGAGCACAACTCCATCAATGACAATACAATGTGCAGCCAGGGAAAGTTATAACCCTGGGGTTCCCTGGCTGAACCATGGCTGCAGTTCTTCTCAATGTGGCACTTGCAGCATACATTGGTCAATGCTGGAGTAAATGGAGTGTTGATCCCGGAAGGCCTGATGACAGCCAAACCTGACAACGCAGATGTGTGATTTGTAGGTATATGTATTTTGCATTCATAGAGCGCACTGTAACCCTACGGGCATCCTGGCGCGGAGACCCGGTAACAGAATGTTATTCTCTTGAACCTCGGGATGACTGCCAGACTGGCTGCTGAGGCACGCAAACTTTGCGCTGCGGAATACCAGCCAAACCTACCCTGAAGTGGTTTGGGTCCGAGTCCGTGAAGCACTTTAAAAGTGATACACAAAGACTTGCAGTAACTGCGCCTCCTCATCGACCATTGTCTTAGCTTATGGGCAATGGCAAAAAAGGCAATAGAAATGTGAGGCAACCTGTTTTGCTGCTTTGTGGACTTCAGAGTTGCCTTCGATTTGGTAGATCGTAGTCTACTGTAGACTATGCTGGTAGAGCTCGGAATCAACAAGGCAGTACTTGCTTTAATTCAGGAAATGCCCTCAAGGAATTGGCCCAGGCTTATCTTGAATACTCATGGAACCCTATCTAATAAAATTCAAATAATGAATGGTTTGTGGCAGGGCTGTGTTCTTGCCCCATTTTTATTTTCCCTGTTTTTATCCGATTTGCCCAATATATTAAACAGGGCAGATGGTGTAAGCCCCAAGTTGGGGCGGACCTATATATCTTGTCTCCTATATGCCGATGACTTAGTGAAAACTGATATGACAGAGTTGGGCCTGCAAAAAAAACTGGATCCCTTTTATGAATACTGCCTGACAAAATGCCTCACGGTCAACCTAGAAAAGACCAAAATAATGTCTCTGGGTATAAAGAAGAGCTCCTTGTACTGGAAATTGGGAGAGGTTAGAGTCGAAGAAGTGGATAAATATAAATATTTGGGTATGTGGTTCGACAGTAAGCTAAACTGGAGGGATCACATACAGGCACTTAAATCAAAGGCTTTCTCCTCAGTATGGGGCCTTAAACAATTTAAGCAAAAGTATGGAGGCCCCTGTCTGCGGCCAATTCTATCAGCTTTTAATGCACTGGTCCCCCCACAGTTCCAATATGGCGTAGAGGTTCTATTTATGGGAGGTAAATCGGACTGGAACGTAGAGGAGGGCAAATGTGTTAATCAGCTCCTTGCACTCCTCTGGTCAACTATGATACAGGCCGTACGAGTGGATTATCATCTTACAGCCTGGAACTTTCGGGGTATGCAAGCGTCATTGAACTTTTGACAGACAATGAATGGAGAGGGGTGCCACAAAATAGCAAACCTCTGTAAAAAATAAATAGAGGATAGCGAATTAAATTGGGCATTCCAAGCTAGAAACAAGCTAAATAAGTTATGTGTTAAACTTTCCCTAGAACCAGACCCATGGAGTTCGGGGCAGCAGACTACCAAGTCAGTTTTGCACACAATTATCAATATGAAGGCCCGAGAAGATGATTTGGGTTATTTGAAGAGCAAATTGTTCTCCCAGTTCTTGATAAATGGGTGGACCAATGATCAGATATTTCCTTTTTTGGAGGCTATGCCTAACCCAATGCTTAGAAATATAATCCTGAAATTTAGAGTTGGCCTGAACCCATGCAACACTGATTGGAAGATAAAATCCGCAATGATGAATGAACAGGGTTTATGCACATGTGGACTACAAGTAAAATGTAATGTCCCACATATTTTGATGGATTTTTGTGGTTCTTAGAAGAACGGAAACATTTGTTAAAACCCCTGTTTATCGCATACAAGACTATTAGTAGGGATCAAGCTCTTAGTTTATTGATAAATATGAGTTTTTTTAAATGTGACATTTGCAATGGGAAGATTTTTAATTGCAATACAGATGTATAATTCATATTTGAATTGTATGTATTGTAGCATTCTTTTTTTATGGCTATACAAATGCCAAATAAAACTATATTAACAAACAAAGTAACTACGCCTCTGTGTGTTGACAGCCACCTGAAGATCTGGGCTATGCATAGTTTTTAGGTCTCGCGCCTGTGTTGCACTGCGCAGCAGTGCCCGCGCAGCGCGAGTCCTTTAATGAGTGAAAAACGGGGTTTTGGAGGTAGCCTAGGAATCGCACACGCTCGTGCGTGTGCTTTTCCTATTGTGCTACCCCATTGGCCTTTGCGTGCGTCTTATTCTAAAAGACAGCACGCAATTGGCCAGAGGCGTGCGTATTGCTCCGCCCACGGCCTATTGGTGTCTATTACGAGCTTGGTGTGCGTAATAGACACCAGTAGGCCATATGGTTTCAATTATTGGGCCCAGACACGGGCGCAAAAAGTGAAACTACATGGCTCGAAGTGGCAAGCGCGCGCAACACTCGCAGGCTTCTTCTTTATTTTTGGATCCATTTCACACAGAACCAATAAAAGCCGAACTGGACTCCCCAGGACAGATTTACCTCAGAGCCTTGACACAGATGTCAACCTTTGTTTGCATTAATATTTGTCTATGTCTTTCTCTTCATCTTATACATTTATCTTCGTTTATCTCTGAATCCATCGATGCACCTATATCTCTACCAGCCTGCCTGTTCATGCTTCCGCCTACGTCTGGCCACCCAAGGCCACCTGCTGCACTACAAACAACGAAATAAATAAAAAATAAATAAATGCGCAGCATGACTAAAATACGGTTTAGTTTAAAAGAAATCAGGGTTTACTATATTTCAGTTTGGCCTCATTTGTTGTGTTCGATATGAGCAGAGAGGCCTCAGTACTAAGCATTGTTATTTTCCTCTTGTTTTTGTCAGTGCACAGGATTGAAAGGTTGTGTGTGGCACTGATTCCTAGCGTTCGGTGTCTAACACGATTGCCTTGCACAGTGGTGTTAAAAGAAGTGGTTTTGTGTCTGGACAGTAATGTGGTTAAGCAGGGTGTAGAGAAATGAAATATGGGACAGAAAAAAACATCCAGAAGTGGTTTCTTTTGAAGCCTATTAGAAGGTCGGTCTCTGACACGATGGATGTGTGTGCCCCAGGGGCACGTCAGGCCCTGTGTTATGATTTCCTCGGCATTGGGGTCGCCCCATTAAACAGTGGGCTCATAAACGCGGCCCAGTTCCGTGTGGATGCGGCAGTAGCCGCCCTCCTGCTTCTAGTGATGTGGTTCCTGCCCTTCGTCCCGTCTGTGCCAGATCCCAGCTGGCAATTTGCCTATCGATTTTGTAGGCCTTTATTTTCCGATCAAGGTAAGAGGGAGCCTGAGCAGTAAAGACCACCCCAGGGGATTTAGGAAGTTGTACTGTGCTGGAAGGCCTCACAAGCACATATTTAACATGGTGTTTCTTGGGAAGGTCTCAGGTGTTAATGTGCACATGGTAGTTGTCGTATTGCATGCCTGACACTATCAACCAGCGATGTGTTTTTCATCTCTAAAGCAGGTTGCATTCTGTAATCCGTGGTTCAAATGTTAAGATTGCAAAGTATGGGCCAGAAATACTATACAGTGGTTATGCTTCGTTATCAAATGTAGCGATTTTGTTTTTCTTTACATAAAACATTGTCTTTCCCTCTCAAATCACGCCGTGTAACTGTAACCAAACTCGCTCGCATGTCTTCCTTCTCGGGCTAATATTGTGTGGCTTTTTGTTCATCAGAAACAGTAATCTTAGGAGTCACTGAAAAGTTCCAAAGTATTTAATGTGTTTCTGAAAGACAATCCTAACAAAAGCTGAAAGGAATGCAAGTTCAGACTGTTGCCGACACCGCCCGCCCGCATGAAATCCTCCACAAATTCCTAGTCAGAGGAATGAGCCACTGCAGCCACAGGAAGCAATGTGTATGTATACCGTAATCAATACATCAGCTCCCGAGGCAGCGGTTCAGGAACTACTTAAAAAGCTCGACTTGAGTGGCAACCAAACCCACTCGCTGCAGCTGATAAATTAACAGAAAGCCTTGTGCAGAGGGTTGGTTTCTGTATGCCTGATACTACACGCGACTGGAAGGCGCGATCAGCTCCTACACAGAAGGCAGCATTTAGATATTCCTTGTTTATTATAATGATGCCATGCGTTTTTATGTTGATGCAAACATATTAGCGTGTTTGCCATGCTCTCACCGGAAGTACCAGTGCAGCTGGAAGAGAGTAAGTAAGGTGTGTTTTAGGCTGAACCGCCAATGGCTCTTTGGTAGGATGGATGCCTCAGCTTGGAGAAACAAAAGCTTTTAATTTGCAGCCTTTCAAGATCGTTTAGCTCCTTCTGACTAGAGTCCAAAAGAGAAATATCATTTTGTAGTATCAGTATAACTAGGCCCTTGCTTTGATAAAGTGGAAATGGGACACAATGATCTTGCCACCGCAGACCTGCCACATGGAATTACTTTGGTTGTACTGGTTCAGCTGAGCAGCCCTTGATCATATACCTTTTAGAGCAAGGTATGCGGATGCTAAAATCCTGGGGGATATCTGATGAGAGAAGTTTGTTCTACACATGTTAAGGACAGCATGACACGTCACTCATTTTCTTAAAAGTCGTTCAACAACTGTGCACTGCTATCTGTGCTGCATATTCACAGGAAGCCTGGAAAAGGGCTTCAATAGAGAGACATTTGTAATTGTGTCCCAGTGGGACATATGCACTGCCATGTGTTGATGCTTAGAGTATTGTGTTTCCGCTCACTCCGGCGCTGAGTTACCCTACCACGTTGATCCGTTAATGCATGGTGGCACCATTCAACATATTTAGTGTCCTCTTAGCAATTGTGTTTGTAAAGAGGATGTTCTGTGTCTCATGACAGTATGAGCTTAAAAGGAAACCTACTGTTTGAATTACGGGAAATTGGTTTCCAGCATGCACTCCTCCCCTTGGTGAATCCTTTGCAGGATAGAAGCACACTTGATAGAATTTCTCAAGGTCGGTTCTTCCTGCGTTGACTCCCAGAATCTACATGCTTCACAATTGCTGTGTTTGTCAAACACGTGCATGCATGGCTGAGAGGCCATCTTGACATCTGTGATTCCAGGGCTCCATTTAGCCCTAAAGCCCAGCTTTTGTTGAAAAAGCGAATGGAGATTATTGCTTTTAGGTGCTAGTCTGTGGCATTCCTTACCGTTTGGTCTCGGGTCAAAACTACCCTACTATGATGTCAGGAAAGAACGGACACCCTTTCTTTAGAATGAGTAATACTTTTTAAGTATATTGAAAGATCTCCCTTGCTGCTATTGACCTCACTTTTGTTATTTCCTTTGTCAAATACAGCACCTTAAACTCATTTACATTGTAGGACACATGTACTAAAATTCTACCATGGAAAAGAAATGTAGCAAAACACCTCCATACATTTATTTTTGAATTTGTTCCTTAAGATTAATCTTGTGATTTGATTATTATGCAACACGTCTATAAATGCATTCCCGATTAAAACAAGCTGTTGTGAAGAGAAGTATTCATTTTAAATGAAAAAACATGAGTTTCAAAAACGTAACTTCAAATTCGGAGTAGCCTCTCTAGTGCAGAATAGGTAATTAAAAAGACAAAACTACTTGGTTTCCTTCTTTCCGCTGTTCCTTCCAGAAGTAGGAAGAATTTTCTATTGTTTAGAAACATAAGAAAACAAAAATATAATTTTTTTGCAACAGATTAAAATGAAGCCTAATCAGTATGCAAGTTTCCTTTTTACTCTTAGCTCAAATACTCTTGATAGGCCGATCCACATAAACCCCCAGATAAAAGTCACACATTTACTTGCATTGGTCTGTGACAAAGTTTGGAGAACATTTCGGACTTTTATGGAATTTTAAAATAATTCTACCAAGTACTCCTAGGAAGCCATGCCTCTTCCTGATTACTGGAGGACTGAGATACGTGGCCATCTATGCCTGTGGAAATGCAATCATATAATAATGTTCGCATGTGCAGATGTCATGGTAGTATGCGTTTGCTAATTTGTTTTCAAGAAGAAAATATAGTTCCTCAGGAGAATATATTGCCCAATGGGAAATCCTTTTCTGTGCTCTGCCCACATTTGTGGTCTCCTCTTCTGTTGTATTCTTGCCCTTTATGGACGTAAACTCCCAACTGTTTTAAAGGGGGTCACCTAGATGCAAATATTGGCAAATACGCTTGCATCTGCCTCTTCACAGCATATCTACGTACTAGCATCTAATAGCAGATTTCTGGCCAATCAATTTACAGGAGCAAATACACCACATTCCTGATTCTATAAACATTTTGTATTCATAATTGAAGGTGTTAGCACCTAACACAAATTAGATATGCAAAAATATTTTGCGAAATTTCCCGGTTTGAGCTTGTTTTATTTTTCCAACAGAAAACAATAATTTATTACATTTATTATACATTCCTTTCACTAGTAAGATCTGCATCTTAGTTGTTCTTATCGGATTTTCTAGACAAACACATTACATTTGCATTTTTGGGGACAGTTTTGGTACACTGCTTGTTTTGATATAGAAAAATGAATAGTTGGAACAGACAAACATCTAACAACTTAAAGGGTTCGAAAATAGTTGTATTGTTTCCCCGTCATTAGTAATCTTTTCTCCATGTAGGCATAGTTGTTGCTGTTCTTAAGTCTGATTATGTGATTGTGTAGGACTTGGGGTTTGGCGTTTTTCAAATTACTGTAGGGCACTAGAGTGTATGTCTGGTTTACTCTCTCTGGCGCATGCTTTTGTCCCTATAGTCATCCTGCTCTCTGTTAGTCTTAGTTGGTCACCTTTTGTGCAGTTTGTCATATTCTAAGGCATGGGTACACGCACATTTTTTCCCAGGGGCCACAAGTTTGGCCGGTGATGTGACCGAGGGCTGCATTGATGCCAGCAGGATGACGTTCCGGGTTTGGCAGTAAGGTGGGTGTAGGGGAAGCAAAGCATATACATCTAGTTCGTGAATTGCACAATGTGAAACCAAAAGCTTGGGACTAATCCTAGCTTCTCCACTTAACCAAATTGTGTGATTCTAGGCAATTGTTTTATTTTACTTTCACTCCATTTTCTTAAATTATCACATACGAGGACATAGAAATACATATCTTCAAGATGTGTCCTGTATAAAATCTTCTCCTGTGTTTTATTTAATAAACTATAATGTTGTTCATCTATAATAGCAACCTAGGCTACCCAAAGATTGTACATAGCCACTGATTAGCCTCTTAGTTCAATATTGGCCTTTGTGTCAGGGTGGGGGGAATGAATATTTCTAAATTCATGTTTGAAAACTATACTTTTCAATGAACTGATGGAATATGCTGTACTAAATTGAAATGGTTTTGCATGTTAATAAAATTCACTTTTTGAATTTAGAACAGACTTTATCTTACATTTAAACTTTTGCTGCGAGATGTCTTTAAAAATGGAGGTGTTTCTAAAGTTGAGAGGTGCAGGACACCCAAGTCATTTCCTTTCTTTAACTTCAAGTGAACCTTTAAATAAATGCTTGCCCTTATTTAATATCTTTTTAATCTTAGTGCTGAGTCCAGTAAGCTGTAGCCCAGTGCTATTGTTGACCAGGGGCAGAATATAAAAGTCAGGAGGGCTGCATGTGGTTCCTGGGCTGTACTTTGAGGATCACTGTTCTAAGGCGATTTGTCATCTTTCTCTGCCACTAGCTTTTGTAATATTTAATTCAATGTATCAGTAATAGGTTTCTTGTGCATCCCCTCAATGCAGTGCCTTGCTTTCATAGCCCACCAACTTAATTATTGTGTTCTGGCATTGGGTCAGATTATGGGATAGAGATCGCTTTCATTTATTAGCGTCATTAATGGCAAAACTGTAGTTGCTAAGTCAAAGCACCTAGTGAGCGCGTTCTTTCCTTCAGGGTGAGGAACTAGTCCCAGCAAGCATCCATTTGGGCTACAGTCTTTCCTTCCCAGTAATTTTTGTTGTGCTACTCGTAGCTTCTTCCCTATATCCCGTGATCATTGGGCAACTCCAGACCCTATGAAAAAAAGCCTGTCTTCCGAAATCGAGCACTCAGAGCAATTTAGGGAGTCTGTTGACGTGCAGTGTAAAAATACATTATGCTTACTTAAATCTACTGTACCAGGAAACCTTGTTTTGGGTACCCTAGAACCTCAACATGATTTACTTGCTTATGTGTTTCCCACATTCTCTCAAGACTCTGGGAGATTGGTCTGCGAGGGACGGTGCTGGACTGGTTTCAATCCTTTCTTGCCGACCGCCGACAGGTGATCTGGGCTCCGCCGTTCTCGGCCGAAATGCCTTCGCTAGAGGTGGGGGTGCCTCAAGGATCTATCTTGAGCCCCACCATTTTCAACATATATATGGCCCCTCTAGCGGAGGTAGCAGAGGCGTTTGGGGCCCGGGTCATCTCATACGCTGATGACACCCAGCTCTTGTTCACCTGCAGGAAGGGAGAGGTCTTCAACGGCGGCAGAATCAAGGACTGTCTAAGTGCAGTCTTTGCGTGGTTTCAGCGGCACAGCCTGAAATGCAACTCAGACAAGTCTGAGCTGCTCTTTTTCGGCTGTGCCCCAGACCCGGGCTGGAAGACATGGTGGCCCCAGGACATGTTCCCCCCAGAGACACCTTCCGCTCAAGTAAATAATCTCGGAGTGGTGTTTGATGACGACCTCTCTTTTCGTCCTCACATCCTGGGATTAGCAGGGAAATGTTTCAGCATCCTTAAGATGCTTAGGAAATTTCTTCCCCTGCTGTCACTGCAGTACCGTAGGAATGTAGTTCAGGCGTTGGTGGGATCACGCCTCGACTATGCAAATGCGCTCTTTGCGGGCCTACCTAAATATCTGTTATCTAGGCTGCAGATGGTACAGAATTCGGCGGCCAGAGCCATCTATGGCCTGCCCAGGAGAGCCAGTGCCTCCGCGCTCTTAGCCAGGCTGCACTGGCTGCCTATCGCTGGGAGAATTAGATTTAAACTCCTCACTTTGGCGTTTAAAGCTCTCCATGCGATCGGCCCTCAATATCTGAGGAAGCGTACTGCTTTCTATGTGCCACGGAGGTCTTTGCGGTCGGCGGAACTGGCCAAAATGGAGGTGCCTGTGGTCAAACGTGTCCGGATGGGAGGTCGCTCCTTCCAACACGTGACAGCTTGCCTGTGGAACGAACTCCCACTTTCCCTTCGGAAAGCAAGCAGCCTCTTGGCTTTCAGGAAGGAGCTGAAGACTCTGCTCTTCACCAAGTAACCCGCGATAACTGTAGTGTGTCTGCCTTGGTTTTTTTTTCTGTTTCTAGGGGCCTCTTTGCTAAAGCGCCGGGACACCTTTTGGGGTAGCCGTGCGCTCTAAAAGTTTGGCTTACATTAACATTCTGTACTGTTGGTTTCCACCAATGGTGTGCATAATTTCACCCTGCACTCACTAGTTTGTATTTATTTTTAATTCAGATGATATGCTAATGCCTGTAGTCATGGATCATGACCTTTGGTTCTAAAAGAGACAAATCTGTGCTTCTTCTACCATGTTTCATCATTTTAGAAATCAGTATCTCGGTCTATCTACTTTATTCTTATGCCGTGGTGTTTACATATTTGAAATATAGGGCCTCCTCTTACCGGAAGTGCGGTGTAAACTATGTAGCAAGTTCTAACATGACAATGTCTCAATCTCTTTTTAGCCTCTGAAGATGTGACCCATCAAATCGGGCAGAATACAGCAGGCCATTCAATGTTAGCGAGATGCTTTTACATCTATTATTCTGTCTATTATATCTCTTCTGTGTATAGTGCTCTATATTGATCCAATTTAGCTGAAATCCTAGGTGCCAGCTCTGTTTTCTACAGTGGGTATCAGCTATGCAATAAGGTTATTTTTTACATTTCAGCAACAGCTTTACTGAAGTTGAAGTAACTCTGATCCATTAGTATGCTTGTGTTTGTGTCCTTGGTCACTCACTATAAACTTCAATTACAAAGACAAGATATTTTTACATAATTCAAAGCCATGTCCTATTTGCATATCAGGCATTGAAGCGGTCTGCCGAAGGCATTGGGTACAACGATGTACATGGGCCATACGCATAAGCTGGTGGCATTTTTGCTATAGAGGATGGAGCTGAGGTAAAGGTTACAGTGAATTAACAGTAGATAATATGCAATGTGTTACAGTGATGGTAAATGCAGAGACTGAAATAATAATACAGCGGGACACTGATACATACTGAGCTTTACATTTAAAGCAGCTCTTTTGATGTGGTTGTCTGAACAGTTATAACCAACCTAGTTTACAGGTTGTTGGACCCCTTTAGATGATAGCCACTGGAGAGTAATTGCAATTGTTTTAGTGATGTAATCAAAGATATTGTAATAATAGAATTTGTATCAACTGCATATATTGCACATCCCATCAATGTTTGCTGTTGTAGTTATGATTAAATTAACTTTTCGATTTTCAGTGAGTTTGAGAAGTTGTAATTAACTGTTCCTTCATTAAATATATTTAGCACTTTATTACAAAGAAAATGTACTGGCTTTTGGTGAATGGGAATTTATTAATTTTGGTTCTACATTATACATGTTGAAGCATTCATTGTGCTTGTTTGTGTATGACAAAAAATGGCAAACTGGCGCTTCAGAATGAAATTGAAACGAAATTAATGATACTGAGTGTAGGAATGGCTTTACGGTCCAACTGCTTTCTGGGCAATAATGAAGTATATTGAAATAGCTTCATTCACATGTATGTTATTATGTACATTCAAGGTTTTATAAAACGTAAGTCAAAGGTGATAGCATAAAAGCGGAATGAACTCACAGACCATTTCACAAACAGAGTTTATTACAGTCTTGCAACAAAAAAGAGAAGCTACTTATTTTTAGTATGTAAATCACCTAATCTAATTGAAGTGATGAGGATTACGACAACATATTCCTTTCCATTTTTACACTTTACTTTCCTTTCTGATACATGGTAAGACCATTTCAGTTTGTGCTTTTCACAAAGAAAATAATTGTTTTATGTTGCTGAAGTATTTTTCCTATGGTCTATAATTGTGCCAAGCACTTTAAACATACACAAACTGAATGGGCAGTGGGTTCATCTTGCTGCCTGTTCAATAAAAGTAATTTTGCAAAGAATTAATGTAGAAACACCAATGATTTATTAAACAGTACTATTACAGAGATGCTTGGCTTTAGAGTACATTGTATATATTGTAAGAGACTGATTCATAAAGGCATTTATGAGTACGTGAAATCGTACATAAAGAGTACCTCTTAAAATACCTATGCATGCTTTTGTAAATTGGACGAAATGCCGAGTACCTATTAGTAACAAGCATTTGCAATGCAATAGGTCTAGCATTATTAAAGTTTGAGCTATTGGCGTTGCTAAATAATGCAACACCAATAGATCAAACTTTAATAATGCGAGACCTATTGCATTGCAAATCGTTGTTTCTTATGCCGGAGTTTGGATATGTCTTCTGGCTTCTCTGAAAACATTGGCTGAAGTAATGCGATGGAAAGAAGTCTTTTTCAACCCTTGAAGTTGCCCTTAAAGTGAGGGAAAGAACACAATGGCTGCAGAAGATTCTTAGTTTTCTCTCGCACAAATGGGCCCTTTAGCATTCTATTACTGCAATATACTCAGAACTGATCTGTGTGTTCGTCCTTTCAAGTAATAACCACCTCATCAAGAAAAAGGCCTGGTCCTGCAGAGTTCGGCAAGAAACAGCTTGGCATTGTGGATGGCCTTTGGGTTCATCAGGGCACTACCAGCATGAATTAGAGTTGCAGCCTGAACCAAGACACCAGAAACACACCTGAGGAGGATCGGTCACAGACATTTGTTAGCAACAATCTCTACAATGCTTACACCGTGTAGTTTTAGGAGGATACATGTTTCCTTGCATACTGGAAATACAATTGGAAAAAAGGCTTGTCAATTGACTAGAAAAAAGTCAGACATAGCTCTGAATCTGCAGAAAGAAAGGAACCATCATCAGCGCTCTGGTAGCTAAATGCGGTTCCAGTTTTGCAATTCTGAGGTGGAGCAGAGTCTACGCTGAGCCACCCAACGCTACCTACCGGCGCACAAGACAACCCTGGAAAGACTTCCATCAGAAAATGGGAAGATGCCACTGGGTAAAGGAAGATTAAGGACTTAGGAGTTTAAAACTGTCAGTGGCAGTGAGAACTTTACCCTGTTGTGTAGATGTCCCAAACGTGGAGACAGAGCACTTGGCAGATTGAGGACAGGAGAATAGCTTACCGAAATGCCTCATGATGGGATCTCATTTGTGGTGCGTCAGGTTGCGAGAGCGAGCAGTCACTTTGGTACTGCGTAGAGCACCTAAAGCACATGCGCTACCGTTGCATAATGTTTGCCATAACAATGATGTAATAGATTTAACAAGATGGTATGAGGGACGATGCCTCAGTTGGGTGACTAATACTGTAATTGGACATTTCTTACTCTCACTGAAGTGCAGGAGTGCTTCGGACTAACCGACGGGCAATTTCTGCAATATGCAAAGCTCTCCCGCACTGCGCGGGAGATATTGATTACATTCCCAGAGGAACCGACTGAGTCCCATACATTGATGGTGATTCTAGATCCAGGTACGCATAGGGGCTTGATCTCCCTTCTATAGCAAGCCCTCAAATCTGACCGTAGTCGGGGGGGTGTGGCCAACACCATGGCGAGCTGAGACGTGTGGCTCCGGACCTCCAGGCGAGCTGCTTCGTAATCCGTCACTTTAAAACAAAAAAAACCCACCAAAGTCACAGGGGCGAACCGGGGACACGGCGAGACCAAGCGGAGGCGAGCGACGAGCGGTGGGCCGCCGTGAAACGTCCAATTCACGGACTTTTGTTACCTCGCTATATGCCCGGCCAGAGACAAGATGGCCACCGCGGCGCACAGACTTCGCCAATAGAGCTGCAACCCGACCTCCAGGTCCGACGGTGAGCGCCTACGGGGGATCGGTTGACAGGGCCTTCGATCTGGTGTCTTGTTGGGCCTGGGCATCCCCGATCCACGCAGTCGGAGGCTCCGATACTGATCGGCCCCTTACCCAAGATGGCGGCGGGAGCGCCCGTGGGGCACTGAGAGGTGCTGAGAGACAGTTAGGGCTTCATCCTGGGAGGCCCGTGAGGTGAGCGACCGAGAGGCGAGAGAAGGCGGCCTTGCCGGGAGGGACGCCTGAGAGGGGACCCCATGGGATCCATTGTGAGCCGGCGGCGGGGTGCGGGTTACACCAAGATGGCGGCCGCAGCAGCATACTGAGGATCTAAAGGCCCCGGTCAAGGTCTCGGGCCCAGCTGTGCCCCCCCCCCACCCTCTGACCGGAGAAGTGAACGTACCGAGGCACCATTGCGGAACTCAGGCGGTCTGCCCTCCATAAGGACAAAGAACCACCAGGGGTCAACTGGGGACTTGCGGTGCACATCGGTCGCCGGCGGCTTGGCCCCGGCTTATCTGTGAGAGACCCCAGCCGCTGCCTGCACCCCGGACAACGAAGGCACTTCAGTGCAGCGCCCTCCCCCCCCACGGACAGTGCCAGAGGCGCAGGACTTGGCGAGCACAACCTGGGAGGCGCTCGATGAAGGCTGGGGGACGGGAGGACCTACCTAGCCCAACCTACTAGCGCTCCGGATACAGTGGAGTGCGAGGCGGAGCAGGCAGCGCCCACGCGAACTCCGCAGTGAGGCTCTTGGACCCCCAGCGCACCAGGGGGGTTGCGGGTGCGACTACCTGTCCATTGGGCAACGACTGGTGCCCGGGAGGTAGGGTACATCCTTGCTTGACCTGCGTGCGTGCAACAGTCACCGTGAACAACATGGGGAAGAGGGACCCATTACCCAAAGCGTCCAAACAAGGGCCCATGGACAATTTTGCCGCGCTGAAGCAGATGGCAGAGACTCTCATGACCGCAACTAGTGGGCGCACTGATACTGAACTGTTGATGGGGGCCATCCAGGCCTCTCGGGCGAACATCCAGGAGTCCCGAGCGGCCCTGGAGGTCAAGATAGGCGAAGTGGGCTCCGAAGTGACGCTGCTGAGGCAAGACTTCCGGAATTTATCCGACAGGGTGACTTCTGCTGAGACGCGGATGGGCGAGGCGGAGGACTCAATCACTACCCTGAGAACGGACATGGCGGAGCTCAAGGCGTCCCATCGCCACCTGCTGTGGAGGGTTGATGACGCCGAAAACATAGCGAGATGCAACAACCTGCGCTTTGTTGGATTCAGGGAAGGGATAGAGAAGGCGGACATGGTCTCTTTCCTCCACTCCTGCCTGCGGGAAACCTTCCCGGCGGTGCAGTTCTCTCCCTGCTTCATTATTGAGAGAGCACACAGGGCCCTCTTGGCAAAGCCGCCGGAGGGTGCGAGACCGAGACCGGTCATTGCGCGCTTTCTTAACTTCGCAGATAGAGACTTGATCCTGCGAGAGGCAAAGAAACTGTGTGAGATCCGTCTAGAAAATGCGCACATCATGATCTTTCCGGACTATAGTCAGGAGGTGCAAAAGCTACGCCGCTCCTTTGACGCCTTGAAGGCGAAACTTAGAGACTTGAAGATCTCCTACATGCTACTCTTTCCGGCAAAACTCAAGGTGCTCTATAAGAAACAGTCACTCTTCTTCGCCCACCCGGAGGACGCATGGCAATGGTTGGAGGAGCGACCAATTCTCAACAGCAGAGAGACAGTCGGACGGGAACTGATGGAAAGATCTTTGCGGAATGGGCCCCAGTGGGAACTACCGAAGGCGCAGAGAATGAAATCCAGGAGATCGAGGAGATGGACACCGGCGACGCCTTATGGGGGATGTGGTTCAGGAACCTCACGGAATGGACGATCAGCCTCCCCGAGCGGAATGGCAGAGGCGGGCTCGAGATTCACCTGTCTACGCACCACCGCCCGCTCGGAGGGGGAGGACGAGGATGACCTTGAGAGCCGCACTTCTGAAAGGGAAGACAGGGAGGAGGAGGGCCAATCAGTCCACCCCCTGGTTGATGCGATCCGTGTGTTGGAGAAGGATATGTCTGGACAGCACAGCGCGCCTGAAACAGAGACTCAGGATTCCAGATCATAACAATGGTGGCTATTGAGTATGCAGCTCGATGATGGGAAGCACGCAAGTTGACACGCCCTTTTGTTACTTACGTTCATTGTTTGTACCAGTTCTGTTGTTGAACACACTCCTTACCTGGTAGTGGAGGGGGGTGTTAGGAGTGCTTAAAGGGTTGGATGTGTGGGAGGGCGACAGGCCTTCTCCTACGGACAGTTCTGCCTCGTGATGGGACGGGAGTGGATGGGGAGGGAGGGAGGTGGGGTGGGGGGGGAAAGGGGGGTCCTACTTTCATTCAGGAAGGGGATGGGGAGGGGGGGGTTGGGAGGCGGGGGCAGCAGTTCGAAAGAAGCAGTCAACAGTTGGGATACTACAGCAGGGCACTTTGAACCTCCACACCATGCATACGTGCCAGAGACTAACCACTTACAGCCACCACATATTTGAATGGCGAGTACCCTAGACATGCCTCATTTGGGAAGTAGGGGAATGAGCATCCTGACATGGAATGTCAACAGATTAGGCTCTAAAGTCAAGAGAGGTCTAGTGAACGCTTACATAAAAAGAGTGGACCCGGATGTTACCCTCCTACAGGAAACACACCTCAAGGGTACACAGTGTCCCTTCATTGCTAGGGGTCGACAGAGTTCTGGCTCATGCGGGTTATACATCGGATTCCAGAGGGGTAGCGGTCATCATTAAAAAGTCCTCACCATTCTGCACCACACGCACCTGGATAGATACACAGAGGACATACGCTGGAGTACAGGGTACCTGGAATAGACACACATACACGCTAATTTCGATTTATGCACCGCCCAAATTGCAGACCCGTACGCTTACAGCACTAGCGAATATCCTTTTAGACACAGCGGACACTATACAAGTGGTGGGAGGCGATTTCAATGATGTTATGAATATAGAACAAGACCGATCCGGGGGAGCAGGGAGAGGAGGGCACCAGACCACACTGTTCAATCAGATGTCCAATATAGGACTCACGGATATTTGGAGATGGCTACACCCAACACAGCAAGCCTACTCATATTATTCTGGGGCCCACAGGGTGTTCTCGCGCTTGGACTATGTTTTCATGTCCTGACAGTATCTGAGGGTGGATGATACTGCAGAGTACAAGGCCAGAGGCATATCCGATCACTCGCCACTGTTCGTAAGGGTGGGACACAACCAGGGCAGGGGCGCAGGCTCCTGGCGCTTAGTGGCCTGGGACCCTCAAAACGCGGACATATTGAGAGGCATTCGAGCAGACATTAAGGTTTACATCGCAGAAAATGAGGGTACGGTGGGGTCGAGTGTCACCTTCTGGGAAGCCCTAAAGCCGGTGTTCCGAGATAGGATACGTGACAGACTGGGTGAGGAAAGACGTAAACTCCAGGCTGAGGTTGCTGTCCTGGAACAGGCTATCTTGAGATGGGAGAGGGAGTACCAGACCCATAATAACAGCAAGGCTCTTCGAAGGCTACTTGATGCCCAGCGACAATACAGGGAATTGGCAACTAATGAGGCGAAGACCCAATCCCTCGCCACCCTTCACCGCCTATACGATGTGGGTGACGAGTCAGGCAAACTTAGCGTGGCTCAGTAAAAAGGAGCGGGCGGCTAGATGGGTAGATAGTATTTGTACCGCGGACGTGACTAGTGTTAACACTGACGCCGGGATAGCCGAAGCCTTTGCTACGCACTATGAACATTTCTACGCAGCTCGTGATCTTGTCAATTGCGAGGAAGCATTACAATACATGGAACAGACGGACCTGCCGGTGCTGCCTCCCGAGGCCCTGGTGGACTTAGAGGCGGACATAACGACTGATGACATTACGGAAGCCCTTGCCAAGCTGAGACCGGGCAAAACCCCGGGCCCGAATGGTTTCCCGGCCGAGTTCTTCAAGCGTTCTGCGGACCTCTTGACGCGCCATCTTAAAGGCCTCTTTATGGGTGCCTACCAGGAGGGCGAGCTCCCCCCAGATCTCGCTGTGGCAACGATTGTACCAATCTACAAGGAGAGCAAGCCACGAGACAATTGTGCTTCCTATCGCCCCATCTCCTTACTTAATACGGAAGTGAAGCTGCTGGCAACCATCTTGGCGGTTCGCTTACGAGCGGTCATTCCAGGCCTTGTACATCCAGACCAATCAGGTTTTTTACCAGATAGGGCGACTAAATTGAACCTTAGAAGAACCCATAACTGGCTGCAGGAAGTGCGTGGGCGCTGTGAAACTCACTGGTTCCTTTCCTTAGACGGAGAGAAAGCAAATTCCTATATGCAGTGCTCCACAAGTTTGGTTTCGGACCGAACTTCGTGAAGTGGGTCCAGCTTCTCTACACCTCCCCGAGAGCCAAGGTGAGGGTGAATGGGACAATGTCTCGTGAGTTCCGAATTCAGTGAGGTACCCGACAGGGTTGCCCCCTGTCGCCCCTCCTCTTTACACTCACTATTGAGGTACTCGCAGCCAGGATCCGCCAAAACAAGGACATCGCTGGTTTTACGAGTAATGACACGGATCCGACGCAAGAAAAGATCTCGCTCTATGCAGACGATGTCTTGCTATATATAGCTAAACCAGAGACTACCATCCCGGAGTTATTCAGGGAATTAGAGCAGTATGGAGGGCAGGCGGGACATAAAATCAATTGGCACAAGTCTATTCTCTATGACCCTGGGGGACGTGACAGGTGGAGAAGGCTACCGGAGAGTCTACTGACGACTACCGAAGGCTTCCAATACCTCGGGATCTATATAACCCTGAGTGAGACCCTCTCATTCCAAAGAAACCTGGAACGGATCTTATTGAACGCGGGGGCAGATATGGACCGCTGGAGACAGCTCCCCCTCACGCTCCTAGGCCGAGCGGCCATGTACAAAATGATCACTTTACCCAAATTCCTCTATGCCTTACAAAACTAATATTACCCACTACCGACTGCGGTCTTCGCTAAGATCCATGCTGACCTGCGATCCTTTCTTTGGTTAGGCAAACATGCTAGGGTGGCCTTGTCTCGCTCCCTAACCTGGAGGCCTACTACTGGGCGGAACATCTGACACCAATTCATGATTGGCTCCATACCCCAGCGGACCACCCGACCTACGCCTTAGAGAGGGTTAGAATGTCGTCCAAAAACCTATTGTGTTATCTTTATGGGGGCGCTAGTAGGGCACTGCTCCTCCCGGCTACGTCTCTCACACTTAATGCGTGGACTAAGGCCACGAGACGCATGGGTTGGGAAAAGAAGCCTACACGGCAGACACCGCTGTGGCACTGCAAGTGGTTGGCAGAACTCTACAAGCTACGAGGTTTCCAAAGGTGGGACGATATCGGCATCTCCACTATAGGAGATGTGATAGCCAAAGGGGAGCTGAAATATTTTCAAGTACTTAAAACAGAGTTTGGCCTCCATAATACACAGCAGTTCAAATACATCCAATTACGGCACACTTGGCGAGCCCAAAACATCACAATCACGGATATCCCAGAATATGCACCATTGGAGGGGCGGCTTCTCCAAGAGCAGATAACGGGGAAGGCGGTCTCCTTAACTTATAAAACCTTAACTAATAATATGTTGGGGGATCTGGCAAAACTCAGAGGCACGTGGGAGGCAGAGGTGGGAGAGATGGAAGACCTGGATTGGGAGATAGTGTTGATGCATCTCCGGGAGGTGGCAATCAAATCAAGGCTGCGACTCATTCAATTTAATGAGCTCCATAGAACCTACTACGATAGAGTACGCCTTAGTAAAATGGGAAGATTAGAAGACCCACGGTGCCTTAGATGTCACCAATGTGATGGGGACTTCTATCATACTATCTGGGCATGCGACACAATACAGACGTACTGGACACAGGTATTCAAGGAACTAGAGGAGGTCTTGGGGGCTCCGCTCCATCAGGAGCCCAAGCTGGCATTGCTAGGCATGACCAATGAGGTAGACCATACTCGCCCACTTCTTACATTCCTAGTTCTTGCACTAGTTGTAGCAAAAAGAGACATCGCAAAGTACTGGGGGGCTCCGGAACCGCCAGGACTGGAAGAATGGAGGAGGGGGCTGGATCTCTATATGGCAGCCGAGAGAGTTACTTATAAGGCAAGGGGGTGCCCCAAAAAATTCCGGAGAGTTTGGTCCAAATGGCGCCATTATCACGGGCTGGATGGGGGGATGTGAGGGGTGTATATGTTAAGTTTAGGCCAACACACAGAGACAACTCTACACCGCTAATATGGATGAGATTAGACATGATGAACTTGAAGGGAGCCATGGGGCGCTGGACTTTGATGCTTCGAATTGTGAAAGAATCTACTGGCTTTGAGGGTGGTGGGGGGGGGGGGGAATTGGAAGTGTAACTACTGCTATTTTCGTGACGGTCTTGCCTACGTTAATTCCTTTTGAGTATTGTTTCATTGGTTTATTGGGGGGAGGGAAGGGATAAAAAAGAAAAGCAGATACTCGGAACGCTCATTGGATGCTCACCTTTGTTTTTAAGTTTATATTTCCAGCAGATTAACGATATTTGCCGCCCGACCTTCGGGTTGTGGGCTAAATGGCCGTGTGTTGCTCTACTGACTGTGCGGTGCACTATTACTGGTGAATAGCTGGAATACTGACTGATTACTGGTATCTTTCTGTGTGACTGCAATAAAAAATTATTTTAAAAAAAAAATCTGACCGTAGTCTCCCACATCCGTAATAGATGGTCTACAGATCTGCCAACACCACTCACGGATAGTGAGTGGAAGAGTACGTTCGCACAGGTGTGGGACGTGGCCAGCAATGACTGCTTCAAATGTATGCAATTTCACTATCTGCACTGCACATATATGACCCCCTTCAGACTACATGTATCAAGACGGAAAGTTCTGCAGTGTGCCCCTGCTGTGGCACTACACAGGCCGCTTTCACACATGACATGGGATTGCCCCAGACTTCAACAATATTGTTAAAATAGATTTTTTATTGCGTACATCTTATGTAGTACAGTTAGCGCCATAACATGGTTACAGGCATAGTTAATGCAAAACATTTAAAAAGAAAGAAGAGAAAACAAAGAAAGAAAACAACCAAAAAACAAACATCTCCTGCAGTACAGTATATCAGTTTTATATTTCATGCTATTATCCGCGTGAGCGTGTCTGGCGTTAAGGGTTTAACCTGGTAATCGCAGAGTTCCTGAATGGGTGGAGTCTAACTATTACAAAGCGGGGGGCATATATACCATCTCTTTCGTGATCGAGCAAATATACAGTCAGTGGCGCCCAGAAATCTTTGGGCCTAGACGCTAAAGGTAGTTAATCTGCATATATGTGTTTAATTGGTCCCTGCAATAAACTATCTCCTTCAACCATTGTGTCACTGTGGGAGCTGTCTTTCCTCCCCAGTGCTTCGCCACTAATGCACAAGTTACTTACCTTCGGTAACGATATATCTGTAAGAAACAGTAGTTCGTGTTAGATTCCTTACCTTAGAATATCCCCAGGCGTCAGACTGGATCTGGAAAGTTTTTGTTACCATTACCCCTGCGCGTCCCTAGGCGTCGTCTGCGGCTCCGCGTCAGTCGTCGTGATCGCCGGGATGACGTCGTCTGAGTACTTAGACGCCACCCTCGCGTGCCGACGTCAGTTCTGTACATAGCTTTCTGCGCCAGGAACGCAGAGCCATGATAGAAACCGACACTGGTGCCATGAAACTAGGGCCCTGAAAGGGATGTCCTTAACCCTAGATATCGGCTCGCAGAACGGGGAGGATGGGTGGGGCGGTAAGGAATCTAACACTAACTACTGTTTCTTACAGATATATCATTACCGAAGGTAAGTAACTTGTGCATCTGAAAGAAACAGGTTAGTGTTAGATTCCTTACCTCATAATAGATACCCCAGCAATACCAACCCCGGTTCACACCAGAAAGTCCTGGAGAACACAAAGGCCGAAAAAGCCATCTCTCCGGACTTGGCTGTCCAGGCAGTAGTGTCTAGCAAACGTGTGCAGCGAGGCCCACGTAGCTACCTGGCAGATGTCCTGCAAGTGGACTCCCCAAACCAGGGCAGTAGTAGCCGCCGTGGCCCGTGTGGAATGGGCACGCAGCACAACAGGAGGCTCCTTTTTCACCAAGGAGTAGCAAACCTTGATGCACAAGACGACCCACCGAGAGATGGTCCGCTTGTGTACCGCCTTTCCCTTCTTTGCGCCCAGGTAACCAGCAAAGAGCTGGTCGTCCACCCTGAACTGGCGTGTGCAGTCCAGATAGAATGAGAGCGCACGTTTTGGGTCCAGACGGTGGAGCCTCTCTTCCTCTTTCGAGGGATGCGGAGGCGGCTAGATGGTGGGCAAAGTGATGGACTGCCCGATATGAAAGGCTGTGACCACCTTGGACAGGAAAGAAGGACGAGTCCTAAGAACAACCTTATCCAGATGGACAGAGAGGAAAGGAGGTTTAGAAGATAGAGCCTGGAGCTCCCTCACTCTCCTGGCAGAGGTGATGGCAACCAGGATTGCAGTATTAAGAGTCAGAAGACGAAGAGGACAGTTATGAACTGGCTCAAAAGGAGCCGTTTTTGTGGAGGGATGCCTGGCTGCCAGAATCACATCGCAAACTTCAGGAGGCAAGACAATTGGCCTCAACTGCCGCCGCTCAATCGCCACGCATGTAGGTGGAGACTGGACAGGTTCGTGTGGAGGACCGTCCTCTGCTGCTGCGACAGAAGGTCCTCCTGGAGAAGCAGATGACTCTGGGGGATCGACTAACATACTGAGTAGCTCGGGATACTAGTATCTTCGTGCCCAGTCCGGAGCCACAAGGATGACTTGGCACCTGTCTCGCCTGATCTTCTTCAGCACTCTGGGCAGAAGTGGTATAGGCGGAAAGGCGTACAACAGACCGCAGCTCCACTTGCGACGAAAAGCGTAGTCGAGCAAGTGCTGCCTTGGAAATTCCAATGAGCAGAACTGATGACATTGCGCGTTCTCTTTGGTGGCGAATAGATCTAACCAAGGCTCTCCCCACTGCTGAAAGAGACTTTGCGCCACGTCCGAGTTCGTACGCCAATCATGATCCATCATGCACCGGCGGCTGGATTCATTAGCCCTGGCGTTCAGGGAACCTGTCGGGTGTTGAACCACCAGGGTGGCGCCCTGGTGTTCCAGTCATTGCCAGAGACACAGAGCCTCCTGGCAAAGGGTCCACGAACCCACCCCACCCTGTTTGTTGCAGTACCACATGGCGGTGGTGTTGTCCGGAAACACCTGCACTACACTTCCCGAACAGAGGGAAGGAATGCCTTCAGTGCAAGTCGGTTCGCCCGCAGCTCCAGGAGGTTGATATGGAGCCGGGACTCTGCCGGAGACCAGAGGCCTCTGATCTCCCTCTCTCCCATGTTGCCCCCCCATCCCAGGAGGGACGCATCCATCACCACTACATGCTCCGGTTGGGGTAGGGAGAGAAATCTGCCGCTGACCCAATCGCGGTTTGTGAGCCACCACTGCAACGGACTCGCAGTGCCCTCCGACATCAGGACGTGGTCGGACAGGTTGCCCTGATGCTGCGCCCACTGACACTTCAGGTCCCACTGCAGAGCCCGCATCTACCACCTGGTGTGATGCACCAGAAGGATGCAGGTGGCCATCAGCCCCAGGAGCTGCACCGTCAACCTGACAGAGACTCGGGATAAAGGCTGAAATCAGAGCCGGAATCAGAGCCTGAATATCCCGAACCCGCTGTTCGGGGGGAAAGACCCTAAACAGCGCCAAGTCCAGACCCTCTCCGATGAAAGGGAGCTTCTGAGAGGGGCACGGGTGTGACTTCGGCACGTTGATGGAGAACCCCAGCGAGTGCAGGAGGTCTGCCGTAGTCTGGAGGTGGGAGACGACTGTCTGGGGTGAGCCTGCCTTCAACAACCAGTCGTCAAGATAGGGGAAGACTGAGACCCCTGATCTGCGCTGATGAGCTGCAACCACCGCCATCACTTTCGTGAACACCCGAGGGGCGCTGGTAAGGCCGAAGGGGAGCAAGGTAAACAAAGTTCTCGTGGCCTACCGTGAATCGTAGGTAGCGTCCGTGGGTCGGCAGGACGGGGATGTGGAAATACGCATCCTGCAAGTCCAATGCTACCATCCAGTCTCCTGGGTCAAGGGCAGCTAGGACCTGAGCCAAACTCAGCATCTTGAACTTCTCCTTCCGGAGGAAGCCGTTGACGCTCCGTAGGTCAAGATAGGGCGTAGGCCTCCTTTGCCCTTCTTGGGTACCAGAAAGTAGTGGGAATAGCAACCACGTCCTACTCCTGGCCCAGGAACGCGCTCGACGGCCCCCTTGGCCTAGAGGGCCATAACTTCCTCCTGCAGAAGTTTCAAGTGATCCCCCTGGCATGGCTGGAGGGGTCGCCTCGAAGGGGAGGGAGTAGCTCCTTTGGAGGATTTGCAGCACCCACCTGCCCGACGTGATGGTGCACCAGTGGAGGAGGTGATGGCGAACCCTGCCCCCCCACTGGCGTCGAATGGGCCTGAAATGCCGGACTAGGAAAGCTTAGAAGCAGATGCTGCGGGAGCGGATGTGGACTGACCTTCCCGTTGTACCACATCGGTTACCACGTCCGCGACCGGGTTGAGACTGGTTCTGCGGCCTGTGACTGGCTGGACGTGTGGGGGCGCCCCTTCTTTGGCCACGAAAGGGGCAAAAAGCAGAAGTTTGCTGGCGCTGACCTAGGCCCAAGGACTTGGCCGTAGCCCTGGAGTCCTTGAAAGGTTCCAGCGCACTATCCGCTTTGTCGCCAAAAAGGCGACGGCCATCGAAGGGCATGTCCATGAGCGTGGCCTGGACATCCCCCGAAAAGTTGGTGGACCTCAGGCAGGCGTGGCGGTGAACCGCCACCATTGTTGCAATCGCTCTACCAAGCGAGTCCGTGGTGTCAAGTCCACATCTAATTGAGTACAGTGCTGCATCCCGCCTCCCGGACACTGTGGCAGCACGTCCACAACCGTATCCCACAGAGAGTGGGTGTAACGGCCCAAAAGACAGGCGGTGTTGACAGACCGCAGCCCTAAACTCAAGAGAGGAGAACAGTTTCTTCCCAAACTGATCATACCTTTTGGATTCCCGATCCGGAGGAGCGGTCGGGAATGCGGTCTGGGACGTATAGGCTTGGATCACCAGGCTCTCGGGGGTGGGGTGCACGGACTAGGCAAGCTAGGGTCGGCCTGAGACGGGCGGTGGCGCCTGGCCACGTTCCGATCCACAAGGAGGCCTGTGGAGGGTTTGGACCAGGTGCCCAGCAGAACATCAGTGAGGGCTTCGCTAAACGGCAGTAGATGCTCCCAGGAGCTTGCTTGCAGTTTGAGCACCTCAGTGAGGAGGTTAGTCCTCACGGCGTGGCAGGGAGCCCAAGAGCCAAGGTCTTGGCCGCCCTGCTGTAAGCAGCCCCCTCCTCTGAAGCCATGGAGGGAGGAGAGACGAATCCAGTGGCGGGCGAAGTGTCCAGACCACTGGCTTCCCTTAGGTCTTCTGCCCAGTCCTGACTCAACTGGCACTGCAGTGCCAGAGGGTCCTCAGACCTCTCCCAGTCCTCCTCGTCATCCATCTCCTGATAATCAGGTAAAAATGATGGACGGGTCGAAGGTGAAGGCCTCACCCACCGGTGTCGGAGACAGCGCCGAGTGGTGCCGGACCCGGACTGAAACTGGGGTCGACGTCGTCCGGATACGGCGCCGGGAGCGACACCCTTGGGGTCGGCGCCAGCAGAGGAGTCATAAGGTCGACTGGCGATGGCTTGGATCCAGGCCTGGATCCTGCAGAGCCCTGCGGCTGAAGGCCCGCTAGGGCTCCCAGTCGGACCCACGGGGCACGAAGGCACCTCAGCAGGTTCCGACGGAGGGAAGCGTGACCTCATGGCCGTGAGGAAATCGCTGACCACCTCCGGTGTCGTGTGCAGCCCAGGGACTGGAGGGTATGGAGCTGGATGCGGCACCTGCAGCTCCGACGGAGCACGTGGGCGGTGTCGCCCGGCCGCATCGCGTGAGAGTCGGCGGGAGTCGGAAGAGCGATGACGCCTCTTCGACTTCTTTTTTGAATGCCTCGACTTACCTGAGCACTCGGCGCGCGAAGAGTGGTGGTGGCTCCGCGACGGTCCCTCAACTTCCTCCTCGACCAGGACCTTGAGCGGCGCAGAGCCGACTGCAGGATCTCGAGCAGCTTACGGGACCGCTCTGGTCTAGCCTTCGAGGTCAAGGCCCGGCAGTCGGGGCATGACTTGTCAGGATGGTCGGCCAGAGGCAATAAAGGCACCGACAGTGGGGGTCTGTCACCAACATCAGGCGGTGACAGTCCTCTCAACGTTTAAAAACAGGCATCCCTAGCAGCACCGGGAGTAGAGGGTCGACTCGAAAAGTGATCAAAAGAGATCAAAAAAGTTAGTCAAAATTTGACTGAAGTACTGCTCTTCCCGGATCTGCGCTTGCTGGCGCGGAAAAAAAGAAGTACTTCGATGATGTCATCCCGGCAATCACGACGCCGACGACGGACGCGGAGCTGCAGACGACGCCTAGCGACGCGCAGGGGTACTGCTGATGAAAACTTTCCGGATCCAGTCTGACGCCTGGGGATATTCTAAGGTAAGGAATCTAACACTAACCGGTTTCTTTCAGATCGCTACGCCAGTAATGTTGTGACAGCCACTAGTTTCCTGTTGCATGGTTTGAGAGGCTTGACTATGCCCAGTAAACAGATGTTCGGAGTACAGTCCACATTTTCCAGTACCATTTGTGTTATATTCGCAGTCAATTTAACCTAGAAGGCACAAACAGGTTTACATTCCCAAGACATATGTAGAAAATCGTCCATATCCTCGCCACATCACACACACCGAGAATCGAGACGTAACTCATATTTCAGTAGTTTAACAGTCATATAGTACATTTGTTGCAAAAACTTAAAATGTATCATACGGAGGTTGCAATTGGCAGTGAGTTGCCCAGTTAACGCGCAACATGCCTCCAAATCCTCCCAAGCCAGTCGTGCTGCTATCCTACTATTCCATCTGTCCTGGGCTGCTGAGCGAGTCACAGCATTTTCTTTTTGGGATACATTATATAACTTAGTAATTAAAGCTTTACTTTCTGTTGTTGTTAATACCACCAGCAGCCTTTTAGCATCTCAGGATCCCTAGGAAATTTGGGGTACATTGATCAAAAAGTCATGCACAGTCTAGTGTACGTGAACCCGAGAATCGTTGTACAGGGTCGCCCTGCAGAGAATATGTCCAGGAACTAGCCATTGGTATATAAATCCTTCAGCTTGGTGACGCCTGAAGCAGGGAAGATTACTAACGCCCCATGTTCATGTGCTACAGATATGTCCAGATATGTCCGGGTGCACCCTGATGGGCATATCCGGCGCATATAGGTATGCCTTCCCTGCCCGGGTGCCCAAGTCCCTCTAGGCTTTAGAGGTACAGGCTGTAGTATTTATGTCCATCCTGTTAATGTCTGTTCTGTTGTGTAGCACCATGGCACTTAGCGGGAGGGAGTGTGCCTCATCTGCTTCCACGGCTGTGTGGGAGGTAGCGCTGAGAGAAATGCCAATAATGTGCAAATTCCACCTGTGCACATCGATAATAAAGGCCTGAATCCGGAGCTCCGAAACACCCTCGCTCATACGGTTGGGTTAGGGTGTCCCAACTGCATCTCGGCTGTTTACCCGCCCCTACCAAATTTACTAAGCATGTTTTGAGTGTTTTGACTATTGCTTTGTTGAGTACGATTGGAATATTCCCAAATGAAAACATTTATTTGGGGAGGATTGACATTTTCGCGACTGCTTTCCTGTCCCCAAGGGACAGGGAGAGACGCATCCTTCTGGGCACCTGATCTGCTAGTTTCGCGATAGCCCGCCCATAGTTCATGCAAATCACAGTCCCCGGGTCACTGTGCACCCAGATACCCATGAATCGCACATGGTAATTCGTCCAGGCCAGTGGGAACTCGGTTTCGTGGCTGATGGTGCATGGTGTTAGGGGTGATACAAAAGATTTGTCCCAATTTATCCGGAGACCTGAATCTCTTTCAAAGCGTACATACTCCCGCAGCAGGGGCTCTAGGTATGTCTCGGGGTCTCCCACATATAACATGTCTGCGTATAATGATATTGCCAAGGATCGTTGTGTAAACCCCAACAAAGCTTGGGCGTCTCATTGCCTAATCTTGCACACCAAGCGCTCAAGGGCTAGCGAGAACATCATAGGGGAGAGGGGACACCCGTCCCTCTATAGCACTCCAGCAGCGCGGAAATACCCTTTAGGTGGTGATTTGGGTACTTTACAAGACTCCAAACTAAAAATAAGACTATCCACATACGCCTTGAAAAATTCCCCTGGCAGGCCATCAATTCCTGCCACCTTACCATTGGGCAGTGCCAATATGGCTACTTTCACATCATCTACTGTTTAAGGTTGGATTATATACTCTCTTTGTCCCGATGATAGCCAGCCAAAGGCAATATCCGAAAAATATTGGGACACTTTGCTGTTCGGGAGCAATGCCGTACGCCATGGGTACTCACAAACTTTCTCTCGGGGCCAAATTTACAGTGTGGTTTAAAGCGGAGGGCCGCACCGGTGGTGGCGGGTTCAGTGAGGGAGGGGGGCAGGTCTAGAGCAAAATCCAAAAACTGTGACCATGAGGTTGAACACAGGTCCCTGCAGCGGACGTCTTCGTCCACTGAGGGGGGGCGCACACACACACACATACACCTCTCTCCCTCTGTCACACTTACTCTGACCATCTCCCCCTCACTCTGGCTCCCTCCTGCCGTCTGTCTCCCTCCTGCCCTCTGTCTCCCTCCCGCCCTCTGTCTCCCTCCCGCCCTCTGTCTCCCTCCCGCCCTCTGTCTCCCTCCCGCCCTCTGTCTCCCTCCCGCCCTCTGTCTCCCTCCCGCCCTCTGTCTCCCTCCCGCCCTCTGTCTCCCTCCCACCCTCTGTCTCCCTCCCACCCTCCCTCTGTCTCCCTCCCTCCCTCCCTCTGTCTCCCTCCATCCCTCCCTCTCTCTCTCTCTCTCTCCCTCCCTCTCTCTCTCTCTCCCCCCCTCTCTCCCTCCCTCTGTCTCCCCCTCTGTCTCCCCCTCTGTCTCCCCCTCCCTCTGTTTCCCTTCCTCCCTCTGTCACTCTCTCCCTCCCTCTCGTCCTCCCTCTGTCTCCCTCTGTCTGTCTCCCTCACTCTGTCTGTCTGTCTCCCTCACTCTTGTCTGTCTGTCTCCCTCACTCTTGTCTGTCTGTCTCCCTCACTCTTGTCTGTCTGTCTCCCTCACTCTGTCTGTCTGTCTCCCTCACTCTGTCTGTCTGTCTCCCTCACTCTGTCTGTCTGTCTCCCTCACTCTGTCTGTCTGTCTGTCTTCCTCACTCTGTCTCCTTCCCTCACTCTGTCTCCTTCCCTCACTCTGTCTCCTTCCCTCACTCTGTCTCCTTCCCTCACTCTGTCTCCTTCCCTCACTCTGTCTCCTTCCCTCACTCTGTCTCCTTCCCTCACTCTGTCTCCTTCCCTCACTCTGTCTCCTTCCCTCACTCTGTCTCCCTCACTCTGTCTCCCTCATTCTGTCTCCCTCCCGCCCGCTGTCTCCCTCCCTCCCGCTGTCTCCTTCCCTCGAGCTGTCTCCTTCCCTCGAGCTGTCTCCTTCCCTCGAGCTGTCTCCTTCCCTCGAGCTGTCTCCTTCCCTCGAGCGGTCTCCTTCCCTCCCGCTGTCTCCTTCCCTCCCGCTGTCTCCCTCCCTCCCGCTGTCTCCTTCCCTCCCGCTGTCTCCCTCCCTCCCGTTTTCTCCCTCCCTCCATTTGTCTCCCTCCCTCCCTCTGTCTCCCTCCCTCTGTCTCCCTCCCTCTGTCTCCCTCCCTCTGTCTCCCTCCCTCTGTCTCCCTCCCTCTGTCTCCCTCCCTCTGTCTCCCTCCCTCTGTCTCCCTCCCTCTGTCTCCCTCCCTCTGTCTCCCTCCCTCTGTCTCCCTTCCTCTGTCTCCCTTCCTCTCCGTCTCCCTTCCTCTCCGTCTCCCTTCCTCTCCGTCTCCCTTCCTCTCCGTCTCCCTTCCTCTCCGTCTCCCTTCCTCTCCGTCTCCCTTCCTCTCCGTCTCCCTTCCTCTCCGTCTCCCTTCCTCTCCGTCTCCCTTCCTCTCCGTCTCCCCCCCTCTGTCTATCTCCCCCCTCTGTCTATCTCCCCCCTCTCTCTATCTCCCCCCTCTCTCTATCTCCCCCCTCTCTCTATCTCCCCCCTCTCTCTGTCTTCCCCCCTCTCTCTATCTCCCCCCTCTCTGTCTTCCCCCCTCTCTCTGTCTCCTCTGTCACCCTCTGTCTCCCTCCCTGTTTCCCTCCCTCTGCTTCCCCCTCCCTCCCTCTGTCACCCTCTCTCTGTCTGCCTCTCTGAGGCGGTACAAAAGGGGGTGGTGATGGACGGAGCATCTGAACCAATCAAACACTCACACCCAGTCAAAAGATCTGGGTTTAATCCATCACCGTTCTTTAGCCCACTCTGCCACCCCAGTTCAGACATGGCTATATGCAAATCAGTCTGACCCTGTGCCTCATGGGAACAGTCCAGCCCGAACTGCCAAGCCATGCCCTCTGAGGCAGCTACCCGGCCGCACCAGAGTACTTCACAGGTCTTTAAAAGACCACTTAGTTGTTAATGAGGCACTGTTGTATTTCACCTCTTCTTCGCGCCGCTGCATCTCCACTCTGACCTTCGCTGGAATCACCCGGCCCCCGTTGAGAGCTGCTGCAACCATCAGCGTTTGCGGACACAGGACACTCTTTAAATAAAAAAAATTAAAAAACACTGGTAGCATGTCTGCAAGGTCTGCGGGCCGCCAAGAAAGGCTTGCCGGGCCATTGGCGGCCCGCGGGCCGTACTATGAGTACCCCTACCCAACGCTAATATAATTTGGAGTAAAACTAAGTGAACACTTTTAGGATCTCTGGCGTGGTGTAGTGTGCATCAGATGTGTGGTCTAGCATCGCAACTATATATTCCTGTTCTCTTGGCTCTGCCAGTTTATTTGCAAGTGACCGGCCTGGCATGCCACCCTCCCTGTATGCCCGTGCTTCCCACCTTCTGGGTCTATGCCGCACCGTCAGTATGCTCAGAGACCAGATCCCGCACCTGGGCTAGCAAGGCATGTGCAGGCTTTTGTTTGTATGTTCGCTCTAGTGTATGTATCTTGTCTTCTATGTTCTGTAATTTGTTCCTCATCACTTTCAGGATTCCCACCTGTACTCCCATACATTCCCTGGGAATAGTGACCTTCAAGACCTCGCAGAGTGTCCCCACCTCATCCACAGAAACTTCATTTTCTAAAAAACAAAATGTGAAGGCGTTTCCCACAGTGGTATGGAAGAACATGTTACTTACCTTCGATATATCTGTAAGAGACATAGATTGGCCAATCAGGTGGCGAGAGGGCGGAGCTGTGGGCGGGGACCGGAGTGAAATGCAGCCAGCAGCGCGGGAGATCACCATTAGGCTTGAATGACTGCATTGCTTAGGCTTCCAAAAAGCTAAATTTTACACTTTAGGAAGGAAAATTTGCACTGTTAGAATTATTTTACTGTGTTTCCTGTGTTTTTAAACAATTACAAGTTACTGACCTTGCGCGTAAGTCGGCTGTTCCGGCTTCCCTGCTGCCCCGAGTGACTCCCCCTGCAACAGCCAATCAGGTGGTCAGAGGGCGGAGCTGTGGGCGGGGACCGGAGTCAAATGCAGCCAACAGCGCGGAAGCGCAGCGGGCGCGCCAGCGGCACGCCAAAGGCAAGCCCGTCTGCCCCCGTCCGTGCCCATCCGGACCCAGGGCCCAGGCAGTATGCTCGAGCTATTATCTACTCCTCGGACACCCTAAAATTTATACACTCCCCCCTCTTATATCTTACTCGTGAAAAACAGGTCTTACTCGCGGAGCAAGGAATCCTATTCGAAAGGCGTGATTTCCCAGAAATACAGATTTCTACCACCTTTGAACAGGGTTCCTCACCTGGTTAAATCCCAGCACAGGCCTCTATCAATTTACTACCTCAACACATGCTCCCTCGTCAAACACCAGCTTGATATTCTTCTTCTCCTGCTCAATGATACACCTGATTTGTTGCTGTTGACAGAAACTTGGCTTACTGAAGACTCCGCCCCTGATTTGCTGGCAGCTATACCCTCTATTATGCCATATATGCCAACCGCTCATCAGGTAAAATGGGAGGGGGAGTCGCAGCCATTATCAACACCAACTTCAGGTTCAGTACCCTGCCCTCTCTCCCTCTCAATGAGGCGGATAACAGTAATCCAACTAGATTCCACCATGGACACCTTTGTGTATTAGTCTATAGGCCCACATATCAGATGGCTCACTTTCCCCTCTTACTTAGCGAGCAGATGGCGAAACTCGCCACCGATCACGCTAAGGTCCTCCTTATAGGTGATCTTAACTACAGGTACAATGACTCCCTGGAAGGACCTCAATCTGCTGAGCTGTCTAACCTCCTCACTAACTTAAATTTTACACAGCAAGTCTCCTCTCCCACCCATGTGAAGGGCCACATCCTAGATCAAGTGTGGACTAATGGCATGACCACTTCAACCCCTACAATTGACCCTTGCGTCTGGAGTGATCATCATCTTGTAAAATTCATGATCATTCTGCCGACTCTTCATAAAATCAGAACAGTTGAAGGTGGCTATGCTAGGGAATGGAATGCCATCAATAAAAAAAGACTTTCTCGACACCTTGACCAACACTACCCTGTCCCCAGGCAATGACATCAACGACACTGAGGCAAACCTCTCCCAATGGCTTCTTGAGGCCAGTAACAAGCACGCACCTCTCAGGAAAATTAAATTAGCCCAACGCCCAGAGATGGTTCTCTTCTGAACTTAAAACCCAGAAACTGGCCTTACGCTAACTAGAGAGGCAGTGGCGACGGGAATACTCCCCTGATAAGAAACTGCTGTACATATCAACCCGGAAAGAATATATGAAGACTATCATCGCAGCGAAAGCAGCCCATTTCTCTTCACGCATTCTTAACTCTAACAAAAGCTCCAAAGTAACCTTTGTTATCATGAATGAACTGTCCAACCCAGACAGGGTTCTTACAAAGGTCATGCCCTCTCAAGATCTCTGTAATTCTCTAAATGATTACTTTATAGAAAAAATCATTACCATCAAAGCCAGGTTTTCTCTGCACCCCCATGTCACCCGCTACCACTATACACAGTAACGAATGCACCCTTAGTTGTTCCCCCCCATTAGCACTGAGATTCTTCAGGAGCTCCTCGTAAAAGTCAAATCTGGAGCTCCCTCTGACTGCTGCCCACCTCACATACTCAAGGACTGTTTATCAGTCTATCCAGGCCCAGCACTGACACTACTGAATGAGTCACTCACTACCGGTCAAGTTCCTAAAGCGTTTAAAAAAGCCACTGTGGTCCCTCTTCTGAAGAAACCCTGTGCTGAGCCTACACTTTTACCTAATTATCGTCCCATCTCCCTACTCCCGTTCTTAGCCAAAGTGCTGGAGGCTCACGTAGCCAAATGCCTGTCAGCCTTCCTGGAAGAATCTAAATATCTTAATTCCTATCAGGCAGGTTTCCGGCCAGCCCATTCTACTGAAACTGTCATCTTAGCTGTCCTGGACATTCTCCGTTACGGCGTGGATGAACGCTCTCCTCAAGCACTGGTCCTTTTGGACATCTCCGCCGCCTTTGACACGGTCGACCATGCTACTTTGGTTGACCGTGTCAAACAAGCCGGCATTCTGGGACCACACTGGCATGGATTGACCCCAAACGCATGGACCACACTGGCATGGATTGACCCCAAACGCTTTCCAGATGTTGATACAATGCTGTTGCGCAAGGAGGCTTATTTAATCCTCAAGTTTGATAGTGTAAATAAGGGTTTGAATAGTCTCAGTGAAATCAATAGGGCATGAAACCCTTCCTTTTGCATATAACCTACAGTTCCCAGAGTGCACCACAATCCATCTGAAACTCGGATTGGCCGGGGACTAATCACATGTTATGTGAATGTCTGAACCGGCAGCGCCACGGACACCTACAAACCTCAGTGTGCCGGGTTGCAGAGAGTAGGATAAGCGGAGTTTCACAGATAATCACGGTAAGACAGGGACCCGCTCACACTGTGATCTGTCATTGCGCACTAAACAAAACATAGGAGCAGCGCATCAGCGCTTTAATACTTCATCTCATTCTTGCCCCTTCAGATTTGTAAAGCAAAACACTTAGGAGACACGCCGAAAGAGTTAGAGAATTTCTGCCGCCATCGCGGAGCTTTTCACAAGTAAGTTTTCCCTTAATGGCTCTGACCACTGGCGCGCCACCGAGCGAGCGGTGCATTAAAACACGCTTCTTTTATCTTCTTTTCTTTAGAGATGCAAATGAGCATACAACTTAAATAGTTGCAAGACACCGGCACAATTGTCAAGGGGTCACGAATATTGCAGGTACAAAAAAATCTTTTCCTGACTATTCGTGTTTCACATCGATTCCCACCCCCACTAGACTTGATCCATTCCTTACTCTGTTGCAGCCCAAACCCCGCGGCACAGACGGCATTTTCATTGTAACAGGAGCTACTTTGGGCAGGATTAACACCAGGTATGCTTCAATCCTTACACATATAGAGTTGTAGGAGCATTGGCTAGAGGACCCCTTTTTGGTAAACAAATCGTTTTTTTCATTTCTTTAAACAGTTCCCATGGACTAGAATCATACCGCCCTGACGAGAATCCTGCAAGTCATTAAACAGGATTCGAAACGCGTCGGCACCCCCTTTTTTCTCTGACCGGTTGGTCAATGATACTGATGCAAAAATGGGCAATTTTCCTGAATTAAACTGATTACATCGGGTTCAGGTCTTGGGAGTTGATCTTGTTAAAAAATACTTTTTTCCTCTTTTTTTTCTCTCCCTTTGTTTGTGATCGTTTTATTGTAAAAAGTCACATATCACTCACAAATGTGTATGGTCAATTTGTCCATGTCATGAAGATGTACTCATGGTAAAATGCATTTATGGTAAAAAGTCATTTTTGTAAAAACGTTTGTTATTTGTTCCTTTTCACTGTATATATTGCACAAATTGTTTTTCAAAATTGTATATGGCTAGACATGAGGTCGACAGTGGTCTTAGGTCTGTTTTTGTAAAATGTAAATCTTTTTGTGAACTGAGTAACAATTGAAAGACAAAAATCATTGTCTGGGTAAACTAATACATTGTGGTTTACCCTCACTTGAATCAGTGTGTACCTTAATTAGTTTGGAGGCATAGGCAAATATTTCTATTTACAATTTTGTGGTCCTGCCTACCCTCCGTCCCATTGGGCCCAGCCACCCTTGTTTTTTCTGGGCATTCTGGGTACAGCGGTTTGTTGGCTCTCCTCCTTCCTGGAGATTCGCTTCCAGGCCGTTCGCCTAGGCCACTTTGTGGCCCCAACACGGAAAACCAACTGTTGTGTACCACAATGTTCTGCTCTTTCTCCCCAACTGTTCAACCTTTACATCCTCCCCTTATTCCAGTCCCTTAAAGACAGGAATGTGACAGTTTTTAACTATGCAGATGATCTGCAACTAGTGTTCCCAATTCATAACTCCCATAGTTCCATCACCGAATTTCAGACCACTATGTTACATATCCAACAGTGTATGGACCAGAACCACCTTAAGTTAAACCCTGGGAAGACGGAACTTGTTCTTATTGGGGACAGACTAAAATTTTGGGGTCCTCATTATTGGCCTTCAGATTTAGGTCCTTCTCCCTCCCCCTCCCACTCGGCCAAAACATTAGGAGTTACCCTCAACCATGATCTGTCACTAAAAACCCAGGTTCGCACGGTCATCTCCAAATGTTTCTTTCAAATAAGGAAGATCAAAAAGATGGAGTAGTTTCTGTTCTGTAACTCCAGTTCTGTAGTAGGGGTATCTCTGTTATAGTCATAATCTAGTGAATAGTCCCGCCCATGTGCGTGGACCCCGGCAATCAAAAATAATCTCTTAAGTTGTCAAAAAATTGCAGAACTGCAAAGACACTTAAGAGAAAATTTAAAGACAAATAATGCAGCCTATATCCACAGGCTACACTGTCCAGTACTTCAACTAGAAATTCCACCAAAAATCCACAAACAGCAAAGCCTGTCCAGATTTCCCTTGCTTTTACTGCAAAAACCCCTCAGAAATGATAGAGAGGAAGGCCTGGACAGACAAGCCCCATAGGCTGCCATTATGTGGCTTAAACAGGATACTGTGCCTTTAAGGAAACCTTCTAGAACCTTCTCCCAGTATCCCAGAATGCATAGCAGGTCCCACTGACTTCAGTTCTTTTTGAAGGCGTAAAAACGCCAGACCTGTAGCATTAAGTACATGAACAATTCTCCACCGGGGAGGAGGGCGGGCGCTTATGACTATAACAGAGATACCCCTACTACAGAACTGGAGTTACAGAACAGAAACTACTCCTTCTGTAGTAGGGGATCTCTGTGTATAGTCATAATCTAGTGAATAGAATGGCAAGCCCATCCCCACACCAAAGCGGCGGTGGAGAAAAAACATGATGCCACTACTGTGCGAACAAATTCCGCAGCGAAGCCTGCCCAACCTGAGCGTCTGCCCTGGCATCAGAGTCCAGGCAGTAATGCTTAGCAAAGGTATGAACCGACTTCCAAGTGGCGGCCTTGCAGATTTCTGCAATCGGCACATTACGGAGCAAGGCTGTCGTGGCAGCTTTGCCCCTGGTGGAATGAGCCTTAGGCTTACCTCCTAAGGTCTTATTAGCTTTTTGGTAACACAATTGAATGCAGGACACAATCCACCTAGAAATGGACTGCTTAGAGGTAGCAAGACCCGTCCTGACTGATCCATAATTGACAAACAATTGGTCTGACCTATGAATATCTTTGGTCTTATCCAGATACAATTTCAACACCCTCCTAACATCCAGGGAATGCAAAGAACGTTCCGCCGGAGAGGAAGGATTCTGAAAAAACGTAGGTAAAGTTATGGTCTGGTTGACATGAAAATCAGAAATAACCTTGGGAAGAAATTTAGGGTGAGTACGCATCACAACCTTAGCAGCATGAAATACAGTATAAGGTTCAGTACAACACAACGCCTGAATTTCACTCACCCTGCGGGCCGATGTAATGGCCACGAGGAACGCCGCCTTCCAGGACAGGTGCTGCAACGAAGCCTTGTGAATGGGTTCAAAAGGCTCCTTCATCAATCTGGACAGCACCACATTCAATTCCCATGAAGGCGAGGGAAGCCTGACAGGAGGGAACACCTTCTTCAATCCTTCCAGAAAGTCTTTGATCACAGGGATCTGGAAAAAAGAAGTCTGTGAAGGGCATTTCCTGTAGGCAGTCAATGCAGCAAGATGAACCCTAATGGAATGAACATTAAGGCCAGACTGCGCCAAACGTAAAAGGTAAGGAAGGATGACATCTTCCTTGCAGGTCGTAGGGTCATGGTTCCTAGACTGGCACCAGATACAAAACCTCTTCCACTTGTAAGCATATGAAGTCCTAGTGGAAGGTCTCTTAGACTCCTTCAGTATGTCCATGCAATCCGCGGGCAGATTCAGATGTCCATACTGCACTATCTCAGGAGCCATGCCGCCAAACTCAAAGACGAGAGGCTGGGGTGCAACATCCGCCCCCCGAACTTCGTGAGAAGGTCCGGCCTGCACGGCAACCGAATGTGAGGAAGGAGAGAACGGTGAAGCAGGTCCGTGAACCACCACTGCCTGGGCCACTCCGGGGCAATGAGAATCATCCGAGCCCTGGACCGGGTCAGCTTGATGAGTACCGCCGGAATCAGGGGAATGGGAGGAAAAGCGTACAGAAAGCTGTTCGACCAGCTGATCCATAGCGCATTCCCCAGCGACCCCGGCTGGTAGTACCTGGAGGCGAAGTCTCGGCATTTGCTGTTTTCGGCGGTGGCGAACAGATCTACGTCTGGAGTTCCCCACCTTGCGAAGACTTCTCCCAGCACTTCGTCGTTTATGACCCATTCGTGGTTTTCCTGAATGAGTCTGCTGAGTTCGTCCGCCTGAACATTCTGCACACCTGGCAGATGGGTAGCCGTGACCGTCAGTCCTCTGGCCAGGAGCCAGTGCCAGATCGCCTGCGCCTCCTGTGACAGAGTGCGTGATCTCGAGCCCCCCTGCTTGTTGAGGTAGTACATCGTGGTAGTGTTGTCCGTTTGCACAAGCAGGGAGCTGGTCTGGAAGGACGGAAGAAAGGCCTTCATCGCCAAGTGAACAGCTCTGAGTTCCAGGAAGTTGATGTGATACGTGGCCTCCACTGGTGACCACGTTCCCTGAATCTGTAGAGTCCCGGAGTGCGCTCCCCATCCCAGGAGAGAAGCATCCGTCACGACAGTCTGCCTGGGAATGTCCTTGTGAAAAGGAACCCCTCTGAGGAGATTCTCCGCTGAACACCACCACTTCAGAGACTGAAGAGCATGCAGAGACAGTCGTATCCTGTCGTCCCAGGATCCTGTCCTCTGATCCCACTGGTCCTCCAAGCACTCCTGCAGCGGTCTCATGTGCAGTCGTGCGTGCGGCGTCAGGAAGATACAAGAGGCCATCGAACCCAGTAGAGAAGACACCGTCCTCACTGTTGTAGATGGAGTCGACATAAGAGCCTGAGCCTTCCGAAGGAGAGATAATCGTCGCTCTTCCGAAGGAGACACGCTTGCTGACAGCGTATCGATGGAGGCTCCCAAGTACTGTATGCATTGGACCGGAGTCGGGACCGACTTGGCCATGTTGATGTGCAACCCCAGCTTGTCCAAGAGAACGCACGTCTTCTGGAAGTGTGCTCGCGCTTCCGAGAAGGAGGATGCCTTGATCAACCAATCGTCCAGGTACGGGTAGACAAACACCTTGTTCTTCCGCAGGTGCGCCGCCACCACCGCCATGCACTTCGAGAATGTTCTCGGCGCAGACTTCAGTCCGAATGGGAGTACTGTGTACTGATAATGATTGGTGCCGACTTGGAACCGCAGGAACTTCCTGTGTTTGCGCGCAATGGGCACATGGAAGTATGCATCCTGTAGGTCTATGGCACAGAGCCAGTCCCCTTGTTGCAACTGAGGATAAATCTGATGCAACGACAGCATGCGAAACTTTTCCCTGCGAATCCACTTGTTTGCCTGTCGCAAGTCCAGAATGGGCCTGAACTCGTTCTTGTCCTTCTTGCGAACCAGGAAGAACCGGGAGTACAGGCCTCGTCCCCTCTGGGACAGAGGCACGTCTTCTATCGCCCTTTTCCTTAACAGGGTATCGGCCTCCACCTGGAGCTCGAGCAGCTGAAACCGCGAGCTGACCGGAGGAATCGATGGAGGCGGGCTGGTGAACCAAAGACTGTATCCATTGCAAACAATATTCAGCACCCACTTGTCCTGAGTAATTTTTCTCCACTCTGCCGGAAAAAATTGGATGCTTCCCCCTACCGGAGTGGGTAACGGATCCGGGGGAAGTAAGTTCCTAGGGCCTAGACCCAGCCTGGCCCTTGGGCGTTGGAGCCGACTGCTGGCCTCCCCTGCCCCTCTGGCGTTTCTGGAACGGCTTACGGAACTGTTGTTGCTGTTGCGAATGTCCCGAAGCCTGGCCACGTCCACGGCCTTGTCCACCGGACCGCCGTTGGAATGAGCGGTACGGCTTCTTCGTCTCCTTAGGCTTCTCGAGGCCCACCGCCGTGAGCGTCTCGGCCTCCGCCTTCATGCGGGCCATCTCGTCGTCCGCATGCTGCCCAAAAAGAGACTTGCCGGAGAACGGCAGGTTGGCCACCCTCTGCTGTGCGTCCGGTTTCAGGGACGTAAGACGGAGCCAGGCGTGGCGCCTCTGGTTGACCCCATGGCAAAAACCATGAGCAGCCAACAGGGAAGAATCCGCTGCCGCACTGATGATCTGGTTGGCCACCAGCATCCCTTCACTCAGCACTTCCTGAAAATCCTCACGCTGTTCACGAGGCAAGTGCTCCGCAAACCGCTCCAGGGAGTCCCAGAGGGAGCGGGCGTACCGACCCAGCAGAGCCGTGGCACTCGCAGCCTTCATGGAGGTGGCGGCAGTTCCACAGACCTTTCTCCCTGCCGAATCCATCCACCTGGACTCCTTATCCGGGGGAACCGTGGATGACGGAGCTGAGGCATGTTGTTTGCGTGCCGCCGTCACAATGACGGAGTCCGGAGGTGGTTCCGCTCTCAGAAAAGCCGGGTCCGAGTCCGGGGCCCGGTACTTCCTCAGCAACCTAGATGGTGCCGCCTTTGTCACCGCTGGGGTGAGGAAAAGGTCCATAGCTGGTTCCTCCAGGCCCGGTACCAGAGGAAGGAGAGGGCGAGACGAGTGTTTTTGGCGCAACGTCTCAAAGATTACGGACGTCTTCGGCGTGGGCACTGTCAGGGGAATGCCCAGCTTCGCAGCGCCCCTCAAGAGGACATCCTGGAACGCCACCAGGTCATCAATTGGGGACACCCTCGTATCCGGTGATCCCGACAGGGTAGGAGAACGATCCCTGGAGCCAGAGGATCCCGTGCGGGAGCGAGACTCGCGCCTCCTATGGCGGCGTCTCGACCGCGAGGACGATCTGTGCCGCGACCTGTCCCGTCTCCCCGAGCGAGAGCGAGAGCGAGACCTGCCAGTCCGTGGCCTCCCCACCGGTTTCCGTGGTGGAGTCTTCCTCGGAGCCTCCTTGGGCGCAGGTTTCGGGGTCCCCTTAGGAGGTACAGGCAAAAACGGCAGCGAAGTGGACCTCGGAGGAGGAACCTCCGGCTGCGGTGCCAGCCCACGCGGAGGAACCGGTGGAGGCGGGTCGTCCGCTGGAAGTGGAGGCAGCGTCGGCGGGTCCTCTCGAGGCAGAGGAGGAGGAGGAGGAGTGACCGCCTTCGGACCAGGTGTATGCGTCGACCGAGGCCGAGAAGGAGTGTACACCGCAGAGTACACCGTGCCCTGTGATCCTTTAGGCGAAGAGGGCTGAGAGCCCGCCCCTTCAGCCGGAGACCGCTTCCTCTTACGTCCCCCGCTGGAAGCAGTGTGACTCCTGGGACTAGAATCCCTCTTGCGACGCTTCGGAGAGCCTGACCGACTCCTAGACGTCGACCTCCGTCTGCTCGACGTCGAGCGTCGCTTTTCCGGCGTCAAAGGGCGTTTCCTTGACTCCGGCGTCGAACGCCGCCTCCGCGACGTCGACCTCTCCTTCCTCGGCGTCGAACGCCGATCCCTCGACGTCAAGCGCCGATCCCTCGACGTCGACCTCTTTCTTCTCGACGTCGACCTCTTTCTTCTCGACGTCGACCTCTCTCTCCTCGACGTCGCACGTCTCCTCGACGCCGAACGGTCCTTCCTCGACGATGAGCGTCGCCGACGTCGTCTGGATGTTCTCGACGTCGAGGATCCCCTCGACGTCGACCGGCGGTGTCGCCTCGACGGCGAGCGCCGATGTCTACGACGTCGGTAAGAAGCCCTCGACGTCGACGCCGAAGACGACGTCGACGGCGGCTTCGTCCGCGGTGGCTTCGACGTCGAGTCGTCCCGATGTCTCGTCCCGGAGCCCCGGGGAGAAGGGGAGCACACCGCCGTCATCCCTCTCGACGTCGTCGTCGAGGCTATCGACGTCGACGGAGACCGGGATCGCTTGCTGGGCTTCCTGCCTCTGGGGAGCCCCCCAGAGGCCTCAGCAGAGGCAGAGGGAACCTTCCCTGACTGCCCAGACCCACCTGCAGCCTGCAGGCGCCTCTCCTCAAGGCCAGACAGCCTGATCTTCGCCCTTTCCTTCAGAGTGCGAGTTGTAAACTGCTGGCAGATGACACACTCCTCAGGGACATGATCTTCAGGGAGGCAGACGATGCAGACATCATGGGGATCACCTCTGGCCTTCTTCCTCTCACATGCTGGACACTTCACAAAGAGTCCAGGCATTTTAGAGCCCTAAAACACCTGAAGCAGCACACAGAAGAGAAGAGAAAGCCAAGAAAGTAAACTGCAACACTTTTAGTATACAAAAGTGCCAAAACATGCAATAACCCCTTGAAACAAGGGAGAGCTCAATGCCAGGGTCCTGTAAGCAGGAGCCGGAAAAAAGAACTGAAGTCAGTGGGACCTGCTATGCATTCTGGGATACTGGGAGAAGGTTCTAGAAGGTTTCCTTAAAGGCACAGTATCCTGTTTAAGCCACATAATGGCAGCCTATGGGGCTTGTCTGTCCAGGCCTTCCTCTCTATCATTTCTGAGGGGTTTTTGCAGTAAAAGCAAGGGAAATCTGGACAGGCTTTGCTGTTTGTGGATTTTTGGTGGAATTTCTAGTTGAAGTACTGGACAGTGTAGCCTGTGGATATAGGCTGCATTATTTGTCTTTAAATTTTCTCTTAAGTGTCTTTGCAGTTCTGCAATTTTTTGACAACTTAAGAGATTATTTTTGATTGCCGGGGTCCACGCACATGGGCGGGACTATTCACTAGATTATGACTATACACAGAGATCCCCTACTACAGAAACATCGGTTCTTCACACAGGAAGCCCTGAACCAAGTAGTGGTCGCCACTGTCTTGTCTCTCCTGGACTATGCCAACTCTGTATACTTGTGTGCAGAAACAATTCCCAACAGGTATTACGTAGAGACAGTTTCAATTATGTATGCCATAGGCATTACAGAGGAACAGAAACAAGGAGTCAGTTGATTTAGGAAAGAGTGGTATTATTCACCAAGTCACAGAAGGGATTTTTCTATGCAAATACAGTTTAAACAGCACTGTAAAGATCAGATCTAGTGACAACCCAGTGGCACTTGGTGCAAGGTGCTATATACAGTAAGTGAGGTGAAGGTGCAAGTGCTTAAAAACAGCATTGGCGACGCATAAGTGAAAATAAACATCAATTTCAAGCTCCAAACAACAAGTTACAATCACTTGGAAATAACAGATATTTCTATGAGAGCTTAAAAAGTGATATGCGTCCTATGATTCAGGCTGTATGGTCGACGGCGTTTCGATCCCCTTAAGTTGGGATCGTCATCAGGACGGGGTTGTCGATGGGTACAGTGCTGTGGGCAAAGAAGGGCAAATTAAGGCAGGGGTCGGTGGAGGGCGTAGTGGGGAGTGAATTGGTGCATAGTTACCAGTTCATAATAATTCAGTAAAGGTTTACTGTGTTAGGGACGTGTGCTGGGTGATGGCTGCAAGGGGAAGGTGAGAGGTTGGGAGTGCCTAATGTGAGGAGTAGGTATGACTAGAAGGTGGGCGTGACAGTTTCCATAGTCAAAAAAACAAAAAAACACTCACAGTGTAGCCAAGCAAGGATGGGTGGCTTGCTTTGTTCAAGGGCAGGGTTGATTTAGCCGAGGGCTGAAGGACAGAAAACAAGAATACGTTACAGGATCGGTCTTGTTTAAAAATTGTAACCTTGACCAGGACAATTTATGAGGCGTTACCTGGTCGCAGTGTTCAGTGGGGCGACTCGCGGGGAAAATTGGCAGCGTCTGGAGGGGTAGAGGGAGAGAGCAAGTTAGGGAGGCTGAAAACCACGGTGAAAAATGATTCACGATCGAAGCGTGGGTGGCGCCTCTGGGCAAAGGTCTTACCTGAATGAATCAGTCGGTCAGACGGCAAGGCTCGTCTGGCGTGGTAGCTCGGGGCACCGAACGCTCGAATCCCGCCCCCTCCTCGCGGCTGCATGGTCATTACTCAGAACACCGAGACGCCACGGCTAGCCTCCGCATTCGGTGCCCCGAGCTACCACGCCAGACGAGCCTTGCCGTCTGACCGACTGATTCATTCAGGTAAGACCTTTGCCCAGAGGCGCCACCCACGCTTCGATCGTGAATCATTTTTCACCGTGGTTTTCAGCCTCCCTAACTTGCTCTCTCCCTCTACCCCTCCAGACGCTGCCAATTTTCCCCGCGAGTCGCCCCACTGAACACTGCGACCAGGTAACGCCTCATAAATTGTCCTGGTCAAGGTTACAATTTTTAAACAAGACCGATCCTGTAACGTATTCTTGTTTTCTGTTCTTCAGCCCTCGGCTAAATCAACCCTGCCCTTGAACAAAGCAAGCCACCCATCCTTGCTTGGCTACACTGTGTGTTTTTTTGTTTTTTTGACTATGGAAACTGTCACGCCCACCTTCTAGTCATACCTACTCCTCACATTAGGCACTCCCAACCTCTCACCTTCCCCTTGCAGCCATCACCCAGCACACGTCCCTAACACAGTAAACCTTTACTGAATTATTATGAACTGGTAACTATGCACCAATTCATTCCCCACTACGCCCTCCACCGACCCCTGCCTTAATTTGCCCTTCTTTGCCCACAGCACTGTACCCATCGACAACCCCGTCCTGATGACGATCCCAACTTAAGGGGATCGAAACGCCGTCGACCATACAGCCTGAATCATAGGACGCATATCACTTTTTAAGCTCTCATAGAAATATCTGTTATTTCCAAGTGATTGTAACTTGTTGTTTGGAGCTTGAAATTGATGTTTATTCTCACTTATGCGTCGCCAATGCTGTTTTTAAGCACTTGCACCTTCACCTCACTTACTGTATATAGCACCTTGCACCAAGTGCCACTGGGTTGTCACTAGATCTGATCTTTACAGTGCTGTTTAAACTGTATTTGCATAGAAAAATCCCTTCTGTGACTTGGTGAATAATACCACTCTTTCCTAAATCAACTGACTCCTTGTTTCTGTTCCTCTGTAATGCCTATGGCATACATAATTGAAACTGTCTCTACGTAATACCTGTTGGGAATTGTTTCTGCACACACGATACACCCATCCCAACGAGGTCTATGGGTTCCCTCCTGTTTTTCCTACAAAAAAACTCTGTATACTTGGGCATGCCTATCTATCTGTTTAAACGGCTACAGATGGCCCTAAACCAGGCGGTCAGATTGATCCTGCATCAACCCAGGTGGCAGTCTGCCACCCCTTTGCTGAGGACACTTCACTGGCTCCCAAGCCCTCAACGCTGTGCCTTTAAGGTGGGCTGCCTCCTCTTTAAATCTTTGCATGGTAACAACCCCACATTTATTAACACCTTAATATCCAGGCACACCCCGTCCTGGAACCTCCGCTCTGCTCACCTCTCACTTCTTACCATCCCCGTATTCAAACGAGTCCGTCAGGGCGGCTGTAGATTTGCCACTCTTGCTCCTAGACTGTGGAACACTCTCCCGTTGGAAATCCGTTCCTGTACTGAGCTAATGCAGTTTAGGAAATCCCTTAAAACGTGGCTATTTGCACAAGACTATAACTAAAGCTGTCCGTTAACAATCTCTGAGCCTTTACAGCGCCATGAAACCATCTGGTGTACGTGCGCTTTATAAATCATTTTTTAACATTAACATTTAACATTATGGATTCCTCACCTTAGCATTACCCTCAGGCGTCAGATTGGATCCGGAGAATTATTTCCTCACAGTACTGCTGCACGTCAATAGGAGGTGTAGGTCGACTCCGCGTTCGTCATTGGTGTCATGGTTGGCGGAATGACGTCGCAGTATGTACTTAGACTCCGCCCTCGCTCGCTGACGTCAGTTCTTTACACTAGGGCCCTGAAAGGGAGTCCCTTACCCTAGTCGTCCGGTCGCACAACGGGAGGATGGGAGGGGCAGTGAGGAATCAATAACTGAACTATGTCTCTTACAGATATATTGTTACCGAAGGTAAGTAACTTGTTCATCTGAAAGAGACAATTAGTTATGGATGCCTCACCTTAGAATAGATTCCCCAGAAATACCAACCCCGGTGGTGGGTCTGCTAACCAAGTTCACACCAGAAAGTCCTGGAGAACTGAACGGCCGAAAAAGCCGTCTCTCCCGACTTGGCTGTCCTTGCAGAAGTGTTCGCAAACGTGTGCAGTGAAGCTCACGTACCTGCCTGGCAGATGTCAAAAAGGGGAACTCCACGTCCCAAAGAAGTAGTGGCTGCCGTCGCTATGGTGGAATGGGCAGGCAACCCCCACTGGAGGTTCCTTTCCCGCTAAGGAATAGCAGATTTTGAAGCAAAGAATGACCCATCAGTAGATGGTTCATTTTTGCACAACCCAACCATTCTCCGCACCTATATGTGGAATCGCACAAGTTACTACTTGTGTAACGATATATCTGTAAGAGACTGTGAGAAGTTGGCCTGATGTGCAGTGCTCACTATTCTAGTGATCACTATATATCAGTCCAAACAACCCTTATTGATGATTGGTTGTAAGTCAACCTTATAGACCAGCTATCCTAGTAGCATGGATACGAGCAGTCTAAGGCTAAGACTCTAGAGGGCGTGTTAAGCCAGCTGTTTTACCATCACATTACCCCTTGAACACCCAGTGAAAGGACACCACACAAGGGTTATGAAAATAAACAATGTATTTATTAGAATCACAACAACCCTGTACTCTTTATGAGGACAGGGTGCTAAGCACAAAACAAAACTCTTATGAAAATACTTAAGTTAGCACGTTATACACAAATGCCCGAGGGGCACGAAAAACCATATATTCTAAAAGTGGAATGCGAAATTACTAGCAGGTAGGTACAGTACTAATAGGCTTTGGAATCGCTAGGACTTGACTATAGAATCGTTAGATTACTTCTAGGAGGCCTAGGGGACTCGGGTGCAGAGTGTGCACTCTCACGCGGGATGCGGGACAAAGTCTATGGGAGCTAGTAAAGGCAAAGTTAGTGTTCACGGGCGAACCCGACCTGGTAGGAAGAAAACGACAGTGGATCCTGACCCTAGGATAGTGAGGCTATGCTGGGACACCGAAGTGCCGAAGTTACCTAGCCCAGGGGCTGCAGCTGCATAGGTCTGAAAAGACGTCGGGAATCTCGTTGCCGGACCAGGAGCCTGGAAGGAAGAAGTTGCTGGCAGGCGAAGAGTGAAGGAAAGTTCGATGGATCCAAGCCTGGATCAAGGAAGAAGGAAACCTGAAAGCAGAGGGGACCAAGTTCTTGAATCACTAGCCAGTGATTAAGTGGGCACCAGGATGGCACCGGGCGAAGTCACCGCAGTCAGGTGAGTGGGCGCTGCTGGGCTCTGCAGTCTCTCGGACCAGGAGGCGTTGTCGGCGACCAGGATGGAGGTGCGAGCTGTCCCACGAAGGTTCTTGCTGTCGACGTCGCTGGACCCAGGATTGGGCAACAAGTCTTGGCAAATGCAAGGCCCACGCGGTGGACCTAAAATGGCGTCTCAGCTGGACCAGGAGGGTCCAGGGTACTTCTCTGATGGAGGGAAGCAAGGGCCAGTCTGGAGCAACCAGACCAGCAGCAGTGTTGTCGTCGGGCGTCGTTCGGAAGGCCACAAGCCAGCGGGCTAGTAGCCCAACAACGCGGTGAGCAGCAAAAAGCAGAAGGGCCCCACGCCGATCGTGGAGATGCTGGGGGGCTGCTCTTCGGTGCTGGAGCTGCTCAGGGTGGGGGCTTCTCGGACCCCAAAGCACTCACCAGGAAATTACTCGGTGGGCTTGCTGTGCAGAAGTCGTGCAGTCTTGGCGATGGCCGGTCCCTCGAGGTCTCGTCGCACCCACGGTTCTCAGCTGTGCTGTAGAGGTGGGTAGAGGTCAGAGGTGCCAGGGAAGCCGGGTCTCGTCGAGCTGGGCAGTCGGATTCCGGAGGAAGGACGTGCAGCAGACCGCAGTGTTCTTAGATGGTGCCTGCGGATGCAGGGTGACTACTCCTTAGTCACAAGGGAGAAATCTTAGGAAGAAGTCTTGAGTTCCTTTCGTGGAAAGTAGTTTCAGGATTCAAAGATGATCTGATTTGGAAGGGGGCCAGTTCCTACCTTTATCCTGTAAAAAGGGGCTGGCACGCGACTAAGTCCTGCCCTAGGGGTGGGACTAGGAGGGGGGTGGTTACACCCACTTCCTTGGCGGGCTTTTCCCCAGCACAGGGTCTGGAGTGACCCTGGAACTGGTTCCAGCCAGCCTATGCACAGTGAGCACCGGGGTGCCACGTGCAGTCACCTTCCTCTAAAGCCCTGCCTACCTACAATACACAAAACCCTGTCTGGGACGGTGCTGGCACCGCCCCTGGCAGGAAACCCTTTGTCCTTATCTCCTGCTCTGGGAGGACTCCCAGCAGCAGGAGGGCAGACTTGTGTCTCGGTGGCAGCATCCATTTTGTGGAGCTGAGGCTCTGTTTGACTTTAACCGGGGTTAGGGGTTACATACATGTCGTGTCCCTCTAGAAGGGTGGAATGCTAACCCCGTCGCCAGAATTGGCGAGGGGTTAGTATTCCAATTCGTATGACACCTTACTCGACATGTTTTGATAAAGCGATACCAGAGTTGGCATATAACCGCGAGGATTATAATGCACTTAAGAGTATATGGTATGCGATATCATGGAAACGGCTAAGGGATGGATCCCGAAAGCCGCAGACAGGCTCAGCTCATGCCAGAGCACCATCTCACACGATTCCAAGCACTCTGCCTTCAGGATTGTTAAGGCCTGCCATAGGAGTGACTGATAGGAGATCTGTGTGTCCATTTTTAGGGTTAGATATAGGTATACTATATCTAAAGCAAAGGGTGATTACACCACCTTGCCCCAGCTGTCAAGCAGCCAGTTGTGTCAGATTTGGATGGCCAGCCAGGGGTGGCATAATACATGCTGCAGCCCCTGGTAGGCCCTGGGTACACCTATGCCCTGGGTACCTAAGGTACACTGTACAGGGACTGGTAAGGTGACTCAGTATCCAATTTAGATATGTACCTAAGGTACATGGAATCCATTTTACAGAGAGAGCAGTAGGCCTGGGGTCCTGAATAGCAGGGCCCCAGGTCAACTAAGTCAGAAAACCAGCAAAACACTAGGCAAAAAGTTGGGGGCAACCATAGTCAGGGATCTACCTTCCTACATAACCCCCCCCCCCCCAAACGAAAGGAGATAAGGCTAGCCTTGCCAGGTAAGCCTATATTGCCTGAGTGGCCATATAAGGAAGTACCAGCACTGGCATGGTTACCCCCTATCTCATGGTCCACCAAGCAATCCCTCACCCTAAGGGTGTCTGAGGGTCTCCACCATAGGGAATCTCTACCTGTGGTGTGTTTTGGCAAAGTAGAAGGCTGGTGCTGAAATGGAGTACTGAAGTGAGGCTCCACTAATTTTGGGCTCAGCTTCCTCCAATCATTTTCCACCATAGAGGCCTTTCTTTCCAAGACTGAGTTGTTTTGGGCTCTCAGGGTCAACCTCTGGCTACCTACAGCTGGAGGTTGGGTCCCTCTGTTTGGCTTACTGGAGGGACAGGTCAGGTTTGGGGCCCTCAGGTCCCAGGTTTGGCTGTGCCCAACAGTGTCCATCTGTGGGAGGTCCCTAACTAATTTTAAGGGGGATCCCTCAGGAGTTGGTTTTATTTTCACTTGGCTAGGACTACTAGCTTCAGTGCCCTTAATCTGCTGATTGGGGAATTCTTTTGGACAGGGGGCCCTTCGGGGTCCAACACTGGCCTCCCTGACCTCTACAGCCCTGGGCTGACTGAGGCAGGGTAGAGAGGGGCAGGTTACCTGCTCCAGACTAGGTCCCACCTTGGAAGGGTCCACTGACATCAGGGGTTCTGCCAGGCTAGGCCTGACTACCTCTGTGGCAGTTTCTTCACAAGGGGTCAGATCAGTTCCCTGAGGAGGCTGATCTTTTCCTAAAGTCTGGTGGGAGGGAGATTTCTCTTCCTCCTCAATGCTCTCTGTCTGAGTGGAGTGATCCATAGTTTCAGGCTTCACAACACTATCATCTGTCTGAGTTTGAGCTGTGGCCATCACAACTCTCCCAACCTTTTCAGGAGGGGGCTCAGTTTGGGTGTGGGCTGTTACCATTACAGCCTTGACAACCTGTTCTGGGAAGGAAGTTGTCTGAGATTGGGTTGTGACTGGCACAACCCTCCTGACCTGTTCAGGGAGGACATCTTGGACTGGGGTTGTGGCTATCACTGCCCCACTAACCTTACCATGGGGGTTTACCATTCTAGAATGGGTTTCTTGCTCTACCTCAGCCCAGGCTGAGGTCTCTAAATCATTCCCCAGTAGGCAATCTACAGGCAAGTTGGATGACACTGCCACTCTCTTGGGGCCAGTGACACTTCCCCAGCTGAGATTTACTACTGCCATGGGATGAGTTTTCTTCACTCCATCAATGTTCACCACCTGGTATGTGGCACCAGGTAAAAGTTGCCTTGAGGGGACTAGACTCTCAGTCACCATGGTGATGCTAGCCCCTGTATCTCTATAGGCCTCAACTTTCATTCCATTGATGAGGGGCTCCTGTCTGTACTTGCCCAAAGTGTTGGGACAAGTTGTGAAGTTGGCAAACCCCATGCCAGTCTCACAGACAAGAGTATCTAAGTTTGGGGACCTGGTTAGGCCAGAGTCCCCAGGAACTCCCAAAGTAAATGCACCCAAATTCTTGGGGGCACTCCCACCACCTGGGGGATTACTACTAGTAGTAACAGGAGGTTTGGGAATGTTACTTGGGGGTATGTTTTCCTTATTGTTATTCTTTGGGCAACTGCTGTCAGTTTTTAAATGACCCACCTGTTTACAGGGATAACAATAAGGTTTCTTCTGGTTGTTGGAAGGATTCTGGGACCCACCCCCCTCAGAGGATTTTTGGGGCCCTGATGTGGTTTGATCTGTAGATTTATTCCCACCCTTCTCTTGAGGCTTGGTTGATTCCTTTTTCTGGTCACCACCTTGGTTCTTGGGCCTAATCCTGGTTCTGACCCATTTGTCTGCCCTCTTACCCAATTCTTGTGGAGAGGTCAGATCAGAGTCTACCAGGTGCTGGTGTAATAACTGGTTCTGACAATTATTTAAGACTTGCTCTCTCATAATAAGATTATACAATCCTGTGAAGTCAGTAACCTTGCTACCCAGCAACCAGCCCTCCAAAGCCTTAGTGGCACAATCCACAAAGTCAGACCAGTCCTGAGACTGAGTTTTCTGGGTGTCTCTGAACAGCAACCTGTACTGCTCAGTGGTTAAACCAAACCCATCAACCAGTGTATTCTTCAGGACCTGGTAATTGTTAGCATCCTCTACTCTTGTAGTGAGGAGCTTATCTCTACCTTTACCATCAAAGGAGAGCCACAGTATAGCTGCCCACTGACTCTGGGGAATGCACTGCACAGTGCAGGCCCTCTCCAGAGCAGCCATCCATTTCTGGATATCATCCCCTTGCTTAAAGGGGGGCACTATTTTAGTCAGGGGTTTAGTATCTAAACCCTTCTCTCTATCTCTTGGGAGATTGCTGCCACCAGTGGGAGCTAACCCACTCATCTGCTGCTCTCTTGCCAGGGCAAGCTTCTCTTTGGCCAGGGCAATTTCTTCCCTTTCAATCCTCAGTTCAGCTTGTCTCATCCTAGCTTCATGCTCCCTTCTCTGAGGGGAAGTAAATCTCCTCTGTGGAGGATTCCTTCTCCCCTGAGAAGAGGCATTAGAGTGCAGAGATCTATTGGAGTCCCTAGAAAGAGATCTATCTCTCCTAACTCCAAGGTTAGGCCCACTTCGGGTTAGTACTGGGGGTCCCCCAGATCCTAGCCCAAGTAAGTCTAAGTTGGCCCTGGTTAGCCTTCTGACTACCTCAAGACCTTTGTCTACCTCATCCCCAGAGAGTTCCTCTTGATCCTCCTCCTCAACTGCAGTAGCAATGTTGGGGAGATCTGGATCCCCAGAGGTTCCCTCTAAGGCTGGCATGTTCTCATGTAACTGAGAAAGCTTTCTGGCATCATATGTCTCTAAGAGACCTATCAGAAAGGGAATGGTGGGGTTAGACCCCTGCTTCAGTTTTCTGGAGACACAGACCTGTCTCATCTCCTGGAAACTGAGAGCTGCATATCTTGAAGTGACCTGTGGAGGGTCAACACTGACCAGGGGAGTCTCAGTAGAATCTCCCGGGGTAGACATGCTTTTCTAGTGAGGTGTAAGTGGTGCACTTACCTACACTATATGTTTGCCTACTGATCCCTTGCTAGAGTTGTAGTTTAGGGTGTGCTAGGCCCTAGGAGCTACAACAGCTGGTTCAGTAGAACTCAGAGTATTCTAAGCTAAGTTATATGTACCTTTAGTACTTATGTGATCTTTCACAAGATATTCTTAGGGCATGTGTGGTAAAACAACAGCAAGCTCAAATCCCAACCGCTGCTCACCAATGTGAGAAGTTGGCCTGATGTGCAGTGCTCACTATTCTAGTGATCACTATATATCAGTCCAAACAACCCTTATTGATGATTGGTTGTAAGTCAACCTTATAGACCAGCTATCCTAGTAGCATGGATACGAGCAGTCTAAGGCTAAGACTCTAGAGGGCGTGTTAAGCCAGCTGTTTTACCATCACATTACCCCTTGAACACCCAGTGAAAGGACACCACACAAGGGTTATGAAAATAAACAATGTATTTATTAGAATCACAACAACCCTGTACTCTTTATGAGGACAGGGTGCTAAGCACACAACAAAACTCTTATGAAAATACTTAAGTTAGCACGTTATACACAAATGCCCGAGGGGCACGAAAAACCATATATTCTAAAAGTGGAATGCGAAATTACTAGCAGGTAGGTACAGTACTAATAGGCTTTGGAATCGCTAGGACTTGACTATAGAATCGTTAGATTACTTCTAGGAGGCCTAGGGGACTCGGGTGCAGAGTGTGCACTCTCACGCGGGATGCGGGACAAAGTCTATGGGAGCTAGTAAAGGCAAAGTTAGTGTTCACGGGCGAACCCGACCTGGTAGGAAGAAAACGACAGTGGATCCTGACCCTAGGATAGTGAGGCTATGCTGGGACACCGAAGTGCCGAAGTTACCTAGCCCAGGGGCTGCAGCTGCATAGGTCTGAAAAGACGTCGGGAATCTCGTTGCCGGACCAGGAGCCTGGAAGGAAGAAGTTGCTGGCAGGCGACCAGTGAAGGAAAGTTCGATGGATCCAAGCCTGGATCAAGGAAGAAGGAAACCTGAAAGCAGAGGGGACCAAGTTCTTGAATCACTAGCCAGTGATTAAGTGGGCAGCAGGATGGCACCGGGCGAAGTCACCGCAGTCAGGTGAGTGGGCGCTGCTGGGCTCTGCAGTCTCTCGGACCAGGAGGCGTTGTCGGCGACCAGAATGGAGGTGCGAGCTGTCCCACGAAGGTTCTTGCTGTCGACGTCGCTGGACCCAGGATTGGGCAACAAGTCTTGGCAAATGCAAGGCCCACGCGGTGGACCTAAAATGGCGTCTCAGCTGGACCAGGAGGGTCCAGGGTACTTCTCCGATGGAGGGAAGCAAGGGCCAGTCTGGAGCAACCAGACCAGCAGCAGTGTTGTCGTCGGGCGTCGTTCGGAAGGCCACAAGCCAGCGGGCTAGTAGCCCAACAACGCGGTGAGCAGCAAAAAGCAGAAGGGCCCCACGCCGATCGTGGAGATGCTGGGGGGCTGCTCTTCGGTGCTGGAGCTGCTCAGGGTGGGGGCTTCTCGGACCCCAAAGCACTCACCAGGAAATTACTCGGTGGGCTTGCTGTGCAGAAGTCGTGCAGTCTTGGCGATGGCCGGTCCCTCGAGGTCTCGTCGCACCCACGGTTCTCAGCTGTGCTGTAGAGGTGGGTAGAGGTCAGAGGTGCCAGGGAAGCCGGGTCTCGTCGAGCTGGGCAGTCGGATTCCGGAGGAAGGACGTGCAGCAGACCGCAGTGTTCTTAGATGGTGCCTGCGGATGCAGGGTGACTACTCCTTAGTCACAAGGGAGAAATCTTAGGAAGAAGTCTTGAGTTCCTTTCGTGGAAAGTAGTTTCAGGATTCAAAGATGATCTGATTTGGAAGGGGGCCAGTTCCTACCTTTATCCTGTAAAAAGGGGCTGGCACGCGACTAAGTCCTGCCCTAGGGGTGGGACTAGGAGGGGGGTGGTTACACCCACTTCCTTGGCGGGCTTTTCCCCAGCACAGGGTCTGGAGTGACCCTGGAACTGGTTCCAGCCAGCCTATGCACAGTGAGCACCGGGGTGCCACGTGCAGTCACCTTCCTCTAAAGCCCTGCCTACCTACAATACACAAAACCCTGTCTGGGACGGTGCTGGCACCGCCCCTGGCAGGAAACCCTTTGTCCTTATCTCCTGCTCTGGGAGGACTCCCAGCAGCAGGAGGGCAGACTTGTGTCTCGGTGGCAGCATCCATTTTGTGGAGCTGAGGCTCTGTTTGACTTTAACCGGGGTTAGGGGTTACATACATGTCGTGTCCCTCTAGAAGGGTGGAATGCTAACCCCGTCGCCAGAATTGGCGAGGGGTTAGTATTCCAATTCGTATGACACCTTACTCGACATGTTTTGATAAAGCGATACCAGAGTTGGCATATAACCGCGAGGATTATAATGCACTTAAGAGTATATGGTATGCGATATCATGGAAACGGCTAAGGGATGGATCCCGAAAGCCGCAGACAGGCTCAGCTCATGCCAGAGCACCATCTCACACGATTCCAAGCACTCTGCCTTCAGGATTGTTAAGGCCTGCCATAGGAGTGACTGATAGGAGATCTGTGTGTCCATTTTTAGGGTTAGATATAGGTATACTATATCTAAAGCAAAGGGTGATTACACCACCTTGCCCCAGCTGTCAAGCAGCCAGTTGTGTCAGATTTGGATGGCCAGCCAGGGGTGGCATAATACATGCTGCAGCCCCTGGTAGGCCCTGGGTACACCTATGCCCTGGGTACCTAAGGTACACTGTACAGGGACTGGTAAGGTGACTCAGTATCCAATTTTGATATGTACCTAAGGTACATGGAATCCATTTTACAGAGAGAGCAGTAGGCCTGGGGTCCTGAATAGCAGGGCCCCAGGTCAACTAAGTCAGAAAACCAGCAAAACACTAGGCAAAAAGTTGGGGGCAACCATAGTCAGGGATCTACCTTCCTTCAGAGACATTAGTTAGTATTAGATTCCTTACCTTAGAATATCCCCAGGCGTCAGACTGGATCCGGAAATTTTTGCGTAGCAGTACCCTTGTGCGTCGGTAGGCGTCGTCTGCGGCTCCGCGTCCGTCGTCGGCGTCGTGGGCGCCGTGATGACGTCGTCGGAGTACTTAGACGCCGCCTCCGCGTGCTGACGTCAGTTCTTAGACACAGCTTTTCCGCGCCAGAAACGCAGAGCCATGCTAAAAACCAACACTGGTGCCATTGAAACTAGGGCCCTGAAAGGGGACAACCCTAACCCTAGATATTGGTTCGCAGAACGGGGTGGATGGGTGGGTCGGTAAGGAATCTAATACTAACTAATGTCTCTTACAGATATATCGTTACACAAGTAGTAACTTGTGCATCTGAAAGAGACACGTTAGTATTAGATTCCTTACCTTAGAATAGATACCCCAGCAATACCAACCCCGGTGGTGGGTCTGCGAACCAATAATCACACCAGAAAGTCCCGGAGGACCGAACGGCCAAAGAAGCCATCCCTCCGGACTTGGCTGTCCAGGCAGTAGTGTCTTGCAAACGTGTGCAGTGATGCCCACGTAGCTGCCTAGCAGATGTCTTGTAAGGGCACACCCCTGCCCAGGGCAGTGGTAGCCGCCGTCGCTCGGGTAGAATGAGCCCGCAATCCAGCAGGAGGCTCCTTCCTAGCCAAGGAGTAGCATGCCTGGATACACAGGATGATCCACCGGGAGATGGTCCTCTTGTGCACCGCTTTCCCCTTCTTCGCGCCCACGTAACCAACAAAGTGTTGGTCATCCACCCGGAACTGGCGTGTGCGATCCAAGTAGAATGAGAGCGCACGTTTTGGGTCCAGACGGTGGAGCCGCTCTTCCTCTTTAGAGGGATGCGGTGGGGGGGAAGAAGCTTGGCAAGGTGATAGACTGCCCGATGTGGAAGGCCGTGACAACCTTGGGCAGGAAGAACAAGTTACTTACCTTCGGTAACGCTTTTTCTGGTAGATACTATATCTGCCTGTGGATTCCTCACCTTGTGAATATTCCCCTTGCGTCTGCAACGTTCGGAAACTTTCCTCGTAGTACGCCGACGTGGGCGACGTCACAGGAGCACGGCATCGCGCGCGACTCCGTCTGACGTCACCGACCCCATATCAGGCCCACGCCGGCGTGATGACGTCCGTTCCGCCCTTTTTTCCGTGCCTTCGAGGCACACGGACGGACCAACGATAGCAAATATGCAAATATACAATGTACACAGTACATATAGAACTAAATCAATACAATAGTATAAACCATATATACAGAAAGACCAGGTATAGCAGAGTGGACAACGGGGAGGCGGGTGGGTCAGTGAGGAATCCACAGGCAGATATAGTATCTACCAGAAAAAGCGTTACCGAAGGTAAGTAACTTGTTCTTCTGATAGATACATCTGCCGTGTGGATTCCTCACCTTGTGAATAGATTCCCACAGCAGTCCCCACTCCCGGAGGAGGGTGCCCACTCTGCTACACCAGGAAGTCTTGGAGGACAGAGCGCGCGAAGTGGCCATCCCTCCTCACCTCGGTATCTAAGCAGTAATGCTTCGCGAAAGTGTGGAGGGAGGCCCAAGTCGCGGCCCTGCAAATATCCTCAACAGGTACACCCCTAGACAAAGCAGATGTTGCAGACTTTGCTCTAGTTGAATGAGCTCTAATACCCTCAGGAGGGTCCTTACCCGCAAGTGAGTAGCAGATCTTGATGCACAGGATTATCCACCTGGAAAGAGTGCGCTTGTGCACCGCTCTGCCCTTCTTGCAGCCAGCAAAGCCAACAAACAGCTGGTCGTCCATCCGGAAGTCCTTAGTCCTGTCCAGATAGAAAGACACCGCCCTCTTAGGGTCCAGGCGATGCAGCCTCTCTTCCTCCTTAGACGGGTGAGGGGGAGGATAGAAGGTAGGAAGGGTAATGGACTGCCCAAGATGGAAAGGAGTCACCACCTTAGGCAGAAAAGCAGCCCTGGTCCTAAGAACCATCCTTTCAGCATGAATGGTCAGGAATGGGGGTTTGGAACTTAGAGCTTGTAGCTCACTCATCCTCCTTGCCGAGGTGATTGCAACGAGGAAGATAGTTTTAAAAGAGAGAAGCCTCAATGGACACTTGTGCAAGGGTTCAAAGGGGGACCCCATTAAGAAGGTCAGCACAAGATTCAATTCCCAATGAGGAACAACAAACGGAGTAGGAGGGAACATATTTATGAGACCCCTCAAGAATCTTAAAACCACCGGAGATTTAAAGAGAGATGGCTGATCCGGCAAACATAGAAACGCCGATAAGGCTGAAAGATACCCCTTAACCGTGGCCACAGCCAAACCTTGCTGTGCCAGGTAAAGAGCAAATTGTAAAATATTAGATAAATGAGCCTTCAAAGGGTCAACATCTCTCTCCCTGCACCAAGAAACAAATTTTGACCACCTATAGGAGTAAATGGACTTAGTGGTGTCACGCCTGGCAGAGAGAATGACATCCACCACCTCGTGAGGGAGAGAAAAAGAACTCAAGTTGCCCCGTTCAATCTCCAGGCATGAAGGTGTAATGTCTGGAGGTGGGGGTGTAGAACCTGCCCCTCCATCTGAGAGAGGAGGTCTGCCCTGTGAGGGAGACGGAGCAGCGGGTGAGAGGAGAGGTGGAGTAGGTCCGAATACCACACCCTTCTTGGCCAATCCGGAGCGACCAATATGACTTGGGCTCGGTCTTGACGAATCTTCCTCAGAACCAGAGGAATCAAAGGTATGGGAGGAAACGCGTAAAGGAGTTGATTTCCCCAACTCAACTGAAACGCGTCCCCCAATGCTCCTTGCATCGGATACTGGAGACTGCAGAATGAAAGGCAGTGAGCATTCTCGCGAGTGGCAAATAGATCCACCCGAGGAGTCCCCCACATCCGAAAGATGTCGTGAACAACCTCCGGGTGAAGCCTCCACTCGTGGTCGGCAGAGAACTGCCGACTGAGACTGTCTGCACGAACGTTCAGAACTCCGGCCAGATGATTTGCCACCAGACAAATCTGATGGTCCTGAACCCAGGACCAGAGACGCAGAGCCTCTCTGCAGAGACACTGCGACCCTACTCCTCCCTGCTTGTTGATGTACCACATCGCAGTCGTGTTGTCCGTTAGGACTTGAACCGAACGACCGCGAAGGGAAGGGAGGAAGGCCTTGAGCGCCAAACGTATCGCCCTCAATTCCAGAAGGTTGATGTGAGACAACCTTTCTTCCGGAGACCAAAGTCCTTTGACCTCCAGGTCTCCCAGATGAGCACCCCACCCGAGAGTGGATGCATCCGTTATCACTGTGGCCACTGATGGAGGCAGTTGAAAAGGCTTTCCTTGCGACAGATTGCCTTCCACGCCCCACCAAGACAGATCCGCTGCAGCTTCTCTGGAGATCTTAACTGACTCCCTGAGATCTCCGTTGTGCTGATACCACTGCCTGCGGAGGCACCACTGGAGTGCCCTCATGTGCCAGCGTGCATGACTGACCAACAGAATGCAAGAAGCCATCAGACCGAGCAGATGAAGGACCTTCAGGACTGGAACAACCGCTCCATTGTAGAATAAAGGAATCATCTCCTGAATGTCGTGAATCCTTTGAGGTGGAGGGAATGCACGACATACAGAAGTGTCCAGTACCGCACCTATGAACAGGTTGCGCTGGGAGGGCACCAGGTGAGATTTGGGTACGTTTATCGAAAAACCCAACCTGTGTAACAACTGAGTTGTCTCCTGCAGATGATGGAGCACCTTCTCCGGCGACTCTGCTTTGATCAGCCAGTCGTCTAGATAAGGGAATACAGGAATCCCTGACCTTCTGAGATGCGCAGCCACCACTGCCATCACCTTGGTGAAAACTCGAGGCGCAGTAGTAAGTCCAAAGGGAAGAACCGCAAACTGGTAGTGCTGCGATCCCACCGTAAAACGGAGATACTTCCTGTGCGACTTCAGGATTGGGATGTGAAAATACGCATCCTGCAAGTCGATCGACACCATCCAGTCTTCTTCCATCAGCGCCAGAAGAACCTGAGCAAGGGTGAGCATTTTGAACTTCTCCTGTTTGAGATATAGGTTCAAAATCCTGAGATCCAGGATCGGCCGAAGCCTGCCATCCTTCTTGGGAATCAAGAAATACCGGGAGTAGCACCCTTGACCCCTCTCCTGCTCTGGAACCACCTCTATCGCACCCTTTCGAAACAGTGCCAGGACTTCCTCCTGCAGGAGAAGCAGGTGGTCCTCCGAACAATAACCTTGGCAAGGAGGGTAATTGGGAGGGAACTCCTGAAAAGGAAGTGCATACCCATTCTCTACGAGATTGAGAACCCAAAGATCTGATGTAACCGATTCCCAATCTCGTAGAAAATGAGTAAGCCGACCCCCTACTGGCCCTACATGATCCAGAATGGTGGATCTAGGGCTGCTTTGCTGATGCGGGTGGGGGTTGGGCATTATTGGAGGAAGTGGAGGAAGAGGAGACTTGACGTCCACGTCCACGACCCCTCTGTCTACCTCTATAGGACCTATATAGAGGGTGCTGCTGCTGCTGCTGTTGTTGTTGACCCTGCTTGAAGGGACGAAAAGAAGATTTACCAAATCCTTTGAATTTTCTAGTCGTCGACCCTCTCATCTGCAGACCCAAAGATCTTGCGGTGGCACGGCTGTCCTTAAACCTTTCCAAGGCTACATCAGCCTTCTTACCAAAAAGGCCAGTTCCTTCAAAGGGTAAGTCCAGCAATGTAGACTGCACATCCGCAGAGAAATCTGAAGACTTTAACCATGCGGCTCTCCTGGTCGCAATGGATGAACCCATAATTCTAGCAACAGAATCCACAGTGTCCATGCCGCTCTGAATGACCATGCGGGCAGCAGCCTGAGTGTCAGAGACCACTTCATTAAAGTTCTTCTTATCCTCCTCAGGAAGTTTTGATGACAATTGCTTCACTGAGTCCATTAGCGCATGCACATATCTACCTAAAAGGCAAGTAGCATTTGATGACTTAAGAGCCCTGCTCCCAGAAGAGAAAGTCTTCTTCGCAGACTGATCTAATTTCTTAGACTCTTTGTCAGCTGGCACTTGAGGGAAAGAGCCTGCAGCCCTATTAGAGCAAGCCGCCTGAACCACAAGACTTTCCGGAGATGGATGCGTAGAAAGAAATGCAGGGTCATCAGGAGCCACCCTATAGCGCCTTGCAATAACTCTTGAAACTGCAGGAGCAGATAATGGTCTCTTCCAAATCTCCTTTATTGGATCCGTCAAGGCATCAGTAAATGGAAGTGTAGGCTCAACAATTGAAGAAGGAGAATGCAAGACTTCAGTGAGGATGTTGGGCTTGTACTCCACTGTGGGCAGCTTTAAGTTAAGAAGGTCAGCAGCCTTCCTAATAACCACGTGATAGGGAGCCACGTCCCTAGACGGAGCATCAGAAGTCGAAGGCAGACCCCACTCGGGAGAGAGTTCCAGACCACTAGCATCCCGAAGCTCATCGAAATCATCATCATGATCAGGAAGCTCGCCTTCTTCCACATCAGAACTTTCATCATCCTTTTGCTCGAGAAGACGCTGAGCTCTTCGCCTCGACCACTCCAATCGAAGTCGACGGATCCAGTAACGACTCCGACGGAGCCGGTTCCGACGTCGATCGAGGAGCCGGAGCAGCAGGACGAGAGTCATGAACAGGTGTGGTACCTCGATCTCGACTGCGAGGTCGATCCGGAGTCGGCGAAGCCACATGCGGAGTCGAAGACCTCGGTGGAGCCGTACCGAGCCATGGTGGAAGAGGCGCCGGCATGAAAGGCATAAATGGAGCCGGGGCGTACGACTGAGGAATACCCAGATTGTACGATAATGGACCCATGGGGCCAACAGGCGCTCCAGTGGGGTACATTGCCCTAGAATATACTCCAAACATCGCATTTAGAAAATGCGAGGGATCCTGTCCAGGACCAGGAAAGGGAGGGTACGGACCTACCGGATGTTCCAATGGAGGCCGCCCGACACATCCTCACTCTGACCTTCTGGGTCCACAGGAGTCTCCGCTGGAGCCGGATCTTGAGGAATCACCTCTTCTTCCTCTTCATGCGCCGAGGATACCGGATCCGGATCCAGCTCCGGCTCCGGCTCCGGAGCCGGAGAACCTTCTTCTGATAAAGCAGGCGAAGGAGAGAAAGTCTTTACGATGTTTGTGAGATCTTCTCTTCGAATCAGAGGATTCCTTCTCCGAATGATGTTTCGAACTGTGCTTCCTCCTCTTATGCTTTCTCCTCGAGGAGCTCGAAGCGTGACCGGAAGCCGATTTAGATCTAGACCTAGATCTTTCTCTGGATTTTGACTTCGCTTTAGATCTCGACTCCTCTCCAGATCTCGAACCCGCTCTGGATCTCGACGCCGATCCCGACTTCGATCGAGACCTTTGCTTCGACTTCGATCTTCGTGACGTCGATCTCGAATATCGACCAGAATCCTGTTTTACTTTCGCCAAAAGTAATTTAGCTTCACGCTCTCGAAGTGCCTTTGGATTCATCTTAAAACAGGAATTGCAGTTCTTGACGTCGTGACTCGAACCAAGACACCACAAACAATCCTTATGTGGGTCAGTGATGGACATCGTGCGGGTACAAGACCTACATGGCTTAAAGCCTGTTTTCCTCGACGACATCTTCGGAGAAGAATCAAGTCGTAAGAGAGAAACAGTGGCAATTAATTAACAGAAAGATACTAAGTATCGCTGAAGATCCCGAAAACCGTTAGCGTCGAAGACGCGGAAAAAAGGGAACTGACGTCATCACGCCGGCGTGGGCCTGATATGGGGTCGGTGACGTCAGACGGAGTCGCGCGCGATGCCGTGCTCCTGTGACGTCGCCCACGTCGGCGTACTACGAGGAAAGTTTCCGAACGTTGCTGACGCAAGGGGGATATTCACAAGGTGAGGAATCCACACGGCAGATGTATCTATCAGAAAGAAGGTTTGGTACACAGCACCACTTTGTCCGGATGGACAGAAAGGAAAGGTGAAGTACAAGAAAGGGCCTGGAGCTCACTCACTCTCCTGGCAGAGGTGATGGCAACCAGGAAAGCAGTCTTCAAAGTCAGAAGGCGAAGAGGACAGTTGTGAAGTGGCTCAAAGGGAGCGCACATCAGAAATGTAAGAACCAGGTTCAAGTCCCACTGAGGCATCACAAACGGAACAGGAGGAAACGTGTGTGTGATGCCCTTAAGAAATCTATTAACAATAGGGGACTTGAACAAAGAAGGTTGATCAGGCAGCCTGAGAAAGGCTGAAAGGGCAGAAAGGTAGCCCTTGATAGTGCCCACAGCAGAGCCCTGCTGGGCAAGAGAAAGAAGGAAGAGAAGGACCTCAGAAAGAGGGGCATTGAGGGGATCCACAGCCTTTGCTGTGCACCATGCCACAAATCTGTTCCACCTGCAGGCGTATACCGACTTTGTGGAGGGACGCCTGGCTGCCAGAATGATGTTACAAACTTCAGGAGGCAAGTCAAATGGCCTTAACTGTCGCCGATCAATCTCCAAGCATGGAGGTGGAGACTGGGCAGGTTCGGGTGGAGGACCGTCCCCTGCTGCTGCGACAGAAGGTCCTCCTGAAGAAGCAGACGAACCGGGGGATCGACTGACATACTGAGTAGCTCTGGATACCAGAACCTTCTCGCCCAGTCCGGAGCCACAAGGATGACTTGGGCCCGGTCGCGCTTGATCTTCTTCAGCACTCTGGGCAGAAGTGGTATAGGCGGAAAGGCGTACAACAGACCGCAACTCCACTCGTGACGAAAAGCGTCTCCGAGCGAGTGCCGCCTTGGAAATTCCAACGCGCAGAACTGATGACATTGCGCGTTCTCGTCGGAGGCGAATAGATCTAACCAAGGCTCTCCCCATCGCTGAAAGAGGCCTTGCGCCACGTCCGAGTTCAGACGCCATTCGTGATCCATCATGCACCGACGGCTGAGCTCGTCCACACCTGCCAGGTGTTGAGCCACCAGGGTCACGCCCTGGCGTTCCAGCCATTGCCAAAGGCGAAGAGCCTCTTGACAAAGGATCCACGACCCCACCCCGCCTTGTTTGTTGCAGTACCACATGGCGGAATGCCTTCAGTGCCAGACGAATCGCCCTGAGCTCCAACAGGTTGATGTGGAGCCGGGTCTCCGCCGGAGACCAGAGGCCTCTGATCTCTGCCTCTCCCATGTGGCCTCCCCAGCCCTGGAGGGACGCGTCCGTCACAACTACGTGCTCCGGTTGGGGAAGGGAGAGGGATCTGCCGCTGACCCAATCGCGGTCCATAAGCCACCACTGCAGCTGTCTCGCAGTGCCCTCCAAGATCAGGACGTGGTCGGATAGGTTGCCCTGATGCTGGGCCCACTGAAACTTCAGATCCCACTGCAGAGCCCGCATCCGCCACCTGGCGTGATGCACCAGCAGGATGCAGGAGGCCATCAGCCCCAGAAGCCGCAGCGTCAACCTGACCGAAACCCGGGATAACGGCTGAAAGATGGGAATCAGAGCCTGAATATCCCAGACCCGCTGTTCGGGCAGATAAACCCGAAACCGCGCCGAGTCCAGAACCGCTCCGATGAAGAGGAGCTTCTGAGAGGGGCACAGGTGTGACTTTGGCACATTGATGGAGAACCCCAGCTGGTGCAGGAGGTCTGCCGTCGTCTGTAGGTGGCAGACGACTGTCTGGGGCGAGCCCGCCTTTAACAACCAGTCGTCGAGGTAGGGGAAGACTGAAACCCGTAACCTGCGCAGGTGAGCTGCGACCACCGCCATCACCTTTGTGAACACCCGTGGGGCGCTGGTAAGGCCGAAGGGGAGCACGGTAAATTGAAAGTGCTCGTGGCCAACCATGAACCGCAGGTAGCGCCGGTGGGCAGGCAGGACGGGGATATGAAAGTAAGCGTCCTGCAAGTCCAACACTACTATCCAGTCTCCTGGGTCCAGGGCAGCCAGGACCTGAGCCAGTGTCAGCATCTTGAACTTCTCCTTCCGGAGGAAGCCGTTGACGTTCCTTAGGTCCAAGATAGGGCGTAGGCCCCCTTTGCCCTTCTTGGGTACCAGAAAGTAGTGGAAGTAGCAACCACACCCTACTTCTGGCCCAGGAACGCGATCGATGGCCCCCTTGGCCAAGAGGGTCGTAACTTCCTCCCGCAGAAGTCGCAAATGATCCCCCGATACACGGTGGTTCTGCGGTGGCATGGCTGGAGGAGTCGCCTCGAAGGGGAGGGAGTAGCCCCTTCGGACGATTTGCAGCACCCACCTGTCCGATGTGACAGTGCGCCAGTGGAGGTGGTGATGGCGAACCCTGCCCCCCACTGGCGTCACATGGGCCTGAAAGCACGGACTAGGAGGGTTTTGAGGCGGATGCTGCGGGGGAAGGTGTGGACTGACCTCGCCGCTGCCCCCGACCGCCACCGCGTTGGGTATTGCTCTGCGGAGCGTGGCTGGCGGCGCGTGTGGGCGCACCCCTTCCGTGGCCACGAAAGGAGTGAAAGGCAGCCGGTTGCTGGCGCTGGCCCGAGAGGCCCAAGGACTTGGCCGTAGCCCTGGAGTCCTTAAAGCGCTCAAGCGCATTGTCTGCCTTGTCACCAAAGAGGCGACGGCCATCGAACGGCATGTCCATGAGTGTGCTCTGGACATCAGCCGAGAAGTTGGCGGACCTCAGCCAGGCGTGGCGTCTGACCGCCACCGTCGTTGCCATCGCTCTACCTAGCGAGTCGGTGGTATCCAGCCCACACCTGATGGAATACTTGGCTGCATCCCGGCCCTCCACAAGGGCTTGGCCGAGTTTGGCCCGTACCTCCAACGGACACTCTGGCAGCACTTCCGCGACCTTATCCCACACAGAGTGGGTGTAACGTCCCAAGAGGCAGGCGGTGTTGGAAGACCGCAGGCCTAGACTAAGGGATGAGAAGTTCTTCTTCCCATACTGGTCATACCTCTTGGATTCCCTGTCCGGCGGGGCCGACGGGAATGCGGTCTGGGAATTGGAGGCCTGGATGACAAGGCTCTCGGGGGTAGGGTGGGAGGACAGGAAACATGGGTCGCCCGGGGCGGGGCGGTGGCGTCTGGCCACGTTCCTATCTACGGGCGAACCCGTAGCGGGCTTGGACCAAGTGCCCAGAAGAACGTCGGTCAAGGCCTCATTAAAGGGCAGCAGAGGCTCGGCCGAGGTTGACTGCGGTTTAAGGACCTCAGTGAGGAGATTAGTCTTCACGGCGGCGACGGGGAGCTCAAGGCCCAAGGCCTTGGCAGCCCTCATCAGCACCACACTGTAGGTTGCCCCCTCCTCCGAAGCCACGGTAGGAGGGGAGACAAAACCAGTGTCTGGAGAGGTGTCCGGGCCACTGGCCTCCCCAAGGTCTCCTGTCCAGTCCTCATGAGACTGACACTCCCTGGTCAGAGGGTCCTCAGACCCCTCACAGTCCTCTTCACCACCCATCTCCTGAAACTCAGGGTTCTCAACTAATGGGGCCTGTTCATAAAAGTGAAATTCACCAAACAACGTCTGGAGCGGCGCCCATCGGGGCCGTCCCGACGGCTGAACAGGAATGAAGGTGGAACCGGGGACGGCGCCGCCCGAGGATGGCGCCGGAGGCGACACCTGCGGGTCCGACGCCGGGGAGGTCGTAAGATCCACCGGCGACGAACCAGATCCCGAAGGAGGTCCAGCGGCGTCCTGCGGCGCCGGGCCCGAAGGCGCCGGGATAGTGGGGACCTGCGACGCCGGGCCCGAAGGCGTCGGGGCCAAAGCACCCGACGGCGTCGGGGCCGGAGCCGCCGACCCGCTAGGGGCCCCAGACGGGTCCGCTGGGCCCGAAGGCGCCGCGGAGCCCGCCGGAGGAGAGAGTTTCCTAATGGCCATGAGGAAGCGCTCGATCTCCTCCTGCGACGCGTTCAGCCCAGGGACCGGAGGGTGTGGAGCTGCAAGCGGCGCCCGCGACTCCGACGGAGCCGCATGGGTGGCGTCACCCGAACCCCCGGCCGCATCGAGCGAGCGTCGGGGGGAGTCCGAAGAGCGATGACGCCGCTTGGACTTCTTGTGCCTCTTACCTGACGACGACTTCGATCCGGAGGAGTGCGGCCTACCCTCGGAACTGTGGTGGCTCCGAGCCCGCGACCTGTCCCTCGACCTCCCATGGGATCGGGACCTCTCGCGGCGCGGGACCGACTGCCGGAGTTCGAGTCGCCTGCGGGACCGCTCCCGCCTGGCTTTCGAAGAGAGGGCCCGGCAGTCCGAGCAGGCCTTGTCGTCGTGGTCGACGTCCAGACAAGATAAACAGACGGGGTGAGGATCCGTGACCGACATCAGGCGGTCGCAATCGTCACAGTGCTTGAAGCCGGGCATCCCTAGGGCACCGTTCGTAGTCGAGAGACTCGATATACAATCAAAAGTGATCAAAAAAGTTAGTCAAAAATTGACTAGGGTTACTGCTTTTTCCAGATCTGCGTTTGCTGGCGCGGAAAAAAGAAGAACTGACGTCAGCACGCGGAGGCGGCGTCTAAGTACTCGACGACGTCATCACGGCGCCCACGACGCCGACGACGGACGCGGAGCCGCAGACGACGCCTACCGACGTGCAAGGGTACTGCTACGCAAAAATTTCCGGATCCAGTCTGACGCCTGGGGATATTCTAAGGTAAGGAATCTAATACTAACGTGTCTCTTTCAGATCAGGTAGAACGTAAGCGCACGTTTTGGATATAGACGGTGGATCCTCTCCTCCTCTTTAAAAGAATGCGTGTGGGAAGAAGGTGGGCAAAGTGATGGTCTGTCCTATGTGGAAATAGGTAACCACTTTGGGAAGGAAAGGCGGCGGAGGTTTAGAAGAAAGGGCTGGAAGCTCACTCACCCTGGTAGCAGAGGTGATGGCAAACAGAAAGGCATTTTTTTTAAACTCTTTTTATTCAAAAGCTCAAAAGACAGTACAGTAACATATATGAAAGCAAGTACTTCAGAGACACATTTACATTGGTTCAGAAGACAGATCTCGGGGTGGGATGGAATACAACATACAGACAAGGGGGAAGCCACGTCAACAGAGCACCACTTTTTAATCAGCTCAGAAATGCAGTTTTAAGGGTCAGAAGCCTGAGAGGACAGTTATGTAGCAGCTCGGAAGGAGCGCACATAATATAAGCGAGAACTAGGTTCAAGTCCCACTGGGGCATTACGAAAGCGGTTGGAGGAAGCAAGTGAGTAATGCCCTTAAGGAAGTGATCTACAATAGGGGACTTGAAAATAGAAGGCTGGTCAGGCAGCCGAAGTAAGGCCGAAATGACAGAAAGATAGCCTTTGAGAGTGCCCAGAGCACAGCCCTGCTGGGCCAAAGAAAGAATGAAGAGGAGAACCTCTGAAAGGGGGCAGAAAGGGGATCCATAGCCTGTGCTGGGGACCATGCCACAAATTTGTTCCATCCACAGGCGTATACCGTTTTGGTGGAGGGCCCCTGGCTCCCAAGATAACATTACAGACTTCGGGAGGAAGGTCGAAAGCGGTCAACTGTTGCTGCTGAATCTCCGCGCAAGGAGGTGGAGGCTAGACAGGTTCGGTTGGAGGAACGTCCCCTGCTGCTGCGGCAGAAGATCCTCCAAAAGAGGCAGTCTGATCTGAGGATCCATGGCCATATGTAATAGCTCGGGATACCAGACTCTTCGTGCCCAATGCTGGGCCACAAGAATGACTTGAGCCGGTCGTGCTTGATATTCTTCAGCACTTTGGGCAGAAGTGGTATAGGCGGAAAGGCGGATAGAAGACTGCAATTCCACTTGTGACGAAAAGCGTCGCCTAGTGAGTGCCGCCTTGGAAATTCCAACCCGCAGAATAGATCTAACCAAGGCTCTGAAAGAGACCTTGTACCATCTCAGAGTGAAGACGCCATTTGTGATCCATCATGCACCTGCGGCTGAGTTTGTCCGCCCTGGCGTTCAGAGAACCTGCCAGGTGTTGCACCACCAGAGATATGCCCTGATGTTCCAGCCATGTCCAAAGGCGGAAAGCCTCTTGACATAGGGTCTACAACCACACCCCGCCCCTGTTTGTTGCAGTACCACATGGCGGAGGTGTTGTCCGTGAACCCCTGCACTACTCTTCCCCAGACAGAGGGAAGGAATGCTGTCAGTGCAGGACGAATCGCCCGAAGCTCCAGAAGGTTGGTATGGAGCCTGGACTCCGCCAGAGGCCTCTGATTTCCGCCTCTCCTATGTCGCTGCCCCTCCCCAGCAGTGATGCATCTGTCACCACTGTGAACTCTGGTTGGGGAAGGAACAGCCAGTCGTCAAGATAGGGGAAGACTGGAACACCTGATCTGCGCAGATGAGCTGCGACCACCACCATCACTTTCGTGAACACCCGAGGGGCGCTGATAAGGCCGAAGGGGAGCACCGTAAACTGAAAGTGCTCGTGGCTTACCATGAACCGCAGGTAACGCTGATGGGCCGGCAGGACGGGGATCTAAAAATAAGCTCCCTGTAAGTCCGACGCTACCATCAAGTCTCCAGGGTCGAGAGCAGAGAGGACTTGAGCCAGTGTCAATATTCTGAACTTCTCCTTCCAAAGGAAGCCGTTGATGTTACGACAATCCAAGATAGGATGCAGGCCCTTGTCCTTCTTGGGCACCAGCAAGTAGTGGGAAGAACAGCCACAACCTACTTATGGGGCAGAAACTCGCTCGATGGCTCCCTTGGCCAAGAGAGCCGTAACTTCCTGTTGCAGAATGGCCAAGTGATTCTCCAACATGCGATGGGTCTGAGGTGGCATGGATGGAGGAGTAGTCTCGAAGGGTAGGGAGTAGCCCCTTCAGACTATCTGCTAAACCCACCTGTACGATGTGATGTTGAGCCAGTGGGGAAGGTGATGGCGAAACCTACTGCCAACTGACAAAAGGTGTCCCTGAAAGGTCGGACTAGGAGGGCTTGAAGTCTGCTACATAGGGAGCGCTGGTGGACTGGCCAGAAGGATGTCTGTGAGGGCCTCATTGAACAGCTCTGAAGAGGCCGCTGCCGGCTGAAGCACCTCGGTCAGGAGATTAGTTCTGACCGCCACCGTAGGAAGCTCGAGGTTTAAGGCCTTCGCTCCCCTAAGCAACACCACTGCATAACATGCACCCTCTCCCTAACCACGGTAGGGGGAGAAAGCATGCCAAGGTCTGGGGAGGTGTCCAGACCGCTGGCATCACCCAATTCCCCACTCCAGTATGGTTCCTCTAACTGTTCTGCTGGAGGGTCCATGTCCTCCTCACCCTCCCCTGGTAGCCACTCAGGGCAATAGGAATGTTCAGGGAAGAAGTACCGGCTGACATCGGTCCAGCTCCAGGTCTACATCGAGGGGAGGCTGGGGTCGACATCAGATGGGGACACAACCGGCGTTGGATGAGGCAGAGGTGTCTTGACTGGATTCGGCACCGGAGGAGGTGTCAAAAGGTCGACTGGCGCCGATCTGGATCCAGGCTTGGATCCTTGGGGGCCCTCGGAGCCGAAGCTACTGGCATCGAAGGCCTAGAGCCCTCAGTCAAGTCTGCGGGACCTGAGGGAGCGTCGGCGGAGTGGGCTGCCCAAAGATGGAAAGTAAGGCTTCGTAAAAGCTGCAAAGCTGGATAGGGTTACTCCAGTTCCTAGAAAGGGAGGGAAGGCCGGAGTCGACCCAACATGCTCTGCGGGCGGAGCCGGACAACTACCTTCTGCTTCCCACGTCGTGTAGGCCGACAGAAAAGGGAGAACGCGAAGAGCGACTATGCTTCTTCGCCTTCTTGTGCTTCGACTTACCCGAAGACTTCGATGACGAGTGGTGGTGGCGGCTTCGCCACCGGTCCTGCGACCTCCCTCTCAACCGGGACCTCGAATGGCACGGAGCGGCATGCCGGGCCTTGAGAAGCTTTCAGGATCGCTCCTGCAAAGACTTCGAGTTCATGCCTCAGCAGTCGGAGCACGACTGAGGGTCGTGGTCGCGATCCAAGCACCAAAAAGCACACGAGGTGCTGGTCCGTGAACAACATCATTTTCCGACAGGAGTCGAAAGCCTTGAGGCCGGTTCAAGGTGACATCCCTCCATGCACCAGGAGTCGAACGACTCAAAAAAGGTGTCGACAAAAGTCGCAAAAACAGAGTCAAAAAGTGACTCCAGGTACTGCTCTCTCTGGATCTGGGCTGGCTTTAGCGGAAAAAGAAAGAACTGACATCTGCGCGCGAGGGCGGCATCTAAGTAGATACCGCAACAGCATTCCGGCGACCACAACGCCAAAGACGAACGCAGTCTCGACCGACGGCACCGATCGACGCGCAGGGGGACTGCTGAAGAAAAAATTCTCCGGTTCCAATCTGACACCTGGGGGTAATTCTAAGGTGAGGAATCAATAACTGTATCTTTCATATTACCTGATCTATCAACACAGTTGGTTGCAACCTCCATTGAAGTACAAGTCACTTACCTTTGGTAACGATGTATCTGGTCGAGACAATTCTAGCCGCAGATTCCTTAACGTATTATTATCCCCAGGCGTGAGACTGGATCCGGAAAATTTTGCCACAGCATCCCTGCGCGCAGGGGGGCTGGCACCACGCGACTCCGCCCTGACGTTGTCCGCGTACGTGACATCAGCGAGATCACATAAGTCCCACCCCGGCGCAACTACGTCAGTTTTCTTCGGAGAACTTTTCCGCCCACATCGCGGAGCCAATAGACAAAACTGTGAGAGTATAGGAACAGTGTGTGAAAGAGCAGAAAAATGGGAAAAGAGAATGGTAAGGAACAACACCATCAGGGGCAGTGCCAGACACTGCAGTACCCAAAGGCAGAGAAGAAGAAAGAACAGGGCACCGCCCTGAGCAGCAAACCTGCAAGTAGGGAGATAGCCCCCCTGGAGACAGAAGAACATATGAAAAAATGTCATGAGAACCTGCAGCAGGATTACAACTCCAACCAATGACAATGAAGGGGAACAAGTCTGGGACAAACAAGTAACAACAATAGTTCAGGACAACCCCATCAAAGAATGTGACATCCCCCACAAGGAACAAAGGGCAGAGGCCCAGTCAAAAAACCCCAACCAAGAGGAAAGCAGATGGGCCAGAACCCCTAGTAATGAAAGGGGGAAGGGGGTGGAAGGCAGGCACCAACTAGAGCAACCAGAACGTAAGGGCACAGAGTTACCTATAAACCCATCCTTCAATGGCCAAAGGGGAGGGATGGAACAATAAACAGGACGAAACATCCTGCCAGGAAAGATATGATGAATGCACTCCCAGAAGATATAGCCACCCACAGGGAGGCGAACGCAGAAGACCAAGCCGAAGGTCCTCGCAGAACGGGGAGGAAGGGCGGCCGTGAAGGAATCTGCGGCTAGAATCGTCTCTACCAGATACATCGTTACCGAAGGTAAGTAACTTGTACATCTGATAGAGACTACTAGCCGCAGATTCCTTAACGTAGAATAGATACACTAGCCATACCCAATGAGAACGAGGGTCTGCGAGAGGACCCCACCAGCCTGGACATAACAAAGGGTCCCACCAGGGACAAGTCCAACGGACAGGCAGAAGAGCCCTGTGCCCCCAGGCAAGGGGAACCCCTGCATCTAGAAGATCGCCAACCCCAAAGGGGATGCGGGAAGACAAGAAGAGAGGCAGCCCGCCGTCAATCAGCAGGAGAAACGAGGGTAAGGCGAAAGGAGGCCAGAGCGCCTCACACCCATTTAAGGTATCAAGAATCTCCACCAGAAGCCCCAAGGCCCATGTAATGAAGAGGAGCACCTAGGAAGAAGAGCAACCTAGAAACTCCAAGGAGAAGAGGTAGAATGAAGGCAAGCCCTCCACACCGGGGACACCCAGTGAAGACGGCAGCCAAGCCTATCACAGCCGGAAGTCAATGGACAAGACAGAACGGCGCCTTCAGCTATAAGGCAGACGGAGCAGAAGGGTAGCCCGAGGCAACCCAGGGAAAACTGCCCAACACCCCGCGGGGACAGACAGAGCCCGAGGAGGCACAAGAAACTCAAGAACTACCTCAACCCCTATGGAGGAGAGAGAGAATTGAAGGCAGGGCCCACTGGAAGAGGGTCGAACACACCCCAGCCTCAAGCAGTGGACAAGGCAAGGATGGCTGTCCGTTAAAGTGCCAAGAAGGCACAGTGATACAAAAGAACAGCAGGTCGGCACCGGCATGCACAGCCCGCTTCAGACAACACCACGGAACGGTACACCCAGGACAAGCCAGACGCCAGCCGAGGACAGAGGCCAGGAAGGCCAAGAAGGCCCCGGACACACCCCAAGGGAAGAGTCCGCACACACGGCCCCAAAAATAATTAAGAAGTGGAATCAGGCAGAGCTAAGACGTAAGGCAGCATACAGCAGGCCAGACTAGGCCAGCAACGCAGCGACCCCGGAGAATGACATCCCGAGGCGCAACTCAAGCCAGTCCAAAAACCATCAGCAAGCAGTTTAAAAACCATCACCTGCAACATACAGTAACGCCACGAGAGCAGAGGCCCGAAAGGCGACCAAACCTCCCCAGCACATAATAGCTACCAGTACCCCACATAGGGCATGTTACGTCCCAAGACATGGGAACCCTCTTACGAAAACCTTTCCGCAGCAGCAGAGAAACAGAAAAGACCTGCGGAGAACCCGCAGACGGCTTGCCAATCAGCCAATAAGAACAACAATAGGCCTAATCTCAGTGCCAACACGGCTCAATAAAAGCCAAAAATCCCAATCCAAAAAGGCGGCCGGACCAGCAGCCAACAGCACCACAGTCCCAACAAAAGGACTTGACTGCGCAGTAACCACACAGAACACACACAGGGGAGACCCACCTCAACAGAAGAACACCTCCCAAAATCTGAATCAACTCACAGGTCATTGAGGGAGAAGAGGAGGAGAAGGAGGAGGCCGAAGCCCTCCCAGGAACCTCTGAATGGCCGAGTCCGCAGGAGCATGGAACAAAAGAGCGACATCAAAGGGAAGGTCCACCAGCTGTTCCCAAACGTTCTCCGGGAACACACTGCCCCGAAGCCTGGCATGTCGACGAAGCATGACCAAAGAAGCCATGGCACGACCAAGCACCACCGAAATGTCCAGAGCGGAGCAAAGAATAAACATCGCCAACTCCCGGCCATCCAACACATGGTGCCGCAGATCAACACATGTTTCTAGAAAATTGGTGAACCCAATATACCCTTGTAGGCTTGGGCAATAAATCATTAAAAGTGAAGGATGTCAACAAGGGATTTCACTTATACAGACAAAGTTTTTAGTTTCCAACTATTTGTGAGTCAGTCAAATACAATCAAACTCCTAGGTGTCCAGCTGGGCAACCGAAATACATGCAGTTAGCAAAGCACAACGAAAACAAAGCACACCAAACATCCTAGTCGTGTAAAATGTATTTATCTGATTTTGATCAACACAGGCACCCTCCTGAGAAGCAGCAGACATAAGGGACTCCGCCGAGTCCCACAAGCAAGCAGTGGCCCTAGCCAAACACACACAGAGTGTTAAGGGCCCGCAGAGCCGCACTGGTAGAGGTGAACATATTAAGCCCCCAGGAGTTATGTTAAAAATATTTCTTGAGTGCACGATCACCAACGGTTTCTTGGCGCTAAGCGGACACACATGCAAACAGACACAGAGGATACTCTAATTGAAAGCCTGAGCAAACAACCAAGATTTAAAAGATTTCCTAAAAGAGAAGTAGGAAGTGGAAAGACGAAGATCCAGAGGGAGGGAATTCCAAAATTGTGGGGCTAAGGACGAAAATCTGAGACCGCCATATTTTTTACGTTTAAATAGACAGGGACTCAAAAGGTTCATATTGGATGAGCGTAACTCACGAATAGGAACAGAACACTGTATTTCGGTTGAGATGAAAGTCGGACCCTGATTGAGAAGGGCCTTGAAGGTAATACAACCAAGTTTGAAAAGGCACGTTGAGTCACAGTGAGCCAATGAAGGCTCTTAAGTAATGGTTGGACATGGTGAGATTTAGGCTGGCCGTAAACAAGCCTAGCGGCTTGGTTCTGAACCAATTGAAGCTTTCGTGATTGGTATGCTGGGATTCCTATGTATAAAGAATTGGCGTAGTCGATTCGCGACATGACAAGGGCCAAAATGACTTGAATCAAAGCCTCGGGAGTTAAGAATCTACTTATTTTACGAATTCTTCGCAAATGGAAGAAACTAGCAGAGACCGCAGAATTTATCTGGGCTTTCATGGTAAGGTCACTGCTAATGACGATACCTAGACTTTCTTTTTTGATTTCAAATCCTTTTTATTGAAAATTAATACAAAACGATACAGAAAAATCTAAGAATACAAAATAAGAAGACGAATAATAGCTACAAACCAAGAAAATCATCCAGCTGTGGTAGTCACAGTAAAGTAAAGTAAAGTCCACATTTGTAAAGCGCACAATCACCCGTAAGGGTCTCTAGGCGCTGGGGGGCCGTCGGGAAGATTAAGCGAGCTATTGCCCAGAGTCACATGGTGCTGGGCTAACCTGCCGCCGGAGCCGGGGATCGAACCGTGGTCCCCAGATTCCAGCGCCAGTCGTCCTGGCCGCGGCGCCACACCTCTTCCTCTTCCTCACAATAAAGTACAAAGTGAATATATGAGATGGGGGTGTTACATCGGCAAATGAGGAATGAGGAATAATTAATATAATTTGAGCAATTACATACATTGCTAAAATTGAATCATTAATACGCCAATGTACATAAAACACAGAATATTCATGACATGGTACCTTGAGTCACAGATGGCGCTCCTCACGCTTCCTGTCTTCCAAACAGAACGAGTTGTGACTGATGATTTTAATAATGATAAAGATAAAGAATAAAGGATAAATAGGCAGCAACTGTGTGACAGTAAATGTTTAGCATAAGGTAGAGCAGTAGATTCATGGCGCAGGAGGGAATACATATCTCACCGACATAAAGACATTGTGCGAGTTATCAGGCTTAAGGTGGATCATAGCAAAGCTCCAAGGAATCAAGCAGACTCCATAGTTTAGAGTGGGGTTTTTGCCAAGGAGATGAGTAAAGGACGTCATTGTCAGCACCCCTCAGTGATGCCAGCCACTCCTGCCAGATTTTGAAAGATACGTCGGAAGCATTCTTCCATTTACTGAGTACTACTTTGCACGCAAGAGTGATCATAAGGTCTAAGAGGTGTCTGTCTTGTTCTTTAAGTATATTCGAATCAATCGCTCCTAGGAGAACATAACTAAACTCCCTAGCGGGTCTGTAGTGAAAAATGCGTTGAATATAATTATATATCTCGTCCCAATATTGTTGCAAAAGTGGACAGTGGAAAAGCATATGTGCTAGGTTACCCACGTCTGATTTGCAATTCCAGCATAGGGGACTATCCGTAAGTTTTAATTTGAAGAGTTTCTCTGGCGTCCAATAAGTCCTGTTTATCAGCATACATTTAGTCTGTGACAGTAACGGTGAAATTTTATAATAGAATGGGGTTACGTGGATTCTGTCCCAGTCCAAAGTCATATTGGAGGTGTTATGTTCTTTTTCCCAATCCCTAGACTTTTAACCGAGCTGGCAGAGAAAGGTGGGCAACCCAGTGATTGAGGCCAAAAATTGGAATTCCAAGGGTTGGCCAGACCCCCAGTAAGAACCAGCTCAGTCTTGTCAGGATTCAGTTTAAGCTGGTTTTCATTCATCCAATTACTGATGAAAGTCATGGTAGCTTGAAAATTCTCCATAGAGGCGGGTGAGGAATCAATATTGAAAACCAGCTGGAGGTCATCGGCGTCATTAAAAGTGATGACATCCATCTTGCGTAGGGCCAGAATCAAAGGAAGGATATACAGATTAAAGAGAAGAGGAGAGAGGGATGACCCTTGAGGAACCCCACCACAAGTCACTCTTCTCTTCACAGATGAAAAATTGGCAAGGCGAACCGCTTGATAGCGGTTACTAAGAAAGGATGCTATCCACTTTAGTGGGGGGCCCTGGACCCTGGCGCTCTCGACACGGTCGACCAAGAGATGGTGGTCGACGGTGTCGAAAGCCGCCGAGAGCTCGGAGAGATCCAGGAGCACCAAAGCCCGTGTGATGTTCTGATCCGCTCCCTTCCTTATTTTGTCAAGAGCCGCCAGGACAACAGACTCAGTGGAATGTTTGGGCCTAAAGCCTGCTTGATGTGAGTCAAGATAATGAGAATGCTCTATGAAAGAGCTCAAACAATCTGCGATATGAGCCTCTAAAACTTTTCCCAAATAGGGTAGTAATGCTATGGGGCGGAAGTTGCTAGGAATTAGTGGATTGGAACCAATTTTCTTCAAAACGGGGACAACCTCCGCACTCTTGAAGAGATTAGGGACAATGCCAGCAGTGAGGGAGTGGTTGAGGAGCGACAGAGGGTGTTCAGGATAGCGGAGGAAAATATTCTGAGTGATATGAGGAGCGCAGCTGTCAGTAGGAGAGCCAGAGCGAAGCCTGTGAAGAAGAGAGCAAAGGAACTCCTGGGTGATAGGGGGGAATTGCTCGAAATGGTGGAGGTTAATGTGTGGGCAACAAGGAACAGATGAGACGTCAGCTTTAGGAATGCTGGCTTTAATGATTGCAATTTTATCAAATAAATAGGAGTTAAGGGAATCCCACAGAAGTTGAGAGGGAATGGGCTTTGGTGTGACACGGTCAGGTTTGACCAGTTCATCAACAACAGAGAAAATGTCCTTGGCTTTGTTGGTTGGGTCAAGGATTTTTAATGAAAAATATTCCGTTTTAGACTTAAGGATAATATTCTTATAATCTTTGAGGGCTAATGTGAAGATGTGAAGATGGCCTTATTTTCTGGGCAATAGACTCGTCTCCATGTGCGCTCAAGCTGGCGCAGGGCTAATTTCTTTCCCTTTAGAATGTCAGAGAACCATCGCTGAGCATCATGGGGCCTTTTGTGCTTGATTCTCTTCAGTGTTGCTAGTCTCTGGCTGAATCCAACCAGGCATTGATGTGTTCTGCCTGGGTATGAGGAGATATCAGGTGGGCAGAAAGTATAGGGGTTCTGGGCAAAGAAGTGGCTAGAAGAGAGCAAAATGCTGTTATATCTACCCGGTTCCAATTTCTAGCCATAGTGGGTTCTGAGGGGGGGCTTTCATGGGGGAAAAGCAAGGGATCGTGAAGGAGATGCAGTAATGATCTGACCAAGGGCAAGGGAGAATTTGTACATTGGACAGCTCAAGATTGGATGTCCAAACCTGATCGAGGATGTGACCTTTAATATGTGTGGCTACCTTGACACACTGGATGTAGTTCATACTTGTGAGAAGATCAGTGAATTCAGCCGAACAGAGGCTTTCCCGTGGGTCATGTGGCCAATAGTTAAAGTCACCGATGATCAGTACTCTGGCGTGGTTTATGGCCAGGTCGGCATTTACATTGCCAAATGACTGAGGGAAAGAGGGCATAAGAAGAGGGGGTCTGTAGAAAAGTGCACAAATGAAATAGGAAGAGGTAGATTCAAATTTAAGGAGGTTATCAACAGAAGGAATACCTACAATAGTCAGAGAAGTGAATTTATGTGCCTGAGAAATTATGGCCGCCACCCCACCACCAACTTTATTCTCCGACCTGTTACTCTGGAGGATGTAGTAGTTATCAGGTATAGCTGCTAAGATGTCAGGGCTGGAGTCAGCTGTTAGCCAGGTTTCTGATAATAAAAGCATATCTGGTTTACTGGCACCTAAGAGATAAAAAATCTCAAGTTGATGTCTGACCATGGAGTTTAGGGAGCGGGCCTCCCGTGATGGGGAACACAACAGTGGCAGCCGTGAGAGAAAGGCATTCTGCAAAAGAGGGCCCCTAGTAGAGGGGTGGAGAGAAAGACACATTGGATCACGCAACGCCGGATGGTGGCGGTGCAGAAGGTGTTGGGGCACCGGGCCCCTCTTGGCGAGGCGGCCCCAACCCCCCAAAAGAGAAGAACGGAGCGAACCTTTGAAGGGAAGCAGCAGCTCCCTACCACCAGAGCCCTGATGGAGGACCTCCAGAAGATGATCCCCGGGGAAATGGGCAGCTGGATCACCCATGCACAAAATTCCCACAGCCGTGGAAACCGCGTGAGCGAAGGCAGCACCGCGGTAGAGAAAGCAGCTCCTCTGTAGGCGACGGCTGCAAACTATGGCGGCCGTCTCCCAAGCCAACTGGAGGAAGTAAAGGCCAGGTCTGGAAAGGAGGAAGAGGAACCGAGGACTGGGGAACCTGTGGTACCTCCGGCGAAGACCGTGGCCACGGTGACGGCGAGGAGCCATCCTTAGACGACGTCAAGGAAAAAGCAACGACGCGGCGGCCCGTCTCCGGCGAGTACGAAACCAGCAAGTGCCACACCTCTGGAGAAGAGGAGGCGTCCGAAGACGAGTCAATGACCCGATGCCGGCCTGGCGCCGTAGAGTCCGCAGCCAGAGGCAGGTCAGCATCGCCCGGTGCCGAGGGAGACGCCGGAACAACCTCCGCCACAGCGCACGGCGCAGGGGACCGAGGCTGGGTCATAGCCGGGGTGACGAAGGAATGGTGCCAGAAAGGCGTCGACTCGACCTCCGACGAGGCAGCCGCCTGCGTGGAGGGGCGAGAGGGGCCCGGGGAGGGACGAGGGGTCCCCCGCCAGCCTCGTCCCGCGAAGTGACGAGCAGGGCCCTCCACCAGCCCCTGTGGCGCCGCTAGGTCCAGCAGCCGGCGACGCCTAATGGGCGTCACCACGGACAAAGCCGCCGCCTGCCCAGAGGGCTGAGGGGGACTCGGGGACATGCCCTGAGCCCCGGCAACCTCCCGCAACACCACAGGGACCCCAGTGGGGGTTTGCGGCAAGGCAGAGGCGCCGTGGTCCAACGGAGGGAACCCTGAAGGGCACCTCGACAACACCACATCATTCGAACCTGGATCCGAACCAGTCGGTGCAGGGGCCACCGGCGACGCTGCAGAAGGCCCCGCACATGGCAAGGGATCCGCAGACGTCCCAGGAGGAGAAGGAGAAGCCAACGAGGTCTGCAAGGCCACCGCATATGTCTCCATCTGGGCTCTAGTCGCCCCCACACCGGGAAACGGTGGATAGGGGGACGACACACGGGGCTGCACCACCTGCGGAGAGCCTGCCGCCGACAGGCCTAGAAACAGCCCTTGGGGACAAACTGTGACACTTACCAACAGGTGAGCAATGCTCTTGTGGTCTGGGAGACGGACAATGTCGAAGACGGAGGTTCTTGAAACCCTCCACGGGAAACGGACGCGGCGCCGCCGCCGACCTGGACATGTGTGCCGAAAGGAGTTTCTTACGGCGCTCCCACCGGGACTTCGGCTTCATCTGCTGACACGCCTCACAGTCTGTGGTATTGTGGTGCTCCCCCAAACATAAGATGCAGATGGGGTGAGGGTCCGTCGCTGACATCTGGCGCGCACAAGACGAGCAAGTCATAATGCCCGAAGGCATTCGCACACTGTTCCCACAACACGCAGTAAGTGAAAAGGGAAAGGCCCAAAACGGGCCAGGAGCACGATCCGGATCCGCGTTGCACAAGGAAAAGGAAAAAACTGGCATTGGCGCTGGGGTCAGACTTATGTGACCTCGCTGACGTCATATACACAGACGTCAGGGCAGAGTTGCGTGGTGCCATCACCCCAGCGTGCAGGGATGCTGTCGCAACATTTTCTGGATCCAGTCTCACGCCTGGGGATAATTCTACGTTAAGGAATTTGCGGCTAGTAGTCTCTATCAGATATGGAGGCCCAGTACACGTAGGTATTGCTAAATCCAGTGCCACCGGAATTTCAGCAGTATTGTTTTATTTTTAATTTCTTTATTGGCATATCAACATACATATTACACTGTGAGATCCACATCATCAGGCACAGGTAGAGAGAAAAGAAAAAAGGGGAGGGAAAGGGGAAAAATAATTCTTGTAAATACATTATGATGAAGAGAAAAACAGCATGCCAAGTATGACATGTTTCATATTAGCATTTCCGACAGCGTTCACACTTTCCACATTTAACAGAGCTGCTTTAATGCCCTGGTGCAGCGCCAATTTACTTAAACACATAGTCGTACTGTATTGGTGTCGGGTGCTAGTATTACTCCACTGGCATTACAGGTGGGGTGGAAGCTTGTGTACGCATAAAGTATAGAAATGGATCCCAGATGTCTTTTGGGTGGGACTGGAGAGGCATCATACCCCAGAAGTGGGCCAGCTGGCCCTGACATTAAGCAGCACCTCTCAGCCATGTCGACACCAAGGGAACCACGCTTCCACCCCAGTTCCTGGCCAGATTGTGCTTCGCTAATATTAAAAGCATTGCAATGAGATGGCGAGAGGTGGATGGCACAAGCATCCCATATCTAAGGAGGCAGAACAGCGGAGTAAAGGGAAGTGGATGACCGATAATTTCCTGGAAGTTACAGTGCACCATGCACCAGTAGTTCATGATTAAGGAGCATTCCCAAGCCAGGTGCAAAAACTAGGCCTGGGGTGCAGAACATCGCAAGCAATTAACCTCCTCACGCAGTCCTATGTGCTTAAGATGTGAGGGAGTGTGGGACTGCCTAGGTAAGAACTTATAGTGTATAAGGCACAGCGGGTAGTTTGGCACAGCAGTATGACCACTGTTCATCAGTCACAGGAAGGTTCATGTCCTGGCACCATCAAGCCTGAGCAGCAGGGACACACACCAGTGCATATGCAGAGTACTCACCAGCACATGAATTGCTGTATAGTTTCAGACCAATCATGCACAGAATGAAAATATGTTAATACTTGAAATCCAAAACACACCAATGATCCTATTGTTCACGGTTTATGTTTTAATTAATCCAAGCAATGCTGGAAGATGATACCTGGAGAGGGCGGCTACGGAAGAGAGCTCACTAGAGGTTGAGTAAACATTTGCAACCAGATAGTCCTGAACCAAGGAGTGAATGTTAGGATAATAGAAGCATCCATACCTTCGTAACGTAGCTGAATATAAAGAAGATAGTAGAGGCAGTCCACAGTACGTTTGCGAATGTTGGGATGCGAATCAGAACACCTGGAAGACAGGCGCCCAATCAAAAGGCCCAGGTTATAGAATGGCATCACAGTCTGTGTAAAAAATAGAATTAAAAAAATTAAATGTTAATACAGTGAAGCAGATGTCTAACATCTTTGCATTACTCATAAGGCAGGAGTATGCATGCACAATGTACTATTCATATTAAACTGTGGAACGTTATGACTTCAAGCTGTACCAAAGCTCAAGTGAGCAGCCTATGTTTAGCATACCTACATATGAACAGTTTGTAATGAGCACTCCTTAACTTCTCTCATTTCTGAATGTAGTAAATGCACTGGAGATGGAATTCTATATCCGTATTTTAGGCAGCAGACGAGCAGCTGCATTTTGAAGTGATCGCAGCTTCAGTTGCAGTCGTTTCTGGATCCCCAAATAGAGTGCGTTGCAATAGTCTATCCTAGGTAGTACTAATGCTAGATTACCATCTTTTGCATTTCCAGGGGAATGTATGGAAACACTTCCCTTAGCACTTTAAGGAGATGGAAGCAGGAGGATGTGACCTGGTTGATATGATCAGAGAAGCAAAGCTGTCCATCAAACAACACCCCCACTTTCTGAACCAGACAAGGAAGAGGGCTACTGTTGAAGGGCCACCAAGACGTATCCCAGAAGGAAGTATCAGAGCCGAATAGGATAGCATCCATCTTTTCAGAGTTTAACTTAAGCAATTTTCTTGCATTAATATACTTTTAGTCATGCAGTTTCTATATTTACTGGCCACTTAATCAACATCTGATTAAATAGACACCACTATTTGGATGTATGACGTTACAACGCAGGCTATTACAACGCCTGCCTTCACAACGCGGTTTTTACATCGCATACCATTACAACGCATAGTGCTTTTAGGCGCTGGATAGTGATTTATTTAATTTACTATTCCAACTCCAGTCCCCGTGGATAGTAGGGAAGGTTTTGGATAGTAAATTAAATATATTCCCTATCCTAGAGCGCCCCCCAGCGCAATGCGTTGTAATGGTTTGCGTTGTAATGACCGCGTTGTAATGGTAGTGCGTTGTAAAAGTTTCGTTGTAAAGGTTGTTCACCCACTATTTGTGTGTCGCCTGCATATGTCATAGCAAAGCAGTAATACTCAATGTAGAAAAGTGTTTCTTTTGGACATTGTTAGCCCCTACTTTTTGCCTGGAAAAAGATACAATTTCGACCAGAAGTGCACTGGATCCCTTGCAAACTAGGTCTCCTGTGCCAGACGGTCTTTCCCAAAACTGTACTTTTTGTTTACCAATGGGCATAACTTCAGTAATTCTTTTAAGTCCCTAGTAAAGGGTACACCTGATACCTAGGGCACTTGCACTGAAGAGGGACCCCCAAGGTTAGCAGCATGAATAGCGCCACCCAGAGGTCCCCTCACCAAGGCCATGCACACTGCCATGCAGACAGCGTGCCTTGGTGCAGAAAAATCGAAGAGTCAACATGGCACACATCCCTGTGTGTTATGGCCACAGACACTCCATGGGATATAGGCAAGACACCCCTATGGCAGGCCCTACAGCCCTAAAGGCAGGGTGCACTAAATATCCCGTGAGGACATATCTGCATGAGCAGATATGCCACAACAACATCTGTATCAATCCTTGGATATTGTAAGTGGGCAGGGAAGCCATAGAGAGTACATGGGCTGGGTCCCTCATCAGTACAAGGTCTCCAACTCCATGATGGCTTCATGGCTTCACTGTATTATGGAATGTTTGGTACCAAACACCTCATCTCATCTCAACCTGTACTGATTCCTTACTGTGGTCACCAACTGGTCTAAGCCAGCCTGTCACCACTAGACAGAGTTCTGACCTCATGGGATGAGGACCAGCGCGCCCAGAGGTCGAGAGTAAAGCCTAACCTGGGCAGAGGTGTTCATACCTTCCCATGGTCAAGAAGAGCCATCTGCAGCGGGAAGCTTTAAAAGCCTTTCTGCCCTTGAAACAAGACCCTAGCCTCTCCTGATAGAAGAGCAGCCCCCCCTCCTGTCCTCACCCCCGTTTGGTAGGAAGACAAGCAGGAAAACCCATCCACACTTCAGGTGCTGGAGGCTAGGTGAAATACATTTTCAGTGCCCACCATCTTAAAGATGGTGGGCCTTTTCCAATCGGGGCTAGGCTATGTCGCTCTCCCACAAGAGATGGGCATGACATTTGGGGTGTAGACATGCCAGGTGAGGGGCCCATTGGCTACTACCCGTCAATCCCTTATAAACACCCCTAAATTTAGCATTTAGGGGGCCAGGCCCAGGCCCTAAACCTAGATTCCACAAACACAAGAAGAAGAAAAACGAATAAACACTGTTGGACCGAGAACTGCAGACTTTGTGGTGGACTTTAGGCACAAACTCCTGCCTGCTGCCACAGAACTCGACAATCGCCATCTTCCAGCTCGTCTCGTCACTGGGTGGTCTCCACAAACCCTGAAGGGTCATCAGCACTTTGTAAGTGGCCAAAGAACTCCCTCGAGATAAAGGTACTATCTGCCAGTCCGGTCCAGCGTCATCTAGGACCCCAGCTAAACTGACGTCTCCAAGTTCCAGTGAATGTTACACCTGCTCTGAAGGGTCAGCTCAGCCTCTGCACCAAGTTTTGAGGCATCTGGATCCACTGGAGCTGTAAGGCACTAATATCCGGTTTACTGGACCCCTTGTGGCAAAAATCAAAACAACGAAGTCCAGGCGGACTCCAACTTTACAGCGAGCCAGCACCAGATGAAGGACTTCAGGACTCTAGAAGACCCACCTCAGGAGTGGCCCAGCATCTCCAGAATCGTCGTTCTAAAGTGCCAGCCCCTGACCGTGAATTGTCGCTCCAAAGAGCCAGCCCCTGACCGTGAGGTTCATCTTGATGCACCCTCATGTAGTGTGCCATCCTAAGAGACCACTCACCAAACACATGCATACTGCCATTGCAGACTGCGTGTTTTGGTGCAGATAAAAGTGACGAGTCAACCTGGCACACATCCCTGTGTGCCAGGCCTACAGGCACTGCAAGAGGCATAGGTAAGCTACCCCTACAGCAGAACATACCGCCCTAAGGCAGGGTGCGCTATACCTCAAGTGAGGACATAACTGCATGAGCAGATATGCTCCTATAGTGTCGAAGTCCATTCTTAGACCGTTTAAGTGCACAGTGAAGCTATACGAAGTACATAGGCTAGGAGCTTGTCACTACGAGTTCCACAGCTCCATGACAACTTCATGAAACAACAAGATTTTGGGACCAAACATCTCAGATTAATAGGCCCGCACTAATGCCAGTGCTGGATTCATTCATAAATGCACTCAGAGGGCACCTCAGAGGTGTGCCCCCTGAAATCCTACCAACCCACTAGTGTGTGCCTGACTGGTCTATACCCGACTCTAGATAGGTTTGACACCCTGAGGTTCGAGCCTTTTGCTCATGGATCAGCATCAAAAGCCTGCTCTTGGTGGAGGTGGTTCACACCTACCCCCAAGCAGGAACATCATAGAATGGCGGCACCACCGGTTCAGAAATAAGTTCCTCAATGATTCTGAGAAAAAAATCCTTCGTGGGTTGACCCCTATCGGATTCCACATCGATGCCTTCAGCCTTTGCATGACTACCCCCTCCACCAACCACAACTGCACTGGTAAGCTGACTTCAAACGCCAAAAGACGGCCCTGCACCCGGAAATCCCTGCTCCTGGAGCCCTTAGGAAGAACAACAGAGGGTGTCTCGATGCTCTAGCACATCCTAACTTAACTGTGTAGCTGTAGGTTTCCATTGATCGGCCTCGTGGCCTAAGCCTGCAGCCTTTTTCCAAGTTCGAGATTCCCCATTGGTTTGCATTGGGCGCTCAACGCTGTGTTGGGACTCTGCAGCCAGCACCCCCACCCACCCCCCCAGTGCCGCAGGAGGTGTAAGTTTGGTGCTGCCTTGTGGCCCCCCTGTGCTTATGGTAATTCCCTAAAAATGGGTTCCAAAACTGTGCAACTCATGTGCAAGTAGTACCTCTTTGATGCCCCTTTCTCCATTGGATAACACTGGCAGCAGGTCCAGAGTTTTATTTCTGCACCCGGCAGTTTGTCACCAGCCTGAAACTTATCTGGTAATGATCCTTTATCCAGAAACTCAATATTATAGATTGTTTACTTACCTACATAGTGACGATTGTGTTTCCTCCAATAGGATAACATTGTATTGATTGAAAAATGTAGTGTCCCCTTTATTTATTGAAAAACTGTGAAAGTGCAAAACATATTTTACTGCAATAAAGTATATTTGGTTCTAAGAAATAAAAATACAGGAAGTCATATTTTTACAATCCACTGGTCTTGGATGTAGTCATTGAGTGTGTGTAATCATTTGTTGCCTGGGTGTGTACAACAAATGCTTAGCACTGCCCTATGATAATTAATTGCTCACCAACACTACCACAAAAGAGAGTATTATCTACTTGAGCCTCTGTAAAGTCTCTGGGGATCCACTGGACTCTGTCCACACTATACCTTACTCTGATATAGTATATACAAAGCCAGCCTCTTACAGCATGATAGTCACCCATAGGAGAATTTCCAGATCAAGAAAAGTTACTTGAAAGGGTTTCCCATCCAAACAAGCAATCAGATCTTCTGTAGTTATTCAAAAAGTAGCATTTTGGAAAGGTATTTACTATTGTATAAGTAAGCTCACAATGACAAAAGGGGAATTTGCCTAAAAATAAAAAAGGAAAGAAACTTGAATATAGTAAAAGTGAGCCTGTAATAGGGCATATCTGAAGACCGGCACAAAAGGAGTACATTTAGAGCGCACCTGCTAACCCCTTTGCTTTGACTTGCTAACAACTTAACATTTTCCAGTTTTCTTGAGTATCTTTATTGAAGTTGGATGTGACTTTTGCATCATTTTTAAAATTATAAATAAGGTTAATTTGGTTTGAAAAAAATAGCTTAGCGACATGTTAGAACGTATGGATAGAAGGTTACAAGGTAAGTTAGGTCAGCAGATTCTGTGAAAACCGACTGAAAGAGGTTGCAAAAAACTAGGAAAATACTGGTTAATTTGTTTGTAATGCTCCGTAAAAGAGCAGAACATTGAAAACAGCAGGATGCCTGATAACACCTAAAATTATTTGGCCATGAAGGAAGCATGCAGACTGGTTCTAGCATTATGTGTTATGACTGATGTCTTCAAGTATCTTTTGTTGAAAAGAAATAATTACTTCTCTTTCGTAAAGCTCTTTCTGATCCCTCTAACTGCAGATTTTTCATCTTTTGAATATTCCCAAAACATCAGGCTGTATTAGGAAGCATTTTAGTAGTGCCTGCCAAGCAGCTTTGTACTGACACTATTCTGCTCTGTAAATGATGTGCGGAGCCAATATAGGCACTACTCTTGCAGCTGACATCAAGTGCTTCCGAGACTGTCCGTGGCCCCAGTCGCAGAGCCCCAACAGCAAATTGGCTTTATTTAAGTGTGCATTTTCCTAGACTTGGGATCTTATTAAAGGGTAGTCCAATTCACGGAAAGGGGAGGATGGGATGGTTGTTGAGTAATCTGCAGTTAGACTGAGTCTCTAATGTACAAGTTTCTCACCTTCTGTAACAATATATCTGTAAGAGACATATAAAAGTTCTAGATTCTTTACCTTAGAATTACCCCAGGAGTCAGTCTTGATCCGGTGAATTGTTTCTCAGCAGTACCCCTGCGCGTTGGTACGTGGCGTCGGTTGACTCTGTTTGTAGTCCGCGTCGTGGTCGCCGTAGTGATGTAGCGGTATCTACTTTGACCCTGTCCCTGCACGTTGACGTCAGTTCTTTTACACGACATTCCATGCCAGAAGCACAGAGCCATGCAAGACACTGACCACTGGTGCACAAAACTAGGGCCCTGAAAGGGAGTCCATAACACTAGAAGTCAGTTCGCAGAACGGGGAGGATGGGTGGGGCGGTAAGGAATCTATAACTAATATAGGTCTCTAACAGATATTTGTTACCGAGGGTAAGTAGGGTAAGTAGGTTGTTCATCTGAAAGAGACTATTAGTTATAGAATCCTTACCTTAGAATACATACCCCAGCAATACCAACCCCGGAGGTGGGTCTGCGAACCAAGTTCACACCAGAAAGTCATGGAGAACCGAACGGCCAAAGAAACCGTCTCTCCCGCAATAATGCTTACTAAACGTGAGCAGTGATGCCCACGTAGCTGCCTGACAGATGTCATGGAGGGGAACTCCGCGTCCCAAAGTGGTAGTGGCTGCCGTCGCCCTGGTAGAATGGGCGCTCAGTCCTACCCGAGGTTCTTTCTATGCCAAGGAATAGCAAATCTTAATGCAAAGGAAGACCTACCTTGACTTGGTCTGTTTTTGCACGGCCCGACCTTTCTTCGCACCCACATAGCCAACAAAGAGCTGATTATCCGCCAGGGATTGTTTTGTGCGATCTAAATAGAAGGACAGTGCACGTTTTGGATTCAGATGGTGGAGCCTTTCTTCCACCTTCAAAGGATGTGGCATCGGGAAGAAGGTGGGCAAAGTGACGGTCTGCCCAATATGAAAGGAAGTAACCACCTTAGGGAGAAAAGAAGGTCTGGTTTGAAAGACAACCTTGTCCAGTTGATCAGCAAGGAAAGGAGTTTTTGAAGACAGGGCCTGAAGCTCGCTCACCCTGCAAGCAGAGGTGATGGCAACCAGAAAGGCAGTTTTCAGCGTCAGAAGCCTTAGAGGACAATTATGCAGCGGCTTAAACATTGCGCACATAAGATACGTTAGAGCAAGATTCAAGTCCCATTGAGGCATTACAAAAGGAAATGGAGGAAACCGATGAGTAATGACCTTAAGAAAACAATGTACAACAGGGGACTTGAAAAGAGAAGGCAGATCAGGAAGGCGAAGGAAGGCCGAAGTGGCTGGAAGATACCCTTTAAATGTGCCCAGAGCAAAGCCCTGCTGGGCCAAAGAAAGCAGGAAGAGGAAAACCTCAGAAAGGGGGGTAGAAAGAGGATCCACAGCCTTTGATGTGCACCGTGCCACAAATTAGTTCCATCTACAGGCATATACTGTTTTAGTAGAGAGACGCCTGGCTGCCAAGATAACATTACAAACTTCGGGAGGAAGGTCGAAGGCTGTCAACTGTTGCCGCTCAAACTCCACGCAAGGAGGTGGAGGTGAGACAGGTTCTGGTGGAGAACTCTGCCCTACTGCTGCGACAGAAGATCCTCCCGAAGGGGCAGTCTGATCGGAGGATCGATGACCATGTTCAAGAGCTCGGAATACCAGACTCTTCATGCCCAGTCCGTAGCCACAAGAATCAATCAATCAATCATAGCATTTGTAAAGCGCACTACATACCAGTGAGGGTCTCAAGGCGCTAGGGGTGGGGTACTGCTACTGTTCGAAGAGCCAGGTCTTGAGGAGTCTCCTGAAGGTTAGAAGGTTTTCGGTCTGCCGTAGGCGGATGGGGCGGGTGTTCCACGTCTTGACGGCGAGGTGGGAGAATGATCTGCCGCCGGTGGTTACTCTTCGGACGCGGGGGAAGGTGGCGAGGGCGTGGTCTGCAGAGCTGGCGGGCGGGGGTGTAGAGGCTGAGTCGTCTGTTGAGGTACGCTGGTCCGGTGTCGTGGAGTGCTTTGTGTGTGTGGGTGAGGAGCTTGAAGGTTATCCTCTTGTTGATGGGGAGCCAGTGCAGGTCTTTCAGGTGGGGTGTGATGTGGCTGCGGTGGGGGATGTCGAGGATCAGGCGTGCGGAGGTGTTCTGAATGCGTTGGAGTCGTTTTAGGAGTTTGGTCGGGGCTCCTGCGTAGAGTGCGTTGCCGTAGTCCAGTCTGCTGCTGACAAGGGCCTGGGTGACCGTCCTTCTAGTTTCGGTGGGGATCCACTTGAAGATCCTGCGAAGCATGCAGAGTGTGTTGAAGCAGGAGGAGGAGACGGCGTTGAGCTGCTTTGTCATGGAGAGTGTGGAGTCGAGGATGACCTCTAGGTTTCGTGCGTGGTTGGTGGGTGTGGGGGGTGCTCCTAGTGCCGTCGGCCACCAGGAGTCGTCCCAGGCCGAGGGGGTGGAGCCGAGGATGAGGACCTCCGTCTTGTCCGAGTTCAGCTTCAGTCGGCTGTTCCTCATCCAGTCTGTGATGGCCTTCATTCCTTCATGGAGGTTGGTTTTGCTGTTTGGGGGTCCTTGGTGAGCGAGAGGATCAGCTGCGTGTCGTCGGCGTAGGAGATGATGTTTAGGTCGTGCTGTCGGGCGACGTGGGCGAGTGGTGCCATGTAGATGTTGAACAACGTTGGGCTGAGAGATGGTTGGGCTGGTACGCCGCAGATCTCGGTGGCTTCGGAGCGGGCCCAAGAATGGCTTGGGCCCGGTTGCTCTTGATCTTCTTCAGCACTCTGGGCAGAAGTGGTATATAGGCGGAAAAACATTTAGAAGACCGCAACTCCACTCGCGACGAAAAGCATCGCCTAGCGAAGTGCCGCCTTGAAAATTCCAATGCACAGAACTGCTTACATTGTGCGTTCTCTCTGGTGGCGAATAGACTCTCACCAAGGCTCTCCCCACTGCTGAAAGAGACCACCTCAGAGTGAAGACGCCATTTGTGATCCATCATGCAATGGAGGCTGAGTTTGTCCGCCCTGGTGTTCAGGGAACATGTCAGGTGTTGAACCACCAGGGACTTCCCCTGATGTTCCAGCCACTTCCAGAGATGAAGGGCCTCTGAACAGAGAGTCCACGACCCCACTCCACCCTATTTGTTGCAGCATCACGTGGTGGAAGTGTTGTCTGTGAACATCTGTACGACTCTTCCTGTGATAGCAGGAAGGAATGCCTTCAGTGCTAGACGAATCACCCAGAGCTCCAGAAGATTGATGTGCAGCCCGGACTCCGTCGGGGACCACAGGTCTCTGATCTCCGCCTCTCCCATGTGGCCGCCCCATCACAGAAGTGAAGAGTCTGTCAAACCGTGAACACTGGTTGGGGAAGGGCGAGGGATCTGCCGTTGACCCAATCCTGGTTTGTGAGCCACCACTGCAACTGATGTGCAGTCCCTGCAGAGATCTGGATGACATTGGAAAGATTCCCCTGATGCTGCACCCACTGGAACTTCAATTCCACCAACAGGATGCAGGAGGCCTTGAGGCCCAGCAGCCTCAGGGTCATTCTCACCGAAATCCGGGACAGAGGCTGGAACATCAGTAACATAGCCCAAATATCCTGGACTTGCTGATCGGGAGGATATGCCCGAAACTGCGCTGTGTCCAGAACCGCTCCGATGAAAAAGGAGCTTTTGAGACAGGCTCAGGTGTGACTTTGGCACGTTGACTGTGAACCCCAGCGAATGCAGGAGGTCCGCCGTAGTCTGGAGGTGGGTGACGACAGCCAGGGCGAACTCGCCTTCAATAACGAGTCGTCGAGATAGGGCAAGACTGGAACCCCTGATCTGCGCAGATGAGCTGCAACCACCGCCATCACGTTCGTGAAAACCTGAGGGGCACTGGTAGGGCCACAGGGGAGCATGATAAACTGAAAATGCTTAAGCCCTACCGTGAACCGGAGGTAACACCGGTGGGCAAGTAGGTCGGGGATGTGAAAATACGCTACCATCCAGTCTCCAGGGTTGAGGGCAGACAGGACCTGAGCCAATGTCAACATCCTGAACTTCTTCTTCCGGAGGAAGCGGTCGACGTCCCTGAGATCTAAGATAGGAAGCAGGTCTTTGTCCTTCTTGGGCACTAGAAAGTAGTGGGAGTAGCAACCTCAACCTACTTTGGGGGACAGGGACATGCTCAATAGCTCCCTTGGCCAAGAGAGCTTGGACTTCCTGGCGGAGAAGGGCCAAGTGATCCTCCTACATGCGATGGAATGTAGGTGCATATGGAGGGGTAGCCCCTTCGGACTATCTGCAAAACCCACCTGTCCAACTAGATAAAGTGCCAGTGGGGGAGGTTATGGCGCAACCTTCCACCCACTGGTAACTGGTGGCCCTGAAAGGCCAGACTAGGAATGTTTGGAGGCTGCTGCAGAGGGGGCATTGGTGGGCTAGCCCGCTCGCTGTCCCCCAGACCAACAGCGTTAGGTCCCACGTCCCCGGCTGTGCAGAGGCTGAGCAGCTTGCGCTGGCCTGCGGCGCTTGTTGGAATGTGGTGTGGCACCTCTTCCGTAGCCACAAAAGGGGGCGAAAGGCAGACTGCACATGCCGTGAGGTGGTAGCAAGGCCCAAGGATCTGGCTGTAGCCCTAGAGTCCTTGAAGCGATCAAGTGCATTGTGTACCTTGTCGCCAAACAGGCGACGGCCATCAAAGGGCATGTCCAAAAGTGTTGATTGGACATGCCAGTGGACCTCAGCCAGGCGTAGTGTCTCAGGGCTACTGACGTGGAAATCATTCTGCCTTGCGAGTCAGTGGTGTCCAGCCCACAGCAGATGGCTAACTTCGCTGCGTCTCTACCCTCGACAAGCACACGGGAGAGAACAGTCCGGGCCTCCTCTGGGCACTGTGGCAGCACTTGTGCGACCATGTCCCACACAGAGTGAGAATAATGGCCCAAGAGACATGTGGTGTTCACTGACCGCAGTCCTAAGCTGGCGGAAGAAAACATCTTTTTCCCAAGATGGTCCAGCTTCTTGGATTCCCTGAGGGAGCAGTAGGGAACGTGCCTTTGGAGGTTGAGGCTTGGACCACTAAGCTCGCTGGGGTAGTTGTTGGGAGAGGAAAAGTGAGTCGCCGGGAGGTGGCGTTGGGCAATCATCCTGTCCACAGGAGCCCCCGTGCTGGGTTTGGACCAAGTGCCCAGTAGGATGTCCGTGAGGGCTTCACTGAAAGGCAGCAGGGGCTCCGAAGAGGCTGCTGGTGGCTGAAGCACATCAAACAGGAGGTTAATCCTGACTGCCACCGCAAGACGCTCAAGGCCTCAGCTGCCCTACGCAACACCACAGCGTATGAGGCTCCATCCTCCATAGCCACAGTAGGGGTGGGAAAGGTATACCAGGGTCTGGGGACGTATACAGACAACTGGCATCACCAAACTCCTCTCTCCAGTCTGGCTCTTCCAGCTTGTCTGCCAAAGGGTCAACAGATCCCTCCCAGTCCTCTTCACCTGGCTGCCAGTCAGGGGGAAGGGGAACACCAAGGATGAACAACTGTACAAAATTACCCCCCCCGCGCCAGTCAACGCCAGTCTGGCTCCATACCGAGGGGGAGGACGGTGTCAACGCCGGCCGGGGACATGACAGGCATCAGAAGCGATAGAGGTGTTTTCAGTGTAATCGGAACGGGGGAGTGTCGTAAGGTCGACTGGCGCCGATACAGATCCAGGCTTGGATCGCTGAGGGCCCTGCAGCACCAGTGCCGGATCCGCCGGCATTGAAGGCCTAGAGCCCCCAACTGAGTCCGTTGGGCCGAAAGACGCACCGGCAGAGTCGGGCGGCCCAAAGGAGGAGTGGAGAGCTTCGTAAAATGCATGAAGCTGGGTAGGAGACGCTCCGGATCCTGGGAAGGGAGGAAAACTCAGAGCTGTCCCAGCTGGCTTCGCGGGCGGAGCCGAAGGATGACAACATTCCGCGTCCAGCCAGCCGATGGACAGGAAAAAAGCGAAGAGAGATGGTGCTTCTTCGCCTTCTTCTTGTGCTTCCACTTACCCGAAGACTTCGATGACGAATGGTGGTGGTGGCTCCGCAATCGGTGCCGCAACCTCCCTCTCAAAGGGGACCTTGAGCGAAGCAGAGCCGACTGCCGGGCCTCCAGAAGCTTTCGGGACCGCTCCCGCAAAGACTTCGGGTTCAAGGAACAACAGTTGGAGCACTACCTCAGGTCATGGTTGCGCTCCAGGCACGAAAGGCACACGAGGTGAAGGTCAGTAACCAATATCAGTTTGTGACAGGAGTCACAGGGCTTGAAAGCCGGGATGAGGGCGGGACACCTGTGTGCACCAGGAGTCGGAAGACTCCGAAAAAAGGATGTCGACAAAAGTCAAAAAACAGTTAGTCAAAAAGTGACTAAGGGTACCGTTTTCTCCGTATGCGCACTGGCTGATGAAGAAAAAAAAAATCACTGACGTCAGCGCCCAGGAGCGGTGTTCTAAGTAGATACCGCGATGTCACGATGGTGACCATGACCCTGAACGCATAGTCGACCGAGGGCACCTACCGATCCACAGGGGTACTGCTCAGAAAAAATTCTTTGGATCCAGTCTGACGCCTCGGGGTAATTCCAAGGTCCACATTTTGAATGTCCTCAGATATAATAATTGGAGGAGGCAAGACCTTTTGCCTGGTGGGCTTAGGCGTAACTTGTCCTGCTTGCTCAACAGGGAGAAGCGTCGCTCAATGGTTAGAGTGGCAGACCCTGATGCAGAGGTCTGGCCCGGGACCAGGGATCAATTCCCGCCTCGGCGGCTCTTGGACTCAATCTCCCCGGACCTGATAATTCTCGCCTCGGTGCCTAGTCTAATCATGGATCCCACTCTGGGCAATAGCTTGCTTAATCTCCACAACGGCCCCAGCAGCGCTTGGATGCCTGGCTTCACCTTGGGGGTGCCCAGGAGTGGACATTTCACATGGAAAAGCCAGGAAGGGTTCCACAGCGGTATGAGTGCAGCGCCGGGACGCCCCTTCGCGTGGGCAGCCGTGCGCTTTACAAATACAACACATTTACATTTACATGCTGAGGTGGCCAACGAAACAGGGAGGTTTACAGATGTTCCCTAAAATGGCAAGAGTCTTCTTCGTCATAAGGATAGCGTTCCTGAAAGGATTCTGACTGTTGTACCATATTCGTATCTGTAAATGAATACTCTACTGCCAATTAAGAAGAAGGGTCATTGTCCTCCAAGCCCTCATCATCATCAGAGTCCTGACATTTGGCTTTTAATTGAGAAGGACTATTAGCAGGGCCAAACATACTGTCATCCTCAGACTCCGGAAAGTCAACCAGACGCACCAGGGCCAAGGGAGAAATTTTGAAAAGTCCTGTCTTTGCTTTGAAAGTCCTAAACAGATGTTTCCTTTCATCGACAGTCCCGTTGACGGTGTCGATGCTGATACCACCACCATTGGCGGAAACAAGGATAGCGTCGTGGACGGGACGGTGATGGTATCATCGCCGATGGCGCCGTAGTCAAAGTCAACTGCGGTCCTGTCGATGCTGTTGCAGTCGACGTTTTAACCGTTGTCATCGTAGCTGTCACATTGAAGGTGTATAAATCGCCTCAGATATACCAGAAGCGATAGCTCTCATCCACAAAGGCGTCGATGGACGAGAATATTGATCCCTCACAGGAGTCAAGGCAGCAGAGACTGGAGCAGAAGATGGTTGTTTTTTGGTTTAAATCAGTTTATTGATTTTGAAAGTTCTCAATACAACGGTTGCCACCTACATCCATAGGTCGGTGGGGAATAATGACAGTTATGTTAATCTAGAGAAGAAGAGAAAGTGGAACTGAAACTTATAATAAGAGAGAAAGGGGAAGAGAGGAAAAAGGGAGAGGGGTGGAGCTCGACAACCCAGAAAGGCAGACCTCAATTTGAGTGTAATCCCTCAGTAGTTGCGGTCCCTTAGGGCCTAGTGTAGTAAGTCATTCCTCCACTTGGACCCCTTGTGTGAGGAGGAGCACGCGTTGGTACATTGGGTAGGTCAATTTCACAAATGTGTTGGCTAAAATCTGCTGGTGGAGCTCCTTGTTTTATCAAAGCGTGATAGCATGCCTGCCATCCGTTATTCCATGCACACAAGTTCCCATATCTTATGCAGCCAATTTCAATGGGTCAGGATCGCTTTTGTGCCCCATCTCGATAAAAGAGTCTGCTTAGCCACACCGAGGGCCAAGGCGATAGCCCTTCCTCGACCGGACCTGAGTGGGAAGGTTAGAGCGTTGGGTAGTCCCAGTATTATATAGCTTGGAAATCTGGTTAGTTCTGATTCATGTATCCTATGTCGGAGGACTGCTGACCAGAACTGCTGGATTTTGGGACAACCCCATAATATATGCGTTAAGGTACCCTCTTGACCACGTTGGCTCCAGCACAGTGTTCCAGCCCCCTCCCCACTGCTCAACCCACGCTGGAGAACACCAGTAGTGAACAATTTTGAGGAACATCTCCTTGCTGGAGGTGCTGTGGGAGGATGTTCTTGCTCTGTGTATTATGTCTTGCCAGTCTTTGAAAGAAAATTCCCTTTCACATTCATTCTCCCACCTCCGCTGTGCAGGTGATTTGTCACGGTGGTGCAGAGCAATAAGAAAGCTATAGATATCTGAATGCAATCTTTTATCCGAGTGGCGGGTTACAAACCATTTCTCAAATTAGATCAGCGGGCGGCTAGCATGGGAGCATATGTTGGGCTGTGTAATCCAGTGCCTCAGAGCCATGTATAGCCCGTCGGAGGGGAATACCATATCCTGTGCACAGCTCCTTGAAGTCCATTACTCCCTTCTCATCAAAGAGATATGCCACCCTTTGCTATTGGCTTACTGCCACTTGATATAGCTATCCCCGGTCGCTTCCGGGGGAATTGGGAGTGGCCTATGAAGGGGGTCAGGGGAGACGTTGGCGTAGAGAGGAGTCGTTTTTCTTGTACCTAGTCCCACACCCACACAGTTTACCTCATTATGGGTGAGATGTATGCTCAGACGGGTCAATATTTCTTTGGTAGCCACTGAACCTTCCACACGTGGATCCTTGCGATCGAGAGATCAATGAAGCACCAGTGCTTCTCTGATGCAGTTCTGTACCATTCTACCATGTATCGGAGCTGGCCCACTTGGTAGTATCTTTCTAAGTGTGGGACGCAATGCCCGCCATCCTTTTGCTTAAGGTATGTCTGGCTGCGTGCCTAATGTGCTTTCTTCCCCTATATAAACTCGTGGACGAGATGGTGCAGCTTGGATAAGGCCAAGGCGGGGGGTTGTAATGGGAGAGTCTGCATGACATACAAGACCCGGGAGAGTAATGTCATTTTGATAGCGGCTACTCTACCAAGCAAAGACAATGTGTGCACTGCAGAAGATTATTTTTTTTTTTTTTTAAAACTTGTTTTTATTGTTGCAGAAACCAGGATAATATGCACCGTCATTATGTCATATCGCGGCATCAACATTCTGCCGTAAACAGCCACTCATGCAACTATTCAAATAAGCTGTTACTTTTTACAACTAAACCATAAACAGGGTCTCAACAGTTGTCAGTTTGCATAGTAAAATTCAACATTCTCGCTTGAGTATAGGTTTCCCTAGGCATTTAACATTGTACATTACCCGACTGGTATCATCCTCATTCCTTTTCATCAGGCTCAAACATCCCGCCTCCCCCTACTTCTCTTGTCCCACCCCTACTCCTCCCTTTCATGTTAACTCCTCCTCGTCCCCTTCACTATCAGTCTCTTCATCCTCGGGTAGTGGCTCACATATCTCCCCCCTATATACATTCCACGGTGACCATATTTTATTCCATTTTCGTGGGTTGAGCCTCTGTTGGTAGACTGCCCTTTCAGTAATCATTAGCATGTCCATGTTTCTACTCCACTGATTCAGGGTCGGGGTGGTGCGTGCTCCCCAGTTCAGTGCTATGTCACGTTTCGCTAACATCATCCCAATGATGACCCATCCCTTCCCGTGTAGTGTGAGGTCTGTCGGCTTCCATACATTCAGTAGGCATACTCTGGGATCAGGGATCACTGAGGTGTTCAAGGTCTGGCCCATTGTGCGTGTAATTCTCCGCCAGTAACCCTGGATATTTGGGCAGTCCCACAACGTATGGAACAGCGTACCCTCCTCCCCACAATTCCTCAGACAGTAGGGGTGCTCAGCCCTCCTGATCCTGTGCAGTGTCGTGCGGGTGTAATAGACCCTATGTAGGACCTTAAACTGTACTAGTCGAAAGCGTGTGGCTATACCCGCTTCCTTGGGCGATGCCAGTGCTGCATTCCAGTCAGCCTCATCCAGATCCCCAACCTCTTCCTCCCAACGTTCCTTCAGTTTTACCAGTGGGTCTGGCAAGTTATTAATCAGCTTGCGGTATGTGAGTGAGGTAGCACTCGCTTCCATGTAGTCTGTCAGAAGCCGGTCCTCTAACGGAGCCGATTCTGGGATCGCGGTGCCCGGCTCCATCACAGATAGGAGTGCATGTCTGATCTGTACATATCTGTATGTTTCAGTTATTCCCATCTCGTATTGTTCCCTCAGGGCCGCGAAGGAGATCACCCCTTCCCCCGTCCACATGTCCCCCACCGTGGAGATCCCAATGTCGTCCCATTGGTCAAACCCCTTACTACGTCGCAAGTTACCCAGGCTCTTGGCATCCCATAGTGGCGTTAGCTTGGTGATCACACCCTCCCATCCCAGTCGCCTCTGAGCTTTATGCAGAAGATTATTTTGAAGCCACTTCCTCGGCTATTTTGTGGTGTTTCACCTTAGTTTTTTTACTGCTCCTGAGATTTTTATCTTTTGGGGTCCCTATGGTGAGAAGAGGAGAGGCCTTCTTTTCTTTTTCTGAAGGAAGAATGGGCTCTTTCCTCTGTCTCAGACGCAGATTTCAAAACAGCTTTTTTCTTCTGAAGCCAGAGGAGCAGTCTTCCTTCGCTATCCTTGAGGGTCTTGGCCGAAAACGTTCGACAGTATTTGCATTTCCGGGCTTATGGTCAGGGTATAGGTAATAGAGAAATTACTTGTGGGGGTCTTTAGAGAAAAGTCTACATTTCCCACAAGTTTTACAGGGCCTAAACAACACTTTTTTAATCTGGCATTTTGAAAAGCCACAGAATCAAATAACTTGAGCTAGAAGCTGGAGGTCAAAAGTTGAAAAGCCAACTGTCACTGAGCAGAGCCCAGAGAGACTCCCAATCACAAGACGTGCGGTAAGAAATCTGAGGTGTGGTGGTTCTGTGGAGAGGATTACTCTGAGGTCTCTGCTGTGATTGGCTGAACTTTGGATATTATAAAATGAGGTTGAAATAGCACTCAATTGAATTTTTCTTTCTATGGAGGTCTATGGTAATGTTTTCAGTACTACTATTTATACTGTTACAGTGAGACTCCCACCAACACGACGGGGATGATTCAAGCTTGTCAATCTATAAAAGATACAATACTGGAGAATCAAGGCTCTTCTTCCTTCCTAGTGATTTGACATCAAAATGTAATGACATTGTCCATTGTGCTGACAAAACAGGTTTGTCTTTAAAACATGTTGTAAATTACTGTACTTGTATATAAAGATTACAACCTTGAAGAAGTCACTGCGGGACGAAACACGTATTAGATGTTATGCCTGGTTTCAATAGGTGCTACGGCCTACAACCATCTGACTTTTGTCTTTAATTTTATAATGAATAATCATGTGGATATAAAATTTTTAAACTGTTCTCTTGACTACTATTGGGAGTGCTTTGGTACTACGATCTTACATGTTTGCACAGAGGTACTTGTAGTAATGTGTTTCATGTATCCATGGTAGTAGGATGCTTTTGTACCAATATAGCACCAATTAGATACTTCAACATTTTCTTACAATTGTTGTACATGACAGAAAATGTGCAGTCGACAGCGACAAAACCATACTACCTGTTCTAATTCTTTGAAGTCCAACGCAGTCCAAGGTGCCCAGACGGTAGAAGTGGTTTCAGATCTGAATCTTGTCCCAACAATGAATCTGAAGAGCCACCCACAGGTAAGCCCTTAAGTACCAGAGAGAAAGGGTTGGGACAATTCAGGGATTCCTCCCAGAGGAGGGGATGGACAGAGGGGAGGATACTCCCATGTCCTTTGTCCAGTTCTGCACCAGAGCGGGAGTCAACGGCTCCCTGAACTGGTTCCAACTGGAGTATGCAAGGAGGGCACCAAAAGTGCCCTTCAAAGCAGGCTTGTGGCACTGGCAAGTGCCCTCACCCCAGCCCAATACAATAAGTCCTGTCTGGGAGGTGGTCACACATTCGTGTGACAGGAAACCTATTGTTCTACCTTACCCTGCTTTAGCTCAGCTGAGCCGCAGTAGGGTAGAATTGTCTCTGTGGTTGGCAGTAGCACTAGCTTGCTGTTAGGCCCCGAAAGGCTGGTACCAGGAAACAGGGGGCTCCCTAGGAGAGCACCACGGTACATGGGATCCTACATCCAACACTGGAATCAGGTTTGGGGTATGATTCCATCATGTTTGATACCAAACATGACCAGTTTCGGTGCAGCCAATATACAGTTTGACATCATGTTATAATTGACTTTATGCCATGTATATGTATTAAATGGCTCACTGCACTTACAAACCATGGAGAATTGACTCCGGGGTTTGTAGGGGGTGTCCTGCTCATGCAGGTTACCCTCACACTTATTACTCAGCACCCTGCCTTCAGGAATGAAAGGCCTGCCTCAGGGTGACATAGGTTTTAAGTGCAGTGACCGCAGATATTAGGAAACTTATATCTGTCGTGAGTGGTGCTAGCACCAGCTCACACAAGCTGCAATGGCAGGCCACAGTTTGAGTGGTCTCTCCTGGAGGGCATAACACATGCTGCAGCCCAAGGAGACCCCTGGTGTACCTATGCCCTGGGTACCTTAGTACCATATACTAGGGACTTAGAAGGGTACACCACTAGCCAATTGGGAAGGTAACAAATTACTTATCATAGTCAAACTTAGGGAGGGAACACAGTGACTGGGGTCCTGATTAGCAGGATCCAAGTCAGATTAGTCAGAAAACAGAATAACACCAGCAACAATTAGGGGTAACCATGAGAGCAAATCCCACTTTCCTACACTCACACCGCCCCCACATGGCACAGAACACCTAATCAACGGTTTCAAGAACTATAGCCACATCATCTGGACCCTGATGGACCTCTACTGGCTTCCCTTGTTAGCGCACACAATTTTCAAAACAAGCTACATCATCAACAAAGCAGTCACAACCAGAACCTCAGCAACAGGTTAACGAGGATAACAATTCTGAAGGCTCTCAAAACACCCATGGCCTGGATACCATAAGAACAGAACTAAGAAATGCAAAAAAGATAAAACAAGGCAACAGGCCATCTTCCATCTACCCTCAAACGCTGACTACAAGCGGAACTGACCGCAGCTGGGATGCTGCCCTTTTCTGTGCGTGCTTGGATTCCGCCGCTGCACCTCGCCGCACCCGCTTTGCGGGTGCCGCTTTGCGGATGCCGCTTCGCGGGGTGGTGGTTTGGGAGATACTTTTCAAGGACTCTGTGTGCTTTGTGTGCCCTGGGAGAAAGGTTTGACAGCTTCAGGGGTGGAGCGCTGCAGGGACTCGACTTCCCAGGAGTCCCTGCGTGACCCTCGTCACCTGGTCTGCGCCCCCCTGACAGCCCCGCCCTCGGGACAGCAAATAACTTAAAACCTCTACTTTCCCTGGCCTCAGCGGGACCCTCAAACGCTGACTACAAGCGGAACTGACCGCAGCTGGGACGCTGCACTTTTCTGTGCGTGCTTGGATTCCACCGCTGCACCTCGCCGCACCCGCTTCGCGGGTGCCGCTTCGCGGTGTGGTGGTTTGGGAGCAACTTTTCGAGGACTCTGTGTGCTTTGTGTGCTCTGGGAGAAAGGTTTGACAGCTTCAGGGGTGGAGCGCTGCAGGGACTCGCCTTCCCAGGAGTCCCTGAGTGACCCTCGTCACCTGGTCTGCGCCCCTGACAGCCCCGCCCTCGGGACACCATACTTTCTAATTAATAGGTCTACTCCCACGCTGTCCGGGCGCCGGGTGAAGCCCGGTGAAAGGACGGGCCCTCTTAGGCCCTCAGAGGCCCACTCCCTTATCTTTGGTACATCGATGTTCGCCACATGACTAGGACTTGTACCACAACGTCCGAGTAAGCAGTCCCATTCAGAAGAATTGTATATGGTTTTATTTGTTATAAATGCTTATCTAGTGATTTGTCGAATACATTCTATAGAGTTTTAGCGTGACTAGGTCCCCACAGCCACTAGTGATTGTTATGATGTCTTCTCTCCCAAAGGACAAGCCTCTACTGGCTGGAGGAGCCAATCGAGGTACACTCGATAATTACATCTTTAGGGTAACCTCAGAAAATGACAGGGAAACTGTGCTTGCAGAGCGACGGGCCGAGAGACGCCGCTCAGTGGAACTCATTAAGAACAAGCGTTCGTCTCTGGGCACGTCACAGCTAGCCATTTCGCCTGTTCCAAGTCCTAATCGTGAAAGGGAGGGTTGTGAGGTATCCCTCAGTGATAGTATCCCACTACTTTTCCAGGACAGATCCCCCACACCAGCTGAAACTAGTGATCCGATTATAAATGTCTCAACCTCTTCTCTTAACCTGATCCCAGAGGTAGAAGTTTTGGCAGATACTCCTCCCCCAAAAGTAAAGTCTTTCCAAAAAAACTAAGAAGACTCTCAAAACCCCTCAACCTCAAGGTCCACCCCTGAAAAAAAGGAGAAAGAGGGGAAGTGGTCCGCAAAAAAACAAGATCATCTAACTTGGGAAATACTATAAGCTCCTCAAATAATGCACCCCTAACACCTGTAGTAGTTACACCACCCCATGTCCCAATAAAAGATTCATCTACTACTGATCTAGTGGGTAATATGGAACATTTAATCAGATCACTTATATCGCCATTAGCAGAGAGGCTGAAAAGAATAGCTCAACAGCTGGAAAACTTGGAACAAGCTATTGGGGAAATCAAAGGGGCTACTAAGGATTTATTAAAGTTCACACCAGCGCCCCCAATTTCTGTCCCAGCTCAAAATACTACAATTCAAAAAGAAACAAAAACCATGAATTCAGCCAAAACAAAACTGCCGAAATTAATTCCTTCTAAAACAAAAGGGTCAAATACCAAAAGTAAAGGTAAAGAGGCTCAAGTAGGTGAAAAATCTAACCTTCCACGAAGTGTCCCAAAAGTGAACGACAAAGAAAACGCTGCGAGGGTAATCCCATCTAAGAGGCTTATAGTGGAATTGCCGCCGGAAGCAGTTCCGTATGTGGTGGTTGTCACTGGAGTGCCACCTCTAGAGGAGGGCAGTACAGAAGCTCAATACCAATTGAGAAATAAAGCCATATTCTGGCTAAGACAGAATCGCCCACTACCACCAAATATAAACGGCGAAATTCTACATGTCAGGCGTCTTCCCTGGCTGGGACAAAGGATATAAAGGGAGATATTATAATAATAAATTTCAGAGATGAAAGAGCTGTTGGGCATATTGTTAATTGGTTCCCCCAAAATGGCAGTAATGTAATCACTGCACATGATTTGACATACTTTTATCCTAGAGGTCTACTGGCCCCTGTAAGCAACGTTAGGCCCTTGTTCCAATCCCAGAGTAATTACACAGGGCCCCCATTTCGAAACCAGAATGACTGTTTTAGGCCTCCTTCTCATATTCTGGAAGGTTGTCCTAGGTTTTTCTCCCAACAGAAATTTGATCATCCTATTCCCGTCTATAACCGCTATGCGGTCTTTTCGGACATGGAGGGAGTTGATTGACTCGATTCTGGGACTATGCTTAATAATGCTGATGCCAGTTTACAAGAGGTGTCGCCTATGATCGTAGATCCATCTTCTAATGGTATCCCACCTGTCCCGTTCCCAAAACAAATTTGTTTACAGGATACAGTGATTGACCCTGCGGCTAAGTCCGCGGGTTAGAATCAACCTTGCTCAGGTCCCATCTCTGAACAGGACTTAATTTCTAAATCCACTAACAGACTGTCACCAGATAATGGGGGATATAAAGGGGTCGGGAAAAAACCTCGTATCACAGCCCTATTCTGGAATGTGGCAGGGCAAAGGTCGAAAGTGACTAATGACAAATGGATGGATTTCACTCCTAAATTTGACATTATAGCACTACAGGAGACCTGGGCATGTGATGCGATACATATGGAGGGTTTTAAAACCTACTTTTCACCTGCCCAACCGTCCACCTCAGGCAGAGCGAAAGGAGGTCTAACAATTTACGTTGCAAATCTCCTTAACACAATCAAAGTTGTGCCCATAAAATTAGATCTAAACTTTCAGATTCTTAGATTATGCCTCAACAACAAGGATAACTTCCTTGTAGTTAATTTCTATAATAATTTGCCAGATGCTGAAGCATTGAACGTGGGATCCCTGATTCGCTCTATATAGTTAGCTCACAAAAGAAAGGCAACAAGAGAGGAGGTAATTATCTGGGGGGGGGGGGGGGAGGGGGATTTCAATCTGGGACCATGCATTTTTGGCAGAAATGACATCTGTGGTATCCTGGATGAATTTGGAAGTCCCATTACACACTTTAGGCATTCTATCCTAGGTAACCATCTCAATGAAACTTTGTTCGAATTAGATTTAGTTCTAGCAAACAATCTGAACAAGGCAGATCTGTCACTTGCTCCAACATTCCATGGGAGGGGACACCAAACAGTCATAGACTATATTTTAGTCTCAAATGGAGAAATGTCTGTAGATGCAGTGTTTACCACACACAAAATTGCATTAAGTGATCATAGCCCAATTAGTATCTCAATGTCATTGTCCCAGAACCCAATGAGTGGCTTTAGTCCCATCCTAGCACAACATAATTTGGCTGTATGCAGATTAAATGGTTACGCATTGAAATGGGGGAAAGTAGACCCTATAGAAATAACAAAGCGAGTGGTAGTAAGGGCTTTCTCTTCCCTCATAAAATGTCTTGCCTTAGACGCAACAGGCCTAGAAATCATTGCCAATTTCGAGACAATTATAAAGACGATTAATGAGGCTTTGTGGGTTGAATTAAAACATAAATCCACACAGAAAAAGGGCAGGTTTAATCATGATTGTACGGTTGCCTATTCTAACTTAAAAACTGCTTTGAGGAAGACAGTTAGGATCCCACAAGAGGTAAAAAATATGAGGAAGGTATATAACTCTGCACTGAAAAGAAGGAAAAAATAATTAAAAAAGCAATTATGGGACCAACTCCACGAAAGCTGCACTCATAACAATTCGGCTGCCTTTTGGAAAGTGGTCAAGTCTCCGTGTGGTGTAGGAGAGTAGGGTCTGCAATCCTATGATCACCCAGATTTTTGCTTTTTGCTTCACTGGTTTACGACTTTCCCTGGCTGTGGGCCTGCTAATCAGACCCACAGCCTAGCTGTTCTCTCTATTCCAAATTGTACCCAGGTACTGAATTGGCACTGGGCCCTCTCTGAGTCCCTGTACCCAGGGCTGAGGTGCACCCAGAAGTCTCCCAGGGGCTGCAGCATGTATTATGCCACCCCTGGGCTGACTAACCAAACAGACACAACTGGCTGCTTGACAGCTGGGGCAAGGTGGTGTAATCACCCTTTGCTTTAGATATAGTATTCCTAGATCTAACCCTAAATGGACACACAGATCTCCTATCAGTCACTCCTATGGCAGGCCTTGACAATCCTGAAGGCAGAGTGCTTGGAATCGTGTGAGATGGTGCTCTGGCATGAGCTGAGCCTGTCTGCGGCTTTCGGGATCTATCCCTTAGCCGTTTCCATGATATCGCATACCATATACTCTTAAGTGCATTATAATCCTCGCGGTTATATGCCAACTCTGGTATCGCTTTATCAAAACATGTCGAGTAAGGTGTCATACGAATTGGAATACTAACCCCTCGCCAATTCTGGCGACGGGGTTAGCATTCCACCATTCTAGAGGGACACGACATGTTGGTAACCTGTAACCCCGGTTAAAGTCAGACAGAGCCTTAGCATCCACAAAATGGATGCTGCCACCGAGACACAAGTCTGCCCTCCTGCTGCTGGGAGTCCTCCCGGAGCAGGAGGCAAGGACAAAGGGTTTCCTGCCAGGGGCGGTGCCAGCACCGTCCCAGACAGGGTTTTGTGTATTCTAGGTAGGCAGGGCTTTAGAGGAAGGTGACTGCAAGTGGCACCCCGCTGCTCACTGTGCATAGGCCGGCTTGAACCAGTTCCAGGGGCACACCAGACCCTGAGCTGGGGAAAGCCCGCCAAAGGAGAGGGGTGTAACCACCCCCCTCCTGGTCCCACCCATAGGGCAGGACTTAGTCGCGTGCCAGCCCCCTTTTTCAGGATAAAGGTAGGAGCAGGCCCCCTTCCAAATTAGATCATCTTTGAATCCTGAAACTACTTTCCACGAAAGGAACTCAAGACTTCTTCCCAAGATTCTCCCTTGTGACTAAGGAGTAGTCACCCTGCAGCAGCAGGCACCAACCAAGCATCGCGGTTTGTTGCCAGTCTCTCCTTCGGATCAAGACTGCTCCAGCACGACGAGAACCGGCTTCCCTGGCACCTCTGACCTCAACCTACATCATCAGCCCAGCTGTGATTCGTGGGTGCGACGAGACCTCGAGGGACCGGCCATCTTCAGAACTGCACGACGCTTGTCCAGCACGACCACCGAGTGACCCTCGACCGAGTGCTTTGGGGTGAGAGAAGCCCCGACCCTGAGCAGCTCCAGCACCGAAGTTCAGCCCCCCTGCATCCACGAGATCTGCGTGGGGCCCTTCTGCTTTTTGCTGCTCACCGCGTTGTCCCGGTCACTTGCCCGTTGGCTAGTGGCCCTTTTACGACGCTCCACGACGACAAACACTGCTGGTCTGGTTGCTCCAGACTGGCCCTTGCTTCCCTTCTTCAGAGAAGCACCCTGGACCCTCCTGGTCCACTCAAGACGCCATTTTAGGTCCACCGCGTGGGCCTTGCATTTGCCAAGACTTGTTGCCCCAATCCTGGGTCCAGCGACGTCGACAGCAAGTACCTTCGTGGGACAGCTCGCACCTCCATCCTGGTCGCCGACAACGCCTCCTGGTCCAAGAGACTGCAGAGCCCAGCAGCGCCCACTCACCTGGCTGAGGTGACTTCGTCCGGTGCCATCCTGGTGCCCACCTAAATCACTGGCTAGTGATTCAGAACTTGGTCCCCTCTGCTTACAGGTTTCTTCTTCCCTGATCCAGGCTTGGATCTCCACGAACTTTCTTTACTGGCCGCCTGCCAGCAACTTCTTTCTTCAGGCTCCTGGTTCTTCAACGTGGGTTTCCGACGCAACTTCGACCCTATGCAGCCGCAGCCCCTGGGCTAGGTAAACTGAGTACTCCGGTGCTCCAGCATAGTCCAACACCCTAAGTGTTCGGATCCACTCTTGTTTTCGACCCACCTAGTCGGGTTCGCCCGAGAACAGTAACTTTGCCATTACTAGCATCCATAGACTTTTTCCCGCCTTACGCGTGAGAGTTCCCACTCTGCACACGACGTCCACAGGCCTCCTGCTCCTAACCTAAGTGTTTAGCATTGTAGGCCTAGCGATTCTAAAGTCTAGAAAAGTATTACTTACCTGCTAGTAATTTCGCATTCCATTTTCATAGTATATGGTTTTTCGTGCCCCTCGGGCATCTGAGTAAATTGTGCGACTTTCAGTGTTTCTTTAAGAGTTTTGTTGTGTGCTTAGCTCCCTGTCTCATAAAGAGCCAGGGTAGTCTTGTTATAAATAAATATACTTTATTTTTCATAACAACTTGTGTGGTGTCCTTTCACTTGGTGTTCAAGGGGTAATGTGATGGTAAAACAGCTGGCTTAACACGCCCTCTAGAGTCTTAGCCTTAGACTGCTCGTATCCATGCTACTAGGATAGCTGGTCTATAAGGTTGACTTACAACCAATCATCAATAAGGGTTGTTTGGACTGATACATAGTGATCACTAGAATAGTAAGCACTGCATATCAGGCCAACTTCTCACACCTGGGCATAACAATAGATAATAAACTTTCATGGAAACCAGCTGTGGAAACACACAAACTGCTCTTTTTAAGAACTACAGCAGCTCTGATTAACTTTACCAGAAAGTTGGGAAAGAGAGCTCCCCCAAAAATTATCATGATATACAAAGCTAAATGCTTATCTGTGGCTTTATATGGGGCTGGCCTTTGGGGCTTTGTGGCCACAGACAGTATTCAGAGGGTAGAAAACTCCTTTCTGAGGTTCCTCCTCACAGTACCTAGTAGTATGGGTACTTTTGCTTGCCACACTGAGTTGGGTCTCGCATATGTAACGGACTTAGTAAAAACTGAACCTTTGTTATTATGGCACAGGATTTGGACCTCAGATAAAACAACCTTTACTCAATCTATTCTTTCTGATTGTCTAAACATGGATAATGCTAATAACTCTAGGTGGTTGCGGTATATAGGGAGATTCTTTCATGATCTAGGATGGGACCAATATTATTTAAACCCCTCCTCAATTCGCGAGGTACAGAGGAAGGTCTTAAAAAAGAAATGCCTGGCTCATCTTGAGGACCTGATATTGATGAGCGAGGTCACTAAACCTTCCGTTACTCACAGCTTGCTTATACAAGCGGTACCTACTATACAGCCGTATCTCACCTATAACACCACGAGTTATGAGCATTATCTTCTGGTGAGGTTCAGGATGAATCTTTTTCATAGATTGGTTACATTTCCTACTAGAAAGAACTGGGCCAAAGTGCTGTTGCCCTGTCCTTGTGATGACACCTCTCCTCAATCTACCTTGCACACCATTATTTTCTGTAAATGTTATTGTGAACTCAGGAAAAAATGGCTCATACCTCTTTTAAGGCGCATTGGTTTTAGACAATGTCGTCCAGCCTTGCTCTTTTTACAGCTGCTACAGGGTGAGCATTTGGTACTTATAATGGTTAGCTTTCTTAAATGTCTTGTTCGACATCGTATGAATTTAGACTGTACATTGCACAACAGTCAGTTTGAAATTTAACACTGCAATAAGAAATCCCAAATTTTTAAATGAATTCATTCTGCTGGTTGCTAATCGTCTTATATTTTAATCTGTAAATATTGTATTTTTTAAATTGTACTATACAGGGTTACTCGACTGTATATATTTATGTACATATGTATGTTTATTTTTTATGCTTTTATGATTGCAACCAAAATCGAAATAAAGCAATATTGAAATTGAAATACTCAGGATATCAGACATCCCGGTACCCATTTTGACTGCCCAATGCCGTAACAGCCCACTTCTGCTCTTAAAAGTAAGTTGCCTGTCCAATCACACAGTCACTGTATCTTTGGCTTTGATCCTTTACAGCTACCTTTTATCTATGTTTGTGCTATACAAATGTCACTGGCATTCATACATACCGACAGCACCAATACAATGCCACCACTACAAAGTACTGCAGGGCAAACAGATGAGGCTGGAAACAGATAATGGTTCAACCAGACATTTAGATGCTCTAGTTCAATGCTTGTCTGGCGACTACAGATTCATCTCAAACAGTGTTAGCTTTGCTTGTAGTTTGGATGATGTTAACTGATTAATATGGTGATAATTGTTAGACATTTCCATTGGTTTAATTATTGATACGTTTCAAACAGTCTACAGGTTTCACCTATTAGGATTTGAAAATACACCTTCTGTGGACTCAACACCTGGCCATATAATCCTCAGTCCAAGATTGATGCCACTCGCATTATAATTTTCTGCTGGGTTTCTTAAGCATAATCAATTGGGCCTTGTATAATTTGTTACACCCTTTAGTCTGATTTTGGCTTGTTCTTTTTCAAGGAAACCACTTTGTAGAGTGTAGTTTAGATGATGTGGTAAACCTTATTCAGGATTTCTTTAGAGTTTGTTTTGGGAATTCAACTTTGAGGTTCTGAGCAAACAAATTCCAGTGGGTTCTAACTCCTAACCATGGTTTGAGGAACAGCACTCTGTGTTTACTCTTTTCTGTAATGGGAAATGTACATACCTACCTGATAGGAATCACTACAGGAAACATTGTATGCTATTCTTGGATTGTTCCCTCCCAAACAAAGAGAATATTGGTAAATCAAGTTAAAATATTAGGTTATTCTTCACTCTGACAGCAGTCCATACTCCTCATCTCCAGGATACAAGACATAATGGGCAAGCATCATATTTTTGTCTGTCATGATTAACACCCACAAACCAATTTCAGCAGGCCAAGACATCATTAAACATCACCTTCTTGCACGTGTGATTTTAAACATTGAAAGTTAAGTAATCATTATTAAAACTTTAGAAAAGAAAAGGGAACAAGATAATAAAAGCATATAAACTTAAACTTAATTGACTGATGGAACAGTTAAACATGGCCTCAACACTTATGGAAAAGTCCAAACACCTGAGCAAAATAGAGTAAATTGAATTGGTTTGCGATGAGTGGTACAAATGAGGTGTTAAATCACACGCAGTAAGAGGTAATAAAGCTTCCTCAACACTGGTGATGAGTGGTGCCAGCCAGTGCAAAGTATCACAAAGTGACCATAAATCACTGCAAGTGGCTAGAAGAAAATATCATTAGTAAAGCAGCAGTGGAGGTTGCCTTGTTTGCATTGGGTTTCATGCTCCATGGCAAATAGGGTATTTAATGCATCTGCTGGAAGAATATGATGCATTACAAGCTCAGAGACAAATTTACAAACAGGAAGGGCGTGTATGCACTTACGTTGACATTAAGTTTATGCAGGTAGAATTCCAGAAGGGCTGCACTGACGTCCACTGCTCTCTCACGTTCATATTCTTTTGTCGACTTGATCCATACGCCCAAATGCTATGATCAATAGTAAGAGTCATCAAAATCACAAACACAACAAGTTTGACGTCACTATGCCTTTTCAACTTATAAAGAAAGAAATAGCATGCATGTCAAAGTAGATGACAAGAACCTCAAAAGATATCCACCTGTTGGAATGCTTTTATAAAAACGGCTTATAAAGTTCTTGACCTCAAGAACCATACTTTTAGAAACAGAACTCAACCAAAGTGATAGTCTCTAGGTATGTTCAGAGTGATTTAAAGAGTTCTCAGTATGTAACTGGCGGATTCTTTTTTTGAGACAAATTTCACACATACAGGTAATAATGCTACAATCATTACTATGCAATAAACCTCATTTTCACTACTCCCTGCTTTACATTCAGCATTAATGGACCCCGCATGGCCTTAATGACAAGGCTGCCTTCACACAACCCAAGTTTAGGATCTTTTTAACATTAACCTTTGTCATGTTGATGCTCTTACTTACACTTTAAAGAAACAATTTCCGTAGTTTGAGGCTGTTAGGACAGGATTAGGTGAGAACCCAAAAATGTCAAGAACTCCATCTTTGCATGGGACAAATGCAATGAACAGTTAATGACTGGTCTCAGTGTCGTGCTATAAAAGTAGTGAAGGTAAACACATTCTTGGGACTACAACGTACAGGCTTTACACTGTCCAGAGATGGAAGATTCTGACTAATAATACCAAGTACTCCTGAGTAGCATTGCCCGCTACAAATCCCTATATAACATAACATAACAAGTACCACTATTTCTAGCAGAGACGAACAAGTTACTTACCTTCAATAACACCTTATCTGGTAGAGACTATATCTAGTCGCAGATTCCTTACCTTTGAATTTACCGAGGTGTCAGACTGGATCTGGAAGATTCGGAGCATTTCCATGCGCGCTGGTAAGTGGCTTTGATCAGATCTGCGTGTGTCATTGGCGTTTGCAGCGCCGGAAGTGATGTTGCGATACCTATTGAGGCGCCACCTACCCGTGAGGATGTCAGTTTCTTTTCACTACTTTCTACACCAGAAGTGCGGAGCCATTAAGTGTTCTGACCACTGGTATGTAAACTAGGGCCCTGGAGGGTCAGCCCTGTCCCTAGTAATCTAGAAAGAGAGACAGACAGTCCGAAAGAGTGCCTCGAGCAAGGCACTGCTGGGCAAGGTAAAGAATGAAGAGCAAGACTTCAGAAAGAGGGGCAGAAGAAGTTACTTACCTTAGTTAACGTTTTATCTGGTGGAGACATGATCTAGCCGCAGATTCCTTATCTTAGAATTATCCTCAGGTGCCAGACTGGAACAAGATATTTTTGTACAGCAGTACCTCTGCGCGTTGGTAGAGGGCGTCGAGCGACTCCATAGTAACATCCTCCTTCCTACGTCGACTAAGTCCATATAAGCCCTACCCTGATGTCAATTTCTTCTGTGACTGTTTTTCGCGCCAACAACGCAGACCCACTTATAGAAACTCCTTATGGAAACAGGGTGCCAAAAAAGAGACATCTTTGTGTCAAACAATTATAAAGAACTAAAGAAAGGCATCAGAATGCTAAGAAAGGGATCTTATAGGTAACAGGACTAACAGTTCGCAGAGCGGGGAGGATGGGTGGGTCATTAAGGAATCTGCAGCTAGATCCTTAACTAAGGTAAATACTTTATTCATCTGATAGAGACATCTAGACGCAGATTCCTCACCTTAGAATTAGATACCCAAGCAACACCATCCTTGGAGGATGGTTTGCAAACTGACCCTGAGAAAGAGATCCGTGAATAGGACTAGCTTGTCCTTAATGAGATAATTTAACCAGGCTGTGTAAAGAATTACAGGTGAAGCAAAGAAAACGCTCCACTAGAAGGACTCTGGGAAGCCGGCATGAGAAAGATGTGGATAAGGAAGTGTTGGAAAAAAATACCTCATACAAACAAAAATACTATGCAGCCCTGCCATAGATAATCAACCCATGATTGGACAAGGCTACAGGACCAAGGACCAAGGACAACAGCCCATACCACTAAATTAGAGCGCCATCGTTCTCCTTGTCGTTAAGATTAGAACATGATCTAAAGTCCATTGTATGACAGAGGAAAAGGAATCTCAGAGTATATCCATGAGAGAGCGAGAGAGAGAGACATCCCTAAAATGCTGAACAAAAGCATTGCAAGACGAGAAAGAGCATTTAGTAGAGCCCCCTCTCAGATGAAGAAAGCCCTTCTAGAGAAAGGAAAAAGAAATGCATACGCAATGACCAATTCAAGGTCGTACTAGATCCACAAGAGAAGTGCAGTGTAGGAAAGTGCATCTTTTGGATATGATTATCCCCTACTTTTTGCCTGGAAAATTATGTAACATCGACTGTTAGAGCACAGGGGACCTGCCTACCAGGGTCTCCTGCGTCAGAGCTCTTTTCATAAAATGTACCTTTTGTTCCCAATTGGCACAATTTCTATGGCCCTTGTAAGTCCCTAGTAAATGGTACCCCTGGTACCTTGGGCATGGGCTTGAAGAGAGGCCAAGGACTGCAGCACAAATTGTGCCATTGCAGACTACATGTTTTGGTGTAGACCAAACTGAAGAGTCGAACTGGCACACATCCCTCTGTGTCATGCTCACAGACATTGCCTGGGATATGGGTAAGTCACCCTATAGCATGCCTAGAAGTCCCAAGGCAGGGAGCACTATATGTCCAGTAAGGGCATATCTCCATGAGCAGAAATGCCCCTGCAATATCCATGTCAATTCCTAGATAGTGTGAGTAAACAGGGAATACATAGTGACTACATGGGCTGGACACAAATCATTACGAGTTCCACAGCTCCATAATGGCTTCACTGAATTATGGGTTGTTTGGTACCAAACATCTCATTGTAATTAACCTGCACTGATTCCAGTGTCATATTTATTAAATTTGCACACAGAGGACCCCTTAGAGATGTCCCTTGAAACCTACTAACCCACTAGTGTGTGCCTGACAGGTCTCCACCAGCCCGCCACCTCTAGACATTTAGCTGATCCCGGAGGTGGAGCCTTGTGCTCTTGTGGGTCAGAAAAAGCCTTCTTATTGGGCCGGAGGTGTTTCACACCTCCCCCATGAAGGTACAGCATAGTAAGGCGACGAACTTCAAAGGCTTCCTGTACTTTCTTATGTGACTACTGGCAACTCCAATCAGTGAAGTTGCCTGCCCCCTGTCCATGCCCCACTTTCTAGCAGCCAGACAGGGAAGGGGGGGGGGGGGGGTTGAATAGTGAGAGCAGGAGGTGTGTCCACTCTCAGCCGTCGCCACCCCATATGTGCTCTGAGCTGAAGTGGACCCAAGTTTCGCAACCCTCCATCTTGAATTGAGTTAAACTAGCCAGCCAGGATCAGAGATATACCCACCACCCACGTGGGGTGAGAATTTAAAGAGCATAGTCACCCTTAAGGTAAGTAGCCAATTGGCTACTACCTGGCACTCCCTTTAAATGCCCCAAAATATAGTATTTAGGTGCCCCCCACCCTCCATCCCCAAGTCCTGAACTTTCCTGAAAACCTAAGAAGATCCGGACACCAGAGAGCCACAAAAGCAGAGAAGACTGCAGAGACTTGATCCCAGTACTGCTGGCCTATCTGCAGCCTTGACGAAAAATGTGTTAAAGTCCACTTGTCCTACAGTCCAGCGACTGGGAGGACTGACTGCCTGCCTTCCACAAAGATCAAGACCTCCAGAGAACAGCGGAACTGTTCAAAAACAAAAAGGTCTCTGTAACCTGAAGAACCGTGAAACCTTACACCTCGTTCCACCTCTGCACCCGACATCTCCGGCCAGAGTGGAAGAAGGCCACTGGCACAAACAAGGTTCCTCAGCACTCCAGAGCCCGAATCAACAGTTGGCTGATCCCTCCTGGACTCCTCAACATCACCTGCAGCCTCTGCAAGGAGCCCCCCACAACTGCGAACTGCCACTGTAAGCCGTTCTCGACACCAAAAGGCACCAATGCACCTGTCCGCCCTGGGCCTTGGTGAAGAGAACCAAGGGTGTGACTACGTCACCGAACATCGCAACTTACCTCTCCAACAGTTGGGTTCCCCCAACCGGCCTCCTAGCCTGAGCTTGCAGCCCTTTTCCGATTTGACCTTTCTCCATTGACTTGCATTGGGCACACAACACTGTGTTAGCAGCCTGCACCCGGCTGCCCCTGTGCCGCTGGTGGTGCACTGTTGGCGCTGCTTTGGACCTTGGCCAGTGCTTATCTCAAACCCTGAAGACTGGTCTCCCAAGGCGCTGTACCTGTAAGCAGCCTCTTTCCGATTTCAGCAATCTCCATTGATTTGTATTGGGCGCCCTTCCCCGTATGTGCACCTGGCACTCTTTTGTGGTAGTGTGGGCAAGCAGTTGGCTTATCGGAAGGTAATGTTAAGATATTTGTTGTACACACAGTGGCAATAAATGAGACACACACTCAATGAATAAATCAGACCCCAATTTATAAATTATTGTGTAGTACCACAGAACTTCATCTCAGGAAAATAAGTTTTGCAAAAGAAATACTTTTCAATAAAAAAAAGTTGACACACTGCAATTTTCAGGCTTTGCAATGTTAACCTATAGGAGGAAGAAAATATTCAACATACGTATAGGCAACATTGATTTACAATACCAGTCTTCGGAAGTTAAGGTCAGTTTTGGGAAAGATTCCATTCAGCACCAACAGTACTATACCAGTGGCAGAGGGGCAGCCGGGTGCAAGTTTGAGGTTGGGCGCCCAATACAAATCAATGGGGACTGGGGCAATCGGACAGAGCTGCTTACAGGTAAGTAGTAGCGGCTTGGGGGACCAGTGTCCAGGGGCAGTGGCCAACACTGGAAAGGGCACAAGACAGCACCAACACTACACCACCAGCGGCACAGGTGCAGAGTGCAAATACGGGTTCGGGCGCCCAAACCAAATCGAAGGAGATTGCTTAAATTGGAAAGAGGCTGCTTACATCGGCTTGGGAGACCAGTCTCCAGGGGTTGAGACAAGCACTGGACAAGGTCCAAACCAGCAGGAACAGTCTACCAACAGCGGCACAGGGGTGGCAGGGTGCTAACACAGCATCGGGCGCCCAATGGAGAAAGGCCAAATTGGAAATGGACTGTATGCTCAGGCTAGGAGGCCGGTCGAGAGAAGCCAACAGCTGCAGCGGTATGTTGCGACGCTCGGGGACCAAGGGACACATTTTGTCCTCTTCACCAAGATGCAGGACGAACAGGTGCAGGGGTGTCTTTTGGCATCGGAAACTGTTAACCGGAGCAGGTCCCGGTTGAGGGGGTCTCTTTGCAGAGGCTGTCGTGGAGTCTGGGAGAGGTCAGCTCATGGTGGACTCGGGCTCTAGAGCGCTGGGGAACATCGCTAGAACTGGCGGGCCACTTGGACTCAGGCCTGGAGGCATCGGATGCAGAGGTGGAACAGAGGGCAGGCTTCGCAGTTCTTCATGTCACAGAGCCTTTACTTTGAAGTTGGTTGCTTTGTGAACAGGTCAGCTGTTCTCGGGAAGTCTTGGTCTTCATCGAAGACAGGAAGTCCTATTAAATGTTCTGGAGGTCACTGAGCTGCAGGACAAGTTGTCGAGGTCTGCAGACAGTTCGTTAGGGCTGGGGCCAAGTCAGTAGTTTTCTGCAGTCTTCGCAGCGGGTGCGACTCTGTGATGTCCGTCTCTTCTTAGGTCATCAGTAACTGAAGTTCAGGGTTTGGAGATACCACCTAAATGCTAGATCAAGGGGCGCTACAAGGGAGTGACAGGTAGTGGCCATAGGTCCCTTACCTGGGGTATCTACCCGCCACTATTATGCCCACCACCTGTGGGAGGGGGACATGGACCTATCCCTGATTGATGAGTCCCACGATCTTCAGGATGGTGGGCTCTGAAAAGAGTACTTCACTTCGCCTCCAACACCTAGGGGTGGAGTTGGCAGAGGGGGCACACCACCTATTCTTGCCAAGTTTTTTTCATACTGACAAAAAGGGGGCAAGGACAGGAAGGGGGATTACTACCTCTAACAGGAGCTCTTTACAAAGGTGACAGGGCCTTTGAAGCTCCCTGTGAACGATGCCTCTTCCTGACCAGGGGGAGGTTTGAGCACCTCTACCCTGAAAGGCATTATTCTCTACCTCAGAGAGCACAGGCATTCTCTCCATGAGGTCAGATACCGGTCTGGTGGTAGCAGGCTGGCTCAGGCCAGTCGTGACCGACTAGGAATTAGGAGGTTTCAGGGGACCCCTCTAAGGGGCCCCCCGTGTGCAATTATTAATAAATCTCACACTGGAATCAGTGCATGTTCATTATGCTGAGATGATTGGTACCAAACATCCGATATTTCAGTGAAGCCATCATGGAGCTGGGGAACTCGCATTGAGTAGTGTCCTGCCCATGTACCTACTATGGCTTCGCTGATCACTTACAATATCCAGGAATCGACAAGGATATTGCAGGGGCATATTTGTTCATGCGGATATGCCCTCCCAGGAGATAGAGATATAGTGCACCCCGCCTTAGGGCTAAGGCAGCTAGAGGGGTGTCTTTCCTATATCTCATGTAGTGTCTATGGGCATGGCAAACAGGGATGTGTGTCATGTCAACTCTTCAGTTTTGTAAGCACCAAGACACACCGGCTGCACTGGCTGGGGGGGGGATGTGCTTGGTGAGGGGCCCCTTAGTGTGGCACAATTCGTGCTGCAGCCCTTAGGGACCCTCTTTAACCACAAAGCTCTAGGCCCTAGGTACCTGGGGTACTATGTGAGCTTAACAGGTGCCAATCATGGAATCAACAAGTAAAGATTAGAGAAGATGATCTGGCACAGGGGACCAGGTTGGCAGGGACCATGTGCACTTCCAGTTGAAACTACATCATTTTCAGGCACAAAGTGGGGGCTGACCATGTCCAAAAGAGTCACCGTCCAACATGACCTTCCTCCTCCCCCCAAGAGTCTTCATCGTCTAAGTGAAAGCAACTAGAAAGTCCATCTCCATTGGCATGGACAGTCCAAGGTCTATGTTCCACTTAAAAGTCCATTTACCGAAGGGAGATGGACCACCTTAGCAGTTTAGGATTTTCATCTTTTATGTGCATTAACCATCTGAGAGGCCTGCGGTTGGTTTGAACCTAAGTGAGAGCCAAACAGACATTGCCTTAAATTCTTCAGGTTCCAACCCACAGCAAAGGCCTCCCTCTCAATGGTATTCAACACTGTTCCCTGGGGAGTAGCCTTCTACTAGTAAAAGCCACTGGCTCGTCTTCACTTTGGGATACAACAGCTCCTATTCCATGTTCAGAGGCATCAGTCTGCACAATGAATTGCTTGGCATAATCTGGAGCTTTTTAGTGCAGAGCATATTGCTTCCTTCAAAAGCCTTTTGACAGCTCACTGTCCAGGTCACCTTTTTGGGCATTCTATTGAAGATCAGATCTGTGAGGGGTGCCACCATGGTTCCATTAACCTTCACAAACCTCCTATTGTACCCATTCAAGCCAAGTACGACCCTGACTTGAGTCTGGGTTGTTGGTGCCACCCACTCCAGAATAGTATGGACCTTAGGCTGTAGGGGTTTAACTACACTTCCACCAACAAGGTGGCCTAAGTATACAAGATCAAAAAACGGGGGGAGGTAGAGGGATATGCTAGGTCCACCCACCTGTTATAATTGTAGACCTACAAAATCAGAAATCTCGGATAAAGAACCTAGCAGTGAAAATCGATTTTCACTCAGTATGAGACAGAAAATCTGGCAAAGAAAGGAAAAATGTCCCCTCACTCACCAGGGCTTCCCCACGGTAACATGCTTCATTATAGGGGCCATCTCAACCCGCTGCGGGTTGAAGCGGGCTACGACTTGCGGAATTACGCAGGAGCACTGTTTGTGAGGAATTATGTGTGGTGCAGTGGTGTGTATGGATTGGAGTGAGTTAAAAATATCTAACAAGTGGGCGAAATAACTTTATTCTTGCTCCTAGCTGATATGTTTAAAAAACGGGGTCGGTCTCTAGGGTGCCTGATTTCAATGAGTCAGGAGTCCCTAGTAGAAGTCAACATGTTTCAAGCTTCCCCAATGCTCTTCTTCAGGACGAGGCAGGGTCCAGCCCTGTGTGTACCACTCAAAGTGACCTACGGTAAGGTAAAATGTGATACAAAAATGCTCCCTAATAAGCATAAGTTTAACAATACATAGAACACTTATTAGTCATGTTGTATTTATAAAGAAGCAAAACTTTGCCTCATGGTCAAGGGGAATAATGTAAACATGTGGCTAGCTAGCAGAACTGCTAGCTGAGACTTAGGGGCGCACTACTTATTGAATTATAACAATGTTTTTCCAAATTTCAAAACACTTTTTTTACTATTGACATTTACAATGTATTTTTTGCTTTCAAGATTGAAATTAAATTCAACAAACTAAATATCACTTTTTAAGAAACGTAGATATACAATGTGTCATCATTGGAAGTTATTCAATGAACAAAATATTTTGTTCATTGAATAACTAGCGTTTCTGCTAGCTAGCCACATGTTTACATTATTCACATTGAATAAGTAGGGTATACTCAATTAGGCACAGCACACAGATCGTTAGATAATAGTAAAACACAGATCAGCATTTCACCAACCCGGTGTGCTCTGAACACACATATTTCGTCATGGTCAAGGGGGACATGAGAGGGTCAACTGGAACTTTAAAAATTACTCCTCTCCGTCGGTGGACCTCAATGGTGCCCTTATGCGTCTCGAGGGCACCATTAAGGTCCACTGTAGGTCTACAATTCGGCCTAAGTATACAAGCTTTCCCTGCCCTATCTGGTACTTGCTTGCCTTGATAGTGGTGAGAACTGCAGTTCTCAGAGCCGCCAGTACTTACTCAAAGTGGATCAGGTGATCCTGCCAGGTGGAGCTAAAGACAATATCATCTAGATATTCTGCACTAAAAGATTCTAACCCAGCAAGGACTTTCTTCACTTACCTTTAAACAGTGGCAGGTACATTTTTCAAACCATAGGGCATCACATTAAACTCATAATTCAGATCTTTCTTTTGCTCCTGTACTCAGGCCTACATGCCAGTACACTGGTGTGAAATCAAAAGGTACTCAGATCCTTAGCTGCTCCCAACCTGTCAATTAGGCAATCTGCCATTGGAATTAGGTGTGCATCGGTTTTGGTCACAGCATTGAGGCCCCTATAGTCTACATGAAAGCTCATTTCTTTCTTACCACCCTAGGTATGAGGTCAAAGGCAATTGGGCCGGTCCAGGAGCTCACAGCTGGCTCCACGACTCCCTAGTATATCATCTTGCTTAAGTCAGCTTTCATGCTCTCTTCAACATGATCAGACTGCCTACAAATGTTATTCTTGACAGGTAGGCTTTCTCCAGTGTCCACATCATGGGTACACCAGCTAATCTGACCAGAGGGCAAAGAGATGAGCTCACCAAACTGATTTAGGACTTGCCTGCAAACAGTCTGCTGGTGAGTAGCAAGGGTGTCTGACAAGACCACTCTTTCCAGTGACCAATCTTTTGGATTGTTGGACAGGAGGTCAGGGAGAGGTTTACGCTCTACTTCCTGATCTTCATCTGTAACCAGAAGCATGGAAATATCTGCCCTGTCATAGTATGGTTTAAGGCGGTTAAAATGGATGAGCCTTTTGAGGTTCCAGTTAGAGTGAAGGTCCACCAGAAAGGTGGAACTTCCCTCCCTCCCGGTTTCTTTCTAGGATGGAGTAGGGGCTACTCCACTTATCTTGGAGAGCCCTAGGAGCCACAGGCTCAAAATCCCACACCTTCTGCCCTCCTGGAATTCAAACATAGCAGCCTTTTGGTCATACCATTGCTTATGGCGCTACTGGCCTACTCGCTTTTTCCATGTATTCAGCAATCCTGGAGAGGAGGCCAAGCACAAGGTCCACTATATCTTGCTTAGGTTCAATGAACGGTTTCTCCCATCTCTCCTTCCCCTTCACAAGACACAGTGGTCCTCTGACAGGATGACCAGAGAGAAATTCAAAAGGGGAGAACCCCACTCTCTTGTGGCACTTCCCTGCAGGAAAAAAGCAGGCATGGAAAAAAACAAGTTACTTACCATGTCTGAATCATTCCCTGTCGTTGAGACGGGAGTCTCCGGTATATAAAAATAAAATGCTTAATTCGATAGCAAACTGAAAAGAAGCCCAGGCCCATTTCCCTTTGGCAACCCATAACCTTCGTTATGTAAAAGAGACCAAACTTGTCCCTGAACCAATCAGAACCCCTCACCCTCTAGAACACTTCTGAGAGAACCTTTTGCCCCTGAGATTTTCATGCACTTGTGCCTTAGACACCTTTTGTGCTAAATGCAAGGTGAGCCTCATCGCCTGTGAATCTATGAAAGCTTCCAATACTGGAGAACTACAATTACAGGTAAAGTTTTCTTACTCCAGTATTGGAGCTTTCATAGATTCACATGCCTGAATCAGAATAGTGAGCAGTAAATTATAGCACATTTTTTGTTACCCAAGACCTGGAACTAGGCAATATATGTAGTTTGAGAATAGCAGTCTTCATATATAAATATATGTAGAAAAACTTCACATATTGCATATAATACAATATACAACAATAAAATGTGCATATGTAACCAATAAAGAAAGGAGGGATGGTAAAGAGGGCTCACCGTCACTGGAAAAGGTTCCTCAGTACTGCTTGTCCTACTGCAACACCCTTCTCTGCAGCTGCATCGAGGCAGTAATGTCTGGTGAAGGTACGCGTACTCTTCCAGGTAGCAGCACTGCAGATATCTTGGATAGGTATTCCCGCAAATAAAGCAGTGGAGGTGGACACTGCTCTTGTAGAATGAGCACAAACATGTGCATTCAACGGCTTCCCCACCGCCTGATGACAATATTATATTGCACCTGAAATCCATTAGGCAATTCCTCTCTTTGACAAAGGAAAACCCTTCCTTCCACTATAAGCCACAAATAGTTGGGAATGTTTGCAGAATGGCCTTGTCTTTTGCAAGTAGAACTTCAGACAGCGTTGAACATCTAATGAGTGAAGAGCTTTTCCCGCTGCTGTTGACAGTTGAGGGAAAAACCTCTTAAGGATCAGTGGTTCATTCAGATGAAAATCTCTTGGCACTTTCGGAATGAATTTAGGATTAGTCCGGAGAACAAGCCTGTCCTCTTTAAACTGTAAGAGCGGTTGTTGTATCGGGAGAGCCTGTATTTCCCCAACTCTTCTGGCTGAAGTGAGAGCTATGAGAAGAGCTACCTTCCAGGATAAGAACTTCAGGTCCACCCTGTGAATTGTGAATTGGTTCGAAAGGCTGCTTCATCAATTGAGATAGGACAATGTTCAACTGCCAGAGGGGTGGAGGAGGTCTTATGGGAGGAAAAGTCTGAAATTATCCGGTCATGAACTGTTTAATAATTATTTCGGACCACAATGAAGGTCCAGAGGAAGTTCTTCTATATCGAGAAATCGCAGAGAGATGCACTTTAATACAAGCATGGGCCAAACCGGATTTTGCGAACATTAGAATATATGAAATAATTTCAAGTACCGCTGAGTTAAGAGGATGAATCTTACGCTCTTGGCACCACAAACAGAATCTCTTTCATTTCATCTTATATGTCCTGTTTGTACTTTCCGCTTTGGCATTTGAATATATATTTCTGCATTCCGATGAAACATCTAGGTGAAACATTAGTTGCGGACGGATCGGATGATCCTCTGACAGTAGGAGCAAGTCTGTGAACCAGTGTTGCCTGGGTCACTACAGAGCTATCAGTATTACTTTGCACGGTTCCTTCTTTATCTTTGTAAGAATGCTTGGCAGGAGGAGAATCGGAGGAAAGGCCTAGGCAAAGACGACTGACCATACCCTCAAAAAGCATTCCCCCAAGATACCCATTGGTGATGCCAACTTGTGAAGAATCCGGAATTTCTTGTTCTGAGCTGTCGCAAAAAGATCCACTGTCGGCACTCTCCATTTGAAGAAGATGCTTTGCAAGATGTCCTGATTGATCTCCCACTCGTAGCAGGTCTGCTCAGGGTGTCCTCTTTGATATTCTGATCCCCTGGAAAGATGTTCTGCTTTTAGAGATACTCAGTGTTGAAGAATCTTTTTTGCCTCCTGCCCATTATCTTCTGGGAGGAGGTCTATGTAAGTTGTCTTGTCACACCACATCTGTCTATCATATCTGCCCAGAATGGCAAGGGCATTTGCTGCTTTAACTAGGAGAGCAGACATGGATGAAAATCTCTTTCCTGCATTGTCTAAGCGTCTCCCCTATCTGTCAGGAGGTGCTGATATAGGGGAAAGGGGGATTCTTTGATTTTTGTTACGCCGCTTGTGAAATCACAGAATCTGGTTTGGGATGGCCCAGTAAACAAGCTGGTGCATGTAAAGGAGCTTTATATTTCTTCTCCAATCTGGCAAGTACAGGTGTAACTGTCGTTGGTGTCTTCATGACTTTTAAGCCTTCTTTCCACAAATGGCTAGCAATCGGGATAGCTCAAACTGACTTGTGGTACATGTGAGAAGTTGGCCTGGCAAATGCTGTCCACTATTCTAGTGGGCACCGTGCACCAGTCCAAATGACCCTTACTGATGGTAGGTCTAATGACAACCTTTATAGAAAGCTATCCTAGCAGCAGCTGTGGAGAGCAGCCTTCAGGCTAAGTCTAGAAGGAATGTAAAGCAGCTTGTTTTACCAGTCTATAATCTCATGAATGACCAAATGAAAGGAGAACCACACCAGGTATATATGAAATATATATGTATTTATTCAAAACACATCCCTCTAGTCTCTTTAGGAGGATAGAGGCAAAAGTACACAGCCGTGAATCACCATTAACTTCTATGTTGCGATTAGATTTTTTAGGACAGGAGTGGACTAGGAACAAACCCCTTCAGTGCTGGACAGTTCGAGAGTCAAGACCCATGGGGGCACCGAAATACTTATGTTACTTCACCCAGGAAAGCCGGGTGCATAGGTGTCTTTTCGTGTCGTGTTTCGTCAGCGTTTCCTATGGAGAGCTGCAAAGAAGTGCTGCAGGCGACCAGATGAAGTGTCTGGATGGATCCAAGGGTGGATCGAAGATCTGAGAAACCTGAAAGCAGAGGGGACAGAGTCTGGGTCACTTGCCATTGACCAGGGAGGCAGTAAGAAAATGCCCACTTATATCGAGTGATTTCAGGTGCAGGAGGTGAAGCTTGACTCTTCAGCCACGAGGACCAGGAGGCGTCGACGACAACCAGGAGCTGAATTCGAGATGTCGAGTGCTGCGGTGTCGGTATCCGGATTGGACCCAACTGGCAACAGCAACCCACGCAGCATGCAAAGATTAGCTTCGGAGCAGACCAGCTAAGTCTGAGGGACTCACCCTTTGGAGGGGAGTCAGGGCACGTCTGGAGCAAACAGGGAAGCCCAAGAAACAAAAGAGTTACCTTCATTGGGACACACCAGTCGACGGACCAGGGATCGCGAAGGGGCCTCGAGCAGAAATGCTAGAAGCGGGCCCACGGAACACTTGTGGAGTGTAGGCCCACAGTCTTCGGTGGAGATGGTGCTCAAGGGCTTGGACTACGAGTAGCCCAATGCACAACTTCGGGAAGTAAGTGCACTAGTAAATGTGCACGGTGTCCAGGAGTTCCAGTCTCTCGTGATGGCTACAGGTCTCAGCTCTGCTGAGATCTCATATCGGCCTCGGAGATGTCTGGAAGTCAGTGTCCTGTGTCGCAGATTCTTTGGGATTCGGCGGGATTCTCGAAAATGCAGACCGGCAAGATGCTTCTTTGGTGCCTGTTTAAACAGGGGAGTCAGTCCTCGACCCCAAGGGAGATCCTTCCGTCTTGTAGTCGAAAGAGAATGTTGAAGTTCCAGGATATATGTTGCAGAGTTTCGTCCAGGGTAATCTGAAGTCCTAGGGACTGGGTTCCTTTACTTATACTAAGTTTAGGGGATGGACTAACTCTAAGGTCCCACCTATGGGAGGACCTGGGGAGGGGGTGGTTACACCCCTTCCCCTTTGTCCAGTTATGAAATGAATGAAATGAAATGATATTTGTAATGCGCAACTATGCCCAATGGGCGTCAAGGCGCCTAACGCAAACAACTAGCTGACGGCAGTCAGAGACAGGAGCTTACTGATATGCTTTAGTGAAAAACCAAGTTTTCAACGCTTTCCTGAAGAGATCAAGTGAAGGCAGTAGTTTGATCTCCAGGGGAAGTGTATTCCAGATCTGGGGTGCCAGGATGGAGAAGGCCTTACTCCCCCATCTAGCCTTCTTAGCTCGCGGAATAACCAGTTGGTTTAGCTCTAGCGAGCGTAAACATCTGCTCGGAACATACCTAGTGAGCAGAGATCCAAGGGCATCAGCTGGACCTGCCATCAAAGCACTATATGTGAGGCAGAGAAGTTTGAACAGGACTCTGGAAGGAACAGGGAGCCAGTGTAGATTCTTCCTAGCCAAGGTCAGAGGACAGCCAAGGCAGGGCCAGAACAAAACGTGCCGCCGCATTTTGTACAACCTGCAGGCGCTGCAGAAGGCCCTTGTTGGCCCCGGCGTAAAGTGAATTACAATAGTCGAGCCTTGAGCCAACAAGAGCGATCACAACCTGCTTCCGTGCCTGAGGGGAAAGATAGTGGACGATTCTTTTCAAAGTCCTAATGACACCCCAGCAGGTGGCCACCGTCCTATTGACCTGGAGTTCCATGGAGAGCTGTGTGTCAAAGATGACGCCTAGGTTCCTAGCAGATTGTGTGGGAGTGGGGCAGATGCCTAAAGATGAAGGCCACCACTCACCCGACCACATGCCCTGGTCTTTGCCAAAGACCAGGACCTCTGTCTTGTCACCATTCAGCTTTAGTGAGTTGAGAATCATCCACTCTGCAACAAGTTGCATGCAGGATCTAAAGCTTGACGCTGTGACATTAACAGAGTGGGTCAGGGACACCATAATCTGCGTGTCGTCGGCATACGACACTACCTCCATCCCCTGAGATCTTACTAGTCTTGCAAGGGGGGCCACGTAGATATTGAACAGGGTCGGACTCAATGCCGACCCTTGTGGCACCCCGCATTGCAGAGACTTGACAGGGGAGAGGTACTCTCCTAGCATTACACGCTGCTCTCGTTGGTCAAGAAAGGAGACGCGCCAGAGCTGGGGCTGAGTGCCCAGCAACTGGTTTGAACTGGGGTATGCACAGGGACACCTTGTGTGCCCCAGGCACTGTCTGAAAAGCATTCACTGAATGCACCCACCTGCCCCAATTCACTAAAGCCTGTCTGGGGAGATGTTGGGCAGGAAACCTATTGTGCAGGCCTCCCCTGCTGGAGTTTCGCCCAGCAGCAGGAGGTCAGACTCGTGTCTGTGGTTGCAGTATCCATTTTGTGATGCTGGGGCTCTGTTAAACTTCTACCGGTCAGGTAAGTGTGTACATGTCTTCTCCCTCTATAATGGTGGAATTCTACCCCCGCCGCCAGACCTGGCAGTGGGGTAGGATTCCAAAGTATTTGACACCAAACATGACATGTTTTGATGCAGCCATTCCAAAGTTAGCATTTACAGCGAGATTATAATGCACTTAAAAGTATATGGTATGGCTGAATCACAGAACAGCTATAAGGAAGGGATTTCGAAAGCTGCAGAGGGGCTCAGCTCATGCTTGGGCACCCTCTCACACAAAACTAAGCACTCTGCCTTCAGAATTGTCAAGGCCTGCCACAGGAGTGACTTATAGGTTTATATGCATCTGTAGATATAGGTATACTATATCTTAGTAAGGGGTGCAAGCACCACCTTACCCAGGCTGCAGTAGCAGACCTGTGGTGCCATTTTGGAAGGCTTCCCAGGGGTGGCATAATACATGTTTCAGCCCCTGGTAGGCCTCTGGGGTACCTATGCCGTTGGTTCCATATACTAAGGACTCACAAGGGTAACCCAGTAACCAATCTGGAGTGTACCTAATGTGCATGCAATCAATTTAGAGAGGAAGCAGCTAGGCTGGGGTCCTGGTTAGCAGAGCCCCAGCCAGACTAAAGTCGATAAATCAGTGAAACACAGCAAAAAGTGGGGGTAACCATAGTAAGCAGATCCTACTCTCCTACAGTACGGCTCCTTAAAATCATATAGGAAACACTCAGTTTGTGTTATAGACATCGGAAGCTGGAACCTCTTCGCAGCTCTCTCCATTAAATTATGGAATCCGCCGATGTCCTCCAGCGGAGCATCAACAGTTACTGGTGAGGGAGATGCCAGTGATGGAATAAGGCAATCATCCCCCTCCTCCTGGTCATCATAGTCAGTGGTGAGGAACCTGGTGGTGTACTGTTTGAGGAGTTGTAGGTATAGGGTCTTGCAGTGACTCCCTGCTTCTAACAGGAGTAGTAGGGATGGAGCGTGGATGTGAGTCAGGGATTCCTGAGAAGCCGGCTTTGGCGTAAATCTCTTTTTATAGTCTGCTAGCATAAACTGCAGATCCATCATCATGGACAATGGCATGCCAACCATCTCTTCCTGGTAGCCCTGGCGATAGTGTTGTTGTGGAGGATATTGATACACTACGTATCCCTCCTTATAGTCATCTTCTTGACATTTAAAATGTAGCTGCAAGGGGCTACTGGTGTATCCAAAGGATATATCATCCTCCTCTTCCTCTGAATCCTGCTCCTCTAGTAGGTGTGATGGCACCAGAGGAGTCATTTTGCTTGGGGAGGTGATCTCTGGTGTTAGCCTCCTCTCCCTGACATTTTCCAGCTTTTCTGGTGTTTTTTTCCTTGTCGACGAGCCCGTAGATGAGATCGCCGTCGACACCTTCATTGATGCCATCGTCGATACCAAGCGTAGTGATGTATCCGTCGTCGATGACATAGTCACCATCGTCGATGTCCTCGTCGACGGAGAGGCAACTGCCATAGGCAATGATGGTTTCTTTGATACTAGCTTCACCTCAATCTTCGTCGTCGACGATGAGGACTTCTTCGTCGACGATGCAAGGTTTTTGGATTATACCTCAGGAGGCATACAAGACTGCTTCCTGAAGGGTTACTTTTGTGATTTTGACGGCTCAGACCTGTCTTTTTTTATGATTTTTCTCCTGAAGCATGTCCTTTACTCTCCTTTTGCTCAGACTTAGGAGATTTTGAAGGACTGCACCCAGAAGACCCTTGAGTGGTCTTTTTGAGGGCCTTCTCAGGACGTTCCTCTGAGGAATGAGTATGAGGAAATTTCCTTCTCTTTTGAGATCTCCTAGATGTTGAGGAGGAAGCCTCATCACTATCACTGGAAATAACCTCCTTTCTGGCATTTAGCTTCTGAAGCCATATCAAAAGGCGCCCTTCACCATCCCTCAGGGTCTTACTTGAAAAAGTGCGACATACCTTACAGTCTTTAGCCTGGTGATCCGGGTATAGACAGTGAATACAATCAGCATGAGGGTCATCAGTATGGAACCTCTTCTTGGAACAAGTGGCACAGGCTCTAAATAAACCTTTCTTCTCCTTTCCAGACATTCTCTGAAGAATAAAGTTGAAGATAGCCAAGAGTAGCAAAAAAAATTCTGATGACATTTTAAGAACAAAGTTCTCAAAAGAGGTTGAAAATGTAGAATTTGACCAGAGCTCAAAGGAGGTAGTAGAAAATCTGAGAGGCAAAATGTTCTCTCAGGATTGTTCTAGAGGGGTTCTGGTTGGTTTAGGGACAAGTTTTGTCTCTTTTACATAACGAAGGGTATGGGTTGGGAAATGGACCTAGGCCTCTTTTCAGTTTGCTATTCAACTAAGCATTGCTTTTTTATATACCGGAGATTCCCGTCTCGGCGGCGGGGAATAATTCAGGCATGTGAATCTATGAAGCTCCAAAAATGGAGAAAGTAATACATACCATCTACTTTGGGCTTTTTAAGGAAGTCCAACAACCATGCCTTTCTTTGTCTTGTTAAATCTTTCAACAATGCCATCACACTGTGGGAGGTAGGGGGTAGTGAACCGGTAGAAAACTCCACACTCTTTCCACATGTTTTTCAGGTAGTCAGACATGAAGTTTGTACGTCTGACCCCACCTCTTTAGGGAAGTCCACCCTCATAATGGTACCAATGAGAGCCATAGCCACTGCAGGGACAGTGGTAGTCCTAAGGGGAATAGACTCAGGATACCTGGTGACATGATCCACTACCACCAGAATATATCTGTTCCCTGATGCAGTAGGAGGGTTAAGAGGAGTAACACAGTCGATCCCTACCCTTTCCAAGGGAACCCCAACCATGGAAGTGGGATTAAGAGGACCTTTGGGTGCCCTCTAATCCTGCCACTGGCTTGCAAGCTGGGACAGGAGTTACAAAACTCCTTCACCTTCTGATGCCACACTGCACAGTAAACGTGGATGACTAGACTACTCCATACCTTGGTCTGGCCAAGGTGTCCAGCTAGCGGGATGTCATGAGCCAAAGTTAGGAGGAATTCCCTAAAGGCATGAGGCACTACCACATTTCTAGTTGCATCAGGTCTGAGGACCCTGGCCTCAGTGTAAAGACTTCCCTCTGCCCAATAGCTCCTGTGTGAACCACTGACATCACCCCCTTCCTGTGCAGCAGCTTACTGTTGCAGGCTTTCAGACATGTTCCCTGCCCCTGGCACAACGTTTCCCTAGAGGGCCCAATGAGCCCAAAAGCTCAACCTGGTAGGGCTCCAGCTCCAGAGGCTCAGTTCCCTCTGGGGCCGACTCTTCTTCCTCCTAGGGAGAAATGTCTGGTACCCGATAGGAAGCTGGATCCCCAGTCTTCCTGCCTTTTCTCTTGGAGGGCTGGGCAATTACTCAAGACTCTTGCACCTCTTTTTCACCCTGTGCTCTACACATACACACCAAGTATGGGATTGCAAACATTTCTGCATGGATTTTCAATTCTGCCTCAGTCCAGGCTCAGAACTCTAAGTAAACAATCAACTGGTATGGACGAAGAGACTGCAACCTCCTTCTTTCCAGCAACTCGAACCGCAGTCAAAGGACACCATCGCAATGAGGTTGGTTTTTGTCACATTGTCAGCACTGGTGACTGGCTAAGTCCTTCCAGGCAGATTCTGTTCTAAGGACACTAGCTGCTCAGTCACCATGGTGATGCTGGCACCAGTGTCTCTCAAGGCTTTCAACCTAACCCCATTAATAACAGGATGCTTTCTGTAATTTTGCATGTTAGTGGGCCAGACAGGTAACATGTCTAAGTCCACATACCCTACTAGAGTCGCCTCAGTATGCTTCTTGGCATGGCCTGCGCTCTGCTGAGATCCCTAATGGAGATTGGCAACTGCCTTTACTACAGGTGGACTAAAAGCATTTTTCTTCTTTGGCAGCTAGAGTTTCCAGTTCGGTTGCTCAGTGACCTACAGTCATGACACCAAGTTTTCTTGGGATCCCAGCTCTTCCACTGGCACCCACCCGTTGGCTGTTAAGAGTTTTGGGCCCAAGTAGTAGGCTGGCTTAGTATATGGTGCACACTTCTGTTAGTGGTGCACCTTTAACTAATCCAAACAACTCCTATGGTGAGTTTAGTTGTCTTTGATAACCCTAGAAAGCTCTCAAAGTAGTAACTGTGGAGAGCAGCCTTCAGGCTTATCTCGGCTTATCTTCAAGAAGGGTTAAGGAGCTCGTTTTAACAGTTTAACCTTAGGATATAAGTTATATTAAAGGAAACCACACAGTGTTTATATAAAAATATTTTTATTTATTTTACAACACTCGCTAACATATTGGTATATCTCCTACATGGAGATATCAAAACACATACACAATAATACTTCAAATGCAATAAGGTAAGTAGAACAAAATACAGTGGTCTCCAGGAGGAAACCAATACATATACTAAAAAAATGGAATGCGAACTGCGATCGAAGTTGGGACTTGTACCAGGAGACTCAGAGGAGCTGGGTGACATTAGCAACCGCCCATGATAAGTACCCAGGAACCCCATGGAGGCTGTGTGCAGAGTGAAAACACAGCTGTGACACCAATTGAAGTCTACGGAGGAGTCGCGGTTGGAGTTTTGGAGAAGGACCCTTCACAGTGGATCCTGAAGAAACCCTGTGGAAGATAGAAGGTTGGAGAGTGACCTCACCCATGGCTACCCCAGGAACCAGGATACCTACACTGGGGAAGCTGGGTGCATGGGAAGCTGGGTGCATAGGTGCGAAGTGACATCAGAAACAGCAGTAAACCACAATGGAGGACTTCAGGAAAGATGCCGCTGGAGAAGACTAAGAGTCCGGTGGAATTGAAGGGCGGATTCTTGAATGAAGAACCTGTAATCAGAGGGGACAGTGTCTATGCCACTCTGAGGTGACCAGGAGGCACAGAAGAGCAATGCCCACCGATGACAGACAGTTTAGAAGAGTTGACGGTGACCCGTCACTGCAGCTGTGAGGACCAGGTGATGCTGAGGAACACCAGGAGCAGTGCATGAGCTGTCCCATGTCGGAAGTCGAGAACCAGGGGGTCGGTGTCCAGCAGGAGCACCATCAAGCCTTGTCAACTGTAAATGGTGAGGAAAGCAAAAGGAGAACTGTGCAGTGCAGAGCCAACAAGCCTTGGCAATAGCAAGTCGACGCAGTGCACAGAGGTTTGGTCACAGCACGTCCGAGGAGGGATACTGACCTCAAAGTTGCAGAGAGGACAATTCAGGCCTCGAGGGAGTTGCAAAACAACCACCTGTGTTACGCCTTTCGAAGTCCGTGGGACATCAGGAACAGCAGACCAATGAGCTTTGTTTGAGGTGCCTGCAGATGAAAGGGAGTGACTGATTCATTCCAAGGGAGATTACTTCAGGTGTCCATGATGCCCACAGGTTTGGTGAAGATCCTGGAAGAAGCACAGACGACGAAGACTTGCAGAACAGTGAGACCAGAAGAGGCAGGACTATTCCTTGAGGCAATCTCGCTTCCAGGCGAAGTCCAGGTGTCCAGACAGTCTAAGAGTGACATGGGTCAGGCTGGAGTCTTGTCTTATGACGAATCTGAAGAGCCACCCACAGGTTAGCCCTTAAGTACGCTAGGGGAAGGGTTGGAACAATTCAGGGGTCCCTCCCAGAGGAGGGGCTAGACAGAGGGCTATGTACAGTTTTGCGCCAGAATGGGAGCCAAGGGCTTCCAGAACTCGTTCCAACTGGAGTATGCAAGGAGGGCACTAAATGTGCCCTTCAAAGCAGTCTGGTGGCACTGGCAAGCACCCCTACCCTAGCCCAATACACTAAGTCCCGTCTGGGAGGTGCTCACACCTCCCTGCGACAGGAAACCTACTGTTCTAACTTCCCCTGCTCAAGCTTGGCTCAACAGCAGGAGGGCAGAACTGTGACTGGGGTTGGCAACAGAACTAGCTTGCTGTCAGACCCTGAAAGGCTGTAACTGGGGGTACAGGGGTTCACCAAGGGAGCTCCCCCCCCACAGTACATGAGATCATGCTTCCAACACTGGAATCCGTGGGGTGCAATTCCAACATTTTTTATACAAAATATAACCAGGCTCAGAGCAGTCACTATATAGTTCGACATCTCGTAATGACAGATGTCCACTATATGTATTAAAATGACTGACCGCACTTACAAAGCCTGGAGAATCTACTATGGGGTTTGTAGGGGTATACTGCTCCGGCAGGGGAACCCTCACACTCATAACCAAGCACCCAGCTTTCAGGCCTAAAAGGCCTGTGAGGGGTGCTAGCACCAACTCCCACAGGCTGTAGTGGCAGGCCTGTAGTCACACTGAGTGGTTTCATGGGTGGCACGATACATGCTACAGCCCATGGGAGACCCCTGGTGTACCTATGCCCTGGGTACCTTAGTACAATATACTAGTGACTTAAAAGGGTACGCCAGTAGCCAATTGGGAAGGTACCAAAGTACTTACTATTGTCAAATTTTGGGAGGAAGAACTGTGAGTGGGGTTCTCATTAGTCAGACTAGTAAACAAAAATATACTGACACCAGCAAAAAGTGGGGCTAACCATGAAAGCAGATCCTACTTTCCTAAAGTGCAGGTCTAGGATAGAATGAAGGCCTCCATCCTTCTTGGCCACCAGAAAGTAGCGGGAATAGCAACCATGACCTACTACTGTCGTCAGTACCCACTCTATGGCTCCCTTGACCCAGAGAGTCATCCTTCATGGTAGAGAATCGATCGGTAGTCCTCCATCATCCTGTCGCGAATAGGTGGCATGGAGTGAGGGGTAGATTAGAAGGGGAGAGTGTAGCCCCTTCAAACAACCTGAAAAACCCACCAGTGTGATATGATAGACCGCCAGTGGGGCAGGAGATGGTAAGAGGGCAAACTATCAGAGTTTGGAGATTGCGGTTGACAGGGGAGTGGTGGACTGGCTCAACCTCTGGTTGCCCGACCCACTGTGACTGCGGTTTCCTCGTCCTCTACCACACAGGGGCTGGGACGTTTGAGCACCGTTGGGGCTGGCAGGGAATAGAGGCAGTTAGAAGCCCCTTCCGTGGCCCTGAAAGGCAGATTGGGGATGACGAGGGACCATGAAAAGGCCCAAGGAACTGACCATAGCCCTGCCATCCTGAATTCACCTTGTTTACGGAGAGATGAGAGCCATCAAAGGGCATGTCCATAAGAGATGCTTGGTCATCCCCTGAAAGACCAGTCATCCTAAACCAGGCGTGGCACATTAGACGAAACTGCTATGCCCAGTGAGTTGGTGGTGTCCAGTGCACATCGAATTGTGAACCGCCTGGGAGAATACGGCACCGGCCTACTCAGGAAAAGTTGGCAGCACCTGTGCAACCGTATTCTACACAGAATGGGAATAGAGGCCCAAAAGGCATGCAATATTTACGGACCCCAGTGCCAGGCTGGTGTAATAAATCATCTTCTTGCCTAAGTTGTCTAGCCTCTTGGATTCCTGATCCAGTGGCGAGTTTGGTAATGCACCAGGATTTACATGGTAAATGGAGGTTTTGACCACCAAGCTCTCCGGGCAAGGGTGTTGTAAGAGAGTGCCACTTTTTGCATGGTTACTCCCCCCCCACCCCCACTTTGTGCCTGATATCTGATGCAACCTGACTTGATGTACCCTGGGTCCCTGCCAACCAGGTTCCCAGGGCCTGTGTTGTTTCCCAAGACTGTACCTTTGTACCCACAACTGGAACATCCCTGGCCACAGGTAAGTCCATTGTAAAAGGTACACTAAGTACCGAGGGGCACTGTGACCATGGAAGGCCTCTAAGGGCTGAGGCACCTATTGTGCCACCCTTAGAGGCCCGGAACCTTAACACCCACACACTGCCATTTCATCTGCGTTTTTTGGTTCAGAGAAAAGTGAAGAGTCGATATGGCACATGTGCCTGTGTGCCATGCTTGCAACGCACTTCCTGCGGCCTAGGTGAGTCACTCCTCTAGCACAGTGCACAGGCCCTCAGGTGAGGATACAGTGACATGAGCCCTGTATCCCTACAGTATCCAAGTGTAGTAAAGCCATAAAGAGTATATGGTGTGGGAGTTGGTCTTACGAACTCCACAGCTCGATAATGGCTTCACTAAAAACTGGGAGGTTTGGTAGCAACTATCTCAGCACATTAAACACACACTAATGCCAGTGTTGGATTTAATGTAAAAAGCACTCAGAGGGCATTATAGATGCCCCCTGAAAACTGACCAGTCCTGGTATAGTTACTGGATGGCTGCCTGCCATTTGTCATCACTAGACAGGCTTCTGGACCCCTGGGAAGAGAGCAGCAGCTCTCTGTGTTCCGGAACCAAGTCCATCCTGGGCAGAGGTGTCATGCCTCCTCCCCAGGATGGGTTGGATTCACAAAGGGGAAGCTACACAGGCATGCCACCTTTGTGAGCTGCCCCTGCCTTTTGATGCCCCCAGAAACTGGCACCCACTGGTTCTGCCCCCACTTTGGGCAGGAGAATCGGCAGGAAAAGCAAGCTCTGCCAATCCCACCTCTCAGGTGGGGGAGGCAAGGTGAAGCACACATTTCAGTGTCCCTCCATCTTGGAGATGAGGTTACTCAGCCAATTAAGGTAAGGCTCTTGCCCCCTCCCACAGGAGGGTGGCATAATAGGGGGGTGTACCCTCCCTAAGGAAGGGACCCATTGGTCCCAACCTGCACACCCCTTTAACGCCCCCAAATGTAGTATTTAGGGGCAACCCTGAACCTTGCCTCCTCAGATTCGAGCAAGAAATAAGAAGGACCGAAGAGCTGTGCTGACCCAGGAAGAAGAGGGCACCTACTGCTTTGGCCCTAGCCCTATTGGCCTGCCCCGACTTACGACCAGCCTACACAAAGAAACCAGATTTGCCAGCAGCCACCAGACCCCCAGAACCCGTAGGATCTGCCCTGCACTCACTTCACGGACTCTGTCTCCCGTGAGCACCGGATTTGCTCAGAAAGACTCTAAGACTGGAAACCAGATTCAGGCGACTCCGTGATTCTACACCACTCTGCACCAGACACCCACTGCCCGAGTGTGAGTGGCCCAACACCAACAGGAGGTCTCTCCAGTAATCCTGACCTGGGATCTGCTGATCCCCGACCTCCCTCAAGCTTCAAGGCGACGCTTGCAGCCTGCACCTGAAGGTTCCTCCCAACTGTGAATGGAGCTGGTAAGAAATCCCGATGCCAGAAGACACCCCTGTATGCAACCCGCCACGGCCTTGGGTGGCCCAACCAAATCTGTCCAGACATCCCCCAAGATACCACCTTACCTCTCCAGCCCGCGGTAGCCTTCAGGAAGTCTCCCTGCCTGAGTCTCCAGCAACTTTGCCTAACCAAAGGTGTCCATTGAAAAAACAGGGTCCCCAACATCTTTTTTAGCGGTGCCGCTGGTGGTGCAACTCCTGTGCTGATTGTTGGCCCCTGCACTGCTGACCTTAACCCTAGGAGCTTGACTACCAAACCAGATTGGCCTGCTCTTAAGCAACCTCTAACCGTAGGCCCCCTGAGCCCCATTGGCTAACAATGGGCCCCTGCTCTCTGCACCCGGCCGCCCCGGTGCCGCTGGTGGAGCACCTTGAGTGCCAATCTAGACCCTGGGGAACCTTAGGCCTAACCCCCAAAACTCCCACTCATAAGTACTGTACTCACCTGAGAAACCGCTAGCAGTTTCCCTCCCATAGGAACCCATGTTATGAGATTTTGGGCCTAAAATGGTCTAAGTGTTGAATTGAGGTTTGTATGGAGAAAAGATAACTAAACTGCAAAGTCTAAAACGTTTTACTTGCTGTGTATTGTAAGATCCCTAGGAGTGGTATCTAAGCATACCACCCCTGTCATGGGGATGGGCCTTGCATTTACACTGTGTTAAGTTAGCATGAGCTTATTAGAAGTTTAAACACCATTTTTCCTTTCTGCTGCCTTTGCACACAGCACACATTATTATAAATGTTTAGAGTCTAGCAGAGTGTTTTGCTTCACACGAGAATAATATGTTTTTCTATAGTAGCAGCCTTGCTTGGTAAGCTTTGTCTGAACAGTGAGTGCCAAGGCCTTCAAAGTTATTTTAACACAGTGGTTGTTGTTCGGACTGATCAGCGCACGCTCTAGACAGAACATATATGCAGCTGTGGCCACCTCTGATTTTGGCGCGTTTAATAATTCACTGCGCAGGCATGCACACACACTTGGAGAACATTCGCATGCAGAGAGCTGGTTCAGAAAATTATGTGATCCATTTCTGATAGGACCAGAGGTATGGGGCCACCCTTGTAATCCCAAGAGACCTTCTGTAAATATAAAATAACCTACTAGCAAGGGAGGGTGAGATCTAGGTGTAATCTAGCCTTTCTCCATTTAGCATTTTAACATGCTTTCTCCCTTTGTATTTTATGGAATAGTAATTATGCTGATAATCTTGTTGCTCATAATATGTCTGCTTGTATTAGCTAAGATACTGCGTCTGAGATAACGGCATTAGAAATAAAAAATTCAAACTTGTCTTTTTACTCCCAGTTTTGGACTGTTATGAGAGTATAACGAAAGAGTGTTCATGTGTTCCACATTGCTTGAGGTATCCTAAGTTCCATGTTCTGGGTTGTCTAATCATTGGGGGTATGGAAGAACCAATGAGACACTGATTGCTAGTCTGGTAGGGGATTTTGGCTACTAAGGTTAGTTTTGCTACACCCTAATTCACTGAGGTTTCAAGTCTCTATGCACAGTTCTGTGTATAAGCAGAATCCATGCGACAAGGCGCCCAACGATGGTGGTCTTATTACATGACGCTTGATTAGTACTCCTTTCAGTCCTTAACCCCTTCACTATTGTTTCCGGATAATAGTAGTGTCGGACAAACCTAGCTATAGTTACATAGGTCTTTTCAAGCTTGAATCTTTTCTAACGGTTTCCTTTTGAATTACTACCCAGTTTTGCTACTTCGTTTTACATTGTACCTTTTTCTTCTCTGTGTCACTATGCCTAACATTGATATACCGCACCATAGTCGCCTTACGGTTCGCAATCATTTGCAAGCATATAATGTTGGTTTGGAGGGCATGGCAGTGCTTTTGGTAGTAAGTGCTGAGGTTGCTTACCCGTTTGAGATATTTTACTCTTGGGTGACGTTTCCTGCAGTGGATGCAGCTACGCAGGTTTTTCACACTTACACTCCCTCAGCCGTGCCCGCGGAATATGTTCCCTATAGGACACAGGAGACTCCGATTTCTGCATGGCAGCACCGAGTTTGGTTTGATGGCGCCCTTCCAGACACTGTAACAGCGGCTAGATTGGGTCTTTTGTCCATTCCAGGCACTTCATGGCCAGTTTTGGCAGGATTCACCCCGCATCCTCGTTCGGGGCAAGTTGCCGTTGCTGAATTACGGATCCTGTATAACTCTTCTATTAGTGTTAGTGTGGCCCTAGTTCAATATACTACCCGCAATTTCCAGGGCGAGGCCCCTGGTGTTGTGGCCGGACCGAGCTGGACCGAGCGGAATGAAGCTTAGTCCCGTGATGGTCAAGGCAGTGATGGGCAAGCGTCCTCAAGATAAGGATGATATGCCCTCTTGGCTTGCCGAGAAGTTTGACCAGCTGGAATCAGAGTTTCCTAATTCTACTCCCGTTGAAAAACACAGGATTCTTACAATTAGTTTACCCAAAGACTTGGTACCAGAAGCCGGTGACTGTGAGTCATGGGGGAGAATTTTTGCGGCAGTGTACACGAGGTGCTTCGGCACTCCATGGCTGTCCATCCAGCGGTCATTAAGCGTGTTCAGGACGAACACTGACCTGAGGCAGCGGTTGAATTGGGAATGAGACTCGTTGGCACATTTGATGTAGTAGCTGATCTCGTCCTTTCTAATGTAAAGGGAGATATGGTGAACTTTCAGGCGGCTAATGCCTGACGCGATGTCCCCGATGCCGACAAACCCCAACAGTTACCGAGAATTATTACGGCTGTGCATAAAACCATTTGTCGAAATAGTTTAGGTGTCAAGCCCTTTACTGCTAAAGATAAAAAGCAAACCCAGGGTGCGAAGTCTGAAACCGACGTTCAGCCCACAGCTCCAAAGAAAAATTGGAACAGAAATAAAAAAACAGGGGAAACAACAACAGAAATTGGAGTCCCGTCCCCCGTCACCAGTGCCTGTGTCTACTGAGCGTGTATATGATTTGCGCGACCGCACTACGATTAAGTCGCCTGATAGTTTTCAGGTTCCTGATTAACCCTCTCCTCGTTCTTTACAGGACACATCGGTCTCATCGTCCAGTGGAGGAAGCGGAGGAAGAGGTATGGGTGGCCCGCAGAGTCGTGACCAGCCCCGCCCCAAAGACAGAAAAGGCAAGCAGGACGATTCTTCACCGAAGAGACCCCAGTTTCAGAAAAAGAAAGTTGCCTCTTTGACAGCGAGATATGCCACAGATAGTGAGAACGCAGATTCGGAATCAGACATGGGCGCTGACGTTGTTGGACAGCGCGGCGGAGATTACCATAGTGCGAGAGGCCCTGCGTCCACTACTGAAGGTGACAGCGACTGACCAATATGTTGTTGTGGAAACAGCTGATACCAGAGTAGCTACCCCTGATAGGCTTTATGAAATTGTCCTTTTAATTAAAGGTGACATACAACGTACCATAAAAGGGGTATTTTGGGAAAATCTTACAACTACCTATGACATTTTGTTAGCGGAGGCTGACTGGCCCCCGCCTTTTGTTCTCGCAGCTCTGAGAGGGGAGGAGGTGATCCTCCCTAGTTTCGCGCACACAGTGTCCAAGGAGCATGCGCTGAATTTTGCAGAAGAGTGGGCTAAAGCCCTTGCACCAGCTCTGTACCGTACACACTGTGGTTGGGATAAATTTTCCCCGCACCACGAGATTCCGTTACGGTCTATGCAACAGCCTCAACCTCAATATCCCACCGATGTGAAGCTAAGGCTTCCGTTTAAGAAATCCTTGAACAATTGGAATATCAAGGTGTAATTGAAACTTGTGTGTCACCGATGAATAACCCACTTTTTACTGTGACCAAGCCTGACGGTTCGTACTGTTCGGTATTGGATTACAGGCATTTGAACTCGCATTGCCGTACCTATGCAGTACAGAATACCCACGGCTCTGCTCTAGTGGATAGTCTTGTGCGAAAACGGTTTAAGACCACACTTGACATATCCAACGTTTTTTTCCCCCACAATTTGGATGGTCTAATTTCCCAATGGACCAGTTTTACCCGTGGCGGCAAACAACGCCAATTTAAACGCCTGGCCATGGGCTATAAAATAGTCCGGGTGTGTTTGCTGCCCTCATTGTCTCTCTCTTAGAGAGAGTTGACCCAGATGCGTGTTCGTATGTGGATGACATCTATCTGACAGACGACAAAATTTGGGTGCGTCTGTGTCGCGTATACCGCATAATTTGTAACTTTGCAGACTTCGGTTACAAATTTAACTTTGCAAAGTCTCACATTGCAGAGTACACAGTGTTGTTCCTGGGCTACAAGCTCAACAATGAAGGTCGAGGATTGGCTCCTCACTACTTGGAGAAATGCGCACAGTGCGCGCTCCCACAACACTGAAAAGACTCCAGTCCTTGCTGGGATTTTTGAATTTCGGGCGTACTTACATTCCCGAATATGCCCAGCGTATCAAGCCTTTGTATGCTTTGATGCAACCTACTTTCACCAAATCGTGCTGGCTGCCTGAGCATTCAGCCATTTTGCAATCTTTGCAAGCTGATCTTCTAGAATCTAAATTCCTACTGACCCGTGATAACCACAAAACCTGGTGATAAGAATCATCCCTGGAGCGGTGGGTTTCACTTACCATACTTTTAACGAAGGAGACACAGTACCTATTGCTTACAGGTCACACTTGTAGACTTCGGCTGAAATGCGGTTTTCCATTGTGGAAAACGTTTTGACAGCAGTGCAAATGGCGATTCTAAAGGAACGTGCACTGTCGCAGGGAAAACACATGCTGGTTGTTACCCCGTATCCTGCACTAGAGGCAGTGACGAAGGCCAGTGTCCCAAATTCTAAAGCTTTCCACCCACGGTGGATACAACGAGCAGCATCTTTGAAGTCTCCGGATGTCACCTTTATTTTTGATTCCTCCTTACAGTCACAAGATTATTTGCAGTACGAATTTGTTCATACTGCACCATTGACTATGCGACCTTTGGAGGATTTCCATTGAATCATTTACACTGATGGTTCAGTGCAAGTTGTGCATGGGTCTAAGCACGCATACGTCTCAGCTTGCGCCATTGTGGTAGGTACCATGGTGAATGATGAATTCAAGTCCAAACTCGTGCATACGCAGACTTTAGGGGACTGTACCGTACAATTGGCAGAGCTCCATGCTCTGATGCTTGCATTGGAGTAAGGGTGGGCGTAAAATCCGTTTCGCGGGCGAATTTGTGGATTTTCCGCAATTTCGCGATCCGCGAATCTCGCGAAATCGCGGTAAAATCCGCAAATCAGCGGGGACGAATTTTCAGCCAAGCAAGGGTTACAGCAGCAGGTGCAAAAGTTGAACCTAATTTCTTTGTAACCTTCTACAAAAGGGTTACAAAGAAATTAACTTCCACATGGGCACCTGCTGCTAAGTGCTTCCTGGCGCCTCGTTGCCTACTTGCAACTATTCTCTGACCCTGCTCTGACCCTTGAAGCAGGGTCAGAGAAAAGTTACAAGCAGGCAACAAGGCACCTGTCCCAGGAATTAAACCTCATCAGGAAGCACTTACAGATATAAAAAAAACAGGAAGAAGGGAGAGGATGGCAAATACACCCATTTTGAGTTGTCAGGAGGGGTTAAACTAAAAGAGACCTTTACAGCACAATTTTCATATGCATTTTGCTAAAAATAAAAAGCTGTATGTTCTGTAGGGGCAACTCAGGAATCTGGCCCTTCAGAGATCCGCCCTCTCTTTCTTTCTCTCGTTCTCTCTCTCCCTCTCTTTCTCTCTCTCTCTTTCTCTCTATCTTTCTCTCTCTTCCTCTCCTTTCTTGCTCTATTTATCTCTTTCTCTTTCAAGTTCTTCCTCTTTCTCTGCTTATCTCTTTCTTTCTCTGTTGTTCTCTCTCTCTTTCTCTCTATCTCCCTCTCTTTCTTTCTCTCTCTCTCTCACATCCTCTCTTTCTCGCTCTCTTTCTCTCTTTCCCTCTCACTCTCCCTCTTTCTCTCTCTCATCCTCTCTCTTTCTCTCTCCCTCTCTGTGTGTCTTTCTCTTTCTCTCTTTCCATGTCTCTCTCTCTCTTTTACTTTCTTGCTCTTTCAGTCTCTTTCTTTCTTTCTCGTTCTCTCTTTCTCTCTCCCTCTCTCCTCTTCTCTCTCCCTCTCTTTCTCTCCCTTTCTCTCTCTCACATCCTCTCTTTCTCGCTCTTTCTTTCTCTCTCACTCTCCCTCCCTCTTTCTCTCTCTCTTTCTCTTTCTCTCTCTCATCCACTCTCTCTCTCCCTCTGTGTGTCTTTCTCTCTTTCTCTCTCTTTCCATGTCTCTCTCTCTTTCACTTTCTTGCTCTATTTGAACCAGTTGTTGTTAAATCGTTGCGCAGATTGATGCTGGGGTGGTGCTGAGTGGTGCTGTGGTGGTGCTGAGTGGTGCTGAGGTGATGCTGAGTGGTGCTGTGGTGATGCTGAGTGGTGCTGTGGTGGTGCTGAGTGATACTGGGATGGTGCTGAGTGATGCTGGGGTGGTGCTGAGTGGTGCTGTGGTGGTGCTGAGTGATGCTGTGGTGGTGCTGAGCAGTGCTGTGGTGGTGCTGAGCGGTGCTGTGGTGGTGCTGAGCGGTGCTGTGGTGGTGCTGAGTGGTGCTGTGGTGATGCTGAGTGATACTGGGATGGTGCTGAGTGATGCTGGGGTGGTGCTGAGTGATGCTGGGGTGGTGCTGAGTGGTGCTGAGTGGTGCCGAGTGGTGGTGCCGAGTGGTGGTGCCGAGTGGTGCTGTGGTGGTGCTGTGGTGGCGCTGAGTGGTGCTGTGGTGGCGCTGAGTGGTGCTGTGGTGGCGCTGAGTGGTGCTGTGGTGGCGCTGAGTGGTGCTGTGGTGGCGCTGAGTGATGCTGTGGTGGCGCTGAGTGATGCTGTGGTGGCGCTTTGTGATGCTGTGGTGGCGCTGAGTGGTGCTGTGGTGGTGCTGAGTGGTGCTGTGGTGGTGCCGAGTGGTGCTGTGGCGGTGCTGTGGCAGTGCTGAGTGGTGCTGTGGCGGTGCTGAGTGATGCTGTGGTGGTGCTGAGTGATGCTGTGGTGGTGCTGAGTGATGCTGTGGTGGTGCTGAGTGATGCTGTGGTGGTGCCGAGTGATGCTGTGGTGGTGCCGAGTGGTGCTGTGGTGGTGCGGAGTGTTAATGTGGTGGTGCTGAGTGATAATGTGGTGGAGCTGAGTGATGCTGGGGTAGCGCTGAGAGACTGCTTTTTGTGCCTTTCTGCCCTCTGCATCACCACATCATCAAACATAGGGCAGAAGGGCAGAAAAACAAGGGAAAAACGAGTCATACAGAGGGCAGAAGGGCACAAAAAAAGAGTCTAACAGAGGGCAGAAGGGTACAAAAACAAGGGAATAACAGAGGGCAGAAGGGCACAAAAAAAACGAGTCTAACAGGGGGCAGAATGAATCCCGCCCTGCATGTTTGTCCACGAAGATGCCACCTTTTTCTGCAATACCTCTACTCAACTGGAGTACTTTCTACTGTCTAATCAGTAAGTGCTCCCTTGTTGGCTAAATGTATAGGGGCAGATTTACAATAACTGGCGCATCCCCAGGGATGCGCCAGTTATTGTGTGCCGCAGCTCCGCCACCCATGGTGCGCCGCATTTACAATGCGGCGCACCATGTGGCAAAAACAGCACAGATGCGTCACGCATCTGTGCCGTAAAAGCAGCGCATTGCTGGAGCTGCGTCGCGCTTGCGACGCAGCTCCAGCAATGCTCTGGGGGTGCCCTATCTCCCCAATGCTGCATCAAGCCTTGCGCCTGCTTCAAGCAGGCGAAGGGTTTTGACGCAGCATTGGCCTAAAAGTGACTGAGTGAAATCTTGTAGTTTTCACTCAGCCACTTTTAGGAGGCTGAGTCGGAACGCCTCCTGATGGCGCAGGGCTTTACAACGTGACGCATCTCACAAAGAGATGCGTCACGTTGTTAGTACCCAGCACCATGGCGCATCTTTTGTGCTGCCGCTGCGTCACAAAAGATCTCGGTAGAGGGTGGCAGTGGTGAACCAGAGGGTGGCAGGGGTGAACCAGAGAGTGGCAGTGCTGAACCAGAGGGTGAGAGTGCTGAACCAGAGGGTGGCAGTGCTGAACCAGAGGGTGGCAGTGCTGAACCAGAGGGTGGCAGTGCTGAACCAGAGGGTGGCAGGGGTGAACCAGAGGGTGGCAGGGGTGAACCAGAGGGTGGCAGGGGTGAACCAGAGGGTGGCAGGGGTGAACCAGAGGGTGGCAGGGGTGAACCAGAGGGTGGCAGGGGTGAACCAGAGGGTGGCAGGGGTGAACCAGAGGGTGGCAGGGGTGAACCAGAGGGTGGCAGTGCTGAACCAGAGGGTGGCAGGGGTGAACCAGAGGGTGGCAGGGGTGAACCAGAGGGTGGCAGGAGTGAACCAGAGGGTGGCAGGGGTGAACCAGAGGGTGGCAGGAGTGAACCAGAGGGTGGCAGGAGTGAACCAGAGGGTGGCAGGGGGGAACCAGAGGGTGGCAGGGGTGAACCAGAGGGTGGCAGGGGTGAACCAGAGGGTGGCAGTGGGGAACCAGAGGGTGGCATGGGTGAACCAGAGTGTGGCAGTGGTGAACCAGAGTGTGGCAGTGGTGAACCAGAGTGTGGCAGTGGTGAACCAGAAATTGGCAGTGGTAAGCCAGAGGGTGGCAGTGCTGAACCAGAGGGCGACAGAGGTTAACCAGAGGGTGGAAGTGGTGAACCAGAGGTGCTGTGATGAACCAGAGGGTGGCAGTCGTGAACCAGAGGGTGGCTGTGATGAACCAGAGGGTGGCAGTGGTGAACCAGAGGGTGGCAGGGGTGAACCAGAGGGTGGCAGGGGTGAACCAGAGGGTGGCAGGGGTGAACCAGAGGGTGGCAGGGGTGAACCAGAGGGTGGCAGTGGTGAACCAGAGGGTGGCAGTGGTTAACCAGAGGGTGGCAGTGGTTAACCAGAGGGTGGCAGTGCTGAACCAGAGGGTGGCAGTGCTGAACCAGAGGGTGGCAGTGCTGAACCAGAGGGTGGCAGTGCTGAACCAGAGGGTGGCAGTGCTGAACCAGAGGGTGGCAGTGCTGAACCAGAGGGTGGCAGGGGTGAACCAGAGGGTGGCAGGGGTGAACCAGAAGGTGGCAGTGCTGAACCAGAGGGTGGCAGTGCTGAACCAGAGGGTGGCAGGGGTGAACCAGAGGGTGGCAGGGGTGAACCAGAGGGTGGCAGAGGTGAACCAGAGGGTGGCAGGGGTGAACCAGAGGGTGGCAGGAGTGAACCAGAGGGTGGCAGGGGTGAACCAGAGGGTGGCAGGGTGAACCAGAGGGTGGCAGGAGTGAACCAGAGGGTGGCAGGAGTGAACCAGAGGGTGGCAGGGGGAACCAGAGGGTGGCAGGGGTGAACCAGAGGGTGGCAGGGGTGAACCAGAGGGTGGCAGTGGGGAACCAGAGGGTGGCATGGGTGAACCAGAGTGTGGCAGTGGTGAACCAGAGTGTGGCAGTGGTGAACCAGAGTGTGGCAGTGGTGAACCAGAGTGTGGCAGTGGTGAACCAGAGTGTGGCAGTGGTGAACCAGAGTGTGGCAGTGGTGAACCAGAAATTGGCAGTGGTGAACCAGAAATTGGCAGTGGTAAGCCAGAGGGTGGCAGTGGTAAGCCAGAGGGTGGCAGTGCTGAACCAGAGGGCGACAGAGGTTAACCAGAGGGTGGAGGTGGTGAACCAGAGGTGCTGTGATGAACCAGAGGGTGGCAGTCGTGAACCAGAGGGTGGCTGTGATGAACCAGAGGGTGGCAGTGGTGAACCAGAGGGTGGCAGGGGTGAACCAGAGGGTGGCAGGGGTGAACCAGAGGGTGGCAGGGGTGAACCAGAGGGTGGCAGGGGTGAACCAGAGGGTGGCAGGGGTGAACCAGAGGGTGGCAGTGCTGAACCAGAGGGTGGCAGTGCTGAACCAGAGGGTGGCAGTGCTGAACCAGAGGGTGGCAGTGCTGAACCTTAGGGTGACAGTGGTTAACCAGAGGGTGGCAGTGGTGAACCAGAGGTGCTGTGATGAACCAGAGGGTGGCAGTGGTGAACCAGAGGGTGGCAGTGGTGAACCAGAGGGTGACAGTGTTGAACCAGAGAGTGGCAGTGCTGAACCAGAGGGTGGCAGTGCTGAACCAGAGGGTGGCAGTGGTGAACCAGAGGGTGGCAGGGGTGAACCAGAGGGTGGCAGGGGTGAACCAGAGGTTGGCAGGGGTGAACCAGAGGTTGGCAGGGGTGAACCAGAGGGTGGCAGGGGTGAACCAGAGGGTGGCAGTGATGAACCAGAAGGTGGCAGTGGTGAACCAGAGGGTGGCAGTGGTGAACCAGAGGGTGCTGTGCCCATACACGACTGCATGGGTAACTTCGCCATGCAAGCGGCCCGCGAACACGCAAAAAGCCCCGCGAACACGCAAAAAACCCAGCGAACATGCAAAAATCCCCGCGAACGCGCAAAAACCCCAAAAATCCGCAAATTCGCACGATTGCGAATTTGTTTTCGCGCGAATTCGCAGAACGCGAATTCGCAAATTTCGCCCATACCTACATTGGAGTACGCTGATCCTGGTGTGACGACTCTTATTGTGAGTGATTCTTACTACTGTGTCCAGTCTTACAATGAGAACCTGTTCTTTTGGATACAGAATGATTTTCGTGATTCCAAAGGTAGCACGATAAAACATAAAATTATCTGGGTTCGAGTGGCTGAGCTTAAAGAGCAGTTGCCACTCGTGTATGTAATTCACACTCTCTCAATTCTTTGGCCGATGAGGCCGCAAAGTCAGCAATATCGACATATTTGGTTGCAGCAGTTACACGTTCCAAAAGTAAGATTGATGATGACATCTTGGCGGCTGTAGCCGCGACTGAGAAGGGAAGTAAATATCCTAAGGGGTTCCCTTCAAAGTATTCATACCACTTAAGTCCTGATAAAGTTCCTTATGTGAAAATACCAGATGTTGGTGAACGATTGATTCCCAACGCGGACCGCAGATCCACACTGATTACAGCTGCCCATGAAGGTGTTGCGTCTGCGCATGCAGACGTTTCGGCTACTGTATCTCAGTTACAACGTTTCAGGTGGCGGGGACTGTACAGACGCGTGATTATGTCCTTCAATGTGACACTTGCCAGCTGATTAAACCTTCAACTGCTGCGCGTCCGCCCCAGACACAGTTGTACATTTCTAATAAACCACTTGGTTGTGTTTACTTAGATCACTGCGGTCCTTTTTCTTCAGATACTGCGTATAAGTACATCTTAGTAGCAGTTGATTCATGCACACGCTTTGTGTGGGTGTGGCCACACCGCAGCGCTGATTCGCGAACGGTCATAAGAGACTTGCGTGTCTTTGTAGGGATTTTTACCTGTGGCACCTTCCATTCGGATCAGGGTCCTGCTTTCGCCTCTAAGGCGTATAAGGATGCCATGACTTCGTTCAGGGTCCAAGTCAAGTTTTCGTCTCCATACAGACCTGAGGGTAATAGTGTTGTTGAACGAATGAACCGAGATTTAAAGCAGTCTTTGACAGCTAGGGTTATAGGCACTGGTAGGAACTGGCTGGCCCACCTCAATAGCGTGCAGCGTGCCCTTCATAATCTCCCTAGAAGGTCTCTGGGTGGGCGGACCTCAAACGAAATGCTCTTTGGTATCAATATGTTTGTCCTGGACCTTGACGTCTAGACCAGGCGGCAGTTGCTGCCTCCTTTGACGTAGATGAACATTGCAATGTTTTACAGGATCTACAAAAGACGAGAGACAGTCTTGCAAAGGAACACTTGCCCTCCACATCTGGAGCTGCGTTGCAGATTCCGGTAGTTGGCTGGCTACCCCAAGTTGGTGAACTGGTCCGAGAGAAGATCAAAAACAAGAAAGAATTTGGTCCCTCATATCGAGCTCCAGGTCCAGTGCTTTGTGTGCAGGGCACAAGAACAATCATTTTACCACCACTTCCAGGTCGTAAGGAACAAAGGTACATCTCCATTGACATAAGGGTGGGCGTAGTTCACGTATTAGCGCTACGCGAAGCAACGCGAAGTGCACTTCGCACTGCGCGAACTTCACGTAGCACTACGCGAGCTGCGTAGTAGCATGTTCGCACGGTGCAAGATGCATTTTCAATGATTGCACAGTGCGAACAAGCATCCGGCACTGTGTAATCATTGAAAACGGCATCTTGCACAGTGCGAGCTGTAGTTTTCTGCTGCTCGAGTAGATTTTTTACTCGTGCGGCAGCTTTCTCAACGCGAACTGGTAGTTTCTCATCGCGAGCAGTCGCGAGCATGCACGACCACTCGCAATGAGAAACCTGACCTCCCCGCGTTGAGAGTCTCGCCGGGATGTCATTTTGCTTGCTCGCGGTCGCGAACATGACGTTGAGGACCGCGAACACGCAAAAAATGACCGCTGCACTACGCTACGCTGCGCTACGCGTGTTCGCACTGTGCTATGTACAGCTCACGTAGTGCGAAGTTGCGCAAACTTCGCAAACTACGCGAGCGTAGCGTTTTGCCCAGGGTTATTGACAATGTCAAACTACACAGAGTGTCGATTCTTCTTAGTATGACTGCGGCAGTCTCATGTCCATCGATTTTGAGAAATTCTGTTTTGGCCCCGGCTCCTAACCCCAGGCCTGATGTTGCCCTCGAGATGCCTGCAGTTTCAAGTCCTTTATTGAGTTCACTACCTGGTGCTCACCTTGATGAGACTGAATATACTTACCCCAATGACTTATTAATGCCTGACTTGCAAACTTGTTTGGCTACAGAATCCAGATTTTCATTTGACACTGGCTCACACACAGCGAAGACCCCTTCAAAAATATCTGTTTTTGCAACTCTGTTTAAAAATTATTTTTTTATTCCTCCTTGGACCTACATTTGTTTGGTGCTTTTTTTGAAAGATAGTAAGATTCAGGCCATTCTAATCTCCAAACCATGAAGATATCGTCAATGTATCTACGCCACAACCCTATTCCTGAATAGAAGGGGTTTGAGGGTGATAATATCGCCTCATTTTCTATCTCATTCATGAACAATACCGCCAGATTTGGATCATGGTTTGGAGATGTGAAGTCAGTGATCTGCGCCACTTCCTACACTGGATGGACAATAACTGTTGTGGCCTTCACTTTACCTTGACATCTGACAAATCTTCTATTGACTTCCTGGATCTTACTATCTTTCACCAGGAGGGAGTCCTTTTGACTCGGCTATTCAGAAAAACTACAGAGCGCAATACACTGTTAGACTACTCTAGTAATCATCCCAGAGCTCTGCGTGACTCACTCCCATTCTCCCAGTTCCTGCGAATTAGGAGAAACTGCTCCTGTAGACAGGATTATTTCAAAGAAAGTGCCATTTTAGCGGACAAACTCAAAAACAGGGGCTATCCAAAGAGCATTGTCAAAAATGCACTCAAGAGAGCATGGTACAGACCCAGGGAAACCTTACTCACACCGACACAAAAGACACCCCTAGAAAGACTCGCTTGTGTTACTACTTTCTCTCCTGTGTCAAATAAAATGAGGAAAATGGTACTCCACCACTGGCCGGTGGTGAATGCGGGCGTACTTGAACTTGAACGTCCCTTATTTGCTTTTAAGAAAAGCAAAAATTTGAAGGACCATTTAGTGCGAGCAGCACTGCCAAGTCCCACTCAATCATCCACGCTTGAAGCTATTTGGGGCCTGTCCCCCATTGTTGGGCATGTGAAATGTGGTAATTGCAGTGTGTGTGACATGACCATTGAAGGAAAGACAAGAGTATTTAACAATATCACTTTCACTAGCTCTTCTCTTTCAAACTGTAACACCTGTAATGTTATATACATGATTCAATGTCCGTGTAACAGAATGTATGTTGGCCAAACTTCGCAAAAGGTAAAAACAAGGATTTGCCAGCACAGGAGCCGCATTCACTGCCAAACTCCCAATGCCCCACTTGTGGAACATTTTGTTAATGCCAAGCATAAGGAAGATGAATTCCGCTGGACTGTACTAAAGTCATTAAAGTTACCGGCCAGAGGAGGTAACATGAGTCAACTTCTCAACAAAGAGGAACTGAAATGCATCATACTTTTGGACACAATACAGAATGGCCTGAATCGCACTGAGGACTGGGCTGGATTGCTCTAAACTTCTTGGACAGCTTGTGCTAAAAACTGTTTGCGAATACAGAAAGAGGCCAAAAAGACTAACCATAAATGCACACGTATTGAATCAATGAAGGATGCAGAAAAATCACTATCAGGATGCTTTGAATTAATGCTTAGCACTGCTCACAATACTGAAGATCTCATGTATTTATTGTCACTGTACCTTAAATCAGAACCATTCACAAAGTTTTCAAATGTGTATAATGATGGTGAAATGATATGACCCAATTGTAATTGTGATTTCTTTTACAACGAATCTAAAGTCACTCAAAATGCATGATGGCGGGCACTTAGGCACTCCTACGGCCCATACCTGTATATACCAAACACCGTTCCAAGATGGCCGCCATAGTAATACGTGCCCTCACTCCTTCTCACTTAAACACTCCATACCGGCTAGCACCTCACTTCCGGATTATCGTGAAGTCGGCTCACTGCCATTGAGCACACCGTTTGATTCCTGCTCGATTCTGGAGCAAGGCAGCACCGTCTGCACATTAAAGGTAAGAGCGGAATTAGGCTCCCCATGCCTTGCTCGCAGCAAGTTATTTTATTTAATTAATCAGAACCTCGTTTTCCACAGAGTGTGCCAAAATTGAAAATCCGCCCTCGTGAGACCGGAACTAACTCGCATAATTGCGGCACGGAAGAATCCCTAAAGACTGGTGACATTATCATGTCTACCAAGTAGGAACCGAGGTAATTATAAGCACTGAAAACTCATTGCCCGGCACGCCAGAAATGGTACACTTCGGAACTGACCCGCCTTTCCAATTTTTAGGCATCGCCCACTTCCATCATTTTGACTCGTTGGAACAGAGTAATCAAGGCTCTGAAAGGTCGGTCCTGCTCCCGCATAGCATTGTATCACAATAAGCACTTAGACAATTTTCACGTGGCACACGGCAGTCCAGCCCGAGCTCTCCGCGGTCGCTTCACGGTCTGCATGCACACGCGGTAGCATTCCTGGATCCATAACTGACACCATCACTCCGGTCACAATGACGCGATCTGGCGATAACTTTATCTTTTAAAACTCTTTTGATTGATGCGATTTATAAATCTGTAGACACACGTCGTGAGTGCATGAGGTTGAAACACACTTTAAACAGGGTGTCGTCATGAATGGTGTGCTCTGTTATGTAAGGACTATGGCATGAGAAGGAAGAAATACATTTTTCTGCGTGTGTAAAGTTCCTGACACAAGGGCTGTGTATATAAAAGGAATCTCTTTCTTTTTTCCTCCCACTTTTTCCACTGTAAACAGGCTTATGACAAAAGTACTTACAGGCAAAAAATTAGAAAGTCCTGATGATGATCCCAGTTCAATAGGAGCCCGGGGATCGAAACGCCGTCTACACTTTTTACAATTCTGTAACCTGTCTATTATGTTATTTTTGTTGCAGTTATTGTTTGTCTTAACTTGCTTTGAAACTGTATTAATGATGCAAGGGACAATTGGCTCCCACGTTCTTTTTGCCTGAAATTCTTTACCCCCGCTTTTCTCTTCCTAATTTCCTACCCCCGAACCCTGTTCGAGTGTGCTCTGGATAGGTACAGGCTTGTACCCTATCAAATTCTAAATCAGACCTCTTGTTTGGTCGCTGTATTTATACCTATACTTGAATAAAAATTCAGGCCCGGCTGGGTACTGAAAAAACTCTCAGATATAGTACTGATTGGAGTCTATATGCCATTTGAATTGTTAGTAATCCTTTACTCTAAGGACCACTGTTTTCCTTAATAGTCATTTGCCCAAGGTCCTTGGTACTTTTTGGGTTCCCTTGTTTTTTCTGATTAGAATATCCCCAGGCGTCAGACTAGATCCGGAAAATTTTGCGTAGCAGTACCCCTGTGCGTCGGTAGGCGCCGTCTGCGGCTCCGCGTCCGTCGTCATTATGACGTCGTCGTAGTACTTAGATGCCGCCCTCGCGCGTGAACGTCAGTTCTTATACACAGCTTTTCTGCGCCAGAAACGCAGAGCCATGAATAAAAACCAACACTGGTGCCATGAAACTAGGGCCCTGAAAGGGGATGTCCTTAACCCTAGATATCGGTTCGCAGAACGGGGAGGATGGGTGGGGCGGTAAGGAATCTAATACGAACTACTGTTTCTTACAGATATATTGTTACCGAAGGTAAGTAACTTGTGCATCTGAAAGAAACAGGTTAGTATTAGATTCCTTACCTTAGAATAGACACCACCGCGGTGGCGGATCTGCGAACCAATGATCACACCAGAAAGTCCTGGAGAACGAAACGGCCGAAAAAGCCATCTCGCCGGACTTGGCTGTCCAGGCAGTAGTGTCTTGCGAACGTGTGCAGCGAGGCCCACGTAGCTGCCTGACAGATGTCCTGCAAGGGGACTCCCCGACCCAGGGCAGTAGTAGCCACCGTGGTGTGAGTGGAATGGGCACGTAGCACCACAGGGGGCTCCTTTTTAGCCAGAAAGTAACAAGCCTTGATGCACAAGATGACCCAGAGGGTGGCAGGGGTGGCAGGGGTGAACCAGAGAGTGGCAGTGCTGAACCAGAGGGTGGCAGTGGTGAACCAGAGGGTGAGAGTGCTGAACCAGAGGGTGGCAGTGCTGAACCAGAGGGTGGCAGGGGTGAATCAGAGGGTGGCAGTGCTGAACCAGAGGGTGGCAGGGGTGAACCAGAGGGAAAGAGAGAACGAAACGGCCGAAAAAGCCATCTCGCCGGACTTGGCTGTCCAGGCAGTAGTGTCTTGTGAACGTGTGCAGCGAGGCCCACGTAGCTGCCTGACAGATGTCCTGCAAGGGGACTCCCCGACCCAGGGCAGTAGTAGCCACCGTGGTGTGAGTGGAATGGGCACGTAGCACCACAGGGGGCTCCTTTTTAGCCAGAAAGTAACAAGCCTTGATGCACAAGATGACCCATCGAGAAATGGTCCGTTTGTGCACCGCCCGTCCCTTCTTAGCGCCCACGTAACCAACAAAGAGTTGGTCATCCACCCGGAACTGGCGTGTGCGATCCAGATAATATGAGAGCGCACGTTCTGGGTCCAGATGGTGGAGCCTCTCTTCCTCTTACAAGGGATACGGAGGCGGAAAGAAGGTGGGCAAGGTGATGGACTGCCCGATGTGGAAGGCTGTGACTACCTTGGGCAGGAAAGAGGGTCGCGTCTGCAACACAACTTTGTCCGAATGGACAGAAAGGAAAGGAGGTAGAGAAGACGGTCACAGTAATTATTTGGGTCTGTTCTATGTGCCCACGCATATAAGTAGAAAGGGGGGTTACGCAAATCTATAAATGAATTAGACACATCTGGGTTCCTTGTCCTAGTGTCTTGTTTCATGGATTTAGCATTGTTTTGCAATATGATTAACGCTGTATTTTTTATATTTATGTATTGTGATTTATCGTCCGTTATCGCTACTAGTGGTCCGCTAACTGAATGGAGATAGTCCCTCATTGATGTTGATTGATCGCAAAGTGTGTACGATCGTGCGGTCCTCTTTCTATGTGGATGGCCCTTGTCCTTTGTTGTTGTTCACAAAACGCTTACTGTCGCGTTACTTTGTAGGAAATGGGCGGTACGAGATCTTGAGTATTTAAGTCGCGTGATTCGTTTTTTACGCGTTTCTTCTTGTGAGAGTACGGGGATTGCACGCGGGACGCTGGCGGATTTTCTACTCGAGGTAAGGTTAGGTCCTAGAGAAATAGTATATAAGAGTCTAGTTAGGTTTTTTTCTATATATCCTATGTAACCGCAGCCTGTGATATAATTTTCTTCACAGAGGCTGTATATTCAAATAGAAATAATCAGGAAAGACTGGATATAGCTCGTAAGCCCAGAGTCCTTAAGTATACAAATTCGAACTTGAATGTAAGTATAGAATTTTTATTCTATCTCCTAGTCCTAAAGGAAGTACAGAACAACGATATTAATGGGTGTCTATCTTTGAACCCTTAGGTTTTTGATGAACGTTGAAACGTGTGCAGATACATTCCACACGTCCATGATATTAGGATAAGGCCATCGTACGTCTTTTGAAGTGAGTAATACTATCCAGCTTCGTTTAAATTGTGTGATCAAAATTGGGCGTTTTTGGATAACTAAGGGGAATCATACCTTTTTTTGTAGGTTTGACTTTTTATATAACGAAAAACCACTGTACTCCTGATTCTAATCACAAGGAGTAAGACGTGAAAAAGATGTAAGTACCAGATCTTTGGTCATATTACTAGGAGTATCAATTGAGACAAAGAATGTTTGCTAATTTTCCACTGCGATTCTAGACTACCATACTTATCTATTCGTGGCTGACAATATATGGATTGAAGATTGATGGGATGTTCTAATATTATATTGTTGTGTGGTTTATTCAGATACCAATTGTCTCGTTAAACGCGGACTATTGGATCAAGGAAGGAGGCCCTTTCCCCATCCTATAAGGCAGTTTTTGTCACAGGTATCTGGCTGATATTAGTTATGGCTCACAGAATGGGATAGCCTGACTGCTCTTGTTATACTAATAGCCAGCATGAGCCAGTTAAAATTGCTAAAATTAGCAGGCACATATGTCTTTGAATAGTTTGAATTATATTAAACTGTGGGAAAGATCTATGATCTCAAATGTTTGAATCTAGACAAAGTCTATTTGAGTCTAACATTGTAAATAGTCTCTCAATGAATGTCTTTCAATATGTCCGTGCATGAGGAATGTTAATCAATTGTCGTGATTCACTTTACTAGTTGTTTATGATGTATTATTGTATTATTCTGTGATGTGTCAATTGGAGAGCAATGCATAGATAACAATAATTCTGTTTTCATCCTAGGTTTAGACTTTATGTACAGGGTTTTAAACTGGTTTAAATTGTATTATTTCTAGAATCTAAAATAAATTCTGTTTGAATTTCAGAAGTGTTTGGGAAGACAGCTAATATATTCCTGATGAAGGCGGCTATATTTTAATTGTCCGTTGAAACGCGTTGAAACAAAAGGAGAAGTACAATATACATTGATCAATGAATATTCTGACTGCTGTGGAATATTAACCCTTATTTGTACCTCATTTTTTAGTTATAGGAAATGTTTATGAGGAATTTTTGTGTAATTCCTGTTCCTTCTGTATATTGTCTGTGTTCCCAATTATTTTCATTATTCTAATTATGTCTTTTTTTAATTGTTTTTAAATATATTAATAAACTGTGCAAACTAGATTTATTTTGTTTATAGAATTGTTTTGTTATGTATTGCATTGCTCCAGTTGATATGCCTCTATGAGTGAGTTATATTTGTTTAGTTGTCTGAAAGAATTGGTGTTTCTGAACTAAAAGTGCCCAAAGGGAATTCATATTTTACATACAGGTAGAGAAGAAAGAGCCTGGAGCTCACTCACTCTCCTGCCAGAGGTGATGGCAACCAGGAATGAGGTCTTAAGAGTCAGAAGACGAAGAGGACAGTTATGAAGTGGCTCGAAGGGAGCGCACATCCGATAAGGTTCAAGTCCCACTGAGGCATCACAAAAAGTAACAGGAGGAAACAATGAGTGATGCCCTTCAAAAACCTATTTACAACCGGGGACTTGAACAAAGAGGGCTGATCAGGGAGCCTTAAGAAGGCAGAAATGGCAGAGAGGTAGCCCTTTATAGTGCCCAGAGCAGAGCCCTGCTGGGCAAGAGAAAGAAGAAGAGGAGAACCTCTGAAAGAGGGGCAGAAAGGGGATCCACAGCCTTTGCTGTGCACCATGCCACAAATTTGTTCCACCTGCAGGCATATACCGATTTTGTGGAGGGATGCCTGGCTGCTAGAGTCACATTACAGACTTCAGGATTCAAGTCAAATGGCCTCAACTGCCGCCGCTCAATCTCCACGCATGTAAGTGGAGATTGGACAGGTTCGGGTGGAGGACCGTCCCCTGCTGCTGTGACAGAAGGTCCTCCTGAAGAGTCAGACGAATCGGGGATCGACTGACATGCTTAGTAGCTGGGGATACCAGTATCTTCGTGCCCAGTCTAGAGCCACAAGGATGACTTGGGCCCAGTTGCGCCTGATCTTCAGCACTCGGGGCAGAAGTGGTATAGGCGGAAAGGCGTACAACAGACCGCAACTTCACTCGCGACGAAAAGCGTCTCCGAACGAGTGCCGCCTTGGAAATTCCAACGCGTAGAACTGATGACATTGCGCGTTCTCTTCTGTGGCGAATAGATCTAACCAAGGCTCTCCCCACTGCAGAAAGAGACCTTGCGCCACGTCCGAGTTCAGACGCCATTCGGGATCCATCATGCACCGGCGGCTGAGTTCGTCCGCCCAGGCGTTCAGAGAACCTGCCAGGTGTTGAACCACCAGGGTCACGCCCTGATGTCCCAGCCACTGCCAAAGGTGCAGAGCCTCTTTGCAGAGGGTCCACAACCCCACCCCGCCCTGTTTGTTGCAGTACCACATGGCAGTGGTGTTGTCCGTGAACACCTGCACTACACTCCCCCGGACAGAGGGGAGGTATGCCTTCAGTGCTAGACGAATCGCCCGCAGCTCCAAAAGGTGGATATGGAGCCGGGACTCCGTCGGAAACCAGAGGCCTCTGATCTCCGCCTCTCCCATGTGGCCCCCCCAGCCCTGGAGGGACGCGTCCGTCACAACTACGTGCTCCGGTTGGGGTAGGGAGAGGGATCTGCCGCTGACCCAATCGCGGTCCGTGAGCCACCACAGCAACGGTCTTGCAGTGCCCTCCGTGATCAAGACATGGTCGGACAAGTTGCCCTGATGCTGGGCCCACTGAAACTTCAGGTCCCACTGCAGAGCCCGCATCCGCCACCTGGCGTGATGCACCTGCAGGAGGCCATCAGCCCCAGAAGCCGCAGCGTCAACCTGACCGAGACTCTGGATAAAGGCTGAAAGATGGGAATCAGAACCTGAATATCCCGAACCCGCTGTTCGGGAGGATAAACCCGAAACTGCGCAGAGTCTAGAACCGCTCCGATGAAGAAGAGCTTCTGAGAGGGACACAGGTGCGACTTCGGCACATTGTTGGAGAACCCCAACAGGTGTAGGAGGTCGGCCGTAGTCTGGAGGTGGCTGACGACTGTCTGGGGCATGCCCGCCTTCAACAACCAGTCGTCGAGGTAGGGGAAGACTGAAACCCCTAACCTGCGCAGATGAGCTGCGACCACCGCCATCACTTTCGTGAACACCCGTGGGGCGCTGGTAAGGCCGAAGGGGAGCACGGTAAGCTGAAAGTGCTCGTGGCCTAACGTGAACCGCAGGTAACGTCGGTGGGCCGGCAGGACGGAGATGTGGAAATAGGCGTCCTGCAAGTCCAACGCTACCATCCAGTCTCCTGGGTCTAGGGCAGCTAAGACCGGAGCCAAAGTCAGCATCTTGAACTTCTCCTTCCGGAGGAAGCCGTTGACGTTTCGGATGTCCAATATAGGGCGTAGGCCCCCTTTGCCCTTCTTGGGAACCAGAAATTAGTGGGCGTAACAACCACACCCTACTTCTGGCATAGGAAAGCGTTCGATGGCCCCCTTGGCAGGAGGGCAGAAACTTCTTCTTGCAGACGTTGCAAGTGATCCCCCGACACGCGGTGGCATGGCTGGAGGGGTCGCCTCGAAGGGGAGGGAGTATCCCCTTCGGACGATTTGCAGCACCCACCTGTCCGATGTGATGGAGCGCTAGTGGAGGAGGTGATGGCGAACCCTGCCCCCCACTGGCGTCAAATGTGCCGGAAAGCTTGGACTAGGAAGGCTTTGAGGCGGATGCTGCGGGGTGGATGTGGACTGGCCGTGCCGTTGTCCCCTGTTACCGCCGCGACGGTAACCACATCCGCCACCACCCTGAATGTTAGTCTGCGGCCCATGGCTGGCAGGACGTGTGGGAGCACCCCTTCCGTGGCCACGAAAGGAGCGCTGGGGAGAAGATTGCTGGCGCGGGGCCGACAAGCCCAAGGACCTGGCCGTAGCCCTGGAGTCCTTAAAGCGTTCCAGCGCATGAGTGTAACGGCACGCGGTGTTGACTGACCGCAACCCCAAACTAAGGGAGGAGAACATCTTCTTTCCGAACTGTTCATACCTCTTGGATTTCCGATCCGGTGGTTCCGTCAGGAATGCGGATTGGGAGGTAGAGTCCTGGATAACCAGACTCTCGGGGGTGGGGTGGGTGGACAAGAAACTAGGGTCGCCCGGAGTCGGGCTAGCGACGTTCCTATCTACAGGAGGGCCTGGACCAAGTGCCCAACAGGACGTCTGTGAGTGCCTCATTAAACGGCAGTAGAGGCTCTGGGGAGCTTACCTGCGGTTTAAGGACCTCTGTGAGGATGTTGGACCTCATTATTGCCACGGGGAGCTCAAGAGCCAAGGCTTTGGCTGCCCTCATCAGCACCGCACCATAAGCTGCCCCCTCCTCCATAGCCACGGTAGGAGGGTAGACAAAACCAGTGTCTGGGGAGGTATCCAGACCACTGGCTTCTCCTAGTTCCTGTGTCCAGTCCTCATATGACTGGCACTCACGTACCAGAGGGTCCTCAGACCCCCAGTCTCCCTCGTCGTCCATGTCCTGAAATTCAGGAAAAAAGGATGGACCCAGATCCTCGAAGAATTGCTCTTCAGCCGGCGCCGAATGCGGCATCAAGCGACGCCGCTCAGGCGCCGGATTCGGACCGAGGGTTGGACCAGGGACGGCGTCGTCCGAGGATGGCGCCGGGGGTGACACCCTAGGGGTCGATGCCGGCTGGGTTGTAAGGTCGACCAGCGGCGACCCGGATCCGGTGGGGCCTTGCGGCATCAAGATCGAAGTAGCCGACTGTGCCGGGGCCAAAGCACGTGACGGCGCCGGGGCCGAAGCACCCGGCCCGCTTGGGCTCCCAGTCAGGTCCGCTGGGCCCGAAGGCGCCACGGAGCCCGATCTCCACCGGCGTCGCGTTCTGCCCAGGGACCGGCGGGAATGGAGCAGGCCGAGACGCCTGCGGCTCCGGCGCAGCCGCTTGGGCGGTATCACCGAACCCCCGGCCGCGTCGTGCGAGCGTCGGGGGGAGGAGTCAGAAGAGCGATGTCGCCTCTTCAACTTCTTGTGCCTCTAACCTGAGGACTTGGAGCCCGATGAGTGGTGTCGACTCGCTAAGCTATGACGACTCCGGCCTCGCAACCGGTCCATCGATCTCCTTCCGGACCGGGACCTCGAGCGGTGCGGGGCCGACTGCCGGAGCTCGAGGCGCTTGCAGGACCGCCTAGCCTTCGACATCAAGGCCCGGCAGTCGGGGCACAACTTGTCATCGTGGTCGGGCCCCAGGCAATGTAGACACCGGCACAGGGCTTGAACCTGGACATCCCTACCAGCCCGATGGAGTGGTAGACTCGAAACGGATCCAAAAAGGATCGAAAAAGCTTAGTCAAAAAGTGACTAAAGGGTACCACTTTCTCCGGACCTGCGCTTGCAGGCACGGAAAAAAGAAGAACTGATGTCAGGGCGGCATCCAAGTACTCCGACAACGCCATCCCGGCGCCAACGACGGACGTGGAGCCGCAGACGACGCCTACCGAAGCGCAGGGGTACTGCTATACAAAATTTTCCGGATCCAGTGTGACGCCTGGGGATATTCTAAGGTAAGGAATCTAATACTAACCTGTTTCTTTCAGATAATGGAACATTGGCTCCCCATTCCTCATCACACAGATTGAAGAGGGACCTGGCTTTTGTTAATATCCCTGCTTGACCCGTCTTAGATGGGATTGTGTGGGATGCTATTAGATTTAAAATCCATGGGTCCACGGAGTTTATTAATGTCCTAAATGTCCTAAGGGTTTCTATGGGGGATGTGATTAAACAAAACATATGTTCTGATGATTGGGATGTTCAGGCGGTAGAAGCTTTGTTTTCTGACTTGAAATATTATGCTGCCTTTGATGCTTAAGATTTGTATCTAGATTCCGCAAATTATGGCGATTTGTTTTGTTATCAGCACTTTGGCAATCACTACCTGCATGAAGCAAATACCAGGACGAATACTGTTAATTATACATAGGCTGTCCTGAATTCGGTTAAAACCGACTCTGAACGAAAGTACACTACCGAATGAAAATCAGCTGACACTGTTTAAACCGAGTGTCACTGATTTTCATTGCTGTTGCACCACTTGGTCACTTGATGGAGCCAAAGCATTGCAGACCAAACTACAATTAACCCCTTCCATGCTGATGACGAGCTCTGCTCGTCATCAGCGTTACCTACCGTGTGCTGATGATGAGCTGAGCTCGTCATGTAACGCGGTAATTCGAAAAATGCCGCATACCGCGGGAAAAACGGCCGCACGCATGCGGTTAAGGCACCAAGAAGGAAGCAGCCCAGAACATGAACGTGCCGCTGAATGTAGTATCATAGCTAGGAGCCTTAATCAATTTTGGAGATAACAGTGGCTTGAATTACAGCCCAGACGTTTGACAAGATCGACCTCTGGGAGAACTGACCTACGTGAATTGTAGATCACATTTTTGGTGCGTTCTACAATATTGGAGAGATTCTAGTTATTTCCGGGTGTGCGCCGGGTAAAGAGGCGGCATGCTTGTTTTTTTTAATCAAGATTCTATTGTTTAAAATCGGCCCGTGAGCATGGGCCCCTGCCTAGCTAACGTGGGGTGGGCATCGATGAAAGAGGCGTAATATTGTTTAATGCGGTGGGGGAGACGAGCTGTTGAGATCTGCTGTTTGTTAGCCTGAGGCCGCGCCCCATTACTTCACAGGTCTTTAAAAAGACCATTTACATAATGAGGCTTGAAATGCTTGCAATGGCTAACGTGGGGGTGGGCATTCTCTCTGGGGTCTGGTGACTCAACCATAAATTGCAGGGTGCGGTAATTAAGGAACCACCCTGGGTATGTCTACTACCTTGATGCTAAGACCTAAAAGAAGGAAACAAGCAGCAAGTTTATCATCCTCAGTCTGTCAAAATGGTGTATAGCAATGAATTCGAACTCTAATAATGCACGGGGTAGAGTAAAGTGAAAAAAAGCTGATGTACTTTTGCGACATGGAAGAAATGGAATTACAAATGGAAAACCAAAGGGTTCTTATCAGCATAAACGACAAACCACCCTTAGTCCCCCCAGAACAGTGATGAAAAAAAGACACTGACAAATGCCTCAAATGGTCCCATTTAGGTTTGCACACTTGATGGATGGGAGTCCTGTAGGCAATAATAGAGTGTCCACTTAAGAACATTAATATTTACAACTGTATTTACAGCGGGCACATTTTTTTTAAACCTTTAGGTCTTTGTCCAACCTGGACCGCTCCACTTGGAACGGACTTCGTAACCCTATCCCATTGCCCTCTCCTATGATTCAATTGCTTAAATCGGCCCGTGAGCAAGGGCCCCCCTGCCTGGCTAACATGGGGTGGGCGCCGGGTAAAGAGGCCGCATGCTTACAATAACTCCCTCGCACTCATCACCATACACAGCTCACTCACAAATACACACACCCTCTCACGTTCATCAACAAACACCCAATCACACGGTTTCTGATTGTGCTTGGACTCGGCCCATAGTCATAACTCGTGCAGACATTTTTTGTCAATATTTGTGAACTTCAGAGTGTTGAAGCCACGTTACTGTCTCTGCCGTCAGCTCGTCGCTCGCTGCAGTATATAATCTCTGTTACAAGGGGCCACACACAGGCTCGGTTTGTGGGCCACAATGTGTGTGTGTTGGGGGGTGGAAGAGAATTAAAAAGAGTTGGGGAGAGAGAACGAGAAGGGAGAACGGTGAGAAGTGACGTGAGAGTGTTAAAGAGAGGGCAAGCTACGGTGGAGTAACAACCAGAGCCAGAGCTGCTAACTAGGGAACCGGGTTCGAGTCTGGAGGTGGGCTCAACATCCGGAGATTCGGGCAGATCACGTAACCTGCCAGTGGCTATAAAAATGAATGTGCCCCTGTGTAATGTAATTGGTGCTTATGTAAAGCGCTCCAATACTTTTGGGTCGAGATGTCACTATGTAAAGCTGCAAAATAAAGAGATAAAGAGAGGGGTTTTGAAAGAACTAAAGAGTGAAAAATGTTAGGACCACTGTGTATCTTTAGGTCAGAGTGAAGGAATAATGGTCTGAAAGTTGAGAAATGCAACTTTGACCTTCAAAGGTAATTAATGAAGCCCCGATAGGACTGGAGTAATCTGGTCATAAATTTTAAAATAACGGTCTTGAGTAGTGACGTGAGAGTGTTAAAGAGAGGGCAAGCTACGGTGGAGTAACAGCCATAGCTGCTAACTAGGGAACCGGGTTTGAGTCTGGAGGTGGGCTCAACATCCGGAGATTCGGGCAGATCACGTAACCTCCCAGTGGCTATAAAAATGAATGTGCCCCTATGTAATGTAATTGGTGCTCATGTAAAGCGCTCCAATATTTTTGGGTCGAGTTGGCGCTATGTAAAGCTGCAAAATAAAGAGCTAAAGAGAGGGGTTTTGAAAGAGATAAAGAAAGAGTGAAAAATTTTAGTACCACTGTGTATCTTTAGGTCCGAGTGAAGGAATGATGGTCTGAAAGCTGAGAAATACAAGTTTGACCTTCAAAGGTGGGGGAGAGGAGCTGTTGAGATCTGCCGTTTGTTAGCCTGCGGCCGCGCCCCATTGCTTCACAGGTCTTTAAAAAGACCATTTACATAATGAGGCTTGAAATGCTTGCAATGGCTAACGTGGGGGTGGGCATTCTCTCTGGCGGTCTGGTGACTGAACCATAAAGTGTAGGGGTGCGGCGCGGGCACATTTTCTTTTTAAACCATTAGGTCTTTGTCCAAACTAGACCGCTCCACTTGGAACGGACTTCGTAACCCTATCCCATTGCCCCTCTGCTCTTCATAAAACAAAACGGAGGAGCTATCCGACCTTTTTTTACATGCATGACTTTGATTTGCTTCAAGCAGGGCTTTGGGGGAGAGGAGCTGCTGAGGTCTGCCGTTTGTCTGCCTGATGGCAGGTCTTTGCTGCAATGGAAGGGCATACACAAAACACCATGTATTCATGATAAACATATAAGGGCATGTGAAAACTCTTTGGGGCAACAAACCTCCTCTGCCTGTCCCCCTTTTGTCGATCAGATGCTGAACTCAGTGGTGGTGTAGTGGCCTAGCACGCCCATTAACTCAGCCGTCGCGTGCGCCAACGGTGCATCGAGCCCCAACTGATTCTCTGCCATCTCAGTATATTTATTACCCTGCGCACACACACACACACAGAGGCTTTTGGAAATGTAGTCAGGGCACAGGGCAAATAGAATTAGCTGCCTTCATTGCCACCACGATCTGAAGCAGCAGCTGCTATAAACAGGCTCAGCGATATATATAAATATATTTATATACATTTATATCCCCCAGAACTGCTTTCATCTCGATGAGCATCGCGCGCCAGCAATGCCTGTGGGTGTCAGATTATTGTAATTAACTTGGCGCAAAATCATTTCAAAGAGGAGTAGGCATGTGCGTTTGTGAATTGAAAATGATGTTTTATAAAGGTCAAAAATATATAAAGCGCTGATTAAATCTTTTCTTTATGAGCTGAATACTAATATTAAAGGTACGGATACAACATTCCATATCCAATTGCCAATATCTTTTTGTTTTGTCATTTTATTTGAAAGCAGATAAATAACAATAAAAGACATTATTAAAATACAACCAGGTATACAAATCAGTCCTACAGTAAACGTGACTGTCAGTGTAACACCGTTATTAACATTTTCCAAAATAGGCTACACCGATAACCACGTTCTATTTAAAGATTTCTATTGTTTTTTTTAATTGCTTGCAGCTGTAAATATAGACAGATCTTTAGCATGAAAACTTTATTTTAATGTTGGTCAGCCTTTCTCTGCAATTCACTCTAAACAAGCATTTGCAATGCAATAGGTCTTGCATTAATTACGTTTGAGCTATTGGCATTGCTAAATATTGAAACACCATACTGCGATTGCTACAATAGTTAATCGTGGATGCGTTAACAATTGATGTGTGCACTGATGGCTGGTGGTGTGTGTGCCTGTAGAAATTATGCACTGATGGCTGGTGGTGTCTGTGCCTGGTCGAAGTGTGCACTGCCGGCTGGTGGTGTGTGTGCCTGGTGGGAGTATGCACTGATGGCTGGTGGTGTCTGTGCCTGGTCGAAGTGTGCACTGCCGGCTGGTGGTGTGTGTGCCTGGTGGGAGTATGCACTGATGGCTGGTGGTGTGTGGCAATGACGCTCAACATCCTGTGAATCTGGGCAAACCACGTAATCTACCCGTCCCTAACAAAAATGTATGTGCCCTTATTATGCATAGAAATGTCCCTTCACCAACCATGACGTTTGAAGTCAATGAAGCCTCACTTTGGTACTCTTCACAAGTGTTAGATCCATTCCGTAAAGGGGAATTTTCTCCGGACTTTGCAAAGTACAGCTTCAGTTTTTACAGCTTTAATACCTCTGAGGGCATGTGCACCCAGTTCAACGCATGTTGCAGAACCTGTCCCAGAGAATGTCAACCTTGAGGTGCACCAGTACTGGCATGGAAAGCTAAGTCAGTGGCCAGAGTTGGCAAATTGTGTCCTGGCTGTTTTGGCGTTGCCAGTCTCAAGTGCCAATGTTGAGAGGGCATTTTCACAAATAAAAGTGTACATGGGAAGGAAAGAGAGAGCGCGAATGACTAAAGAATCACTGAAGAAATATTGTATGGTGTACTACAATACATTTGACTTGTAAATATGTATTTGGACTTCCTATACACGTACGTACACTGTCTATATGCCATGCATCAATGAAGAAAGCCAGCAATAATAAAAGCAAAGCGTTCCATAAACACCGTTTCAGTTGTTTTTTATGGCACGAAAATTAGTAATCACTGAAAAGCACTGTTTTTTTCAGGTATTGAAATCACTGGAAAACACTGACAAAACACCACCAGAATTTACCAAAAATAGAAACTGAAAACAGGAAAGCCTAATAGTTGGTAAGAGTCGTGTCTAATTGATCTCAGAAGACCTCATCTTCCAACATCTGTGGCCACAATCTCCAAGTTGGGACCAGGTTGGGTACTTTCCCCAATTCTAGAAGAATTTCAAGTGGATTGTGATCTGATAGAGTTTTGCCTAGGTATGTAGTTTGGGATATTTGAGGTGTAATGGATTAGGAACAGAATATTCTGTCCAATCTAGTGTGTAGTTGGTGTGTTGGAGAATAGAAAGAGTATTTGCGATTTATAGGATTTTGGAGACTCCACACAACCTTAATCGCCCAGCTCTCTGTCCAAGACCTCAAGAACTCTGCGTGCTTAACGGAGGCTGCTCCTCAAACCGGTGGATGGGAGCGGTCAAGGTGTATATCAAGGGTGGAATTATATGCCCCTCCCAGTGTCCACGGGATATCAGCCCAGTCCTCTAGTATTGTGTTCAGGTTGGTAAGGAATTTATCGTGTTCGTAATTCGGAGCATATACGTACCTATGATTTTGTGTACACCGTCAAGCGTCCCATAAACTATTGTGCATCTTCCCTGTGCATCTATTCGCTGTTCTATATTCACGAACGGTACCCCGTGTCTGGCCCATATGAGTGTCCCTCTCGAAAATGTGGAATATGATGTAGTGAATATCTAGCCTCTCCATTTCTTACGTAGTTTGATTACCTCAGAGTCAGTAAGATGGGTTTCTTGGAGGAAGGCTATCAGTAATTTCCGTCTGTTTAATTGGGCATGCATCCAATGACGTTTCTGCACTGAGTCCATCCCTCTAACAGACCATGTTATCACTTTATATTTGCCCAACACTAACATACATATATCTGTTCAGTTATGTTGCAACAGCCCCGGTATGTATAACATAGATAGTCTGTGTCACAATTTGGAGTGACCCATATCCCCAGAAAAAACTACTTATTTAAAAATCCCAATACTAGGACTAGCACTTTGCAGGTCCAAACATTAATCAAAACAATTGAAGGTCCGATCAGCTAACTAATGCAATAACTGTACGGAGCATAGTACATTCTTTCAGGACGGAGCGACTTGCATGTCAGGACCCTTGTTACATATGAAAAGATATGGGACACCTGGGGGTGTAAGGACAATGCAAGCTACATTGACAAAATCTTACTTCCCTCCATTATGGACTCTTGTAAAGATGTACTCGGTGTTACCTTCTGATTCTGTATATCATCAGTCAAATAATGTTGGCACTATTTGCGGGGCAATCGATGAAAAGTATGGGTCGTTGCTGTCTGAGTCGGAATGTATCATATTATTGTCCGAGTGTTCCGAAAAGGATGCCGTTGACTCTGTAGTTCGGTGTCCAACTTTTATTGGAGGGGAGAAGAGAAAGCACCATTGATTTTATGTTTATTTCTAAGGAGTATCTTTCCTTAGTATTTGATTTTGTTATAAAACCTGAGTTAGTAAGCGACCATAAACCACCAACAGCACAACTTAAAGCTATAGCCAAAACAGTAGTTGGTGATAACCGTAGCATTGAATATACCCAGGATAAGGGTATGAGGATAAACTGGGGGGAAATTAACCTCATTCTATTTGAGGAAGAATGCATTCAATCAAATCATGACTTGATCTTAGCTTGCCTAGGATATGAACTTCCCCAGCCATACTAGTACAAAATGTTTAAGGGCTCATTTCCATCATAGCCAATAAACTCACACGTCACGTCAGGCTAAGCCCAAACCACATCAGGACTTACGTTGGTTCAACGCAGAATGCTCCAGGGTGCATACATTCCTAATAAATGCCCTGAAATTAATGCCTCGAGATAGTGAACATATAAAGCTGGCGAGGTATTTATATAAAACTACGATTAAGGTCAGGAAAGAAGAACTAAGGCACATTGCCTGGCAGGACTTGAAGAAGGCTAGTGTCCTAAAAGATAACGAAAAGTTTCTGGGCAGTTATTAATCGCCCCCAGTTTACAGAGGAAGTAGGGAAAGTGGAGTGCAAGACTCTGGGTGATACTTGGGAAACACATTTAACTTAAATTTTTAATCCAAGTGGTAGGGAACTAGCTGTAGGGTACGAGGATCCAATAGTCGACATGGCACAAGCAATAGAACTCAGTAGTTCACTTACGGTGGCAGACGTGGAGGAAGCAATTCTAAAAGGAATAGGTAGAGAGGCCCCAGGCCCAGATGGAGTCCCACTGGACCCTTTTAAGTTGACCGTAAATCTCTGGGCTCCCCTGCTGACCACCAGAACTACGGGGTCACCTCAATGTCCAGCCGTTGGAGATCACAGTATTCAGGGGGTCCTCAAAAGGGCACCAGTCGTCTCTTGGGCCATCGCTGCAGCGGTCTCTAGGCCTGGATCAGCACCTTCCAGCGCTTGTCACCAGGCCGGCAGGGCGTGGTCGGCTCCACTCTATGGGCTCACTTCGCTGCACAGTCACCAGCGGGGTTTTCTCACCCGAGCCTATAAGGCGGTTAGTTCTTTGGCATACCTCGTCTCTTTGCGTTTTAGGTTCCGGTGCAGCGGCCCACAGGTATCGACACCCGCGCCAGTCCCCAGCAGGCCTCACAGCGCAGAGCCCCTCTTTCAGATGATATTTCTCCACAGTAGTTGCCGTTTCCGCATCCCCACTGGCACAGTATGTTGCCGCTGCATTCCCGTAGAAGGGGAGATCAGTAGCAGGGGAGATCAGGGTCAGAAAGCCCCCAGATTACAGCAGGATAATCGGGTCCTGCCTCGGAGCTCCGTCAGTTTGCGCCCGCCATGCTTGGCGGTTAGCCACGTCCCCCGTTTATGACGACATTCAGGTGCCATTACGCTCCTACGCTCTTATACTCATCATGATTGTCTCCTTATATTATGACACAAGGCACACTTTCATTTGTCTCATTACTGCTGAAGTGATGGTTTATTGTGGTACAGAAACTACTGCCTCTCTTCAGAATACCGTTCCAATGGAATGGGAATAATAAACAAGTTACTTACCTTCGGTAACGCTTTTTCTGGTGGATACAGTATCTGCCTGTGGATTCCTCACCTTGTGAATATCCCCCTGCGTCAGCAACGTCATAGGAGCACGGCATCGCGCGCAACTCCGACTGACGTCACTGACTCCTTATTAGGCCTACATCGACGTGATGACATCAGTTCCGCCCTTTTTTCCGTGCCTTCGAGGCACCCGGACGGACCAATGACAATAGATATATACATATACAATGTGCATAGTACAAAATATTCAAGATAACACACACAGTGTGAAGATAAAGCATGAGAACACAATATATTTATACATACATATATATATATATATACACACATTTAACATCACTATAATCTTAGGTATAGAAGAGTGGACAACGAGAAGGCGGGTGGGCATGTGAGGAATCCACAGGCAGATACTGTATCCACCAGAAAAAGCGTTACCGAAGGTAAGTAACTTGTTTTTCTGATGGATACATCTGCCAGTGGATTCCTCACCTTGTGAATAGAGTCCCACAGCAGTCCCCACTCCCGGAGGAGGGTGTCCACTCTTTTATACCAGAAAATCCTGGAGGACAGAACGCGCAAAGTGGACTTCCCTCCTCACTTCGGTGAGGAGGGAAGGAAACTTTAAGCAGTAATGCTTCGGGAAAGTGTGGAGGGAAGTCCAAGTTGCCGCTCTACAAATATCATCTACAGGTACACCACTAGACAAAGCAGATGTAGAAGACTTTGCTCTAGTAGAGTGAGCTTTTATACCCTCTGGAGGTTCCTTACCAACCAGGGCGTAGCAGATCTTGATGCATAGTATAATCCATCGTGAGAGAGTGCGCTTGTGCATAGCTCTTCCTTTTCTGCAGCCAGCAAATCCAACAAAGAGCTGGTCATCCACTAGATAGTCTTGTTCTATCAAGATATAAGCTCACCGCCCTCTTGGGGTCCAGACGGTGAAGTCTCTCCTCCTCCTTGGAAGGGTGAAGGGGAGGATAGAAGGTAGGTAGGGTAATGGACTGTCCTAGATGGAAAGGAGTTACCACCTTAGGCAGAAAAGCAGCCCTGGTCCTAAGAACCATTCGTACAGCATGAATGGTCAAGAACGGGGGCTTTGAACTAAGAGTTTGAAGCTCACTTACCCTCCTTGCCGAGGTAATTGCAACCAGGAAGACCGTCTTAAAAGATAAAAGTCTCATGGGACACTTGTGCAAAGGTTCGAAAGGAGAACCCGTCAGAAATGTAAGCACAAGATTCAAGTCCCATTGAGGCACAACAAAGGGAGTAGGAGGAAATGTATTTGTAAGACCCTTTAAAAACCTTAGAACCACAGGAGATTTCAATAAAGACGTATGATCCGGCAGGCAGAGAAAAGCAGACACAGCCGAAAGGTAACCTTTAACTGTAGCTACAGCGAACCCTTGCTGAGCCAGGAAAAGAGCAAATTGAAGTATGTCAGGTAAACGAGCCCTCAAAGGGTCAATGGACTTCTCCCCACACCAAGTCACAAATGTAGACCATCTGTATGAATAGATTGACTTGGTGGAGTCACGCCTGGCCGATAGAATGACATCCACCACATCATGTGGGAGAGAAAAGGAATTCAGGTTGCCCCGTTCAATCTCCAGGCATGAAGGTGTAAGGTCTGGAGGTGGGGGTGTAGAACCTGCCCCTCCATCTGAGAGAGGAGATCTGCCCTGAGAGGGAGACGGAGCGGCGGGCACGAGAAGGGGTGGAGTAGATCTGTGTACCACACCCTTCTTGGCCTCGAGAAATCAAGGGTATGGGAGGAAACGCGTAAAAGAGTTGTGAGTCCCAACTCAACTGAAACGCGTCCCCCAAGGCTCCCTGCATCGGAAACTGAAGGCTGCAGAATGACTGGCAATGAGCATTCTCGGGAGTGGCGAACAGGTCCACCCGATGAGTTCCCCCACGTCCGAAAGACGTGACGAACTACCTCTGGACGAAGCCTCCACTCGTGGTTGGCTGAGAACTGCCGACTGAGACTGTCTGCACGCACGTTCAGAACTCCGGCCAGATGATTTGCCATCAGACAAATCTGATGATCCTGAACCCAGGACCAGAGACGCAGAGCCTCTCTGCAGAGACACTGCAACTCTACTCCTCTCTGCTTGTTGACATACCACATCGCGGTGGTCTTGTCCGTCAGGACCTGAACCGACTGACCGCGAAGGGAAGGGAGGAAAGCCTTGAGCGCCAGACGTATCGCCCGCAATTCCAGAAGGTTGATGTGAAGTAACCTTTCCTCTGGAGACCAAAGACCCTTGATCTCCAGATCCCCCAGATCAGCACCCCGCCCTAGAGTGGATGCATCCGTTATTACTGTGGCAACCGACGGAGGAAGATGGAAGGGCTTTCCTTGAGACAGATTGCCCTCCACACTCCACCAAGACAGATCCGCTGCAGCGTCTCTGGAGATCCTCACTGACTCCCTGAGATCTCCGTTGTGTTGATACCACTGCCTGCGGAGGCACCACTGGAGTGCCCTCATATGCCAGCGTGCATGGTTGACCAGCAGAATGCAGGACGCCATCAGCCCGAGCAGACGAAGGACCTTCAAGACTGGAACGACCACTCCATTGTGAAATAAAGGAATCATTTCCTGTATGTCGCGAATCCGTTGTGGAGGAGGGAATGCCCGACATACAGTTGTATCCAGTACTGCACCAATGAACAGGTTGCGCTGGGAGGGCACCAGGTGAGATTTGGGTACATTTATCGAAAAAGCCAACCTGTACAACAACTGAGTTGTGACTTGCAGATGATGGAGCACTTTCTCTGGAGATTCCGCCTTGATCAGCCAATCGTCCAGATAAGGGAATACTGGAATCCTTGATCTTCTTAGATGTGCTGCCACCACAGCCATCACCTAGGTGAAGACTCGAGGCGCAGTAGTAAGACCAAACGGAAGGACCACAAACTGGTAATGCTGCGATCCCACCGTAAAACGGAGACACTTCCTGTGCGACTTCAGGATTGGGATGTGAAAATATGCATCCTGCAAGTCGATCGACACCATCCAGTCTTCTTCCAGCAGCGCTTGAAGAACCTGCGCAAGGGTGAGCATCTTTAACTTCTCCTGCTTCAGGTAAAGGTTCAAGAACCTGAGATCCAGGATTGGACAAAGTCTGCCATCCTTCTTGGGGATCAGGAAATACCGGGAGTAGCATCCCCGACCCCTTTCCTGCTCTGGAACCACCTCTATCGCACCTTTTCTCAACAGTGCCAGGACTTCCTCCTGCAGAAGCAACAGGTGGTCCTCCGAGCAAAAACCTTGGCAAGGAGGGTAATTTGGGGGAAATTCCTGAAAGGGAAGAGCATTCCCATTCTCCACGAGATTGAGAACCCAAAGATCTGATGTAACAGATTCCCAATCCCATAGAAAATAGGTAAGCCGACCCCCTACAGGACCCGCATGATCCGGAATGGCGGATCTAGGGCTGCTTTGCTGCTGTGGGAGGGGGGTGGGTAGCAGAGGAGGAAGAGAAGGAGGAGGAGGAGGCGTTAAGTCCACGGAGACAAGCTCTTTGTCTGCCTCTGTAGGACCTATACAAAGGATTGTGCTGCTGCTGTGTCTGCCTATAGGGTCGAAAAGAAGATCTTCCAAATCCCCTATATCTTTTGGTCACAAAGCCTCTGGATTGCAAACCCACAGATTTTGCTGTTGCCCTGCTGTCCTTAAACTATTCTAATGCAGCATCAGCCTTCTTCTCAAAAAAGAGATAACAGCAAGGCTCTCGCAACCACAAGGCAGTAAAACAGCATAATACACAGTAATAACAATAAGTGAAGAACAACAGCAGATCTTGTATTTTCAAAATTTCCAAAGACGTTTTATTTGGATCCACATTCAGCCGACACGTGTTTCGTCGTGTTTTAAAGTGGAGTCAACACGACTCTTCAGGGCTGGTAGAGACCCAGGCATCTATCGGTGTATACAAAAGTTGATGAAGTGGAGCGGTAAGTCCTGTGTATAAAACGAATAAGATCACAGTGTAAGTAATCCTGATTAGCTCAGATCCGGGTTGGGAATATGATTAGGTTAGGATGAAGGCGCTCACTGAAGCGCACTGATGAGGGCATAGAGAAACTTGACACGTGTAAGTGTCAGATTCTACCGGACGGTCCGTCCTTGGAACACGGCGACCGGGAACACACAGAGGAGGGATGCCAAATTGAAGAGCGCACGCTTGTGATTTAAAAAAACGAGTAGACTTATCTAGTCCCTGTCTTTTGGATCCCCTCCCGGTAGAATCTGACACTTACACGTGTCAAGTTTCTCTATGCCCTCATCAGTGCGCTTCAGTGAGCGCCTTCATCCTAACCTAATCATATTCCCAACCCGGATCTGAGCTAATCAGGATTACTTACACTGTGATCTTATTCGTTTTATACACAGGACTTACCGCTCCACTTCATCAACTTTTGTATACACCGATAGATGCCTGGGTCTCTACCAGCCCTGAAGAGTCGTGTTGACTCCACTTTAAAACACGACGAAACACGTGTCGGCTGAATGTGGATCCAAATAAAACGTCTTTGGAAATTTTGAAAATACAAGATCTGCTGTTGTTCTTCACTTATTGTTATTACTGTGTATTATGCTGTTTTACTGCCTTGTGGTTGCGAGAGCCTTGCTGTTATCTCATTATTGAAAGTCTTTTGATTTTTACTGAACGGTTTGGGTTATCCCGTTCGCTCTGCACGCACCACGCTACATACAAAACTATTTCTCACCACTCTGTAACGTTTACTGTAGGCAGAGCGCCTTCCTTCTGTACTGAATATAACCCTCACAGCTGTAATTTCTTCTCAAAAAAGCCTGAGCCATCAAAGGGCAAATCCATTAATGCAGCCTGAACATCAGCCGAGAACTCCGAGGTCTTTAGCCAAGCCGCTCTTCTAGTGGCAATCGAAGAACCCATTACTCTTGCTACCGAGTCTGCCGTGTCCATACCACTTTGAATGACCTGCCGAGCAGCAGCTTGCGTGTCAAACATCACCTCGTTGACATTTTTTCTGTCCTCTTCAGGAAGCTTAGGTGACAACTGCTTCACTGAATCCATCATAGCATGGATATACCGTCCTAGCAAACAAGTGGCATTTGTTGACTTTAATGCCATACTGCCAGATGAAAATACTTTTTTTGCAGTCTGGTCCAGCTTCTTTGATTCCTTGTCTCCAGGCACTTGAGGAAAAGAGCCTACAGATCTCTTACAGCCGGCAGCTTGCACCACCAAACTCTCTGGTAAGGGATGAGCGGACAAAAAGTCAGGGTCACCAGGAGCCACTCTAACGCCTAGCCACGGCCTTAGACACTGCAGGAGCCATTAGAGGCCTACTACATACTTCCAGTATTGGATCCGTTAGGGCGTCAGTAAAGGGAAGAATGGGTTCAACCACTGATGATGGTGAATGAAGTACTTCAATCGGTATATTTGACTTGTATTCAGCTGTAGGCAAAGTCAAATTCAACAAGTCTGCTGCCTTCTTAATCACAACGTGATAAGGCGCCACATCTTTAGAAGGAGCACCTGACACTGAGGCCAAATCCCACTCAGGGCACAGCTCTAACCCACTTGCTTCTCGCCAGTCATCAAAATAATCCTCAGGATCAAGAAGCTCACCTACCTCTTATTCAGCTTCCCTATAACTCTGCTCCTCCAAAAGGCGCTGGGCTTCACGCCTCGACCTCTCCTTTCGAATTGACTTCGTCGGATCCGGTATCGACTCCGAAGGCTCCGGAGCCGGCGTCGAACGCGGAGCCGGTGTCGAGCTTCGAAGCGGATCTCGAGGTCTATCCGACGTCGGTGAAGCTGCATACGGCGTTGATGACTTTGGCGGCACCGAGATATACCAAGGAGGAGTCGGCTTGAGGCACACCCAAATTATAAGCCAATGGACCCATGGGACCAGCCGGTGCTCCAGGTGGGGTACATGGCTCTCGCATAAACACCATACATGGCGTTTAAAAAATGCGAGGGGTCCTGTCCCGGACCTGGAAAGGAAGGCTACGAACCCACCGGCTGCTCCTGAGGAGGCTGCACCGGAGTTGACACCTCTTGTTCCTCTTTGTACTCGGGTTGGCCAACCGGAGTCGTCGAGCCCTGAGGATCAGGAACCTCTTCCTCCTCACGCACCGGAGATTGCGATGGAACTGGAGACTGATTCAACTCCGAAGCCGGTGAATGTTCCGGAGATTCAAAAGGCAAGGCCTTACCTTCAGGATTCCGACCCGGTGAGGGAGTAACCATGCCCCTTCGATGCCTTCTTCCAGCTGACTTAGCTTTTGAGTCCGAATCCTTCCCTGAATGATGACTGGAACTATGTCTCCTCTTCTTATGTTTCTTCTTCGAAGACCTGGAAACATGCCCCGACGTCAACTTCGGAGCCGATCTCGAACAAGACCTCAACCTCGATTTCGATCTCGACTTCGAGCACCTCAACTTCGACCTCGAACTCTTCCTGGCCTCCCTACCTTTCAATTTGGCAACAAGCAGTTTGGCCTCACATTCTCGAAGAGCCTTCGGGTTCATCTTTAAACAGGATCGACAACTCTGGACGTCGTGATCCGAACTCAGGCACCAGATGCAGTCACTATGCGGATCCTTGATGGACATCATCTTCCCGCATGCATCACAGGGCTGTCTTCTTCGACAACATTTTTTGAAAAGACAGCTACATCAAAAAAGATACAGTAGAAATCCAACAGTAACAAAGTTACCACGAATCGCAACAGAAGATTCCCGAAACCGTTAGCGTCGACGACGCGGGAAAAAGGGAACTGATGTCATCACGCCGACGTAGGCCTAATAAGGAGTCGGTGACGTCAGTCGGAGTCGCGCGCGATGCCGTGCTCCTATGACGTCGTCCATGCCGGCGTGCTGCAAAAGAATTTTCCGAACGTTGCTGACGCTGGGGGATATTCACAAGGTGAGGAATCTACTGGCAGATGTATCCATCAGAAACTGCTTGTATGAAATTGTCTTTTTAGGTCTGGCCAAGCGCCACGTTTACGGTGTCATGTACTGAATTACATTTACCTTGACAGCCCACATAGGGAGGAAGCAGAGACAGGTAAAACTTACATACTGTTATCCACGAGGAAGTCTTTGATAGTTTTAGTAAGATCATTGAGAGTAAGGATATAGTTTGTCTGCAGGAGATGTGGCTGTGCGACGAAACCCTAGTCATAGAAGGGTTTACCCATCATGTGAAAGTAGCAATGAAGAATACTTTAGGCAGACCTTCAGGAGGCCAGTTAACGAATATCTCCACAAAAATTGCTAGGATAGTAAAACCCTTGGCACCGAAATGTAAGTGGGCATTTGGCTGTAGAGTGCTGCTTATTAATGCAGCGCCAGACTATAAAGGTATTTGCATTGTTAATTTGTATATCCAGAAGGGAAAAGAGTGTGAATACAAGCGTGAACTGGGAACTTTAAAACAGGATATGGTGAATGTATGCGATACCTACCAGAAGGATGTGCTCCTGATGCTGGGAGATTTTAATCACAAATTAGACCCCAGCAGAATAGACCCTTGGTGCAAGGAAGTGTTGAGCGCTTATAATCTAGAGGCCGCGATGTTTCCCAGCGGAGAAATCTCAACCTAGGATCTGGTTTTTGGGCAAATGTTGGGCTCTATGGGCCTGTTATGGGTAAACGGCAGAATAGAAGCTGACCGGCCAGCCAAGGGTACATTTAAGATAGGTCAGCAACCCTGCCCTATAGATTACGTGTTTACACATGCATGGACCTTTGACCTAAATAAACATTTTGAAGTGATGAAGGTGGAAGGAAGTGATCACTACTCCTTGAAGCTATAACTTTCTGTAGAAAGGGGGAATCAGAGGGAGACAATAATCTAGGTACAGGTGGACTACCTAAAGAGGTTAACAACCCGTATATCTGAGGAGAACATTTTAAAATTAAGTGCAGTTCAGCAGACCCTTGTTTTAGAAAATATCCGTAATGAAGAAGATGATGCCTAGTATGAAAATACAATAAAACCACTAGTGGAATGCCTAAGAGTAAAAATGAAACACAGAAAACCTGGGACATCCAGTAATATTAGATCCCTTAATATAGATAGCCCATGGTTCGATACTGTATGTCATAAAGCAAAAGCACATATTAGACAAATGGAAAGAAGACTTAGAGTAAGATACAACGCAGAGCTTTCACTTACCCTTCAGAAACTATGGATAAATTACAGAATGATTATTAGGAATAAAAAATGAACCTATAAAGATAAAGGCTGGGCAAGTATGCTAGCTGTAATTGAGTCCAATGATGTGAAAGGATTCTGGAAATTGGTCCAATAAAGCTCCGGTAAAACATCAGGATCCCTGCACTGCCTGGTCCCCGTAGAAAACTGGGTGGATTACTTGTGGGAAATTTATGGGAATTGGCCAACTTCGTGGACTTCCATGCAGCATTTAATCTGGTAGACCGGGAGCAGCTGTGGGAGACTCTGGCTGGATATAACATACCAAGGGATTTGCTAGGGCTGATCCAAGCACTTCACTCCTACAACTGGGCACAGATAATCTTAAATGGAGATTGGAGCTTGTCTCAGAAAATTCAGATTTGTAATGGGTTGAGGCAGGGGTGCATATTGGCCCCCATGTTATTTTCCCTGTTTATTGCAGACTTGCCATCAATCCTGGGCAATGTGAGTAGGACAAGCCCAAAATCATATCTCTCGTCTGCTTTACCTGGACAATCTAGTAATTAAGGATCAAACTGAGATTTTCCTTAAAAAAAACTAAACAGGTTTAATGAATATTGTCATAGTAAAAAACTTGTGGACAATATGGATAAGACAAAGATTCTATGCTTCGGGCAAAAGAGAATCAGGTTTATTTGGGTCCTGGGCATCAAAAAGTTGGAAAAGGTTGCTGAATATAGGTCCCTAGGGATGTGGCTTGAGAGAAGATTGCGGTGGCACACTCATCGCGATGCACAAAAACTGAGGGTCTTTGCATCGGTCAGGGGACTAAAGATTCAACTGTGCATATGGCGATATGTCTGATAGACCAGTCCTAAAAGCATACTCAGCAATGATACCACAGGGGCGTGGCTTGGATGCTGATGGGGACGGTCGTGTGAGCTGCGAGCTCCGCGCCGACCTTACCGTTTCTCCTGATCGGAGAGCTGAGCTGGCTCTCTTGTGCCCTTGGGAAGGTTCCTCCGGCCGTGGGGACCGGCACCGGAGCAGGTTAGGTGTTTTGCTGCCGTCTACAGCCGAGCCACGACACTGGGAGATGGAAGACCCGGCCTGAGTAGGCTGAAAATGGTGGCCGTCATCCCGGTTCGGACACCGGAAAGAGCCCAGGAGGAGGTGTAAGCTAGTGCCCCGAGGGGGCGAGGGCTAAACCCCCTTGGGAGTGACGAGGGCGGGCGCCCGCGGCGGGACCCTGGCCCCCCTCCATGCACTAAGTGGAGGATACAGTGATCCACACAGCGCGGCCCCTGGGGGGGTCCCAGGAACACCCGTCCGCGATCACACAAAGGATTGCCGGCAGTGGAGAGGCAGGGGGAGCCGCGCATTGCCCGATATATTGCCGAGGAGGCCGGGCGGGAGCCCCGACTCCAGTGACCTGTAAGAAACAGCTGCACTGGCAGATGGGCCCCTACGTTCGGCAGTAGTGAGAAGCATTAATTTATTTGAGCGTTTTTATATAGTGCTGACTTTACCCGAAGGTGTCAGAGCGCTTCATGATAGGAACAATGGTGAAACATGAGGAAAACTTACAAGTCAGCATGTTACAAAAGCAAACGTTATGTTACATAAGGCAATAGTGACAATTGTGCATGTATCAAGAGCAAACGAAATACAAAGTAGGCTGGGGCCTGACTGCTTGACTGCGGCTGTGGATCTGTATCTGTCTGCTGAGGGACCCTGCGCTGCCCTGCGAACTGGGGCAAGCAGCGTGGGATGTTGCGCGATATCGGGGGACTCTGACCTTGCGGACAATGAGCGAGTGGAGCCACCAGCAATTTGGTGAATAGCTGGAAGTGTGCACCTGCTGAATACTCTGCTATGAGGTGTCTACTGCGATGGACCTGATTGGGAGCTAAGGTCGGAGCACCAGAACCAGCGGTAAGGGCGGGCTGTGGCGCGGCTATCAGGCTGGTAGCACAGGAGTGGACCGAGACAATTTGTGGTGCCGTAGTGCAGGAGGTGTGACTGACCGGGTGCGCTGTGGTCATTGAGTAAGCGGGGACACAGGTGAAAGGGAGTCATCGTCCCCTGTGGCTTGAAGAGGACAGACCCAGGACTGTGGCGGTTGCTCGGTGGCTGACTGTTGGGACACCCCTCCTTCTGAGGAGGCTAGCTTTGTGGATAGAAGAACCCCAATGGACTTGTTAATGACAGGGCCTGTTGGGCCTGTTGCTCCCTCACCTGGTGACTACAGATCTCACCTGAAAGTGGACTCCTCAATTGCGACGGCTACGGGAGGCGGAGGCGGGTGGGGACCCCGGGAGCGTTGAGGACGGCTGGGGCTGGCGGCTAGGAAGAATCCATACCCCCATCTTAACGGGGTGACCCACATCACCAGACTACTGGAGGGACTGGATGGTGGCACAAGTATTGAGGGCCAAGTCAAATTCTAATTAAAAAAAAATCTTTATTTCGGTAAGATTTTTACCATAAAAGACAATTAGAACATTCATTTAAAAGCTTTCTTTGAAAATAGAATTTTATACAATATAAAATCAACTTGTCATTCAGACAGAATTCCTTATTACAGTATCAAGTCCTTGGTGCATTAGGGTCAGTTGCCAGCCCTGAGACATTTCCTTCTCAGACACCAAATAGCACCCAAATATTTAGCCACTGCAAACACGATATGATCGGTCAGATTGGATTTCAGTACTCTATGAGCAGCTAAGCACCCCACAAGTCCCAGATTTCTGCATAGGGGAACTATCCATTTCTTGCGAATCTCTCGGTAAACCGGACAAAAAAAGAGTATGTGGAGTTCAGATTCGTCAGATGTTCTACATGCTGGGCAAATGCTAGTTGGTTGTTCACTCCATTTGCTTGTGAATGTTCGAATGGGGAGGGACCCATGTCTCCACTGCAGATATAGTGTTCTGAGCAAAGGGGGATACAATTTATCTAGGGTTGGTTCAAAGTTGTAAGTGTCCTTAAAGCAGATAAACGAATCAGTCAATGAACCAGGTTTTTGATGGTTGAAAAGTTCCATTAATTTGCCGTCGTGATATGCCGTAGCTAATTCCTTTTTAGGAATCAGTGGACAAGTAATCTGATACCCATGGGGAAGCCACAGGCCGGCAGGGGGGCGGCTCCCCCGGAGCCAGAGGATGAGCCTGCGGAGCAGCAGAGGTGAGACGTGGTTGTACTGCCCCCGGAGGGGCTAATGCAACAACAGGTGGACTAGATGCTCCGCGCTATCACGGACACAAAGGAGGCGCTCCATCAACACATTGCTCAGGTGTCGCTGGGAGTGGGTCTCCTACGGGCAGACCACGTGAAGCTGACTGACCGAGTGAAGCAAGCTGAGGCCGTCTTGGAGGTCCTGGAACCGGCTAAGAAAGCAATGGATGTTCGGATGGGAGAAGTCAATCGTAGGCTCCAAGTGCTTCAAAGGAGGGCCGAAGATGCCGAAAGGCATAATAGAAGGAACAACATAAGGGTATTGGGCCTTCCGGAAGGAGTTGAAGGGGACAGCATGATAGACTACCTGGAACAGTGGCTGTGTACTGAGGTTGACCATTCTACACCCTGGAGAGGGCGTACAAGGTGCCTGCTCGCCGTTGGCACCTGGGAGACCACCCAGGACTGTGGTGGCCCGCCTGCTCCATTATAAGGGCAGGGACCTTCTGCTTCAAAAGCACGCGCCACAGGTCCATACAAAGTGGACAATAATAACGTGTTACTGTTCCCGGATTATACTTTTGATGTGCAGCGCCATCGAGCCTCGTTCCTGGCTGTCAAGAAAGCCCTCCGAGATGAAGGCATTCAATACTCCCTCATATTTTCGGTGCGCTTACGAGTGACATTGGATGGCAAAACATTCTTCCATAACGACCCTGAAGAGGCATGGAGCTGGCTGGAAACCTATCGGGCAGGAATGGATGGAGCGGGAGGCACTGGAGGGCAAGCATCTGAGGCTCCTCGACCGCGCCGTACAAGGCGTACCAGACAACGACGTCCTGGGACACAGAAACCTTCCACGACATAGACAGAGAAAGAGCGGTTGGCGGCCCTGCAGGCCATGACAGAGATTTTGCAGGTGAGCGGCACAACACTGCTGGGAGTGACCGACTTGGACAAGGGGTCGGCAGGGACGGATTCGGATGGTACAGACGCGGGGAGTGTCACTCTGCCACATGTCTCTCCGGGGACGGCAGACAACATAGTTGATGCCTGAACTTATGCACTGTCTCAAGTGACTAGTAAGAGGGGTCTAGTGGTGCTGGCATTATAACCTTTGGATGGGGGTGATTGGGAGAGACTTGTTGCTCGGTGGGCTGGAGCGAGAGGACACTGGCGCTGTGCGGTTGGCCACCTGTCTGGGGGCCCTTCAGAGGGTGAGGGGACTTCTTTTTTGTTATAGTGGGGTTTGGCTTTTGGCTGTAATGAGGCTGCGGGCCAGATCTTCCCGGCGCTTGAGCTCCCCCTCCGTTTCACTCCTAGAGTGAATCCTTGGTAGCTACCAGGGGGACTGTTAGTGGATAGTTTGGATGGGTACTAAATGTTTAGAGCCTTTTCTGTGGCGGGGAGGTGGGAAAAGTATGGGGGTTGTTTTTGGAGTAGTTAGAGCCACTGGTGTGCTAATACAGGGAGAGCAGTTATGGACCAGAATTAATCCGCACTATGGGGACATCGCTTGAGTTCAAATGTATTACGTGGTATGTATTGGGGATGCATACAATGTTGAGACGCCACAGGGTTCATGCTTATCTAGCGCGTAGAGGGGTTCAGAAAGCTTTTCTCCAAGAAACTCATATGGACTGAACTGAAGGCCAGGCATTGCAGCACCGGTGGAGGGGCAGCTTTTTTATACAACGTATTCTGCTTTTGCTAGTGGTGCACTGGTTTGGGTGAGGGTTCCCTTTCAGCCGACTCAACAGATCGTGAACCCTGAAGGGAGGTTTGTGGCTGTTATGGGGAGGTTGGATGGGAGAGATGTGACATTGTGCAGTGTGCATGCCCCTAATGTGGAACAGAAGACGTATTTTGCTTGGTTATCAGGGAAACAGCGTTTCTGACCGGTTCAATGATCTTGGGGGGCGATTTCAACTCAGTCACAGATACTGAAATGGATCCGTCACATCCACCGTTGCCCCAGGAACCCATACACAAGCTTTCGAAACTCCGGAGAGATTGGCACATCGAGTGAGGGCTGAGAGATACATGGCTGGCGCAGCATATGGACGAGCGGGACTATTCTTATTATTCTGCTCTACATGACTTGCATGTGCGGCTAGATGCGGTGTTGTGTTCCCCGGACGTCCACGTGCTGATCCGCCATAGTGAGTACCTGGCAAGGACGATATCGGAACATAACCCACTACTCTTGGCGCTGTGGTGGTCTTGGGGACGGCCTGCAATTCCTACCTGGCGGTTACGCCCACAGACTTTAGAAGACCTGGTGTTCCGTACAGAGGTGCAGGAGGGTATAGAACATTATTTCCTTGAGAATGAAGGGACGGCCTAGACCCTGGCTCTGGAATGGGATGCCTTTAAGGTGGTGGTGCGGGGCTTTTGTATTGCTAAAACAGCAGGTGTGCGGGAGACGTGGTTACATGATATAGAAAGGGAGGAACTGCGGCTGCGTAGGGCTGAGAGGGCTCATCCTGGGGAACCGGGAGCACAGGCCGAAGTATTAGCTGCAAGGGAGGGAGTAGCGGCACAGGTAGAAAGGTTGCGCTGCTTTGACCACAAGAGTATCTGGTCCGGGCACACGCTGAGAGAGATAGGGTGGGTTCCCTCTTGGCATGGCTGGCCAACTCAGCCCCAAGGGGTACTCCAATCCTGGCTTTGACCATCCCAGCGGGTGTACCAGAATATACCCAACAAGGGATTAACGGGATGTTCTTGGCATTCTATGCAGACCTGTTAGAGTGCAGATAGCGGGGTGCATGTGATGGATTGGATGAATTCCTGCCTTGAGGACGACCAGAGAGACATGTTGGGGCAGGAGATCACTATAGGGGAAATACGTAGCGCAATAAAACATATGGCGCGTAAGAAACCCTCGGGAGCAGATGGGCTACCAATTGAATTTTACTCGACGTATGTTGATATTCTGGCCCCCAAATTGCTGGCTGTTTATCAGGAAGCCTGGGATTTAGGGAAACTGACAGATTCAACTTGCGAGGCTATCATTATCCCGTTGTTGAAACCAGGTAAGGACCCTTTGTCTAGGTCAGCCTATGGCTCATTATCAATGTTAACGACTGACTATAAGATTTTGAGGAGGATTCTCGCGACTCGGCTGCTTCCTTATATGACACAACTGGTCCATTCTGACCAAGCAGGCTTTATCCCAAAGCGCAATACCGCGACTAATGTACAGCGCCTTCTGCGGATTTTGGGAGAGGACCATAGTGAGACCCCTACCGTTGCGGTTCTCTCAGTTGACATTGAGAAGGCATTAGACAGCCTAGAAAGGCCGTATTTGTACCGGATCCTGCACTAGTTTGGGCTTGAAGACTCCTTTGTAGGGTGGACGAAACTCATTTATAAGGCAGCGACGGCTCGAGTGCGGACGGGCGTGACGATCTCGTCAGCCTGCCAGGTGGAGGGGCACACGACAGGGATGTCCGCTTTCCCCGTTGTTGTTTGCCTTGGCCATTGAACCCCGGGCCTCCCATGCCCGGCTGGGGAGGCATTATCCAGGTTTATGCCTCCGTGGGGACATGCAGTTTATCTCCCTCTATGCGGATGACTTACTGTTTTTTCTTGCAAATACAGAAGCGGCTTAGGAGGGCGCGCGGCACTTGATCAATGTGTTTGGGCAGTATTCGGGGATGAGAGTGAACTGGGCAAAAACCTGCGTGTTTCCGGGGGCACCGGCTGTACTGAACCCTTCGTAGGTGGCGGGCACTCGCTGGGAGCCCCACTGTTTACCTTATCTAGGCACCAACATTTATCATTCCCCAAGGACTTGTTGGAGGGTAATTTGGGCTGGGCCATACGTGGACTTAGGGGTGGTTTTGGAGCACGCTGCCGTTATCGGTAGCGGGTCGGGTGGCGCTCCTGAAGATGGTAGCACTCCCGCACGTGTTGTATTATTTCCGGACGTTGCCGATCTGGGTGCCGGGCACCATCTTCCATCAGCTCCGCTTTATGGCTGTAGGATTTATTTGGGGGTCGGGCAGACGGCGGGTTGCTATGGCCACAATGATACGCCCTAGAGCTGATAGGGGCATGGCAGTTCCAGATTTCGAGTGGTACTATTTAGCAGCACAATTACAGTGGCTCACCCAGGCTGTAGCTCGGGAGTTCAGGGGCCCGGATGGACCTGAAAGGCGATGGATACCACGCTATATTTTGTCCTTTATAGTGCTTCAGCAGAAGATGCGTCTTGAACTGCTCTCTGCTGAAGAGAAGACGCTGCGGATGTGCTGGAATCTGAGCCAGCACCGGGCTGGATTCACTCGCCCGTATGCTCCGGAGATACCACTGGGTATGTGCACGGCCTTCCCTCACGGCGGTGATTGGACGGCCCTGGCTAACTGGAAGGATCTGGGAGACCTCTACGAAAACTAAACCCTGTTGACATTTCAGGCCCTTCATCATAAATACGATCTTCCGCAGGGGGCAGGGGGGTGGATTATTTGCTGCATTCAGCGCTTATTTCAGCTATGCAGCGCTACTAGGGGATGGGTCTGTCAGAGCCGCGGACCTCAATGGTGTGCCGGTATGTGGTAATGGCGGCGGGAACTGTTAAGGCTATTACGTGCCTTTACAGGCGCATGCTGACTGAGGCTCTGGAACCATTGCGCACGTTGCAGGAGAAATGGGAAAGGGTCCTTGGCTGGGAAATCCCTGAAAAAAACTTGGGCCCAGTTGGTTAGTAGAGCCTGGAGGAGCACCAGGAATGCTAGATTTCAATTGATACAATTCTATGTCCTGCACAGAGCGTACTTGACACCAGCCAAGCTTAATCAATATTTCAATGCGGCGACCGCTCAGTACCAGAGATGTAGTTTGGAGGGAGCCGACTTCCAGCATTTGATGTGGGGATGTACGAGCTTGGGAACGTACTGGAAAGATGTGCTGGAACTGCTGTTTAATATAACTGATCGTACAATAGACCTTGACCTGGGCACTTGTTTGCTGCACTGGTTCCCACATACAGCTAAAACGAAAGTGACAAGTAAATTTATAGACCTGGGCCTCGTATTAGCCAAGAGGGAAATCACAATGCATTGGAAGTCAGCGAGGTGGCCAGGGTTAGGGAGATGGTGGGTGGAATTGCTAAAGTGGGCGCAGAGTGAAGGTACACTTAGGCTGCAACAGGCCCTACGTACTAATAATGACAAGACACAGGAGGCGGCTAGGGCGTGGGAGGCCTTAGTTGCAATATTGCTGGCTCCAGAATCTGATTCAGAGGAGGGTTCTGACTTGTAGGACCGGCGAGATCCAACTGACACTTTGGTACAAGGAGTATGAATCCGGGTACGATCAGTGAGACAAATGTTGATATTTAAAAAGTGCATTTAAGCCCTGTACTGTACTACTGTTTTTCAAAAATTACAATTGTATTGGATTCTGATACACCCTAATTGTTAATAGACCATGTTCTTGAAGCACACTGGTGGCGAAGGAGGGATGTGGGCGAGGAACACAGTGTAAAGTAGCTTGTGATATATTATGCTGTCATGTCTCTATTTGATGTTCTATTGCTGCTCACTCAGCGTTGGTTGGTTGAAAATCAATAAAAAATATTTACAAAGGAAAAAAAAAACAATGATACCACCCCAATTTTTGTATGGCGCAGAAGTGCTTTATCTGAATGGTAATAACGGATGGTACTCGGAGGAGGGAAACACCGAAAAGTTTATTTTCTTTGACCAAATCGTCTATGATTCAGGCGATGAGATCAGAATTGGGAACAACCTCATGGGGTTCAACAGAGTGTATGGCCCTATTTCGTTTCTAGCAGAGCCTGGGTATGGGGGAAGGTTATGACACTTCACAATGGTGCAGAAATGAGATTGCAAAGAGTGAGTTAATATGGGCCAAATGGACACGAGTTATCACTAAAGCGTGCTACACTATTAAGATTACGCTGTGCCCCAAGACTCTACAAATTAAGCTCGACAAAAGTGAACTCAGGGCCCTGGGTCAAGAAATTTCTTAAGCTCAGGACCAAAATTACCTTTTGAGGAAAAAATCTGTACATTTCATGGCGCTAGGGTGCCAACACGAACAACACTACCCCTATATTGATAGACTGCCTAGCTGCTGGTTGAAACGAGAACTGCTAAGGCTAAGGATTGGGCTAAACCCATGTTATGTGAATGATGGAGTAAAAAGATGTAGGATTGATAGTATCGGAAAATGTATGTGCAATTTGGGAACAACATGCGATATCCTACATCTGTTACTGGACTGTTGGAAATTTATAGATATACGGAAAGAGTTTTTACGTACAATGCTTAAGAATTTTGATATTAAAAATAGTGCCCAAGCAGTAAACCTCTTGACAGAAATGAGTAATTTAGACATTGCGTGTGCCTTGGGAAGTATATTAAAAAAGTTAAAGAATCCCTCAATAGCATTCTGAACTGATTTGCTTATCTATAGCTCTGTGTGGCCTATGGTACACGAAATGTCGAAAGGTATGCGGAGCGTTTTCTATTAAGTTTTATGTGGTCAAATAATGAATTGTGATTTTAGTAGATTTTATTAATGTTTTATTTATGTGGTTTTAAAACGTTTGGGGACCATGGTCTAAATAAACTTGTGCTTGACTTGACTTGACTTGACTTGATAGGTGCATTATCTAAGTAACCTGCTGGGAGGGGAGGGAATACAGATGCCCTGGAAAAGTAAACATTATTGGGTATAATTCACTTGTATTTTCAAACCTTATGAGAAAGATTAATTGAATATGCACACCTAGTTTTTTTTCTAATTTTGCTCTAAGATGGATATCCTTTGGTTGACTGCTCTTTTTACAGTAAAAGTGTAGCTGCCAAATGATAGTGATTGCATTAATCATAAAACCAAACATTCAGCAGGCACAGACATTTCTCCATCAGCTCTCTGATTTATCAACAATAAGATTATTATGCATCGGATTCCACCACCCCTCAGCTTTAGATATCAGGAATCTTCTTGTAATCGGATAAGGTAGGCAGATGTCAAACCAGGCACCCGTATTGAAACGCACAACTACAAATAAAACATTTATTTGTTGTTCATGAATTGGATGCTTTCTTGTATAGATACAGACCAGAAACATTTCTTGGAGTCCATTGGGAGTCAGGTTCCACAGCATGACACTCTTCAACAATTCTTTCAAGGCATCAATGGTATCGTGATACAAGACCTGGCACAATAAAAAATGTACAAGGTTAGTGGAGTTGTCGATCGATGCTGATTGACTATCAGTGAGTGCTGTCCTAAAGAACGAGACAGTGTGAGAGAAAGTAGATTCATTCAAGTTCAGACATATAAAGTTAACACAATCAGGAAAACAAAGAAAAAAATATGTAAGCGCAGAAATTTTCTGAAGAACCGGAAGGCAGCACTGCCAAATACAGTGGCTGCCAAAATACAAGGCTGTCTAGGCTTAATGTCACCTTATGGCTCTTTCTTCCTCCACTCTAACCTCATGTCTGTACCACTCTTCTAGGTTCCTTATCCTCTCCCCCTTCTCCATCTGTTAATGTTTTACTATCTTTATCTTCCGCCTCCTCTTTCCTTTTCAGTCTTTGTCTCTCTAATGCTGGTTAAAAACCTGATGATGAAAATGTAATCCTGGCGCCCAACATGTTTAACCATCTACATAAATTAAACACCGAGCACAGCGCTCAATAGTGCTACTCAATCGTGATAACAGTGCTGATAAGAACAAAAATGTTACTTACCTTTTTAGACAGTTCTCCAGCATCTGTAACTTTGATAGACTTACATACTTTGAACATTTGCTGACGTCAAGACTGAGGTGGGAATAGGTGGTTGTGTTGGCAGAAAAGGCAGGAAGTGTCTTCCTATAACACCTAGGAAGACCCAGTGGTCTAAATCATTTTCTTGTCAGTTATGACTTGATGCCCAAGAGGCACTTCTTTAACAAGACCGTAAAAGGAATCAGAGTGATATTGTCATCAAAGTTGCGGAGGAAGAGGAAGTGGGAACCTAACTCTGTTGACTTCTGCCCGATTAGCGACCTTTAAAGAGCAAAACAAGCATTAGAGAGTATGAGGCTGCCTTCAAAATTTGTGAAAAAGTACACTCACCTTCGCAGCATTGCCAAGCATGTGCTGCTTGTCAAAAGGCATGCCAGTCAATTGTGCATCCTCATTCAAAAACCCTGGGTTCTCATCCATGTCTGGCTTCTAAAGAATAATGGAGTGAGCTGCTTCATCCACAGCCTAGATTCATCATGCCATCTTTAAAGAGCTCCTTGAAAAGACCTCTATGATGGCAAGGTTAAGATGGGGCTCCTAAGAACACTAACTCCCATAAAGCAAGAGTGTACCTAACTAATAAACAGGCTGCATTGGGTATGGCTATGTAGAGCTTTAGTTATCTTCAAGCACTCCTGTCACAGCAAAAAAGAGAATATAGAGAGAAACTTTAAGTGTTCACTTGTCCAGGTACCCATTAGAAGTTGTGCTTTTTCATCATTTAGAGCACTATAAAATTAATACCATTTTGTGATCGGCTATATACCACATCCTAAACTCAAATTCGAATCCCCTAGGCAGCATAAAGGGAATGCAGTTCTGTTATTCAGTGCAAGCAATATTTATGGCATTACTTGGGACATGCGTTCACAAGTAATCATGTGTTGGTGTATGCAAGCTAAGCTGAAGAAATAGTTTCATTTTTCAGTGACAATGATACTTTTTCTTCTACTAACTAATAGCAACTATATTCCACTATGACTACGGGGAAGGATGGCAGCAGGCTGCTCTCCCAAGTATGCCAATATGTCCAGGCTACTATGTAGAGGAAAGGCTTCCACTGTGCCCCTCCTGAGCTGTACAGATGTGTCTTGGTGTAAAATGGCTTCTGTTGTACACCAGTTGCAACACTGGCACAGTGAGGGGGCCAGTGGTAGTCATGGTGTTGAGCCATTGCATTTGCAAGGTGCTGGGTTAAAGTGAAGAAAAAGTGTAGCGACCTAGGAAAAGCACATGGGTAGAGGTGCCTTCAAGGGATATGATTTGAATAAAATTAAATTGTTTAATTTGACTTAGTGGGAGGAGAAATCAATTAACCTCATGTGTAAATCATATATTACTGTGAAAAAAATCTATTTGTTTGAATCATATTTAACAAAAAAACACAAACACATTAAGACATAAAAACAACGAAACACAAAGGTGTATGTACAAAAGAATTTTATCACAAGAAATTCTCAAATCAGCAATAAATCAAAAAGCAGGTAAGGAAATGCTGGTGTGAGTAGCGTATTAATCAACTAATAGACAACACAGCAAAACCTGAAAAAGAACATCTATCCCAAACAAATAATCAACTAATAGACAACACAGCAAAACCTGAAAAAGAACATCTATCCCAAACAAATAATGAATCAAACACTACAGGGATAAGTCTTATCCCTGTAGTGTTTGATTCATTATTTGTTTGGGATAGATGTTCTTTTTCAGGTTTTGCTGTGTTGTCTATTAGTTGATTAATACGCTACTCACACCAGCATTTCCTTACCTGCTTTTTGATTTATTGCTGATTTGAGAATTTCTTGTGATAAAATTCTTTTGTACATACACCTTTGTGTTTCGTTGTTTTTATGTCTTAATGTGTTTGTGTTTTTTTGTTAAATATGATTCAAACGAATAGATTTTTTTCACAGTAATATATGATTTACACATGAGGTTAATTGATTTCTCCTCCCACTAAGTCAAATTAAACAATTTAATTTTATTCAAATCATATCCCTTGAAGGCACCTCTACCCATTTACTCCATTACCCAAGCCCTCAAGGGTTTAACTGGGTCGCTCACTTTCCCTTGATCACTAGGAAAAGCACAGCATTTAAGAGAAGTGTCTGATGAGCAGTGCCACTCATATAGCCTTTTCTCGTTGTTGAGCTCTGTCTGCCAAACTAGCATGTCTGCCAAATTAGCCAGTGTGTGGGCTGCCCCACACTTGCTGACAATAAAGAGCATGGATACTGCACTGCAGGAGGGGACTTGGCTGATGCCCTGGGCACTGCTATCCCTTTCTACAGGAAAGGCATCCCTGGGTTCAGATACTGCAAGCAATGGGGTCCATGGGAAGGATCAGTAGTGACTAGAGCAATGTTGTTGTCAAAGTTGAGACAAATAGATGGACTATTGGTTAGGGCTTGGAGAGAGGTGCAGCAGGAGAGTAAAGGGGCAGTGATTGCTGTGAACCTATCAATACATGCTGAGCACTGCTGCATTCAGTTGTGCTGGCTGTGTGACCCAGTATCACTCGACCCGCACTGGTGGCACAACAGGGCCTTACAAGGTTGGTTACAATGAGTTGTGGCAGGCTTCTCAGTGATTTTGAGATGTGAGAATAAATATAAGGTGGGTTGTCTCTGAGCTGCTTCGAACTTCATAGTGCACTTGTATAAGTGGCTGTAGGAGAGTAGGGTCTGCAATCCTATGATCACCCAGATTTTTGCTTTTTGCTGCACTGGTTTACGACTTTCCCTGGCTGTGGGCCTGCTAATCAGACCCACAGCCTAGCTGTTCTCTCTATCCAAATTGTACTCAGGTACTGAATTGGCACTGGGCCCTCTCCAAGTCCCTGTACCCAGGGCTGAGGTGCACCCAGAAGTCTCCCAGGGGCTGAAGCATGTATTGTGCCACCCCTGGATTGACTAACTAAAACTGACACAACTGGCTGCACGACAGCTGGGGCAAGGTGGTGTACTCACCCTTTGCTTTAGATATAGTATACCTATATCTAACCCTAAAATGGACACACAGATCTCCTATCAGTCACTCCTATGGCAGGCCTTAACAATCCTGAAGGCAGAGTGCTTGGAATCGTGTGAGATGGTGCTCTTGATCCAGCGGGCTATAGAAATATATCATAAACAACGCTACCCAACTTCATAATCTATAAACTAAATTCTATACTAATTATGGACCCATTTATGAACCTGATATATTTTGGGCCTACTGAATCAGGTGGTCAGAATAAATCTATATACACATTATCTACAAACTATATACATTTTTATACATTTGCAGAAAGAATATTGTCATTAGAATAAAACACAACCATTTAAACGACCACCATAGGCGACGTGATCTAGCTAATGGTAACCTACACTTCTGAATAACCAAGACCAGCTTGTTTGTCAAAAGTAAGATTTTATTTTCTAAATTATGGTATATAAGTTGAAAGTTTTATAAATGAAATTTATTTGCAATAAAGCAAGCATGATGGTAAGAAATATGAGAAAAATACAATTTAAGCAATTGAATCAATTTTAAAGAAATTATATAAAGTTTAGCATTTCTAAAACCTATTTCCCTAACTGAGCTAAATAGACAGAAATTAAAGTAAAGTTCTTTGAGGATTCTTACGTGCTCCACGCAAAGTCCAGCAGCACATCACCCTCATCGGAAAGTCAGAAAGCAGCAGCCAGCCCAACCCTAAGGGCATGACTTTTTATACCTTTCTACGCTAACTAAACTAGCAAAGGAAAGTTTTCAGAAATCCTCGACGTCCCATTGGCTGAGAGTGACAAGTGACATGTCACCAGATTCTTAAAAAGTTCCACAAAATCATGTCTTACAAAGACCATTGTCTCTTCCACGTGAAGCCAAAAGCTTCCTGCGTTTGCAACTTTGTATTAAGTCATCCTCGCAGCTTCCATAGACTTGTATTACACTTCCGCGGATGCCAAGTTAAGGACTGACAAAATGTTCACTTTCGACCTTGGCCATGTCCGACAGAATGATGTCAGCTCATCAGTTTTTGCTTTGTGAATGCAGCTTCAATAAACGTTTTAATTCAGAATGGGCGTCTCGTGACTTTCTGCAGAATTATAGATCAGCTCTTTTTCTGTGGCTCAAATGACTAGGCCCAAAAGCAGGCAACTTATGTTTTCTAGTATAAAACAAACACAAGAAAAGTATTAATGTAAGAAATAATGTAGATTCTGTATCCACCCCATGGTTTACTAATTAATTAACCCACCCGATTAATCAAAATGTTACCTAGCCATTGCAAACAATTAAAGCAGCGTTAATATTTACCAGTCTCCGTTTTTCTATGAGACCCATAAGCACCTAGAATAGTAGAAATGACATCACACAGACAAGGAAAAGCAAAACAAGCACATGCTTCTTTTAAGTTTGCAGCAGTTAGTAATGACAAAAACGAAAACAATAAATTATTTTATTAATTTGCACGAACAAAAAGATGCAACATTTATGCACGTTTATGAACACACATGTTAGTCCCCCCACGTGTAAAGTTTAATCTAAGTTGTATTAGCACGACATATCACAAATCATTAATAATTTTATTCATGTTATGGAAATGTGACTTTGCGAGTTTAAACAAAATTTTGTTTTCTATCTCGCTCCATCAACTCCCTCATCTGGTGATTAACAAATCACCACACCAGCACTCAAAATTTTGGTAAATTAAATTATTAAGAAATCGATTCAAATTCAATTGTATTAGTAAACCTAAAAGTCTGTTTCAGCATAATCTTTGCAATTAACATGACGCTCTCTATGTAACTCCTGTAACTCGATCTCCCTTTCCTCTTCTTTTCTGAGTTTATAGATTCTCTTCTTTTCCTTCAACTGTTTCTTTCTTTTATGTAACAAACAACCTACTTTAGTCAAAATAAAAATGAATACTATTATAATCAAAGGTGCCAGGATCTTGCCAAGAATTGAACTTCCGATATTATGAAACCAGTTTTTAATTGCTTGAAACCTTTTTGAAAGTTTCCCTGTAAAATCTTCTTCTTCTAAAGGAATTATTTCTGAATGCATTTGTGTAATATTCTTAATATACATTTCAATATTCTTACTTTCATCAGGTATATATGTACAGCAATGTTGGACATGTAAAATGCCACAGACTCCTCCCTCTTTTGCTAGGAGTATGTCTAAAGCAAGACGATCTTGAATTACCATGGATCTAATTGCAATAACTTCAACATTCACTAATTGAAACCCATCAGCAGTGTCAGTTGATAATCTATCAACTATAGTGGACAATTTTCTGATTCTCCCTGCATTTAGAGTTATACCAACAAAAGGTATTACAGCTTGAAAAATATCTCCCAGAACTTCAGTAAAAGTTTCTCTTTTAGCTCTATTTACATAATTATGAATTTTAAACAATCCTTCTGAATCTCTGTCAACATGAAACACTTTAGGAAAAACAATTCCCACATAACAAGTTCCATACCAATGGTCTGGAAGGTTATAGTAAGCTTTGTCACCACAAACAAAATAAATTCCAGGGAAGATAGGATCTTTTCCACCTTTAAATCCCCAACCTCCCATAATCTGATAAGTATCTTCACAGTTACTTGCACCTACAAAATAATTATCAAAAAGTGTATTATCTCTTCTAATGCAAAGCTTTCCACTAACAGGTTTGTCTATGTGAATTGCAATATTTTCAAGCATTTTGCCATTTAATTTCTCATCCTCTTTTTGCCAGAAGGATGACTTAGTCTGCTTGACTAATTCATTTCTCTTATAAATTGCTCTTCTCTCCTCAACCATATTCAAAAATTTCTTTCCTTCAGCACTTAATTTACATGTTAGATTATTCTTATAAGCATACTCGTAAGTGAGTTCGTTAGTAACAAGGAAATATTCTCTCAATTGTTTTGCTTTCTTATGCTTATTTAAAGCATTATCAATCTTAACATTAGCAAAAATCTCATCATAATTTGAATAGTAATATTCTAAACGACCAGTTTGATAAAATAAACTAGTTAATACACTACATGTTACAGCATAAGTGAGAGGAAGCATATTATATGTTACTCCCTCAGAAACAGAAGCAGGTAACTTAACACAGACATAACAGTCTTTTGCATCCATTACCTTTACATATTCACTCAATAGCTTTGTGAATGTATTGCTTGAAAAATCACCTATTGATTTATCTTGATGAATGTTAGGCTGATGATCAATAACTTTTGCAGATGCACTATGTTTAGTTTGGCTAATCAGAGCTTTGCTTGTTATGTTAACTTTGTGTAATTCTCTATTCATTTCTAAAGGGATAATCACAGCTAGTACCAACCAGAGCAGAACTAAAATGAGCAGACATACCAGAGTCATCTTACAGCATCTTTTAAAAACAGAACATTTTGAAGTGCTCTCCTTAACATAAGGCATTTTTAGGTTAGTTTTAGCCTCAAAAATAAAAATAAATTTTAAAATTTATATACACCCCCCTTTAAAATATATTTTTCTTTTATAACCCTAAACAAGATTTCTTCGACCTTATGTCATACATAAGTTTTCTTCTATTAAACAGTTTTTCTTCGACCTTGTGTCAACTAACAGATTTTCTTCAGCCTTTTGCCAATTTAATAATTCTGTACTTCAATCATTGTCACTAATTTCTTGGATTTCGTTTTCTTCTTCACTACTATCATATATGTCTATAACAGGTGGAATTACTAAGTAAGTCCACTCAGGAGACTTGTATTTCTGGTTTGGTCTAATTATTCTCTTCCCTTTTCTCGATATCACTTCAATTTTTCTTCCAACTCCAACTTCTTTTCCTGGACTCTTTTGACTACTTATTTCTTCAACTTGTTCTATTGGCTTTTTGATCAATCTTACTCTCAATCTTCCACCAGGCCAGTAGTCTGCTTTTCTCACGTACTTCTTCTTTGGTTCAGAATTATTTGATTCTGACTTCCAAGTCCTTTTCTTTCCGTTTTCACTTCCACCTTCCACGTCACTTTCTTCAGTTTCGTAGTCTGAAATTTCAATTGACTCAGGAACTTCTCTATTCGGCAATTTCACTCTTTCAGGAACTTCACTTTGTCTTCCATCACTGGTACTCGGTAATTCGTTCTCTTCTTTTTCTTCAATTACCTCTAGCTTCCCAGATTTCGGATTTCTGTTCCTTACTTCAGAGCTTGTTCTCTGCCTTTCGATACTCTCCTGGTCTGAAACTTCTTTTGGTTCAGCTTCTTTGTCTTCAATAGAGACAACCGAATCCTCAGTTATCTTTCCTTTTAACAGATTCTCTTCACCTTCAGAATCTATTTCAATTATTTCTAAGTCTTTTCTTGTCAGATTTCCATTCACTGGCACAGTTTCCAGATGTCGACTTTCTTGTCGATCTTCAGAATCTGGAATTACTTCACCTTCTGTTCTGTCTTCTGCTTCAGAATCAGAATCATCTGTGGTATCACTTTCAACATCAGAACTTTCAGGAGTTGGTACTGGAATAGTATGACTTGGATGAATCCAGCGCTTCAATCCTCTGCACTTTACAGCATTAGTAGTGATCAAGATTACCTGCCTAGGTTTCTGCCATCTAGGAGATAGACAATTCCTTCTCCGATGTACTTTCGTTCTGACCCAATCGCCAGGTCTCAGATCATGAGTCAAAACTTTTTCATTTGATTGAGCTTCAGTTCCCACCTGATTAGACACAGAAGTTACCATATCAGATAACCTTTTACAGTAATCCAAAATTGCACTGTCATTTATGCTCAACAGTTTACCTACAGGTACAAAAGCTTGCCTCATAACTCTTCCCATTAAAATTTCATGAGGACTCAGACCTGTCTTTTTATCTGGTGTACTTCTTAATGACATCAAAACAAGTGGAAGAGCATCAGTCCACTTAACTCCTGTCTCTAGACACATTTTTCCAATTCTGTTTTTGATAGTTCCATTTATTTGTTCAACTACACCTGATGCCTCTGGTCTGTATGCACAGTGTATTTTCTGCTCAATGCTCAAAGCTTCACAAATTAACTTCAACAGTTTGTTATCAAAATGGCTTCCTCCATCACTCTCAATAGTGACTGGAAAACCGTACCTTGGGATGATTTCTCTGAGCATTAGTTTTGCTACTGTAATTGAATCACAATGTCGTGTAGGGAAAGCCTCTACCCATCTTGAGAATAAACATACAATTACAAGTACATATTTCAAACAGTTGTGTAAGGGCATTTCAATGAAATCTATTTGTAACCTGGTAAAGGGACCACCCTCTCGACCAATTATTCCTGTCCCCACCACTGATTTTCTGTTTGGATTCATTTGTTGGCATGACAAACACCTTTGACAAAAAGATTCTGCAATGGTTCTAAATTTGGTATTGAACCATGTTTCTCTAAAAAGTCTGACCATAGAATCTCTTCCTAGATGTGCAGGACCATGATATAATCTGGCCATGTCAGCAATCAAGCAATTTGGTAAGACTATTCTGCCATCTTTGTAAACCCACACTCCATCTTCTTCACGTGGTCTACAATCTGATCTTAACCATAGGTCTTTTTCTTCATCATCTGCTTCGTTTTGTAAATCTCTAATCTCATGCCATGTTTCTACAACAATTGTTAGCATTAATGAATTTGAATCAGTTTCTTTACTCCTCTCCCGATTGTATGAATAATTTTTCCTTGCGCAGTACTTTGCTGTTTCGTCTGCGAAGGCATTTCCCTTGGAAATATAATCAGTTCCTCTAGTGTGCGCTGCACACTTGACTATGGCAATTTCTTTTGGCAATTGTATTGCTTCAATTAATCTTCTAATGAAAACTGCATTTTTAATTGGTGATCCTGTTGATGTCATGTATCCTCTCTGTGACCAGAGTTGTCCATAATCATGCACAACTCCGTACCCATACTGACTATCAGTAATGATGGTAACTCTTATATCTTTTGATATTTCACATGCACGAATTAAAGCAATCAATTCAGCCACTTGTGCTGAACGAACTCCTTCAAGACATGATGCTTCTTCAACATCTACAACTGTACAAACTGAGTATGAAGCTTTCAAGACACCTCCTTCGGATCTTAAGCATGAGCCATCTACAAAGTAGACAAAATCCGATTCAGACAAAGGTCTGTCTTTGATGTCTTTTCTGGGTTTAGTGCAGAATTCCATGACATCTAAACATTCATGTTCAGTTTCAATGTCATCAACAATTTCAGAATCAGGCAGTAATGTAGAAGGATTCAGATTCAAACATCTTGAAATCGAAACATTATCTGCTCCCAGTATGATTTTCTCATACTTTGTCAATCTGCTACTTGTTAAATGTTGAGTCTTACCTCTTGTCAGTAATATTTCAACTGAATGAGGCACAAAAACTTTCACAGGAAATCCCATAATGATTCCTTCACTTTGTTCAAGGCTGATACTTGTAGCTGCAACTGCTTTCAAACAACCTGGTAATGCTTTTGCAATTGGATCAAGAACTGCAGAGAAGTATGCAATAGGTTTCTTTAAATTTCCATGTCTCTGTATTAATACAGATAATGCACATCCTTCTCTCTCACTGCAATACAGTTCAAAATCTTTCTCATAATTTGGCATACCCAAAGCAGGAGCTTGGCATAAGCTCTTTTTCAAGTTCTCAAAAGATTCCATCTCAGCATCATTGAGAATAATTGGATCCTTTACATCTGATTTGGTCAGTCTTTGTAGTGGTTTTGCAATTACTGAAAATCCACTTATCCATTGTCGACAGTAACCTACCATTCCCAGGAACATTCTGACCTGTCTTTGTGTTCTTGGCGGTAACATTGCTTGAATCATTTTTATTCTCTCTATTGTTACTTGTCTTTTTCCTTTTGCAATTCTGTGACCAAGATATTTTACTTCTTGTTTGCAAAATTGTAGTTTTGCTGAGGACACTTTATGTCCTTCTTCTGCAAGGCGATTTAACAGAATTATTGTGTCTGTTACACAATTTTCTCTTGTCTTTGCAGCTATTAACAAATCATCAATATACTGCACCAGCGTAGACCTACCTGGTAAGTCTAAATCTTCTAATGATCTTTTTAACAATTCATTAAAGATTGAAGGACTTTCTGTATAGCCCTGAGGGATTCTTGTCCATCCAGGGGTCTTACCTTGGAATCTGAAAGCAAAGATTTCATAACTGTCTGGGTGTAAGGGAACAGTAAAGAATGCATTGCAAAGGTCAATGACTGTATACCATTCAGCATCATGTGGAATCTGAAATAGAATTACTGCTGGATTTGGAACCACAGGACAACATGGAATGACAATTTGATTAACCTTTCTCAAATCTTGTACGATCCTAAATGTTCCGTTAGACTTTTTAACTCCCATAATTGGTGAATTACAAGAGCTACTCTTCATTTCCTTTAATACACCTTGCTTGATTAATTTTTCAATTATAGGTGTAATACCTTCAATTGTCTCTGTTTTCATTTTATACTGTGGAGTGTTTGGAAATTCTATTCCCTGTTTCAATGCAATTTTTACAGGATCTACGTTTTTCATCAGACCCATCTCATTCCCAGTAAAATCCCATATTTCAGATTTCACTGTTTCCTTTAGCTCTTCAGGTAAATCCTTTTCTTCAAATGCAGGAAACAATTTTGTTTCTTCTGCTTCCATCATCATCATTGTCATCCTGTACAAACCATCTTCCTCCATTGTTTGTAACTCAACTCCTTCTGGAGAACAGTATATTCTGCAATTCATTTTACATAGGATGTCTCTACCTAATAGATTTACTGGACTACTATTACAAACCACAAATCTGTGTTTGTCTCTGTAATTTCCAATTTCAACTGGTACTGGATCAGTTAAGTCTGTTTTAATTTGCTGATTACTTACTCCCACAACTTGGATGGTATCCCCAGAGAGAGGTAGGTTTTCAATTTCCACTGATCTAACAGTAGAACGGGTAGCACCAGTGTCCACTAGAAAAGTGATGTCAACATCATTAACTTTCCCGTTTACATAAGGACCAGACTGGTCAACCTCAAGAGTGGCTCCAACAACACACTCTTCCTCCTCTCTCGGGCACCGTCAGCAATAATCATCAGAATCACTGTCTTGACTTTCTGTTAATAAAAATTGTTGTGAAGCATTTTGCATTTGAACCCTTTGCTGCTTTTGCTGTTTTTGTGGTTTTATTACCTGTTCACATCCCTGAAATCCCACGTTTGGATTATATTTTTGAACTCCCCCACAATTCGGGAAAGGTGGTTGTGGCAACTGGTCTTGACGATTATTCACCTGTTGTTGTTGCTGTTGTTGTAACTGTCGCTGAATATTAAATTCATTTAACCCCTGTTGCATCTGTAGCTGTTGCTGCAGGTTAACACCATTCTGCATCTGTGGATTCAATAAGGGATTCTTTGAGTTTCTAGGAGGATGAGGACATTCGTCCCTCCAATGTCCAATTTCGCCACAATTAAAACAAGGTAATCTTTGTTTCAGCTCTTCTATCTTTGGGCTAAATTTCTTTGGGAAATTATTACCTTTAAACTTTCCTTGTATGTGGTTTGCATTTCCAGTTTGAACAAAATTAGTGTTCTTATTTCCCATGCTGGCAATCTGTTGCTCAGCCACCTTTACCTGAGCCCACATGGCTTTCTCCTTCAGCTTCTTCTGTTTTACTTCTAATTCATCGCTACAATATTTTGCTTTTCTTAGAATATCATCTACAGATAGTGCTTGCCATCCGACAATACTAGTTCTGATCATTTCTCCAATTTCAGGTTTTAGTCCATAAACAAATCTATAGATAAAATGACTCATGTCTTTTTCATCTAATTTTTCATAACCACTGTATTGTTTAAAGATTAACAATAGTCTTTCATAAAAAGAATGAACTGATTCTTTTGTTTCCTGTTCTGTTCTTTCTATTTTAACCCAATCGACTTCTATGGGTGGAATTTTGTTTTTCATCCAAACAATTACTTTCTCATAGAAATCCATTACAAGTGGATTTGGGCCACCTGTTTCTTTAATTCGCTCAGGTTCTGCTTTTGGCCAACTAATAGATATTTTACATTCTGTCCAAAGATCAGATGGGACTACAATGTCAAAAAATCCATCTAAATCAATCCACAGAACTTTTGACACTTTGATAAATCTATCGACTTGCCTGTACCACTCAACTGGTCTTTCCCTCAATTTTGGAAAGTCATTTGTGAATAACAGAATGTCTTGTCTCGACCATGGGACATGAACATATCCTCCACCTGCAACTTCTCTCATTGGAAATTGTTTTGACAATTTTTCCAATTTTTCATCTTCCTTCCTTTTGGTCCATTTCACTCTCCATTTGTTCAGTTCTCCTAGCTTTTTGATATAGACAATCAAATCTTTAATGTGAACTATTCTTCCCATTGAGTTCAGACTTTCAATGTCACTTTCTGAAAAGTCTAATCTGTAATGCTTTGCAAAATTCTTTTGTTTACTCACATCGATTTCAAGTTCTGCTGCTAGATCCTCTAGTTGATCATATTTATTTTTCGTTTTCCACTGAATGCTTTTGCAAATGAACAGTAGTTCATCATCCCGATAGTAATTTAAACTATCTGGGCCAATTGTTCCAATTATTAATTCTTCTATATTCGCTTTTAATTTGGCCACATCAAGTTTTGGTGTGGTTACCCTGACTTCAGGACTTCCTACATCTGACATAGCACCCATTGGTGTTTTTGGAGATAAATCCTCATTAAAGGTTAAATCAGGCATTCTCGATCTAGATGTGTTTAATTCAGTCAAGTCTGAATAAAATTTTTCAGTAGCCTTTTGAGTTTCTGTATTTAAAGGAATAGTTAATCCATTTTTGTTTGTATCTCTTTGATCAAATACAGGCTGAACAGGACCTATTGTTACTGGAACTGTGACAGCTTCCATGCCTTTTGTCATTCTTTTAATTAATTCTTCTTTAGACCTTAAATATTCATTATAATCAACATCCTCAACATTTCTTGTCTCTCTTGCATAATCTCATGGAGGTTCCCTTGCTCTTGGAGTCATTGAAAAATGTCTACCTTCGTTTCGAGCATTCTCGAATTCTGATCTTCTAGGAGTTTCAGTGATTTCACTATTATTTGGATAAAGTTTAGGAGCTTCACTAATTGGAGGTGCACTCGGTGAAGTTTCAGTAGAAACCACCGGAGTAGACCATGATCTAGGAGGTCTCAAAGGCTGATTAGGCTGTTTCTTTCTAGCAGTTGTATATATTTCTTCCATAATTGCATCCTCAGATTCACTTTCCATAGATTTCCCTGTAGGAGAACCCATTACCATTTCATGAATTAAATACAATCCTTCACTCATGTTTCCCTGTCTCCACATTCGCAATCTATCTTCATGAGTTTCTCTTTTCCATGATGGATTTTTAGAAGGTCTTTTAATTCCACTAGCTTCTCTTTGTAACTGATACATCTCGTCTTCCCACTCAACTAAAGCTTCAAATTGAGTTGGTCTCGGTTTTGGAACAAGAGCATTCATTTTCTCTCGTAAATTTCTTAAAACTCTTACATTAAATGAACCATCATCAGGCCAAGCTAAAACACCGTCATTTTTAGTATAACGTTTCCAACTGTCGAACCATAAGACAGTATGATATCCGTATTCACCTTCCATGTACGCTGCAGGTGTTTTATACTTATGAAGTAGTTTACCACCTCGCGTTTCGATTTTCTTGTCAGGTGAAAATAAATTCTTAAATTTCTGAAATAATGTTGTCTTTTTCTCAACATGTTTAAAATGATAACTCATTTTTAAAAGTTAAATTTAATTCACAAAATCGTTCGTAAAATATTTCCGGGATGTTCCGCAAAACAACCAATCCGTACGCGAAACACACCAACAAGCCAATGGCAGTTGAGCTACGTCACTTTTTTGCTCAACCAATAAATTTAGAGTTTTTCCGAACGACCAATCAGCTCACAGGCCGTCAGAGACTCAAGAGCCTATCAGAATACAGCTTGTGACGTAGGTCACCCAATCCCAGCGCGGCTCTGTGACGTACACAGCAGCTGCGGTTTCTCGCTTCTCACTCCTGGCGCTTACCCCTCCTTCACAAAATCTTTTCACAGCGCCATTTTAAGAACACTTTTCAGTGTAAATTAATTCTTAACAATGACTATAAAGACAACATCTGTTCGTTTCACTATTTAGGATAGTTTACATACATTCAAGTATCCACACTTCGGAATAGACGGCGCTATTCACACTAAGGATAATATTCAATTGTCAGTAGAGTAACCTTACCCCACCCTTCTAACACGTATAATTATGAACTCGCTTTGCTCTGAACCCACCGCGAAGTGAAAATTCTAAGAGTTCCACTTGAACATAAAATACAATTCAAACTCGCACTTTTACACGGAAAATTCCCTAAATTCAAACACACAAGAAATCCGTACAGGACTCTCACCTGTTTATAGAATTCATGCACCGTTAGCAAAATAACGACGTTATCCGTACAGGGCTCTCACCTGTTTATAGATATGAAACATGTACCCGTACAGGACTCTAACCTGTTTATAGATAATCATGTACCGACGTTAATTTTACCCTTCACTCAAGCTCGGATATAATTAATACTCTCATCACAGTGAGTTTTATGGAAGGCGCTTTGTCCCTATTCTCATGCTGCTTTGATTTCTTAGAAAATCCTCACTATACAAGATTCAGACCTAGCCCTAAAACTGTGCTGCTCGGCGACAACACTATGGTACACGGCGATACCTCTTGTGATACTCGGCGATATCACTACAAACAGAACAGATGGCTTGCGTGACTAATTTCTCGCCACACAATCTATACCGGTATAGCTTACAGATAGCACGAAAAACGAACTTAACATGTGTTAAAACATCGATCCTATTTCCATACCATGACATAACCCTTAGCAACCAACATATTACCTTGGTTACCTCTTAGCAACCATCAATTTCTGCTACCAGAGAATTGATCCAGCGGGCTATAGAAATATATCATAAACAACGCTACCCAACTTCATAATCTATAAACTAAATTCTATACTAATTATGGACCCATTTATGAACCTGATATATTTTGGGCCTACTGAATCAGGTGGTCAGAATAAATCTATATACACATTATCTACAAACTATATACATTTTTATACATTTGCAGAAAGAATATTGTCATTAGAATAAAACACAACCATTTAAACGACCACCATAGGCGACGTGATCTAGCTAATGGTAACCTACACTTCTGAATAACCAAGACCAGCTTGTTTGTCAAAAGTAAGATTTTATTTTCTAAATTATGGTATATAAGTTGAAAGTTTTATAAATGAAATTTATTTGCAATAAAGCAAGCATGATGGTAAGAAATATGAGAAAAATACAATTTAAGCAATTGAATCAATTTTAAAGAAATTATATAAAGTTTAGCATTTCTAAAACCTATTTCCCTAACTGAGCTAAATAGACAGAAATTAAAGTAAAGTTCTTTGAGGATTCTTACGTGCTCCACGCAAAGTCCAGCAGCACATCACCCTCATCGGAAAGTCAGAAAGCAGCAGCCAGCCCAACCCTAAGGGCATGACTTTTTATACCTTTCTACGCTAACTAAACTAGCAAAGGAAAGTTTTCAGAAATCCTCGACGTCCCATTGGCTGAGAGTGACAAGTGACATGTCACCAGATTCTTAAAAAGTTCCACAAAATCATGTCTTACAAAGACCATTGTCTCTTCCACGTGAAGCCAAAAGCTTCCTGCGTTTGCAACTTTGTATTAAGTCATCCTCGCAGCTTCCATAGACTTGTATTACACTTCCGCGGATGCCAAGTTAAGGACTGACAAAATGTTCACTTTCGACCTTGGCCATGTCCGACAGAATGATGTCAGCTCATCAGTTTTTGCTTTGTGAATGCAGCTTCAATAAACGTTTTAATTCAGAATGGGCGTCTCGTGACTTTCTGCAGAATTATAGATCAGCTCTTTTTCTGTGGCTCAAATGACTAGGCCCAAAAGCAGGCAACTTATGTTTTCTAGTATAAAACAAACACAAGAAAAGTATTAATGTAAGAAATAATGTAGATTCTGTATCCACCCCATGGTTTACTAATTAATTAACCCACCCGATTAATCAAAATGTTACCTAGCCATTGCAAACAATTAAAGCAGCGTTTATATTTACCAGTCTCCGTTTTTCTATGAGACCCATAAGCACCTAGAATAGTAGAAATGACATCACACAGACAAGGAAAAGCAAAACAAGCACATGCTTCTTTTAAGTTTGCAGCAGTTAGTAATGACAAAAAATGAAAACAATAAATTATTTTATTAATGTGCACGAACAAAAAGATGCAACATTTATGCACGTTTATGAACACACATGTTAGTCCCCCCACGTGTAAAGTTTAATCTAAGTTGTATTAGCACGACATATCACAAATCATTAATAATTTTATTCATGTTATGGAAATGTGACTTTGCGAGTTTAAACAAAATTTTGTTTTCTATCTCGCTCCATCACTCTGGCATGAGCTGAGCCTGTCTGCGGCTTTCGGGATCCATCCCTTAGCCGTTTCCATGATATCGCATACCATATACTCTTAAGTGCATTATAATCCTCGCGGTTATGTGCCAACTCTGGTATCGCTTTATCAAAACATGTTGAGTAAGGTGTCATACGAATTGGAATACTAACCCCTCGCCAATTCTGGCGACGGGGTTAGCATTCCACCCTTCTAGAGGGACACGACATGCATGTAACCTATAACCCGGTTAAAAGTCAGACAGAGACTTAGCATCCACAAAATGGATGCTGCCACCGAGACACAAGTCTGCCCTCCTGCTGCTGGGAGTCCTCCCAGAGCAGGAGATAAGGACAAAGGGTTTCCTGCCAGGGGCGGTGCCAGCACCGTCCCAGACAGGGTTTTGTGTATTGTAGGTAGGCAGGGCTTTAGAGGAAGGTGACTGCACGTGGCACCCCGGTGCTCACTGTGCATAGGCTGGCTGGAACCAGTTCCAGGGTCACTCCAGACCCTGTGCTGGGGAAAAGCCCGCCAAGGAAGTGGGTGTAACCACCCCCCTCCTAGTCCCACCCCTAGGGCAGGACTTAGTCGCGTGCCAGCCCCCTTTTACAGGATAAAGGTAGAGACTGGCCCCCTTCCAAATCAGATCATCTTTGAATCCTGAAACTACTTTCTGCGAAAGGAACTCAAGACTTCTTCCTAAGATTTCTCCCTTGTGACTAAGGAGTAGTCACCCTGCATCCGCAGGCACCATCTAAGAACACTGCGGTCTGCTGCAAGTCCTTCCTCCGGAATCCGACTGCCCAGCTCGACGAGAACCGGCTTCCCTGGCACCTCTGACCTCTACCCACCTCTACAGCCCAGCTGAGAACCGTGGGTGCGACGAGACCTCAAGGGACCGGCCATCTGCAAGACTGCACGACTTCTTTCCATCAAGCCCGCCGAGTGAATTCCTGGTGAGTGCTTTGGGGTCCGAGAAGCCCCCACCCTGAGCAGCTCCAGCACCGAAGAGCAGCCCCCCAGCATCTCCACGATCTGCGTGGGGCCCTTCTGCTTTTTACTGCTCACCGCGTTGTTTGGCTACTAGCCCGCTGGCTTGTGGCCTTCCTGACGACGCCCGACGACATTTCTGCTGCTGGTCTGGTTGCTCCAGACTGGCCCTTGCTTCCCTCCATCGGAGAAGTACCCTGGACCCTCCTGGTCCACCCAAGACGCCATTTTAGGTCCACCGCGTGGGCCTTGCATTTGCCAAGACTTGTTGCCCAATCCTGGGTCCAGCGACGTCGACAGCAAGAACCTTCGTGGGACAGCTCGCACCTCCATCCTGGTCGCCGACAACGCCTCCTGGTCCGAGAGACTGCAGAGCCCAGCAGCGCCCACTCACCTGACTGCGGTGACTTCGCCCGGTGCCATCCTGGTGCCCACTTAATCACTGGCTAGTGATTCAAGAACTTGGTCCCCTCTGCTTTCAGGTTTTCTTCTTCCTTGATCCAGGCTTGGATCCATCGAACTTTTCTTCACTGGTCGCCTGCCAGCAACTTCTTCCTTCCAGGCTCCTGGTCCGGCAACGAGATCCCCGACGTCTTTTCAGACCTATGCAGCTGCAGCCCCTGGGCTAGGTAACTTCGGCACTTTGGTGTCCCAGCATAGCCTCACTATCCAAGGGTCAGGATCCACTGTCGTTTTCTCCCTACCAGGTCGGGTTCGCCCGTGAACACTAACTTTGTGAATTCTAGCCTCCATAGACTTTGTCCCGCATCCCGCGTGAGAGTGCACACTCTGCACCCGAGTCCCCTGGGCCTCCTAGTAGTAATCTAACGATTCCCTAGTCCAGTCCTAGCGATTCCAAAGCCTATTAGAACTGTTACTTACCTGCTAGTAATTCGCATTCCACTTTCAAAGTATATGGTTTTTCGTGCCCCTCGGGCATTTGTGTATAACGTGCTAACTTAAGTATTTTCGTAAGAGTTTTGTTGTGTGCTTAGCTCCCTGTCTCATAAAGAGCCAGGGTAGTCTTGTTATAAATAAATACACTGTTTATTTTCATAACAACTTGTGTGGTGTCCTTTCACTGGGTGTTCAAGGGGTAATGTGATGGTAAAACAGCTGGCTTAACACGCCCTCTAGAGTCTTAGCCTTAGACTGCTCGTATCCATGCTACTAGGATAGCTGGTCTATAAGGTTGACTTACAACCAATCATCAATAAGGGTTGTTTGGACTGATATATAGTGATCACTAGAATAGTGAGCACTGCACATCAGGCCAACTTCTCACATTGGTGAGCAGCGGTTGGGATTTGAGCTTGCTGTTGTTTTACCACACATGCCCTAAGAATATCTTGTGAAAGATCACATAAGTACTAAAGGTACATATAACTTAGCTTAGAATACTCTGAGTTCTACTGAACCAGCTGTTGTAGCTCCTAGGGCCTAGCACACCCTAAACTACAACTCTAGCAAGGGATCAGTAGGCAAACATATAGTGTAGGTAAGTGCACCACTTACACCTCACTAGAAAAGCATGTCTACCCAGGGAGAATCTACTGAGACTCCCCTGGTCAGTGTTGACCCTCCACAGGTCACTTCAAGATATGCAGCTCTCAGTTTCCAGGAGATGAGAAATCTGTGTCTCCAGGAAACTGAAGCAGGGGTCTAACCCCACCATTCCCTTTCTGATAGGTCTCTTAGAGACATATGATGCCAGAAAGCTTTCTCAATTACATGAGAACATGCCAGCCTTAGAGGGAACCTCTGGGGATCCAGACCTCCCCAACACTGATTCAGCAGTTGAGGAGGAGGATCAAGAGGAACTCTCTGGGGATGAGGTAGACAAAGGTCTTGAGGTAGTCAGAAGGCTAACTAGGACCAACTTAGACTTACTTGGGCTAGGATCTGGGGGACCCCCAGTACTAACCCGAAGTGGGCCTAACCTTGGAGTTAGGAGAGATAGATCTCTTTCTAGGGACTCCAATAGATCTCTGCACTCTAATGCCTCTTCTCAGGGGAGAAGGAATCCTCCACAGAGGAGATTTACTTCTCCACAGAGAAAAGAGCATGAAGCTAGAATGAGACAAGCTGAACTGAGGATTGAAAGGGAAGAACTTGCCCTGGCCAAAGAAAAGCTTGCCTTTGCTAGAGAGCAGCAGATGAGTGGGCTAGCTCCCACTGGTGGCAGCAATCTCCCAAGAGATAGAGAGAAGGGTTTAGATACTAAACACCTGACTAAAATAGTGCCCCCCTTTAAGCAAGGGGATGATATCCAGAAATGGATGGCTGCTCTGGAGAGGGCCTGCACTGTGCAGGGCATTCCCCAGAGTCAGTGGGCAGCTATACTGTGGCTCTCCTTTGATGGTAAAGGTAGAGATAAGCTCCTCACTACAAGAGTGGAGGATGCTAACAATTACCAGGTCCTGAAGAATACACTGGTTGATGGGTTTGGTTTAACCACTGAGCAGTACAGGTTGCTGTTCAGAGACACCCAGAAAACTCAGTCTCAGGACTGGTCTGATTTTGTGGATTGTGCCACTAAGGCTTTGGAGGGCTGGTTGCTGGGTAGCAAGGTTACAGATTACACAGGATTGTATAATCTAATGATGAGAGAACAAATTTTAAACAATTGTCAGAACCAGTTGCTGCACCAGCACCTTGTTGATTCAGATCTGACCTCTCCCCAAGAATTGGGAAAGAAGGCAGACAAATGGGTCAGGACAAGGATCAAGCAGAACCAGAACCAGAACCAGGGTGGTCAGAAGAAAGCAGACCAGAAGGGTAATGTTAAGAATGAGCAAAATGACCAGAAGTCTTCACCAGGTCCCCAACAAACCAAAGAGGGTGGGGGTCAGGCTTCCCAGAAGAAGAAGGCTCAAGAAGGCCAGTCAAAAAGGTGGTGCCAGTACTGCAAAAGTAAATCTCACTGGTTTAGTGAGTGCACCAAAAGAGGAGGACAAACTCCTGCCACTACAGCTCCTAAAGCAACTGCACCCCCTAGTACAGTCAGTAGTGGTAGTGTCACTCCCAAGGCATTAGTTGGGTTAACCTTGGGTACTGAGGGGTCTGACAACTTAGTTGGCACACTCACTCAGGCTGTCCTTGTCTGTACAGGGGATATGGATATGTCCCCTGAAATAAGTCCCAATACTTTGGGCAAATACAGGCAGACACCTTTGATAAATGGCAAAATGGCTCAGGCCTATAGGGACACTTGTGCCAGTGTCACCATGGTGACACCTAACTTTGTGGACCCTGGACAGATCATGCCAGGTACTGATTTCCTGGTGACCAATGCCAGCAATGTCACTACTAGTCATAGTGTGGCAATTGTGGCTTTCTCCTGGGGTGGAGTGAAGGGACAAAAGAAAGTTGTAGTCAGTTCAGACCTCCCAGTTGATTGTTTGTTGGGCAATGATTTGGAGTCATCACAATGGTCAGAAGTGGAGCAGAGGACTCACATGGAGATGTTAGGCTTGCCAGCACATGTGCTTGCTGTGACTAGGTCACAGGCCAGAAGATGCCCCACTGAACAGGTGCTGGATCCTGAAATTATGGACCAGACACCTTCCAAGAAGAAGAGCAGTAAGGGTAAGGCTTTGCCTTCCCCCTTGCCCCAGGTTGAGGATCAAGTCTCTGAGGAGGCTGATCTAGAAGAGCTGAGGGAAACTGAGCCTAAAGAGCTTGAACTTGATCAAGTTGAGTTTCTGGGCTCAGGGGGACCCTCCAGAGCAGACCTGGGGAAGGAACAGTTGAGCTGCCCTTCCCTTGAACCCCTCAGACAGCAGGCTGCTGCTGAGGCTGCAGGGAATGCCACAGGTGCCCACAGGGTATACTGGGAAGATGGACTCCTGTACTCTGAGTCAAGAGACCCCAAGCCTGGTGCAACCAGGAGGCTGGTCATCCCCTTGTCTCTGAGAGGTTTCCTTCTCACCTTGGCCCATGAGATTCCCCTTGCAGGTCACTTAGGTCAGACAAAGACTTGGGACAGGCTTGTCTCACACTTTCACTGGCCCCATATGAATGAGAATACCAAGGAGTTTTGTCGCTCATGTGTCACTTGCCAAGCCAGTGGTAAGTCAGGTGGCACAACAAAGGCCCCCCTCATACCACTACCTGTGGTGGGGGTTCCCTTTGAAAGAGTGGGGATTGACATTGTTGGTCCAATGGAACCCCAGACAGCATCAGGACACAAGTTTATACTGGTGGTGGTGGACCATGCCACCAGGTATCCTGAGGCTATTCCCCTTAGGACCACTACAGCCCCTGTAGTGGCAAGAGCCCTAGTTGGAGTGTTCTCCAGAGTGGGTTTCCCTAAGGAGGTCGTTTCTGACAGAGGTACAAACTTCATGTCAGGATATCTGACTGCCATGTGGAAAGAGTGTGGTGTGAACTACAAGTTCACCACACCCTATCATCCACAATGCAATGGGCTTGTTGAGAGATTCAACAGGACCCTGAAAGGGATGATTCATGGACTACCTGAACCTCTTAGGAGAAGATGGGATGTCCTGATCCCCTGCCTCTTGTTTGCTTACAGAGAGGTCCCACAGAAGGGGGTTGGCTACAGCCCTTTTGAGCTTCTGTATGGGCATCCTGTAAGAGGACCCCTGTGTTTGGTGAAGGAAGGATGGGAGAGACCTCTCAAAAAGCCTGCAACCAACATAGTGGACTATGTACTTGGTCTCCGCTCCAGGATGGCTGAGTATATGGAAAAGGCATCTAAAAACCTTGAGGCCAGCCAGGAACTTCAAAAAGCTTGGCATGACCAAAAGGCTGTACTGACTGTATACCAGCCAGGACAGAAGGTGTGGGTGCTGGAGCCAGTGGCCCCAGCAGCTCTGAAAGACAAATGGTCTGGGCCCCACACCATCATTGAGCAAAAGGGAGAGGTTACCTACTTGGTGGACCTTGGAACTCCCAGGAGCCCTCTCAGAGTGCTCCATGTTAACAGGCTCAAGGCATATGTTGACAGGAAGGACATGAGCTTGCTCATGGCCACAGATGAGGGACAGGAGGAAGAGAGTGACCCTCTCCCAGACCTGCTCACTCAGAATCCTGATGATGGGTCAGTTGATGGTGTTGTCTTTTGTGGCAGCCTCACTGAACATCAGCAACAGGATTGCAGGCAAGTTCTGCAATCCTTCAGACATATGTTCTCTCTGACACCCAGCCAAACTGATTGGTGTACCCATGATGTTGACACTGGAGACAGTCTGCCTGTTAAGAGTAAAATCTACAGGCAGCCTGATCATGTTAGAGACTGCATCAAAACTGAAGTGCAGAAAATGTTGGAGCTGGGAGTCATTGAGCCCTCAGATAGCCCTTGGGCTAGCCCAGTAGTTCTAGTGCCAAAGCCTCACACCCAGGGTGGTAAGAGAGAGATGAGGTTTTGCGTAGACTACAGAGGCCTCAATGCAGTCACTAAGACGGATGCCCACCCAATACCAAGAGCAGATGAGCTTATAGATAGATTGGCTTCTGCCAACTTCTTAAGCACATTTGATTTGACAGCTGGGTATTGGCAAATCAGGTTAGCTGAGGAAGCCAAACCCAAGACAGCATTTTCTACCCCTGGAGGGCATTATCAATTTGTGGTAATGCCCTTTGGACTGAAAAATGCACCTGCCACCTTCCAAAGGTTGGTGAATCAAGTCCTCACTGGGCTGGATGACTTCTGTGCAGCATATCTGGACGATATTGCTGTCTTTAGCTCCACCTGGGAGGATCACCTGGTCCACCTGAGGAAAGTGTTAGAGGCCCTGCAAAAGGCAGGCCTCACTATCAAGGCCACCAAGTGCCAGATAGGGCAGACACAGGTTGTATACCTGGGCCACCTTGTAGGTGGAGGCCAGGTTCAGCCACTGGAGAGTAAGATACAGGCCATCAAGGACTGGACTCCTCCAATCACCCAGACTCAGGTTCGAGCTTTCTTGGGCCTGACTGGGTACTATAGGAAGTTTGTCAGAAATTATGGGTCCATAGTGACCCCCCTTAATGACCTGACAAGCAAAAAGATGGCAAAGAAAGTTCAGTGGACAGCAAGCTGTCAGAAAGCATTCAATGACCTAAAACAGGCCATGTGCACAGCACCTATCCTCAAGAGTCCAGATTACTCCAAGCCATTCATTGTCCAAACAGATGCTTCTGAGTTGGGTGTGGGAGCTGTTCTGTCTCAACTGAATTTTGATGGTAATGATCAGCCTATTGCTTTCATTAGTAGAAGGTTGACACCCAGAGAGAAAAATTGGTCAGCTATTGAGAGGGAGGCCTTTGCTGTGGTCTGGGCCCTGAAGAAGCTGAGGGCCTACTTGTTTGGCACTCACTTCACCATTCAGACAGACCATAAGCCCCTCTTGTGGCTAAATCAGATGAAGGGTGAAAACCCCAAACTGCTTAGGTGGTCCATTTCCCTACAGGGGATGGATTTTACAGTGGAGCATAGACCTGGGACTGATCACAGCAATGCTGATGGGCTCTCCAGGTATTTCCACTTAGAGCAAGAAGACTCACCTGGTCAAGGTTAGTTTATTGTCCCAAAGTTTGGGGGGGGGGTCATGTAGGAGAGTAGGGTCTGCAATCCTATGATCACCCAGATTTTTGCTTTTTGCTGCACTGGTTTACGACTTTCCCTGGCTGTGGGCCTGCTAATCAGACCCACAGCCTAGCTGTTCTCTCTATCCAAATTGTACTCAGGTACTGAATTGGCACTGGGCCCTCTCCAAGTCCCTGTACCCAGGGCTGAGGTGCACCCAGAAGTCTCCCAGGGGCTGAAGCATGTATTGTGCCACCCCTGGATTGACTAACTAAAACTGACACAACTGGCTGCACGACAGCTGGGGCAAGGTGGTGTACTCACCCTTTGCTTTAGATATAGTATACCTATATCTAACCCTAAAATGGACACACAGATCTCCTATCAGTCACTCCTATGGCAGGCCTTAACAATCCTGAAGGCAGAGTGCTTGGAATCGTGTGAGATGGTGCTCTGGCATGAGCTGAGCCTGTCTGCGGCTTTCGGGATCCATCCCTTAGCCGTTTCCATGATATCGCATACCATATACTCTTAAGTGCATTATAATCCTCGCGGTTATGTGCCAACTCTGGTATCGCTTTATCAAAACATGTCGAGTAAGGTGTCATACGAATTGGAATACTAACCCCTCGCCAATTCTGGCGACGGGGTTAGCATTCCACCCTTCTAGAGGGACACGACATGCATGTAACCTATAACCCGGTTAAAAGTCAGACAGAGCCTTAGCATCCACAAAATGGATGCTGCCACCGAGACACAAGTCTGCCCTCCTGCTGCTGGGAGTCCTCCCAGAGCAGGAGATAAGGACAAAGGGTTTCCTGCCAGGGGCGGTGCCAGCACCGTCCCAGACAGGGTTTTGTGTATTGTAGGTAGGCAGGGCTTTAGAGGAAGGTGACTGCACGTGGCACCCCGGTGCTCACTGTGCATAGGCTGGCTGGAACCAGTTCCAGGGTCACTCCAGACCCTGTGCTGGGGAAAAGCCCGCCAAGGAAGTGGGTGTAACCACCCCCCTCCTAGTCCCACCCCTAGGGCAGGACTTAGTCGCGTGCCAGCCCCCTTTTACAGGATAAAGGTAGAGACTGGCCCCCTTCCAAATCAGATCATCTTTGAATCCTGAAACTACTTTCTGCGAAAGGAACTCAAGACTTCTTCCTAAGATTTCTCCCTTGTGACTAAGGAGTAGTCACCCTGCATCCGCAGGCACCATCTAAGAACACTGCGGTCTGCTGCAAGTCCTTCCTCCGGAATCCGACTGCCCAGCTCGACGAGAACCGGCTTCCCTGGCACCTCTGACCTCTACCCACCTCTACAGCCCAGCTGAGAACCGTGGGTGCGACGAGACCTCAAGGGACCGGCCATCTGCAAGACTGCACGACTTCTTTCCAGCAAGCCCGCCGAGTGAATTCCTGGTGAGTGCTTTGGGGTCCGAGAAGCCCCCACCCTGAGCAGCTCCAGCACCGAAGAGCAGCCCCCCAGCATCTCCACGATCTGCGTGGGGCCCTTCTGCTTTTTACTGCTCACCGCGTTGTTTGGCTACTAGCCCGCTGGCTTGTGGCCTTCCTGACGACGCCCGACGACATTTCTGCTGCTGGTCTGGTTGCTCCAGACTGGCCCTTGCTTCCCTCCATCGGAGAAGTACCCTGGACCCTCCTGGTCCACCCAAGACGCCATTTTAGGTCCACCGCGTGGGCCTTGCATTTGCCAAGACTTGTTGCCCAATCCTGGGTCCAGCGACGTCGACAGCAAGAACCTTCGTGGGACAGCTCGCACCTCCATCCTGGTCGCCGACAACGCCTCCTGGTCCGAGAGACTGCAGAGCCCAGCAGCGCCCACTCACCTGACTGCGGTGACTTCGCCCGGTGCCATCCTGGTGCCCACTTAATCACTGGCTAGTGATTCAAGAACTTGGTCCCCTCTGCTTTCAGGTTTTCTTCTTCCTTGATCCAGGCTTGGATCCATCGAACTTTTCTTCACTGGTCGCCTGCCAGCAACTTCTTCCTTCCAGGCTCCTGGTCCGGCAACGAGATCCCCGACGTCTTTTCAGACCTATGCAGCTGCAGCCCCTGGGCTAGGTAACTTCGGCACTTCGGTGTCCCAGCATAGCCTCACTATCCAAGGGTCAGGATCCACTGTCGTTTTCTCCCTACCAGGTCGGGTTCGCCCGTGAACACTAACTTTGTGAATTCTAGCCTCCATAGACTTTGTCCCGCATCCCGCGTGAGAGTGCACACTCTGCACCCGAGTCCCCTGGGCCTCCTAGTAGTAATCTAACGATTCCCTAGTCCAGTCCTAGCGATTCCAAAGCCTATTAGAACTGTTACTTACCTGCTAGTAATTCGCATTCCACTTTCAAAGTATATGGTTTTTCGTGCCCCTCGGGCATTTGTGTATAACGTGCTAACTTAAGTATTTTCGTAAGAGTTTTGTTGTGTGCTTAGCTCCCTGTCTCATAAAGAGCCAGGGTAGTCTTGTTATAAATAAATACACTGTTTATTTTCATAACAACTTGTGTGGTGTCCTTTCACTGGGTGTTCAAGGGGTAATGTGATGGTAAAACAGCTGGCTTAACACGCCCTCTAGAGTCTTAGCCTTAGACTGCTCGTATCCATGCTACTAGGATAGCTGGTCTATAAGGTTGACTTACAACCAATCATCAATAAGGGTTGTTTGGACTGATATATAGTGATCACTAGAATAGTGAGCACTGCACATCAGGCCAACTTCTCACAGTGGCCAAATCGCTTGGGCACCTCCAGATTTAATGAGGTTTTCAGGGACAGTTTGAGGGCTCTGTTAATTGGCCATGGTTCAGAAGACTCCTGGATTATAAGTTGGGCCTAGGCAAGTCCACGAGTATGCAGGACTGGAGTATGTTTTTTTTAACGTAGGCAAGTGAAAATGGGGAGTATTTTGGGGTGGTTATATAGCTGTGAAATTGACTGTTCAAACCGAGTGTAATGCCATGGTGACGAACAATGCATAAACAAATATTAGCAAAACAATAGCTGGTCTTAATGTGTTCACCCTTGCAAACAGCGTTTGTGCATGCACGTGCTTGTACGAGTTAGCACATTTAAGCAAGGACTATTGGCTTTGTCTAAGTTAGTTTCAGGTTCTCTCAATCGTTATGGTGGTAAACACCTTTGATTGTTTGTTTAACCCTGTGAAATGGCTGTAACCTGATGTACTTCGGCTTCCTAGAAAAATCACTGGTCCTGCGCCTGCATATTCAGAACGCTGCTGCCAGAGTGCACTTTGGGTTGAAAAATGCGACAAGTCGACCTACCTAGCTAAAAACATTACACTGGGTTAGCAGCTGTCTAAACATCTTGCTTTCGTCACAAGCTGAAAACATCTCTATCATGAAGAAAGATTAATCTAATTAAATAGGTTCCTGGAGCCAGATAACAGAAGAGCAGTGGGTTTTCTATTGTAGTTAATTTACCATGCTTTCTCCTAATTACAAATGACACTTAAGTAATTTCAAATACATCCATCGCTTTTACAGAACTCCTGCTCAGCTGCACTGCATGGGCATCAGGACAGATGATCGCTGCTGGAGACGTGGCTTCTCAATGGCCACGTTCCCGCACATGGCATGGAGCTTCCACCCCTGCGGTCTTACTGGGCTGCGATTTTTGGCACAATCCACGACATAACTGGTACATCTAGCGGCCCGAGCCGCTTGTCGGGCTACTTGGTTATGTAAAAGACACACCCGCCGAGACTCGGAAATTACATGCCAAGCTTCTGCTTTTTGCCAAGCGCAGGGTAGCTATCCATTGGGGTAGGAAGGTGGTGCCCAGAATGGCGTCTTGGTTACAGGTTGTCTCCTTTGACCATATGCAATTAACAACTTTTTGGGAGCTAATGCCATCCACATCAAGGCCAAGGGACATCTGGGTCCCGTTTCTGGACTGGGCAAGTTCACAGCAGGAGGTGGGGGAGGGCACCTCGGAACAGGCCAGCCCTCCGGGAGTATAGCCAAGCATTTAATAGACAGGAGTTGTCTGGAGTAGGCGACAGTTAAGCATTACATAGGCTGAAGCGTTTAAGGAACCGCATTATGTGGCTGTCTGGTTCTGTTCCCCTCATACTGGAAATGTCCAGGCTTCTAGAGTGATATTTCAATTGTTCAATATGGACTCCTATGCATTGTACCAGATAGGATGGGGACATTTTTCTGTACCTTGTAGCGAGCTGGCAGTACTGCATATTGTCGATATAATGCTTGTGGCATTGCTTTGCTCGACTGACTAAGATGTTGTATCTGTTCACATTGTTTTGTTTTGCAATGCCAATAAACAAATATATATTTAAAAAAACTAGGTTCCAAGAGTGCATATGACAAGAGACTAATTCTAAGATGCCAAGTGATGTTAAGCTCTCTAGCCTTGGATGGCTAGATAGATCAGGAGATCAGGTGGAGGAGTTACGATATTTCTTGGCGGCTGGAATAGAGACTGGTGGAGCACACTGAGTTGTGATGAGGACTACACACACTGATCTTGTAAAGTTTCATTGAATAGAAGGAAGAGTATTTCCCAGCCTACTGTTTATGCTGACAAAAACAGCAGTTGTGTAGCCATTCTATATTCAAAGTCTCTGCCGCTTTCTGGACCAGAGAAGCACAGTGAGCTGGTCAGTAAAAGTAGGCCCCTATGTATTAAGCAAGTCCATTTCAGGTGACAAATCTAACCTGTTGTCAGGGTGATGGCCAGCTAAACAATCATTTTATCAAAACTACTCTCTCCTTGAAACCTTGGGAATCCAAGGAAACTCCTTTACACGCATATGTATGTATACACCTATATTGCGATCTGCAGGATTTTGTTTAATCGTATCATCTGGCCCATTGTCTACATTCTAGTGGCAGGCCGGTTCCTGTGTGTGGTCCCGACAGTAAAGCAAACAAACGCCCTCCCATGCGTGATCGTTTATCATGGCCCCAAACTAAGGAACTCCCTTCCCAGAACAGTTGAGACAATGTTCCTCGTTAACGATCTTTCGAAGACAACGGAGTTGCTGGCTCTGACGATCCCTTGCCCGACGTTTAATTGAAACGGGCTCTGACACAGCTCAAGTACGCTTGAGGTATGCTTTATTTCACCACCTTGGCCTTGCACAATGATTATCACAGCGCAGTTCACGACGCATTTCGGTATATTACTAGCTAACTAACACACACACACACACTTTTTCAGAGGGCAAATATCAAGGACAAGGTGGAGACCTCCATCCTCCTTTGGCACCAATAAGCAACAGTAGTACACAGTTACAGCAGATTCCTCTCCTTTTTGAATACATTCCCAAGCAATACCTACCTATGAGAAGGAAAGCCTCAATGGAGGGCTATAAGAAGAAGTCCTGCAACACAGATCAGGTGAAATGCTCATCCCTCCACGCCTCTGAATATAAACGATAGTGCTTGGCAAAGATGTGAAGGGATGACGAAGTAGCTGCCCTGCAAATATCACCTATTTTAACTCCACTAGCCAAAGCAGATGTAGAGGATTTGGGCCTCTTGGAGTGTGCCCTAATGCCTCCAGTGAATCTTTTTGGGCTTTAGCAAAGCAGATTTTGATGCATAAATAATTCATTTCAATGTGGTCATTTTCTGCACTGGTTTTTTTCTTCCTGTTGCCTACAAAGTCTACGAACAGTTGGAAGTGATTTTGTATGGTCGATATGAAAAGTCACTGCTCTTTTTGGATTCAACCTGTACAGCCTCTCCTTCTTGGAAGGGTAAGCGTGAGGAATTAACCCAGATAGAAAGGCATCACCCCCTTCAGGAGGAAAGCAGCTCTGGTCTCTAGGACTAACTTGTCAGGATAAAAAGAGGTGAAGAGAGGCCTGAAGCTAAGCTCTTGCAACTCACTGACAGGACCTGCCCTTCTGACAAAGAAAGGAGATCTAACCCGAGAGACAGGAAGACAGAGCGGGGGACGCAGAGAAAGGTGCAGAAGGTATTGGACCACACCCTTCTCTGCAAATCAAGAGTGATTAAGATGACTTGGGCCCATGTTGGTGTATCGTCCTCATGATCAAAGGAATCAAGCATATGGGGAGAAATGCGTAGTTAAGAGGAAAGTTCCACTTCAAATGAAAAGCATCCTCTAACGTCCCTTGCATCAGATGCTGGAGGTCACAGAACATTGGGCAATGAGAACAGGAAGGAAGGGCAAACAAATACACTTGGGGCACACCCCACTGTTTGAGGATGCTCTTTACAACTTCTGGGTAGAGACGCCACTTGTGGTCAGCAAGATAACTTTGACTTAGTACGTCAGCTTTGGTGTTCAGCAATCAAGCCAGATCATTTGCCAATAACCACATACTGTGCTTAGAGTTTATAGGTGGGGAGACTGGACACTATCCCTTCCTTTTTTAGGTCGAGCCTTCGCAGCACGCACGAGCTGCAAAGGAAAACGACCTCTTCCGAGCGATTAGGCTTTTCAGCCAAGCACGTGCACGCGCTCCATTGCCTTCAATGGCAACACGTGCACGTCAGGAGATCCACTCGCGGGAGCGCGCGGCCCATCTGGTCGCAATTATCGCTCCCGCGAGTGAATCCCTCCCCCCTGCTGCCGCGCAAGCGCTTTTTTTTTCACTTTGTACCCATTATGAGATTACCGCATAAACACTCATTTGCATTTTTTTGTAAGAGGTACACTTATGCGAAATCGGGGGCAAAACTGTCTGTGCAAGTTATACCCTATGGATGACCACAAATGTTATAAAACACACCACATTGTGGTCTGTGCTAAAACAGCATTTGTGTGGTGCTCTGTGCCCATCAAACTCGCACAGTGGATGCTGGTCGTATCACAAAAATGGTGCCTATATTTTTTGGGTCTGTGTGGACCGGTCCGGGTGAGGGCTCCCTGATCCTCTGCAGCACGACTTGAAAAGCCCACATTGTTGTGTGTGCACATTCAGACCTGTATCTCGGTCAGCAGCCCCTAGTGCTATTATTGCAGAGAGCTGGAAAAAGCAGGCCGTCAGGAATCGATGTTCGTTACATATCTGTGGTGGCAGCATAACTGCTGCTTGGGCCCCATTTGTTTAAAATTCCATGCTGCTTCAGTGTATTGGCACTTGGAACCAAGGTGGCGTCATCGGTCTCACGAGCGCCCTCGGCGCGTGAAAATTAACAAGCTATAACCCTAGCGCAATCCCAGCGGGACGGAAGGGGAGGTGGAGGACAGACTGCCCGTAAAATTGCTCACTGAATACCTCGCAAGGAACAGCGTCGCTGCCTGGAAAGGTATGCGTGTTTATCAATGCAAACATCATTTTAAGGGATTAGACATATTTTGGGGGGCTCTGTCAGTAACAAATTTGAATTATATGCTACGGTTTAACAGGGTCACAAAAACGTTTGCAATTTGGCGTGTCCAGGATCCAAATAATCCATACACTAACACTGGTAAGAGAGTCAGACTCCGAGTAGATGCAGGTAGAGATGTTGAGAGATTTAGAGGAGAAATAGAATAGGCACAGCTTTAATAGAGAGAACATTCACTGCCCAGGTGCGCCTAAGCAGTGCCCACTTTGCCCATGCTTTAAAACGTCTATCTGGAAATGACTCATACATTGCCGGACGCCTTCAAGAATTGTTTTTTAATGACAAAGACCTAATGGTGAGCTGTATATCAGAATACCTAAATCGCAAGCATAAATGTTCATTTATATATGTAACATACATTGCAAAGTTTCTTTCTCAGTGAAATAAGCTGTTCCCACGAAATATAAGTAATAGGAATATAGATATTTTTATTTTGGTTCTATATAGTGCGCATCAAGACCATGGGCAGAAGGTGGCAAAATGCTTTACAGTACTACTTAGTAGAGCATTGAACAAGTATGGACAAGTCCTCAATCATGAAATTAAAGTCTTCATGGAGAGAGTGATATTGGCACAGTAGAGGTTCAAGGAGGCCAGGTTCCAGGTGGTGGGTACAAATTATGTAACATATTTTTGAAACTGATGTTGGATGCCCTCGTTTTATAGCCTGACATTGTCACAACCTGTAGTATTGGAGAGCTTCCAGAGCCTTGGAGCATTGCCAGAGTAGGACTGTTGGAGAGCGAATAACTTCTGAATCTTAAGTGTCCCTCTTGGGCATGGCTTAGATCCTTATTCAATGTGTTCATGAGAACCGGGTTGTAGGTAAGGCATGCCCTCTTGAATCGTGAATGATGATTCATGGAAAGCCAATCTTGTAATATAAGGACCAGAGTGATCTACGGAAATCTTTTTTGTATTCAGACAAAAGGATGGCAAATGAAGGACTCCTGTGAGTGGTGGAGCACTCAATTTTTGTGCATTTCCGTATTCTGTGTCCGAAATGACAGGGCGTAAAATCTTGTTTGGAAAAAGTTTTAATTTGAATCAGGTGTGTATGGTAACCTTTTTCACCCAGACACTAAGGTGGAGTATCTTAGAAAGTTAGTTGATCATTTTCGGGGTGAGGTTCATGTCCTTCAGTTGGTTCAACCCTCTGTCGGAAGTTCTTGTCCTTTGGTGAGAGGGGGAGAAATTCAGGTTCAACTTTAGTTTCATGTTTTTCATGCAGCTCTGAATTTTCTTAGGACAAAAGGTCTCGAGGCTATCGGTGCACTACTTTTTATCATGCAGCGGAGTGTCATCTGTTTTATTGTACAAAGAAAATAGCATTTTTTTTAGTATATCGCTGAATGGTTCCACATGCTGTGAAGAGCTGGAGGGTGACGGTGGAGTGTAGACGGACTCCGTAAGGGACTTTCATATAATCATCAATGAGACACAGGGAGCTCCCTACAATTCTGAGGATGGTGATTTCGGTGCTAGATTTGAACTTACATAGACCATTTTTGCTGGTGTAGTCTTCTTGTTGCATAAATAAGCTCTGTGTATTTCATTTCTTCCCGAGACATCACTCCATTTGAAATCATTGCACTGCTTATGCTAATTAGTCCATCTCACTTATTTGTTAGGGTTTATGCCCTGAAGACCAACATCCAATTGCCCTGAAAGACGAATATTACAGTATCAGTACATGTGTTGAGAAAGCAAGATGGTCTGGAGCAACACTCCACTGTCTTTGAAATGGAGTTACATATGCAAGCTTCTGCACTGAGTCACAAACAGAGTCTGTATAGCTCTGGATTTTTATAGCTGGCCCTTGTTTTCCAATGGGTATTCGTAATCAGCGGCCATGATTAGACATGCCGCACAGGAGAAGAATGCTATAAATAAACGGGAGATTTTCATAATGCAATCACAGCTAATCCCATTCTTTTCTAACTATACTATGAAAGCATAGCAGGTCAGGCGGCACATTTTGTCATAGCTTTTTGATCCCACTTACAATGCCCTGAAAAAGGAAGAAAGTGCTGTCTGTCATTGTTGGCAATTGGCGGTGATGGAATTCTGCTGGGCCGGAGCTCTCTTACCCAGGCAAGTGCACCACTATTGTGCTTGGTACAGTCACCACCGTCAGGGATACAAATCTGCAGTCATTTAAACAGATGACTCATATTTTTGGTCTCAAAAAGCACACAATGCCATAATAGTCCCTAGACCTGAAGGGCACTACTTTGTGTGCGGATGTGCTCCTCGTCAAAGAGCAAAATGCTGTGATAGTGAAGTTAGAAAAAGTCGGGTAGGAAACAAGGGAGGAGGCGGCAATCTAGACACCCGGTGCTGCCAAAAATTATTACAATGAGCCTGACCAAGAGGAACTTGAGACACAACCACACAATCCTTATCACTTAACAGGTGGAGGAGGAGGTCAGCTTGGCAGACTGGTGAACTGGGGCAATCACCTGAAACACAAGGGTGTTTGTAATGGGGGTTGAAAGCAGGATGGCATGCTGCTTCACAAGAGGGATTCTGCTGACACACATGAGTGGTGACACAAGGGGACATGATAGGCCACTACTAGATGGAAAAACAATCAGATGTGTGACAAATATATCACAAGAATAAGGTATGTAGCGTCAAAGAAGTAAAGAGAAACATAGACGGCATACCGTTTACTAAAATTTTAGGAAGTCAATAATCCAGAAATTTGATGTCACAGGACTTCTGCCACGCATCTTAGGAAAGTCATTGTTTACGGAAGAGGAAACCCCACACACATAATGGTGTCATGCTTCATCATCGGCATCCTCTCCCACCCTGGTAGGTCTATGCCACCAGGGTGGACTCAACCTCCTCAAAGACTTTAAAGGAAGGAGGAAGATCTTAGATAACAAGCATTGGCATAGCCAATAGGTCTCGCCTTTGGGACCTTATAAGTGTTTAGCCATGCAACAGTTAATGTTGTTGCAGAAAGAATATTGTGCTGCATAACTAAATACTTATAATGTCCCAAAGACGAGACCTATTGGCTATGCCAATGCTTGTTAGTGACATTCCACATTGCGTTTGAATTTTATGTGTCAAGATCTGGACTGACTGACCACAAAGGGAAGGTGAAATGTCTTGCGTACCAGGCAAATCACCCTCAATTTAAATAGGTTTATGTAGAAATTCTGCTCTTCTGGTGACTAGAGTACTCAGATCTCCAACTCCTTCAGAGAAGCTTGCCCGCCCTAGATCGGAGGCATCATTCTCCACCGTGGCCACAGCTGAGGTGGGGGCCGGGAGGAGGGGTTGGAAGGACTTCCCTGTAGAAAGGTTCTCCTCAGGACACCACAAAGCAAGCTTCCCTGCAGTGTCTTTAAAAACTACAATGGAATCATCCACAAGGCTGATCCTATGCTGAAACAATTGTCTATTAAGACACCACTGAAGAACCCTCATATGCCAGCCGGTATGCATGAGCAGGAGGATGCAAGAAGGCAGCAGACCAAGCAGGTGAAGGACACAGGCCTGGAATCCGAGCCCTTTCCTGGAAGTGAGGGAGAAACACATGAATAACCCGTAATCCCTATCCAGGTGGAAGATCTAGGCCCAACACTTCCCTTAGGAACAGGAGGCGCTGAGAAAGCTAAAAGTGTGATTTGGGCACACTGATAGAGAAGCATGAGTAGTGTAGCAAGGAGGCTCTCGATTGCAGGTGTGACCGTACCCTCCCTGGACTCAAGGCCTTTAGAAGCCAGTCATACAGGAAGGAAAAATTTGAATACCTGATCTCCTGAGGTGAGCTGCCACTACCACCATCCCCATTGTGAAAACTTGTGGCGCTGATGTCAGACCCAAAGGAAGGACCGTAAGTGATAGTGATTGCACTAACCATAAAACGTAGACACTTCCTGTGGAACCTCAGGATCAATATATGGAAGTGTGCATCCAGAAATTAAAATGACAACTTCCAATCTCCAGCCTCAAACACCACAAGGACTTCTGCATGAGACAGCATCTTGACCGTCTCCTTGTACAGGGAGGTTCAAGACCCTGAGGTTCAGGATTGGACGAAGCCTGCCATCCTTCTTTGAGAAGGAAGTACTCTAATAGCATCTTTGACAAAGCACCTACTCTGGCATCAATTCCACAGCTACTTTGCAAAGCAAGATTATAACTTCGTGCTGTAGTGAAAGGTCCATGCAGGGAGAGGGAATCCAGAGAAAAGACTGTTGGAAGGGTAGGGCACACCATTTTCCTACAATTAATATGACCCACTGGTCAGAAGGTATGGCCTTCCAGGGCCAGGAAAAAAGGGCCACCTGGCCTCTCATCAGCCTCAAATGGACCAAAAAGGGAGAACTAGAGCGGTCTCCCTATGGTGGCTGGGGAGGAGGAGCAGAAAGGAGTGACTGCCTGAGGAATTGAACAGCTGCCACCTTTTCCATGTCTCATGTATTGCTGCAGGATAGAATTCAGAGGTGGTAGAAACCACAGCAATGGAGCGCACACCGCTAGCCCCTCCTCCGGATCGCCCCTCGGGACTCTGGTACTTGTAGTTCAATATTGGATCACCCAGGTGGGTGCAAGTCGGTACTTGTTGGACTGATGAATCTCTAGACCCGATACATGTCCCGGGTTTTTGGGTATCGCCCGAGACATGGCTTGGGTTTCGGGATAACTTCCCTCATCAGTAGAGAAAATGGTTAGGGGTGGAGGAGAAGGCCGCCAAACAACCGTCAATGGCTTCGATGCCCGAACCGGCACGCAGGGCAGCATCCAGGAGCCCGTCGGCTCAACGCTCAAGGGAGCCAATTAATAGAAACCACAGCAATGGAGCGCACACCGCTAGCCCCTCCTCCGGATCGCCCCTCGGGACTCTGGTACTTGTAGTTCAATAGTGGATCACCCAGGTGGGTGCAAGTCGGTACTTGTTGGACTGATGAATCTCTAGACCCGATACATGTCCCGGGTTTTTGGGTATCGCCCGAGACATGGCTCGGGTTTCGGGATAACTTCCCTCATCAGTAGAGAAAATGGTTAGGGGTGGAGGAGAAGGCCGCCAAACAACCGTCAATGGCTTCGATGCCCGAACCGGCACGCAGGGCAGCATCCAGGAGCCCGTCGGCTCAACGCTCAAGGGAGCCAATTAATAGAAACCACAGCAATGGAGCGCACACCGCTAGCCCCTCCTCCGGATCGCCCCTCGGGACTCTGGTACTTGTAGTTCAATAGTGGACCACCCAGGTGGGTGCAAGTCGGTACTTGTTGGACTGATGAATCTCTAGACCCGATACATGTCCCGGGTTTTTGGGTATCGCCCGAGACATGGCTCGGGTTTCGGGATAACTTCCCTCATCAGTAGAGAAAATGGTTAGGGGTGGAGGAGAAGGCCGCCAAACAACCGTCAATGGCTTCGATGCCCGAACCGGCACGCTGGGCAGCATCCAGGAGCCCGCCGGCTCAACGCTCAAGGGAGCCAATTAATAGAAACCACAGCAATGGAGCGCACACCGCTAGCCCCTCCTCCGGATCGCCCCTCGGGACACTGGTACTTGTAGTTCAATAGTGGATCATCCAGGTGGGTGCAAGTCGGTACTTGTTGGACTGATGAATCTCTAGACCCGATACATGTCCCGGGTTTTTGGGTTTTGCCCGAGACATGGCTCGGGTTTCGGGCCTTCTCTTCCACCCCTAACTATTTTCTCTACTGATGAGGAAAGTTATCCCGAAACCCGAGCCATGTCTCGGGCGATATCCAAAAACCCGGGACATGTATCGGGTCTAGAGATCATCAGTTTTACAAGTACCTACTTGCACCCACATGGGTGAACCACTCAAGAACTCCATGTACCAGATTCCCGAGGGGCGATCCGGAGGAGGGGCTAGGGGTGTGCGCTCCATTGCGATAGCTTATACAAATTGGCTCCCTAGAGCTTTGAGCCGACGGGCTCCTGGACGACGCACGTGCGTGCCGGTTCGGGCATCGAGGCCATTGTCGGTTGTTTGGCGGCCTTCTCTTCCACCCCTAACTATTTTCTCTACTGATGAGGGAAGTTATCCCGAAACCCGAGCCATGTCTCGGGCGATATCCAAAAACCCGGGACATGTATCGGGTCTAGAGATCATCAGTTTTACAAGTACCTACTTGCACCCACATGGGTGAACCACTCAAGAACTCCATGTACCAGATTCCCGAGGGGCGATCCGGAGGAGGGGCTAGCGGTGTGCGCTCCATTGCGATTGCTTATAGAATTCAGAGGTGGCTGCTGAACAAGGGCCGTATGGCTTTGGAGGAAGTTGAGGCCTCTTCCAAAGTCACAAAAACCTCTAAACCCCCTAGAATTCCTTCCTTTGGGGCTGCAGACCAAGAAAACTGGCTGCAGGAGAACTTGTTTTGTAGGATCCCAATTCTAAGCCAGCCTTTTTCCCCCTGAACAGTTTGGTACCTTCAAATAGGAGGTCCGTCAGGGTGCACTGAACATCAGAGAAAAATAAAATCAAAGGTTCTCAGAGATAGGCATATCATTTATGTCTCATTCGCCTCGGGGCTCGTACACTCTTTGTGGAAACGGGCCATGGTCAGAGCACCTATTAAAAATACCGGGCTTGGACCCAGAAATATTTGCGAATTACCGGCCGATCTCACTTTTACCAGGGATCGCAAAAGTTGCAGGAAAAGCAGGTCAATTACTTTCTTTCCACCTTCTTGGGGAAAAATGACTACTTTCATCCCTCGCAAACCAGTTTTGGTCCCCAGCAGGGCACAGAGGCTGCCCTGCTGGCAGTAGTTGAGGAAGCCAGAAAAATTCTAGATATCGGTGGCTCTGCAGCAATTGCCCTCCCTGACCTAAGCGTGGCATTTGACACGGTCAATCTTCAATTGCTGATTTTAAGACCCAGAGAGGTAGGAGTGTCTGGAATTGCACTCAAGTGGTTGGAGTCCTTCTTAGAAGACCAATCATTTCAAGTCAAGAGGATAACTCCATCTCCAGTAGTATGCCCCTGAGTTGTGGGGTCCCTCAGGGCTTGTCCCTGAGCCCCACGCTTTTTAATATTTATATGAGCCCCCTGGCCGAGGTCGTCAAGCCCTTAGGCATACAGATTGTCACCTATGCGGATGACACCCAACTGATTGCCTCATTATACCAATCGTAATATGGGACCACTAATCTAGCCGCTATCTGGAAAAGGTGTCCGCATGGATGGAAGGCTCATATTTAAAACTGAATGGAGCTAAAACTGATCTGATGTTCTTGATTAGACCCTCCTCCCTGGGCTCCAGGTCTTTATGGTCCAAGTGTTTGGATATAATGCCTCCGCCAAAAGAGCAAATCAAAAGCCTTGGCGTTTGGCTGGACCACAATCTACATATGAAGGAGCAATCTCGGAAGGTAGCAGGGACTTGTTATGGAATACTGAAGATGATTAGGAAAATCCTACCCGGTTGCCTTTCAAAGCCAGGAGATTGTTGGTTCAAGCTCGGATTCTCTCACGCCTTGATTACGCCAATGCTCTTTATTTAGGCTCCCTGTGCTCAACGATTAGGAAGCTAGAGCCTGCTCGAAACTGTGAAGCTCGTCTCCTTCTACACATCCCCAATAGGATATCTGCACGATCACCAATAGCTTCTCTCCATTGGCTTCCGGTCGCTGAAGAGTTTAGTTCAAATCTCTATGCATTGTACATAATACTCAATCCTCAAAGGGCCCACCAATTCGAGGACTCATCATCTCTCCCAACCGCCTCAGTAGATCCTTGCGCTGGCAGCAGTCCCAAGGATATATAGGTCTAGGAGCAGGGGACGACTGTTCTCCTACAACGCATACAAACATTGGAACCAACTTCCCAATTACATCTGCCTTGAAGGGGATTATCTGTCCTTCCGAAGACCGCTAAAAACCTTTTTGTTTCCTGTTTAATATCCGTTTGTGAAGGCTCTGTTCCTAAGCGCTGGGAGGCCTTCTAGTAGCCATGCGCTCTATAAATGCCAATTCAATTCAATTCAAACGACAAAAAGAGCAAATGGCATCATGGGGAGGCCTGCTGGTGTGAACCCAAATTACATCCTCATAGGTCCCAAGAAGGGCACTCCAGAGCAGATCACAGCACACCTGAAAACCTCAAACATGGCCATGCGGTAAGGCACAGCATCAGTTCCAGGGAGCAGAAATTCCAGGTACAGTTGTGGGTCAGAGGGCGACAACACCACTGACACCGTCACTTCTGCTGGTGCTGTCTTCTGTGGCAGTGAAGCCACAACCAGCTCTGGCTCTGAAGTGTAATTCAAGAGAGGCCTCTGTGACTTAGCTCACGTATACTAGATTCTATGCCTCCTCATCTTCTGGTGTTTTCTGCAAGGTGATCTTGACTCAGAAGACGGCAGAGAGCTGGAACGGGGCCTGGGCACTGCGCTTGCCTCTGCCATGCTCTTGGCCATTAACATCAGCCTCCCTTGCTATGATGGCCTTTGTATGCTTGCAACTGAATACCTTTTAGGATTTTTAGTCATGGTTAGAGCCCAGACACAATAGATCGATGTCATGGGGGTCAGCAATTGACATTTGCCCCTCACAATCATAGCTAGGCTTATAATCGGACCTCTAGGGAGGGGACATCCACTTGCACTGTGTAAGAGATTTTGAGGCTAACCAAACTCATGACCCATGTCAATGGTGTAGCAAAAAAAGGAAAAGGACATCAGTAAGACAGTGGGGACATATTATGGAGTCGATGTTACAGGGCAGTCACTTCCAGAGTAAAACAAAGCCCATCCCCTTTACTGTTGGGGAAGATGTATGGAGAAAAGTTTTCCAGACCAGTCTGAAGCCAGGGGAAATAAAAAAAAAAGCAAGGAATCTGCAGAAGTATCCATCAGAATATTTCACAAGCAGATACAGACCAATTTCAAGAGCAACAGCTCTTTTCCAATTAGATGGCTTCAGACTCGTAAATGGATTTACTCATATACAGGGTTCTGTGTGGGTAAATGTACTTGTGAAGGCTGGACTTTGAAGTTTGAGAACACCCACAAACATACATATTTCTGGCTATTCCCAAATTATATTGATACCACTTCCTATCATGGAAAATGATTTTACACATGTTCCGATACTTTCCCATGTGAGAATGTCCATAAGAACATTCCCGCATGTTAATATGGAATTCAAAAAACCTTCCCAGCTTACAACTAGAATGTTGCAACTGGTGCAGGGTCACAGAAAATAAGCAGGAAAGTTTTACTCAATATATCCCTGTGCAAGGACATGAAACTCCAGGTGTATATTTACAATGGTCATTGAAAATGAAGCCCTCCAACAATATGTTTGTGGCACATAGCACCGAATATGATGTGCATCTTTCAGATTACTGCAATCACATTACTGGAGGCCCATGGGGCATATAGGATGAGAGCATTATTGTAGGAAAGTGGGTTTCTGTTGCAGTAACCCCTCCACTTTGTGCCAGATTTTGATGCACTTTGACTTGATGTGCCCTGGGTCTGTGCCAATCAGGTTCCCAGGGTCTGTATTCTTTCCCAAAACTGTAAATTTTCTACCCACATTTGGCACCTCTCTGGTCACAAGCAAGACCCTTGTAAAAGGTACCATGGGTATCAAGGGCTCTGTGACCAGGGAATGCCTCTAAGGGCTGCAGCATAGTGTGCCACCCTTAGGGGCCCTGTACCTTAACACACACTGCCATTGCAGGCTGCATGTTTTGGTGCACAGAAAAGTGAAGAGTTGACATGAATCACATACCTGTGTGTCATGCCTGCAACCCACTGCCTACTGTATAGATAGGTCACCCCTCTAGATGGGTACACTATACCACTGGTGAGGGTACAGTTGCATAAGCACTGTACCCCTACAGTGTCTAAGTCCATTCTTAGACATTGTAAGTGCTGTAAAGCCATTAAGAGTACATGGTCTGGGGGTTTGTAATTATGAACTCCACAGCACCATAATGGCTTTACTGAATTCTTGGAAGTTTGGTAGCAAACTTCTCATCATAATATTCTCACACTGATGCCAGTGTGGAGCTTAATATACAATGCCCTCAGAGGCCATCTTAGAGATGACCCTGAAAAACAACCAACCTCTGGTGGGTTCCCTGACTGGTAAACACCAGCCTGCCACCACAAGACAAATTTCTTGGCCCTTGGGGTGGGAGCCTTCGCTCCTAGGGCCTAGAAACAAAGCCTTTCCTGGGCGGAGGTGTTCACACCTCGCCCAGGTCAGGAAGAGCCATCTGTGGCAGGGGAGCTTCAAAGGCCTTGCCGCCTTTGCAACGCAACCCTCAGCCTCTCCTGCTATCAGGAGCAGGTCCTTGTTGGTGAGAAGACAGGCGGGAAAAATTAGAACAGCCCAGAGGGTTTGCCCACCTCAGCCAACCCAACCCCTCAGGTGGGGGAGGCAAGGTGAAGCCCACTCTTCAGTGCCCGCCTCCTTGCAGATGGCAGGCACTCTTCATTCAGGATTAGGGATTGTGCCCACTCCCCTACGTGGGGTGAGCACACCAAGGGTGCAGTCACCCTAAGGTCAGTAACCCATTGACTACTACCTCGAGACCCCTAAAACACCCCCTAAATGCAGTATTGAGGGGGCAGCCCTGAACCCAGATTCCTGCAACCTATGAAGAAAAACGGAAGAAGTAGCACAGCAGAGGAGACTACATAGCATAAATTACTTGTCCCCAACCCTAATGGCCCATTTGCAGTTTGCGGAGATCCTGTGACAAAAGTCGGCTTGTCCTGCAGCCAGCGACCTCCAAAACCACTGGGAGGACTGACTACCTTCACCAAAGACCAGATCTCCTGTGAACATCAGCTCTGTTCAAAATAAACTTTAAAGACAGACTCTGAGCCTGCAGAGGACAAAGAAACAACTCCTGGAACCACCACTGCACCCATCGCCTAAGGACCAAGTCCAAGTAGCCCACTGGTCCCAGCGAGGTCCCCCAGCACTTCGGAGTCAGAGTCCACCGTGGGTTGACCCCTCCAGGACCCCCTGGCATCACAGACGGCTTCTCCACAGAGACCACCCTAGTCGCGAGTGGTCCCAGTAAGGTAAAATCCAACCTCAAAAGGCACCCCTGCATCCAGCCGCCCGAAGAAGAGGACCTGAGGTGCACCTACATCTTCGCGCCCTCTAACTTACTTGCCCTGCTGTTGCTTCTTACCAGAAGACTTCCTGGACCGAGCATGCAGCCAGAATCAAACACCAGCAACCCCCATAGGATTCCATTGAGCTCACAATCCCTCCTAAGGACCCTGCACCACTGGTGGTGTGGACTTGGTGCTGACCTGGGACCCCCCTTTGCCCTGACCTTAACATTAGGATCTTGGCTCCAGAGACCGAGTGGCCTACCTTTGAGCAGCCCCAAACCGAGGTGCCCCACTTGCTAACACTGGTACTCTGTACCCGGCTGCGCAAGTGCCGCGATTTTAGCGACCTTGTGGCACCTTGGTCCTAACTCCCAAAACTCCCACTTGTGAGGTGTTTACTTACCTGTAAAACCAATAACCATTTTTCTTCCATAGGAACCCATGTTATTAGATTTTGGGACTAAAATGCTCCAAGTGTTGAACAGATGTTTGTATGAAGAAAAGAAAACTAAACTGCAAAGACTAAAAAGTCTTACTTACTGTGTATTGTAAGATCCCTAGGAGTGGTATCAAGGCATACCACCCTCAGTACTAAATACAATTCAAAAGTTATTGAAAAGTATTCTGAAAGTAATTACTGAGTAATTCAAACTGCTTTCAAAAGTCATACATACCTGTAAAAACTGC